>NC_080468.1:16922987-17562487 GCF_030265055.1 Doryrhamphus excisus
TGTGAAGTACTTTTTCAGGTAAAGCATTTCTTTACAAACGGAACCAAAGGTGAAAGTAAAAAATAAAAACAAAACAGCGGGGGGGCTACTTTCAACCAATACTGTTGTGTACAAGGGGGCGGAGCTAAAGACTTAAACAGCTGAGGGGGAGCAGGGAAGGGTCTTCAGCTTTTTCCACTTCTGAGCGAGTCCGAGTCCTCCTCTGTCATATGACTGTCATCTTCCTGCCGAGAGAAAGAACATCACACCATCAGCCTCCCAGCTGGCAACATCTGCATTCAGGACAAGCTGGACCTGCTAGCTACACCGCATCCTCCCAGGAATGACACCCAAAAGGTGACGCTGTCATTCCCTGTCACGTGATCCAGCACGGTACTTTGCCATCACCCCACCCTTGACAGGACAACAACTTCTACCCTGCTGCTGAAGGTGAAAGCAGCCCGGCAGGTCGCTCCCTCCCTCCTTCCTTCTCTGCCTCCTCCTTGTGGCTAGCGGCGAGCTAGTCCGTCTTCAAGCCCCGCTGACGGCCGTTTAACAAGAACAATCCCTCCGGGAGCAATGGCGGAATACACGAGTTTGACTTTGATTTCCCCCCCCCACATAAAAGTGAAAGGCGTTGCCAACGGACGGTACACTTCCGTTGTGGCTAGCATCAGACAATCTCCCTAGCAACAAGTGGCAAAAAGATGATTGGCATCAAAGACAGCCCATCGCGGGGTCCAGCCGCGGAAAAGACACGCGAGCCTGACAGTCCGCAGCCAATAGGAATGAGATGAAGGCGGGACTAAAGTCAGTCTTTATGACTATTGGGGGGCGCGGCTGTCAAGCTGGAGTTAGCCTTGCGGCTACTTTGCTGTCAAATATCTCACAACTACTTGGCTGAATAACTTAATTCACAGTTAAAACATATCAATATATTCACTCGTATAAGCTACACCTTCATGTACGTATCGTCAATATCTGTTGACACACGCCACGACATTACGTATTAAAGAACTACAAACATTGATTTAATACTCACTCCGAGAAGACTGTCCGTCTAAACCTCCATGGCCTCAAAGTCCACAAAAACGCAGCGATTAGAGTCCAGTTTCGAGAAAAGTTCCACGCTATGGTCCCATTTAGATCGGCCTGTCCTCTTTGGATGGCCCAGCATGACTTGCACAATTGCTAGCTGCTCCCGCTAGCTTTAGCCTCACAGCGCCGCTTGACATCAAAACACGCTTTCTCACTGCGCATGCGTAGAACATTCTAGTGGCGAGCTTTCATCAGCTTGCGTGAAAGTCCCTTCAGTGCTTTATAAATATCAGCGCACCACAAACGTCACAGTCAGGCGGCACCTCGCCCCCCCCTTTTTTTTAATGAAGCATAACTTTCACATTTATGTCCTCTTTTTTAATGTTTGTAAAGAGCACCAAAAAAGAAAAAAAACATGGATAGATTTTTAATCCAAAGCTTGTTGTGTACTTCCTGATTCCTGTTTACTTGATGTGTGTGTGGACATTTGAACCTACACCTTTTCTAGGAACTTGAGAGAAAACACAAGACGTTTTAAATGAAATAAAACCTTTATTATTATTATTATTATTATTCATCTTTCTATATGTTGACTCCCATCAGGTTGACAGGCCGGTTGTTGTAGCGCTTGGAAATGTCTGCTTCAATCTGAAAACATAGGATAGTGATAATGATATATAAATACAAGTGACATTTTTTTTAGTCCAAAAGTGATGATATGAAATAAATTACCAGTTTTTTGAGCTCCTGTGTGCGTGCCACCAGGAGGTCGACTCGAGGCTCCAGTCTGGACTGCTCCTCCAGAGCTTCCTGCCTCTTCTCAACCATGGTGGAAGCTTTCAGCTCCAAAATGTCCGCCTGCTTCATCTTCTGCCTCAGGATCTCCGTGACGCGCTCCACGTACCTGAAAGAAAGCGTCGGTGGTGCGATCGGTCGTGACACGGCGGGGGAAAAGAGGGGCGGCGGCGACATACCGCGGCGAGGCCAGGATCATGAAGAGGTGTTGCATCTGGAGCGTGGTGAGCCGTCCCATCAGGTCCCGCACCTCCATCAGCATCCTACGCACGTGCTCGCTGCTCTGGCCTTGGATGATGGCGGGCGCCGACTGGAACTGGCTCATGGCCACCACGTCGCTCTCTTGGCCCATCTCGCTGAGGCGCTGGCTGAGGAACGCTTCCAGCTGACAACGGGAAAAGAGTCAGGAAAGAGTGGAAAAAGTTCAAGACCGTCCACCCCACCGTCCACCACCCTGGCCAATGGCAACAGAGTAGACGGCCAAGAGGAGAAGAATGCAAACTTACACTACACAAAACTAGAGATTTATGGCGTACAATAATCCCTCGTTTATCGTGGTTATCAGTTCCAGACCCGACTGTGAATTTCTGCAAACTAGACTTCCTAATTTATAAATGAAATGTTTTCATAGAGCATAGATGTTTACGACCTTCTTCCTAACGTTATTAGAGCCCTCCAGACATGAAATAACAACATATTAGAAAATAAAACATAAAACAAAACCTGTTCACAACCTTCTAAATATGTTTTTAACATTAGAGCACCGCAGACATGAAATAACACCCCTATAGGCACCTTTACACTCCTATTATCTAATATAATAGACATAAGACAAAATATGATACAGTATACAAGACATGGGAAACCTGTTTACAATCTTTTGAATATGTTTATATATTATTAGAGTCCTCTAGACATGAAATAACACCCCTATAGTCACCTTTACACTGCTATTACCTAATCTAGTAGACGAAAGAAGATATGAGACATAGAAAACCTGTTTACTATCTTTTGAGTATGCGTAACATTATTAGAGCCCTCTAGACATGAAATAACACCCCTATAGTCACCTTTACACTGCTATTACCTAATCTAGTAGACGAAAGAAGATATATGAGACATACATAGAAAACCTGTTTACTATCTTTTGAATATGCGTAACATTATTAGAGCCCTCTAGACATGAAATAACACCCCTATAGTCACCTTTACACTGCTATTACCTAATCTAGTAGACGAAAGAAGATATATGAGACATAGAAAACCTGTTTACTATCTTTTGAATATGCTTAACATTATTAGAGCCCTCTAGACATGAAATAACACCCCTATAGTCACCTTTACACTCCTATTACCCAGAATAGTCGACATAAAAGAGAAAATCTGACATAAAAAAAAGACTCCTGCTTGATGGGTGTTGCGGTAAATATGTTCTGGATCTTGGGAAAAACTGAGTAAGGTGGGAAGGACAGGAAGTGAACGTTGGGGATTCAGAGTTGACTATTAGCTTGGCGTGGCGAACGGCCACAACAGTTGGCCCCGCAATCCCACGCAAAACTCAAAATTGAGTACAAAATGGTGAGGAATTACTGTATTTTATTAAAATTATTATTATTAATAAAATATTATGAATAAAATAATATTATTCCAGTGCCCCAGGGGGATGCAGTCCTATCGTAATGAGCAGGATAAAGGCTACGTTACCTCCACGAGCTCATCAATGAACTGGCCCCGGGAGTGAGCGTTCTCGAGGATACTCAAAGCATCCTCGCCTCTCGCCGTGCCCTCAGGACCTAAAATGGAGTACCCTTCCTTAGCCCAAAACCGACCCAAGCTGCCGAGTGAGTATTTGCACCGTTACCCTGAGAGGACTCACAGTCTGTTCCCGCTTGGACCACCTCAATCTCAACGGGGGCGGGGTCACCGTCGCCCCAGTCAATCTCGCCGCCGGCATCCTGCTGACGGATGACAGGAAGACATGTAAAGAATATCACAATATGTGACATAGCGTCCGCGTCAGAATGGTTGGGACCTCAGAACTGGGCTCCAGGCTGATCCCCCAGTCGATGCCGTCCTCCACCGTGATCCCTGAGCCCGCACCCTGAGTGCTGAAGTCTCCCCAATCGATCTAAGAAAGTTAACCACAGCGCAAGCTAGCATCTTTCCTTGAAAACGTTTCTTCTTTCTAAACGCAAAACCGACCGCGTCCTCGGCGAGCGCTTCAGGAGGCGTGTCCTCCACGTGTGGCCTCTCCACCACCACCGGAGCGTTGCCGGTCCGCCACTCGTAGAAGGTTACGTTGCCTCGTTTTTGGGCGAACGTCAGCAGGGGCAGGACCGGTTCCGACCTGCCAACAAAAAGACATCTGGGGAATGAAACATGGCCGACGGTACACGTGGAACAAGCAGGGGAACGCCACGCTCACCACTCGCATACGAAGTTTGTGAAAGTGGTGTAAACTTCTATTTTCTCCTCCAACAGGGCTGCGTCCCTCCCCACTTTGTCAAGAACGTCTGGTAGATCTTTGACCAGAGCCTGCAGCTCACGAGGAACGTTGTCTCCCTGGGAGAGCAGGTCACACCGCCATTTTTCTAAAGTCGCTTTTTTTTTATAATTTTTTAAGCGGTGCCACATTTCTACTCACTTTGATGCCATACTGCTTGCAGGCGGCGTAGTAGCGTTCCCGCAGGTCTGCAGACGATCTCTGGCACTCCACTTCCCGCCGGCTCATCTCCTGCTGGAGCTGCTTGGCTTTGGCCAGCTGCTTCCTCAGAGCCGGACCTTCGTAGTTCACGTTCCGAGCCAGCAAGCTGGCCACCTCCGCTGTCATGCACATGCACCGCAGGTTTGGAAAATAGCCTATATCAAGGGTGTCCAAAGTGTGGCACGAGGGCCTGGTTGCACACTCAAAAAATATCATTTTTAAGAACTAACTAAAAAAAACAATAATAAAAAATTATTATTATAGTCATTTTATATTTATATTATTATTTATATTTATATTATTTTTTATTTATATATATTATTATATTATATTTATATTATAGTAATTTTACAACAACAATAAAGCCAAAATATTAAGAAAAAATATTTGCAATTTTATGAAAATTATATTCTGAATAATATTATGAGGAAAAATCTTGTCATTTTAATAGCATACCCTTGAAATATATAAAAAAAACATTGGGGAAATTAGGTTGCAAAAAAAGTAAAAGTACAAATAAAGTCAAAATATTATCGGAATAAAGCCATAAATACAAGAAAAAAAATTGTAAAAAATATATTTTTTATATCTATTATTATGTAATATGAAAATATTACATAAATATGTTTCAACATTATAATATAATGTTATATTATAATGGGGGAAAAAAGACAAAAAATGCAATTTAATGAGAATAAACTTGTAATATTATGGGAACAATAATGTTATTTTAGTAGCATAACACTGACATTTTAAAAGAAAAGTCATAATGTTATGAGAAAAAAACGTAAACTGGAATTTTTTAAAAAATTAGGTTGCGTGAAAATATGACCAGAAGAAAATAGTACAAGAAGAAAGTTAAAATAGTAGTAAAATAAAAAAAAAAGACCCAGCAGAAATGGAAACATACTTTAAGGAGGACAAAGCTGCAAATTGATGACAATAAAATAATAATGTCATCAATCAAAGTAGCATAGAGAGGAAATTATTAATGTTTTAATTATATAAATTTTAAAACCCAATATTGTGAAAAACAAACAAAATAAAGTTGTAATGATTAACAAATGTGTTATAAATTAGAAATACACATTTAAAAATTCATAATAAAAGGAAATAAAGTCAAAATATTATAACATTAGAGAAAAAATAAGTTATTTTTAAACTCCTGATATTATGGAAAAACAAAATGGGAAAAATGTTGTCATTTTTTGAAAATTAGTTGAGAATTATAAATAAAAATGTATAAAAGTTCTAATATTATGGGAATAAATTCTAAATATTAGGTGAATAAAGTCATAATTACAAGATTGTACAAGAATTAATGAAAAAATATAGATATACAACAAAGCTGAGATGAAATATATATATTTAGCATTTCTCCATGCGTTCCTTAAGAGCGGTTTTATGTGGCTCTCGCTGTATAAACCTTGGCCACCCTTGGCCTACATGGACTAGGTGAGGTGTTAGGACAGCGACATGAAGAGGAAGGTCAAGAAAATGTCCTCCAAGACTTAGTGGACCACTGAAGACTTCCCAACACAGACAGGAGCATTGAAAGCACTCACCTACGTAGATGTTCTCTGCCTCATACAGGGACACGATCTCCTGCCAGTCCTACCACGACACAAAGATCATCACAGATCCCAACGGAGAAACAAGACGTTCTCTCACCTTCATTCTCTGCGAGGAATATCTGCCAAATATGTTCTTGGAAGACGCCTCCGTTCCCTTCAGGATCTCCACAATTCTCAAACAGTGGAAGTAGTGAATGTCTACAACACACACACACACACGCATATGTCAACACCTGATCATTTCCCACACTGGGTGAAGAACTCTAAACCAAAGTGTCCAGGCACCTACAAGAGCCTGACAGGAGCTGCTTGATCTCCTCGTTCTCCGGCATGTCCTCCATGGCAGCGTTGATCTTCTCTCGGATGACTTTGATGCCATTCTGCCATTTCAGATTGCAGTGACGTCGATCTATCAGCCAGTCTGCACACAAGCGTCAGTATTCTCCAATAACATTGAAATCCACGCGTGTACGCTTTCACAGTGAAAAGGACGTGACATATTTGCCTTACCTAACAGCTTGCTGGTCTGTATGTCGATCGGGAGGTTCTGTATATTCTGCAGACGTGAGAGATGTTCATGTTATACAGCACCTACTGGAACCGGCTGCACTTTCACGTACAGCGCTTCAAAACGGTGACTTGGCGATCATGGAGGTGACACAAACAAACTAAAAAACAGCACGTCGATATGTACTTACGTCCATGATGACTTATTTACACTCTTAAATCCACTTTCACGGCTTCATTTCATGTTTATTTAATAGAACTCCTGGAGAGGTGCCGCCATCATCCGGGTTTGACACGTTACAAGAGCGAGGGCCAATAGGGAAAGGCCATGATACGATATCAAAAGCGATGACCAATCAGAGCATACGTTGCTGTAAGCGGCCTCTGATTGGTACATTTTCTTTATATGCAGTGTCAATACCTACCAATAGAGGGCGACTTGTTATTAGAATTATTTAAAAAGGTCAGCGCGTAGATTGTTGGAATATTTCTCAGCTTTTTATTCATATCTACGCTACAAAACCACTGATTTTTGCACTCAGTTTATAGTTTTGTTTTTTCTCACTTGGCTAATTGAGGAAGATAATCCCCACCCAGGACACACATACAATGATCATAAAGTTTACGACGTTCGGCCCATTTTCAAGCTAGTTTGCTTATTGACGTTGGTTCCAATCCAAGTTGCATGGAGCTCGCTTCTTCTGTTAATGTACAATAACTGCTAGGAATGTTGGCTACACTCCACTGCCTTTATTTAATAATTCATAACTGAATACAAAGTGGGGCCAGGTGAATGGGCTTCTTGCTAGTGTGGCTCTCACTTCAGCCCATTTGAATGTCACACAAACTTGCAAAGTAAGCGTCCAGGACTTTATGCAAAACATTCATGTGGCCTCTCTGTGTGTGTGTGTGTGTGTGTGTGCAGCTTAAAGTAATCACAGTTGTGAAACAAGAGCAGGGCAAGTCAAACACAAAGATGACTTTATTCACAGTCCAAATTCCACATTAGCGCGAGTGGAGACACGGATAAAGGGAATTTATGTGGTGTTTGGAAAAGCTGCTGTACTCTGGAGTTCACATCAACTTTTTTGTCAGGAATCTCGACGTGGACGGCAGGAAGGAGGAAGGTCCCACTGACTGAGTCACCGTCACACACTCCTGCTCCCGGCTGGGCGGGATCAAGGTGCGTGTGTGTGTGTGTGTGTGATGAGAAGGTGAGACGGAGGCAGAAGGACAGAGATGCTGCTCACCTGACAAGAAGACGACAGAGAGGAGGGAGAGAAGTTCATCATGACTGGGCAGACTCGCGTCTAATATTCCTTGCCAACAAGGTTAGCAACTATTTACTTATCTATAGTTGTACATGTAACCATGGTAACCAGTCAGTAGCTGACAATGTCCGACAAGGAAAACATCTAGTGCGTGGGGGGTCAGACTTGTGAATGTGAGGGCGCAGTGGGTCAGCGGCGGCGAACTCAAACGGCGTGCCAGTCTGCGGCGGTCCGGTCCGCCGGTTAGCGATCTAGCAACAAAGAGGCGTGCGGTGTTCTTTTTGCGATGCGTGACGAGCACACACGGTAACTTATTAAAAGCGGAGGCCCTCCTTTGTGTCAACAGGCCCGCTCGTCCCAAAGGTCACGTCCGAGTTCAAGCCGCCAACAGGAAGTATGCCTGCGCGTTGTAGAGTTATTCGCCGCAGGCTGGAAAGTGGAGATGGGGATGCGAACGGCAAACATCAACGGTTTGTGTTGAGAAGGAAAGAAAGTGATGCTGCGTCGCTGGCATGGTGGAAGTATCACACCTTCGCCACGGGAGTCAACACAGCAGATCAAACATCATGGCCGACCTTTGTACGAGCGCTCCCAGCAGGTGTGCACGGCTGATAAGACTCAGTTGGCCGTGCACGTGCGCTCTATTTGCATAGCTGCGACTACACGTCAAGAAAATCTTGATATATCCACATAGCAAGACGGTGGCAGAGTGGAGCGTAGACGCGTAATGGAGTAAGAATGTACGTATCCGATTGTTGTAGCGTCGAATATAGCAGAGACTGCCTGGCAAGTAAAGCAACGTAAAGTTAGAGTACTGTTGACGTAAAGCTGAGTACTGCAGGGTAAGGTCGACAACAGTAGCTGAAAGCCCCATGTAGCAGAGTAGTAGTAGTAGTATTGCAGGGCAAAGTATCGTAGAGTAATGTAAGGCAAGGTCGGGAAGACTAGCATAAAGCCCCAATGTAGCAATGTCGTAGTAGTAGTATTGCAGAGCAAAGTATCGTAGAGTAATGTAGGGCAAGGTCGGGAAGACTAGCATAAAGCCCAATGTAGTAGAGTAGTAGTAGTAGTATTGCAAGGCAAAGTATCGTAGAGTAATGTAGGGCAAGGTCGGGAAGACTAGCATAAAGCCCAATGTAGCAGAGTAGTAGTAGTAGTAGTACTGCAGGGCAAAGTATCGTAGAGTAATGTAGGGCAAGAAGACTAGCATAAACCCCAATGTAGCAGAGTAGTAGTAGTAGTAGTAGTATTGCAGGGCAAAGTATCGTAGAGTAATGTAGGGCAAGAAGACTAGCATAAACCCCAATGTAGCAGAGTATAGTAGTAGTATTGCAGGGCAAAGTATCATAGAGTAATGTAAGGCAAGAAGACTAGCATAAACCCCAATATAGCAGAGTAGTAGTAGTAGTATTGCAGGGCAAAGTATCGTAGAGTAATGTAAGGCAAGAAGACTAGCATAAGCCCCATGTAGCAGAGTATAGTAGTAGTATTGCAGGGCAAAGTATCGTAGAGTAACGTAGGGCAAGGGCAAGAAGACTAGCATAAAGCCCAAAGTAGCAGAGTATAGTCAGAGTTCAAACACAGAGTACTGCCAAGTACAGCTGAGTATAGTTGAGCGGCGCAGCAGAGTAGAGTGAGAGTTGCTGAGTAAAGTCGAGTATACTGCAGTACTGCAGGGCAATGTGGAGAAGAACAGCAAAGAGTGTGGCGTTCGGGCGTCGCGTAAAGCGGAGTATCGCAGGGCCAAGCAGTAAGTGGAGTAACGTAGGGAAAGTATAGTCGAGTTCAAACACGGAATGAAGGAATGCAGGTGAGAGTATGAAAACATGGAAGATACACGGCAAGTAGTAAAATAGTACAAATGTATAAATGTGTATGTTGACTTTGATGCTGATGGACTGGGCGTGGTTGCCATGGAAACGGTGTTGCACATGCATGTCAGCATGTTGGAGCATGATGTTATGTAACAGTGTAGTGTTGCTACGACATCACACGGGGTCACATGACCAAGAGACAGAAGATCCTGGCTGGGGAGATCCTGGCTCGTTCATTTATTCATTTGTAGGCGCCGAGTGTCAGGTGACCCGTCAACCCCCCCCTCCTCCCAAACACACACAGCAGTGATACGTGGCGAGGACAAAAGACGACTAGAGGGCTTTTCCTTGCCAGTTGATGACATCAAACGCATCATAGAGACGCTTTCAATATTTTAGTGTCAGTCCTACGCTCCTGATTGCCTTGAACGCATCGCCACATGTTGTCATGTTATGTATACGTACCCCAGGTCTTACCTTGAACGCATCGCCACATGTTGTCATGTTATGTATACGTACCCCAGGTCTTACCTTGAACGCATCGCCACATGTTGTCATGTTGTGTGTGCGTACCCCAGGTCTTGCCTTGAACGCATCGCCACATGGAATATTGTGTATGCGTACCCCAGGTCTTGCCTTGAACGCATCGCCACATGAAGCGATGTTGTCATGTTGTGTATACGTACCCCAGGTCTTGCCTTGAACGCATCGCCACATGTAGTCATGTTGTGTATGCATACCCAAGGTCTTGCCTTGAACGCATCACTACATGTAATGTTGTGTATGCGTATCCCAGGTTTTGCCTTGAACGCATCGCCACATGTTGTCATGTTGTGTATGCGTACCCCAGGTCTTGCCTTGAACGCATCGCCACATGTAATGTTGTGTATGCGTACCCCAGGTCTTGCCTTGAATGCATCGCCACATGTTGTCATGTTGTGTGTGCGTACCCCAGGTCTTGCCTTGAACGCATCGCTACAAGGAATGTTGGGTATGCGTACCCCAGGTCTTGCCTTGAACGCATCGCCACATGTTGTCATGTTGTGTGTGCGTACCCCAGGTCTTGCCTTGAACGCATCGCCACATGGAATGTTGTGTATGCTTATCCCAGGTCTTGCCTTGAACGCATCGCCACATGTAGTCATGTTGTGTATGCATACCCAAGGTCTTGCCTTGAACGCATCACTACATGTAATGTTGTGTATGCGTATCCCAGGTTTTGCCTTGAACGCATCGCCACATGTTGTCATGTTGTGTATGCGTACCCCAGGTCTTGCCTTGAACGCATCGCCACATGTAATGTTGTGTATGCGTACCCCAGGTCTTGCCTTGAACGCATCGCCACATGTTGTCATGTTGCGTGTGCGTACCCCAGGTCTTGCCTTGAACGCATCGCTACAAGGAATGTTGTGTATGCGTACCCCAGGTCTTGCCTTGAACGCATCGCCACATGTTGTCATGTTGTGTGTGCGTACCCCAGGTCTTGCCTTGAACGCATCGCCACATGGAATGTTGTGTATGCTTATCCCAGGTCTTGCCTTGAACGCATCGCCACATGAAGCAATGTTGTCATGTTGTGTATACGTACCCCAGGTCTTGCCTTGAACGCATCGCCACATGTAATGTTGTGTATGCGTACTCAGGTCTTGCCTTGAACGCATCGCCACATGAAGCAATGTTGTCATGTTGTGTATACGTACCCCAGGTCTTGCCTTGAACGCATCGCCACATGTTGTCATGTTGTGTATGCATACCCAAGGTCTTGCCTTGAACGCATCACTACATGTAATGTTGTGTATGCGTACCCCAGGTTTTGCCTTGAACGCATCGCCACATGAAGCGATGTTGTCATGTTGTGTATCCGTACCCCAGGTCTTGCCTTGAACGCATCGCCACATGAATAGATGTTGTCATGTTGTGTATCCGTACCCCAGGTCTGGTGTCCCTGTCGCCGCCATCATGGCTGACCCCAGCTGGTGGAAGCTGACCTTCTCCCGCAAGAAAAAGTCTGAGTCCAAGGTCCTGTACGAGATCCCGGCCGAGTACGGCAGCAACACCAAAGAGCACCCCAGCGGCGGACCCGCTCCGGAGGCGGCCGACAACCAGTTCAGCGCCAGACTGGAGAAGATCGTGGACAAGTCGGCCACCAAGGGGCGCCACGTCAAGGTGTCCCACTCGGGTCGCTTCAAGGAGAAGAAGAAGATCCGAGCCACGCTGGCCGAGAACCCGGACCTGTTTACCGAGCAGAACCTGGCGGACCAGCACCACAAGAAGAAGACTGACAAGTAGCAGGGGCTGCCGTGGCACTTTCACGGGTAAAAACGTTCACGTGAGCCACCTGGGGGTGCAGTCGGGACCAAGACGTGCCGCTGTGCACTGGGCGGGGCCGGGCTGGGCGGGGCCGGTGCCACAGCCAATCACAGCTAAACAAACGGGATGTTTTCTTGATGGGAATGGAGGTCTTTGATTGCTGTCACTTGAGAATCAAATCACATGATGCTGCTGTATCTTCTTTTCCTTACGCTAAACAAGTCCACATTTCAACACGCATCCCAGTCTAACGTCTGCTGCTTCTGTTGCCACGGCGACGGTAAGCGTACACTGTCACCTGATACACTTACCTCCATCATCATCACTGACACCTTCTGGCCACAGAGTGCACTCAACCAACCAGGTCGCAGTCATGGGCGATATTTGAAACGAAACCCATGACTTTCTAGCATTTTTTTCTGATACCCATACCAATGTCGTTTTGGGGGACATTTTGGGGGACATTTTTTGGAAACCGATGACTTTTTTTTGGCATTTTTTAAAATACCGATTACAGTTATTGGCATACATTTTATCACTTTTATTACCTTTTTGGCATTTTTTAAAATACAGATTACTGTTATTGACATATGTTTTATCACTTTTATTACCTTTTTTGGCATTTTTTGTTCAATACCAATATGCTCTGACTTCCCCGATACTCGGGATTTAAAAAGAAAAACTAGATTCCAATTAGCTTTTTTTTTTTTTTTAGCTTTTTTTTTTACTTACGTTTACCCCCCCGCCCCAATACCGATTCTTGTTACCATTTAGCTTTTTTGCCCGCGATTGGTTGGCGACCAGTCCAGGGTGGACCCTGTGCTCTTGCTCAAAGTCAGCTGGGATAGGCTCCAGCACACCCCTGTCACCCCAGTGACATTCTGATTCCGATACCAATGATCTATTTTGGCAATTTTTTATAAGACTAATAACCTTTTCACATTTTTTAATTTTAACAGTGCAATTACTTTTTCTGTATTTTTGTTCAATACCAAAAACATCTTTTTCATATTGTTTTTTGAGTGTAAAAAAAAATCTGATTTTTATTTCCCCAATAGTAGTAACCTCTTTTTGTTTGAAAAATGCTTTTTTCCACAATTCCTATTTCACATTTATCATAGCAATATGGATTATCTTTTGCATTTTTTTCCGATACATAACCTTTTTTGGGCATTTTGTTTCAATACTAATTCTGATTGTCTTTTTAAAAAAAAAATACTGATACGATAATCAATTGATGGAACAATAAAGAAAAACAGGTAGATAATTATGTAATCGATAATTTGACTTGTGCATGTATGTGTGTGTCTCTCCGCGTCACACAGGCTGGATGGCAAGAGGCTTCACTCTGCACGTGTCATTGCGCATTGGTTCTATAGTGGAATGAACATCTCATTCAGCCTGTTTGTGGGGGCGGGGCCACTAGTGAGTGGATACAGAGCAGTTAGCCTCGTGAGGGAGCGGGCGCTAACATGAATGGAGGCACAGAAAGGCGTATGGCAGACATTTTAAAGGGGATTCTATGCTTTTCCTCATTTCTGATCTATAAATGTTGTTACAATGTTGTCTTCTCGTGTTAAACGATGCCAACGCATCAGATAATGAGGTTCGTGTGAGCCCACAAAGCAGTTTTGGATACCTACATTTGCGGAAGTCCTCGGGAGCGCTAAAACCAATGAGCTTTTTGGTCATTTTATTTCATTAAAATCCATAAATACTCATTAATTGACAATTTCAATGTGTTAAAATTGTGGAATAAAGCAAATATCAGGTATTTTTGATCAACACTGACATGTTTATGAATCAAGAGTAATGATATTTACGCTATTTGAGTACATACTGCATGAAAGTGAGCCATACATTCTATTCTTGTGTGAATCCTGATTGATACGACACAAAATTCCGAGCGTCAACATACAATTCCAACATTTAAACACCTAAACTCCCTGAACATGTCAACAAGACAACAATCAAGTATGACGGACAGCAGACGACGACGCCAAGCGGGGTAGGGGTCCGGCCACCAGCAGAGGGCGCTGCTTTACGGAGACAGGCGCTGGTAAACCCAACCGCCCTCGCCGTGGTGCTGGTGCTCGCCCAGCACCGCGTCGGCAGCCAGTCTGGTGAAGACGATTCGGTCGTGGAGTCTGTTGGTCTGACCCTGCCAGAACTCTATCAGGTGAGGCTTCACCACGTAGCCCCCCCTAGTGGACGCAGAGAAGAATACAGGCAACTGTTAGCACTTTAGCACCTAAATAGGTCACGGGAAGGTCATGAAACTCACCAGTAGTCTGGCATGGGTACTTGAGAGTCCTTGTACTTCTCCTCCAGCTCTGAATTCTTATCCCTGAGATACTAAAAGGTAGATAACGTATTAAAATACACAAATCCTTCAGTACTACTACTAGTACTACTACTGTTTCTTACGTCTCTGTTAGGAACCGCCGTGCTCTGTCTGCTCACCACAGCGCCGATCTGGCTGCTCTTTGGCCGCGAGCGGAAGTACTCGCAGGAGCTCTGGTAGGGGATACGCTCCACCTCGCCCTCGATGCGGATCTACGAGCGCCACAAGATCCGTCAGAGACCAATAACCACGACGCTCTCGTCGCCGGACGTCTCACCTGTCGGTTGAGAGGCTCCCAGTAGAAGACCAAGCACGCGTGAGGGTTGCTTTCCTGCGGAGGGGCAACAACAACCTGAGCTCGTGGAACCTTCACAACAGGAAGCGGAACTCACCAGCTCCTTTCCTTTGCGGCTCTCGTAGTTACTGAAGAATCGGAAGCCGGCGTCGCTGTAGCCTTTGAGAAGAACCATGCGGGCCGACGGGCGTCCGTCTCTGCGCGGGTGACAAACACACACACCTTGGTTTAGTGTAAAACCTGCAAAGCGTGGCCGACATGGTGCCAGGGCTGATCCTCACTTGGTCGCCGTGGCGATGCACATGGCGTTGGCCTCTCCGATCTCAGGACACTTGGTGGCTTCATCGAACCAGTTTCCAAATTGCTTGATTGGGTCCAGAGACGCCAGCTGGCTCTCCTCGAAACACTGCCAACACAACAATGCAGCACTGAAAGCTCCATGCACACCTTGAAGGTCTCACCACCTTGCATGTACTATGTACTAATGCTGCCTTCAAGGCTGACCGTCAATGTGTTGCATTTTCATATTTGCAGACTCCTGCAAAGCTCACCTCCTCGTCCCCTTTGTATTTCTTCCTCATGTGGCTCAGGTCCATGTTTGCTCTGTCGCACGTCGGCTTACCGCTGAGGAAGTGTGCAAGGACGCTTCGTTTGCACGCAGTCAAGCGGACTAAAGAAGCGGGATTTCGACCGAAAAAGCCAATGTGTCTCAATGGGAGCCTCATGCTACTACTGACGTAACCAACGCGCTTACGTAAAAACGTGACATGTGTTTGCTAACCACTGACAAAAGCTTATTTTAAGATGACTCCTTGTTAAAAAGAAATATATAAGTATTACCAGTCATTAAAAATATGGAAAGTTGTAACTTACAGTGTTACGTTTTACAGTGTATTATAATGTACACACGGTGGTGCATTTTATTACATTGCGTAAAAATGAGTTTCAGAGTGAATAAAACGTAGGCAGCGGTGAGATGATGTAAATAAAATAAATTCCAGATTGAATATTAATGTACGTGGATTAGCTTTTAGTAGTCTTACGCTTGCGAATCTTTGCTAGTTACAACTACTTGTGACAGCTGTCATTTTACCGGCATGATAGCGAAAGCAGCCTGCCGTCACTTCCGGGAGGTGACTTCCTGTCAAAGATGGCGGCGACCTTGTGTGTGAAGTTACTACCTAAACAAGGTAATGTTGAGCAAATACTGCACGTTTATGTGATATAATATGTATAATATGCATGTTAGCAGCTGACTAGTGGCCACGGTTAGTATGTAATGCGCTTAAATGAAACTATAGCGAAGCTAGCGCTAAGCTAACTGTCGCTAGCGCTAAGCCGAATGAAGCTAGCTCTGAGCTAGCAGCCGAGTGACTGTCTCGGTGTCTTCCAGGATGGCTCCCCTTGATTCAGAACGTTCGACACGGCTCCAAAGCCGTCACCCGCCACAGGAAACCTATGCATTTTCTCAAAAAGAAGCTGATGGCTGTCACAGAATACATCCCCCCGACACCGCCCGCTCCGCCGGGCGCTTACCCGGCTCCAACCACAGTGGTTGAGGTAACAGGCGCCCGTTGCCATCCTCTTCTACGCCAACTTTTATATTAGGAGAAAGCGTTCGTGGGGGCTATTGCTGAGGTCCCTTCCCAATATTTTGCATGTAAAAGATATAATATGTGCACTTTCTTTATAATAACAGGAGAGCGCATTTGTGAGGCTGCTGAAGAGGAACCTGGAGAAGGTCTTCCAGGACTACAAGATGGTCGCTGTGGCGCAGAACAACGGCTGCAACGCCAACGACATGCTTGTGCTCAAGAACAGATTGCACAAACATGACATCCATGTTAAGTTCTTCTCCAACAAGGTAAAGGCAGATCACATTTTTGCAGGTCAGAGGACCACAATGCGTGACCATTTCCCCACGCAGGTGATGTGCTCCTTTCTGAATGAGAGCGTGTACAGCAACATGGCTCCTCTGTTCATCGGGCCCACCGTGCTGTTTGTCAGCAAAGAACCCAAAGCCAAGGAGATGCTGGCGACGCTGCGTGTCAGCCCACAGATGATCCTACTGGGTGGGTTTGAAAGCATGAAAGATAAAGGAGATAAACGGCTAACACGATGTTCTCCACAGGAGCGTGTATAGACGACACCTTGCTGACCGCGCAGGGCGTGGCGCGCTACTCCAAGCTGCCGTCGGTCAGCGTGGCCCGGGGCGAGCTGGTGGGCAGTCTGAACCTGCTCACTTCCCACACCGCCTCCTTGCTGCAGCGACACCCCGCCCACCTGACGGCGCTGCTGCAGCGGTACGGCACACAGCAGGACGCAGAGGAAGCCACGTGAGAGGACTTAGCACTGACAGTATGGACACTTATCAGGTGCTCTTTTGGGGTGGCGAAGGAGGAGTGTGCGGTTGCTCTTGTCGTGATCGTCGGTCGTGCCGTCTGTATTTACATTAAAAGGGGTTTAGTCTAAATGGAATGTGCTGCGACGTTCACTTTTAGCTGCATCAGGGTTGCCCGAGCGGAGAATCAAACCCAGGTCTTCCAATCTCCTGACCGTGTGGCCTACATCAAGCCTTCTAATAGCAGATTTTAAAAAAATGTGAACATTTGTTCTCATATTTTAGCTTTATCCTTGTAAAATCACAGTTATTCATTTTTTATAGTATTTAAACTTTTCTTGTATTAATATGACTTTATTCCCGTAATATTTTGATTTTATTCCAATATTGTAACTTTTCTCCAACCTAATTTCCAGAAATTGCTATTTTTTTTTGTTAGAATTTTACTTTTCCCCTTCATATTTAGATTTTTTTTCGTATAAAATTACAACTGTTAAATTTAATTAGTTATATTTTAAATTAAAGTTAAATTTTTCCAAATATTTTGGCTTTTCTCCCTGCAATGTTTCCCCAAACAAATATTCCAGAAATTACTACTTATTTGTTTCCCCCAATTATGATCATATTGATCTTGATTTTTGAAATTATTATTTTTGTGATTTGTGAACATTTTCTGCAACCTATTTTCCAACAAATTGCAGCTTTTTTTATTTTCCTTTTTCATGATATTTTGACTTGAATTAATTTAAAATTTATTATAAGTAATGTAATATATTCACACTCCTGAGCTTATATTATGAAATATTAGAAACAATAAAAAGTCTAAAAATATTAGAAACGTTACAACAATAATACGTTGGTTAAATTAGTCCCAAGGAAGTTAGCATTATGTTTTTTCACCAGGCATATTTATTTGTATCGGCTCTTAATGTTCTGTGTACCTAATGAAGTGGCTGCTTCATGTCAGTTGTAATGATGCCGCGGAGCCTGTAGGTGGCGTCGTGCCTCAAACCAACGGCCTGACCCGCTAATCCTGGGATTAGTCCACCTTAATCCGTGTGGTTGTCGTCGTAACTGGCTGCTTATTTTCAAACGAAGGGACACTTTTCAACGCGGCGAACGTTTGAAAACAGCTTTGGCATCTGGATGACGTCGCTTTCAGCCCGTGGTGGGAACGCTGGGAAGTGAAGACCAGCAAGTGGTCCCTTGCAGACCAGCAGTAAATCCACCAAAGCGGATCAGTTCCTGCAAGTTTGGGGCCTCATGATTATGGTTGCAGGCAAAGAACCAGACTTGGACTGCTGAAGGTTCTGGTCCTGCTTTTGGATCTTCTGGGAGCCCTTCAAGGACCATGAGCCACGCAGGTGACATCCAGGTAGGACTATTGTTTTTTTTGACTTTTTTTTTTTTACACTTAAATAATTAAAGAAATGCGCAAATGATAAAAAAAACCCATGCAGAATAGTCTGTATTATATTGTTTGGAAAAGATGTCCACATGAAGCTTCAAGACTAAATAAACGGGCACCATTTTGATGCAGTGAAGGAAATTTGAAGGAATTTTTACTTTCCTGTCATTTCAAGGCAGCGGAGCAACAAATTCTAAATGAGTCTAAAACAGGCCATACATCAGTCGAAGATACAAAATATGTGCCCAGAATTGAGGGCCTTTTCTTTTCTTAGTAGTAGTTGTAGGTAGTTTTGTGTGTGTGTGGGGGGGGGGTGATCCTACAGGCTTTAGGTAAGATCCTCTCACTCAGCCCTGACTGATTAGCAAGAGACGTTTCTCACAAACGCACCAATGAACAAAAAGATGTGTGAAGGTGACTTGATTCCGAACAGAAAAGCAGAGTGGAAAAAAATGTCTATTTTTGACACACGGCTCGCTCCTCCCCCTCCAAACCCTCCCCTCCCCGACTCGCTTGGCGATGATGTGGCACTTAGATTTTTGTATCAACAGTTGCAATAAAAGTGACACGTCTCCATGCAGGCTTGATCGTCAGAGCCAGTGCGAACATAGCCAAAGAAAACGATTGTATCTGGCAGCAGCTATGGTGCCTTCAGGGACCACTGTACAAAGTGCAAAGTCTTGACGCTGGAGGAAAAAAACACAAGTGCATAATAAGGACATAAACATGTAAAAAAAATCTACACAGTATTGGCCTTGTCAGTGACGAAGATGGGTTTTCTGCATGAAAAACTATTTTCTGAGAAAACGATGATTAATATATTTAGTAGTAGTAAATGAAGTGGCATTAGCAGATTAGATTAGAATTAGTGACTGATTGTCATTGCATAACTTTTTGAAGAATTTCTAATGTAATTACATTTTTTTCCTGATTTTTTCTTCAAAAATTGTATTATTTTTTTTAAGTAGAAAAACCTGAAAATTTGCAAGGTCATGAATGTTGAATCAAAAATGTGCAGGGATCCACTGTACTTCATTTAAAAATAATCTATTCTACATGAATTCTAAATACATTTTAATTAAATTAAGGAAGTTATGAGCACATGTATTAAGAATTACATTATTTTGAAGTAAAAGAAAAACCTAAGTGTATTTTTTATTTAGTTTTTTCTTCAAAAATGATTTACTTTAATAAAAAAAAAAACACAAATCCACAATTTTCAAAGGAAAAAAATGTGTATTTATTTACAAAAAAAATATTTTTTTTTTAGGAACCGGCAAATTTGCAAAACCACGAATGCTAAATCACAAATATGCAGGGATCCACTGTACTTTATGAATACATTATTTGAAATGTACATTTTTAGTAAATGAATAGGATTATAAGCACATAGACTAAAGTAAAAAAAAAAATATATAAATATTTTTTATTCAAAAAATTATTTACTTAAAAAAACACAAATCCGCAATTTTCAAAGGAAAAAAAAATTGTATTCATTTACAAAAAAAAAAAAATTTTTAGGAACCGGCAAATTTGCAAAGCCACGAATGCTAAATCGCAAATATGCAGGGATCCACTGTACTTTATGAATACATTATTTGAAATGTACATTTTTAGTAAATGAATAGGATTATAAGCACATAGACTAAAGTAAAAAAATATATAATTATTTTTTATTCAAAAAATTATTTACTTAAAAAAACACAAATACACATTTTTGAAGAAAAAAATAAGATCATGTAATTAGAGGTTCCCATTTATTATTGAAAGTAAAAGAGGGTTTGGGCCGCCATGAGCTGGCCAACAAATCCTCTCACCATGCTTCCTCCTATCAGGCTTACGTAATAACAAGCACAAGCCATCGAGTTAAAAGCCCGAGCTGTCCTAAGGCGTCAGAGAGTGAGGTTGACCAGCGTACTTTCTCCTCCATCCACGCTGGCTGGCATCCGTCATGCATGCAGTTCTCTACCTAAGCGCTAGAGGGCAATGTTTTCCTGAGCGTAAGCAACCACTATACAGTATCAAAGTATCCTTCAGTTTTTGGACTTAGGTGGAAAATCGTGCAGTGGGAATAGAAGGACTGACAGAGCAGTTTGGTCTTGAAGTGACACATGTTCCTGAAAAGATCTGCAAAAACCAATTAAGGCGGAGTTGGTAATCCTCCGACATGCTGGAGCCGCTAATAGCAGCACGTGTCCTGCCCGCCGCACACACGGGACGCTTTGTTGTCATGGTTACACAATTCCCCACACGCACCACTGCGGCCCTTGCAGGTGGCCGGCGGGATACATCGTGGCGGCACTCTCCCAGCAGGCGTCAGGTCCTAACCGGCGACGCTCCCGGAAAATGAATTCCCATGGCTCCGCCCTCCATCGCAGTCAGTCGCTGGCGAGCGGCCTGGAGAAGTCCTCGCCCACGTGGACCAAGGCGCCCCACTCCCGCAGCAGCAGCACCCTGTCCTCGCGGCACTCCCGACAGGTCACGTGGCTACGCCCAAGACCTCGGAACGTCGCTTCCGGCAGCAAAATCAATGGGGTTCTTCCTCCTCACAGGTGACCAAAGACTGGGAAGTGATCGATGACGTCCACGCAGACGTGGCCGCTGCAGGAGAACATCCCCGAGAGGCGACCACACCTGGAATATGTGAAGGTTATCTGCTCAAGAGGAGGAAGTGGCCGCTTAAAGGATGGCACAAGGTGACACAATAAATATCTTCTTTTTGTGGTTTAAATTTAAAATTAACGTTTTTGTCATCATCAGCGGTACTTTGTCCTGGAGGGAGGTATCTTGAGGTACTGCAGAAGTCCACAAGATGTAAGTGGCTTCAATTTTACATCGCTTACTTCACTAATCGATGCTAACATGAGCTCCTCTGATGATGCTAATGTGCGATTTTAACATGAGATGCTATTGTGAAGCTAACGGTCCATGCCAATGTGACTCTAACATGCTAATTTCAGTTTTAAAGGCCACCAGTTTTTTGAATATCCTTTCTAACTTCCTTATGCTAAAGATGACACTATAACAGACAATAACAGTGTGATGCTAACATGCAATGCCGATAGGATGCTAACAGGTGATGCTAACATTCGATTTGAAATTGCAATCTCAACATGTGATGCTAACATACGATGTTAACATGTGATGCTAACATACAATATTATCATGAGATGCTAACATACGATGCTAACATATGATGCTAACATACGATGCTAACATACGATGCTAACATACGATGTTAACGTGAATTCAATTGTTATGGTATCAGCTGACACGAACGTGAATTCAATTGTTATGGTATCAGCTGACACTAACGTGAATTCAATTGTTATGGTATCAGCTGACACTAACGTGACATTTACATGTAACGTACACGTGATGCTAACATACGATGTTAACATGTGATGCTAACATACAATGCTAACATGTCAATTCAATTGTTATGGTATCAGCTGACACTAACGTGACATTTACATGTAACTTACATGTGATGCTAACATACGATGTTAACATGTGATGCTAACATACGATGTTAACATGTGATGCTAATGTGAATTCAATTGTTATGGTATCAGCTGACACTAACGTGACATTTACATGTAACTTACACGTGATGCTAACATACAATGTTAACATGTGATGCTAACATACAATGCTAACACGTGAATTCAATTGTTATGGTATCAGCTGATACCAACATGTGACACCAACATTTACATGTAACTTACATGCGATGCTAACCGGTGATGCTAACCGCATGCGATTTAAACTGTCAAACCTGACATGCAATGTTAAAACGCAGTTAAAATGTGGTGCTAGCAGGTGAAACAAACGGGTGACGCTAACATACAACTCCGATGTGATGCACTACTGACAGATGACACTAACAGTTGATCATAGCATGATGCTATTGTAACGCTAACACGTGATGCTAACAGGTATCCATAGGAAGGGTGCAGGGTTCTCTGGACATCGGCAATGCCGTCATGTCCGTCAACAAGAAGTCCAACCGTATTGACTTGGACACGGGGGACATTCTGTACCACATGAAGGTAAAGGTCAGGCCGCGCCCCCAGAAACGAGAAGAGGCGTGCGATGTTGAAAGCGAGCGTTTTTCCCGTGCAGGCAAAGACCCACGAGCTCTTCTACATTTGGGTGACCAAACTGCGAGCTCATCGCTCGTACAGGAAGAGCGAGGCGGCCGTCCTTCTTAACGGACACCCGGTGACCCTGTCAGCGGACGCCAGCCAGCCCAACGAGCTCCTCCTCCTGCCCATACAGAGCTCTGTGGGCGTGGCCGCCGCAGCCCCGCCCTCCGCCAACAACAAGGTGTCGGCGTGGCTGCGGCAGAGTCACCCACCTGACACCTGTGCGCAAGGTAAGTCCTCCATACTTCATACAAAGTCAATGACATTTATTATTATTATACGTCAACCATTTTCTTTGTTCCAGAGCTCAACCGCTGCCATTTGGACCTTTCAGAACTCAACCGTCTCATCCAGAGGCTCCAGCAGCTGGAGGCGGGGCAAGCCTTCACCAACGGGGAGCTCCAGCGAATCATCAGCGTCCAGGTGTCACTGCGGAGGGGGGGCGGAACTTCACCTCCCGTTGCCGCCGTCGGACTCGCGGTCACGCCGTCACGTGATGTGTCTTGTTTCCAGAACCTTTCCCTGGAGAAGCCAAAGAAGCCAAAGTCGGGAAGGCCGTGGGGTCACTCTCGTACCCTGTCCCGAGTGGAGGCGCTGGGGATGGTGAGAGGTCACATGACGCTGTCACGCCTTTACTTTTCACTTCCTGTACCATACATACAGTATATTGAGTGTAGTACGGTTTGTGTGGCAAATACATGGAGTGTAATATTCCTTTATTGTGGTATTCATAGCGGTGTATACTTTGAGTCTAGTATCTGGAAACTAACAGTGCCTGTATTGTATACACTTAGTACAGTATTTGTGTTGTGGTATATTTAATGAATGTAGTAATATTTGCTATCAATGCGTGTATTGTCTACGTTGAGTGCAGTATTTTTTACAGTGTAGTATTTGTAAGCTAGCTGTAATGTATGAGTATTGAGTGTAGTGTTCATGTGGTAGTATATACAGTACATGGACTGAAGTATTTGTTTTTGAAGTATTAGTTTATACATTGAATGTAGTATTTGGAGCTAGCAGTGTGTGTAATATCGGTGTAGTAGTACTGTATCTCGATTGAGTGTAGTATTTGGAAGCTAACGGTGCTAATCGTCTTTGTTGAAAAGCCCGTACGCAGGATGACGATGTCGGTGAGTCTTGAGCGTGGAGTCTCGTGTTTGTGTTGTGATCGTTTTCTCTTCACCAATCAGCGAGGTGCACTGTTTAGCCCCGCCCCTTTAGGGACCCTTGCAGTATTGTGGTATACGAGAGCAGAGGAGTGTCTTTGCGGGTTTTGCTGGACCGGTGTCCTTGTCCTTGTTGTCCCCCCCACAGCTGTCCTCCAGCCCTCTGAGCAACTCATCCCACTTTGGCGCCTCCGTCCCCTCCATCCCCGACTACGTCTACTCCCAACTGTCCCCGCCCACATCCACGTCGGCCGAGGGCAAGAAGATCCAGCAGGACATCTGCGCCGTGTCGCTACGAGGTCACAGGGCATTATTGTGAGGACAGGT
Source organism: Doryrhamphus excisus (assembly GCF_030265055.1). Taxonomy (NCBI): domain Eukaryota; kingdom Metazoa; phylum Chordata; class Actinopteri; order Syngnathiformes; family Syngnathidae; genus Doryrhamphus; species Doryrhamphus excisus. The sequence goes on from NC_080468.1 coordinate 16,947,012, forward strand.
CTTTAAGACGGAGACAATAAAGGTTTTGTCTTCTTCTCCCTTTCAGTCCTGACCTCCCTCCAGTCTGTCCACCACACCCTGTGCCAAGAGAGTCTCAAGCTGCATGACCTTTGGGAGACCAACAACTTCTGCCACGCCCAGGAGGTGTGACACTTTGTGAATTTCTCTAGGAGATGATAAAGTATTCTACCAGTAATCTACCTACCGCTCCTGGATTCCATGCGATGCTAACATTTGATGCTAATGCAAACCCAACATGTGACATAGCAGGTTAATGCTAACATGTGATAACATTGGATGCTAACACAAGGTGCTGCTAATATGATGCTAACGTGTGATATGCTAACATGTGATGCTAATGTGACACTAACAGGTGATGCTAATGCGAACCTAACATGGGACACAGCACATTAATGCAAACATGAGGTGCTGCTAATATGATGCTAACATGTGATATGCTAACAGGTGATGCTAAGGTGATGCTAATGCGAACCTAACATGTGACATAGCAGGTTAATGCTAACATGTGATGCCATGGGATGCTGTGGGATGGGATGATGTGGTGCTAATATGATGCTAACATGTGATATGCTAACAGGGGATGCTAATGTGAACCTAACATGTCACGTGTTAGGTTAGCAGGTTAATGCTAACATGGGATGCTAACAAAATGTGCTGCTAATATTATGCTAACAGGTGATGTTAATGCGAACCTAACGTGACATAGCAGGTTAATGCTAACATGGGATGCTAACATGTGATATGCTAACAGGTGATGCTAATGTGACGCTAACATGCGAGGCTGCAAACGTGATGCTAAAATGTGTGACACCAACATGACACCAACGTGATGCGAACAGTTGATGCTAATAGGTGACGCTAGCATATGATGGTAGTTGCTGATGCTAACATTCAATTCCATTGTGAGGCTATCAAGTGATGCGATCTTAGCATATGAGTTATCGCCATCTCACATTCGATTCTTCTTCCTGTAGGTGGCGGTAGGGAGGTGTCCGTCCCACACGCCCGCCTCAGAAGCCGAGTCGGCCGCAGAGTATTTTGACGCCAGTGACGACATCCTGTTTGGGAGCTCCTCTGAGGTGTCAGATGAATCTGGACTGAGCGATGGAAGCACATCCAACTCGGAGCCTGAAGAAGGACACGGTGTGTGTGTGTGTGTGTGTGTGTAAACGTGAGCGGAATAGAATATAACTTTATTGTCACTGTTACGGTGCAACCAAAAATACCAAGCAACATGTGGAACACATTAGCTTACACGCTAATATACATGCAAACAATACTATTTTTATCCCCACAGTATCGGCCACTCGGAAGTACCGAGCCAGCCTTTCCAGGACTCCTCACAGCGCCCCTCCCAAGAGCAGCGGACGTCGAACGACACTTCCTGCTCCGTGTCCAGACAACAGTCACGTGGGCCTCATGGCCATCCTCTACAACAACATCGGTACGCACCTTCTGGACACTGGTCCCAGACACGGGACGCGTTGTGTTTTAGTGACGACTGTGGTCACTGGTGCAGGCAAAGACCTGGCCCGCGTGTCCATGCCGGCCGCCCTCAACGAGCCCGTCAACCTGCTGCAGAGACTGTGTGAGGAGCTGGAGTACAGCCAGCTGCTGGACACCGCTAACCACACTGCGGACCCGTTCCAGAGGATGGTACGCACGTGTTTAGCACGTGGTTCGTCAGTGTGGCTCATGTTCTGGTCTGATGTCGCTCTTTCAGGTTTACATCGCCGCCTTCGCCATCTCGGGTTACTCCACCGCCACTTTCCGGAACCGCTACAAGCCCTTCAACCCGGTCCTGGGGGAGACCTACGAGTGTGTGAGGGAGGACCGAGCTTTTCGTTTCATCAGCGAGCAGGTCCACCAAGAAAACCCAGATAGAACCTTAAATGGACCACCTTAAGTGTTGGGACCTGTTCCGAGTCCACAAAGTTCTGCTGATGTAACTGTCGTGTTTTTGGATGACTCAGGTGTGTCACCATCCTCCCATCTCGGCATGCCATGCGGACTCCGAGAACTTCTCCTTCTGGCAAGGTGACGCTTGAGGATCTCGGACCAGAACCTGGCCTTCAGCTCACCGTTTGTCCTCTTTACGTCTCCACAGACCAGCGATGGAAGAACAAATTCTGGGGCAAGTCGCTGGAGATCGTGCCCACCGGGATGGTGAACGTGACGCTGCCGAGGTAACGTCGGTGTGACGACACTCCCCGGTGGAATGTCCCCTGAGGTGTTGCTGGTGTCCCGTCCAGGTACGGAGACCACTACGAGTGGAACAAAGTGGTGACCTGCATCCATAACGTGCTGAGTCAGCAGCGCTACCTGGAACATTACGGAGAAGTCACCATCCGCAACCTGAAGAGCAACGTGTGCACCTGCAAGATCACCTTCGTCAAGGTGAGCCGTGTCAGGTTATCGACCCCCCCCTGCTCCTCCAAAAACCGGTCGTCATTTGTTTTGGTCCTGCAGTCTCGCTACTGGGGCTCAGAAGCCAACAAGAACGAGGTCCAGGGCACGGTCCTGGACCAGAGCGGCAGCGTCATTCACCGCTTCGGAGGTCTGTGGCATGAAGGCATCTTCTGTGACACGCTGCCCAGCCCCAAATGTGTCTGGAAACCAAGTGAGACTTTTCTGGAAGTTTCCCCGTCTCCGTTCTTTCTTCTCTTCCTCACCGACACGTCCGTCTTCTCTCCCTCCCGTCAGATCCGCAACCCAAAGACCACCTGCTGTACTACGGCCTTTCCACCTTCGCCATGGAGCTCAACGAGCTCACGGAGGACCTCAAGCCTCTGCTGCCCCCGACGGACAGCAGGCTGCGACCGGACCAAAGGTGACCGCGCAGGAAGTCACAAAGCAAACAGGAAGTTGCCCACAAACATGAACAGGAAGTTACAAACAACAATAATCAGGGAGTTGCCCATTGGCACAACAGGAAGTTGCAGACAAACAAACAGGAAGTTAGAAACTGAAACAAGTAGCAAGGCACAAACCTCAACAAACAGACACAGACAGGAAGTACGTATGAGACAAACAGACACACAGGAAGTTCCAAAAATTAAAGGGCCGGTAGCAAAAAAAAAACCCAAACAGGAAGTTAGAAACTGTAACGAGCAGGAACTTTGAAACAAAAACAAACGGGAAGCTGCAAATAAAAACAGGAAGTACTGTAGTAGACAAACATGAAATTACAAACAAAAACAAACGGGAACAGGAAGTTTACAACAACAAAAAAACAGGAAGTGACAAACGTTTAGCCAGACAACAATTAACAGTACGTTAGAAACCAAACAGGAAGTGTCCATAAACTATTGAAACTACAAATTACAACCACAAAGTAAAGGACGTTGCAAACTAACACAAACCGGAAGTTCCAAAGTAAAACAGGAAGTTGCAGACAAACAAACAGGAAGTTAGAAACTGAAACAAGTAGCGCGGCACAAACCTCAATAAACAGGAAGTTCCAGCGCACGCGGCATGTTGCCCTCAGACACAGACAGGAAGTACGTATGAGACAAACAGAAAATTACCAAAAGACACACAGGAAGTTCCAAAAATTAAAGGGCCGGTATCAAAAAAACCCAAACAGGAAGTTAGAAACTGTAACGAGCAGGAACTTTGAAACAAAAAAAACAAACAGGAAGCTGCAAATAAAAACAGGAAGTACTGTAGTAGACAAACATGAAATTAGAAACAAAAACAACGGGAACAGGAAGTTACAAACGTTAAGCCAGACAACGATTAACAGTAAGTTACAAACAGGAAGTGTCCATAAACTATTGAAACTACAAATTACAACCACAAAGTGAAATGACGTTGCAAACTCACACAAACCGGAAGTTCCAAAGTAAAACAGGAAGTTGCAAACTGACAAAGAAATGGTCATCTTTTTGTTTGCCAGGATGCTGGAGGAAGGACGAGTGGAGGAGACGGACATAAAGAAAGACGAGATTGAGGAAATGCAGAGGGAGAGGAGGAAAGAGCTCTGCAAAAAAGGGGAGGAGCATGTCCCGTCTTTCTTCAGGTAAGTCCGCCTCTCCGAGCAAAACCAAAAACCATCATCCGTTCTTAGAAGGATTCTTGAAACGCAGCATTTGTGTCCTCTGATGCTCAGAAAAGCCAAAGATTCTTGCGGCCGTGACGTCTGGTTGACCAACGGAACCTACTGGAAGCTCCGAAAGGATCCAGGCTTTGCCAACATGGCCTGTGTGACTCTGTGGTGACACAAGCAGTCCTTGGTGGGGGGGGCATGTGTGATCCGCCATGGAGATGAGCGGAGACTGTGCTGCTGGACTGTAAACTATGCACACAGGACTGGACTTGTATTAGAAATGCATCTTCTCTACCCGAATATGACGCTTAATCTCTAGAAGGACACTCAATTTCATTTTAAGATGACATGAAAGGACATTTTTGACAAATCTTTATTTGAATAGAAAAAAAACAACAGTACAATACTCACTTGCGCCACCTTAAATAAATAACACTTTTTTTTCTCTCAAAAATCTCATTTTATAAATTGCAATGGCTGAGAGGATTTATTGCTCGTTTTATCATGTGACATCCTGTACACGCCCCCCCCCCCCCCATGCTTGAAAATAAGTGCAGGAATTCATCCAGCAGGGGGCAGCCCTGAGGCGCCAAACGCCTGCACTGGGAATGAGCAGCACGTGACCGCAGTAAACTGCTATGATTGTCGTAATTATCCTGGCGCGAATCGACTTCTAATTGCACTTTAAATTATGACAAGTGCAATCCAATATCTTCAGCGCAAATGTTAAGACTTTTTTTTTTTTAATTTTTGCTTCTACCAGAGTGCTCTTTGTAAGGCAAACAGTCGTAGTTCCAATCCGAACCGTTAGGGGGCGACCTCGTAGTACACGATGCTGACTATGCTAACGTTAGCATGTCGCCCACCTGTCAAGTGTTGTCTGGGGTCGTTAACGGAGACGCCTCACTGGCGGCCTCTGTCAGGTTGCGACTCTCACGACCCCTATTGTGTCTGCGTGGTCAGCCCCCCCCCCACACACACTTCCTGGTCACGGCGTCTGTTTTGCTTCCAGGTGTGTGAATGACCCACTTTTCTTGGCGACCGCAGAAGAAGAAGAAACGCGAGGCCTCCTAATGCAAAGCTCGCCTCTTCAACGGGCCTCAAACGCACCACTTGCTGGTGGAAACACTCGGGGAAGATCAGAATTAACCAAACATTTCCCTTATTTTGTAACGCAAATGTTGACAGGAAGCGTCCACAAGTCCCGTTGCTATGGTAACCTCCACCAACTGTTAATTTTCGCGTGTTTTAAGGATCTAACTTCTTTTTATACTTGCACTTTTTCCCTTCATTTGAACGACATTTGCCACGCGCTTGGTCATGTAGGCTGCAGTGCTCCGCGTCGCCAGCAGAGGGAGCCAAATCAGCTGCTCCGCTTTGCAGTGTGACTGTTTCAGAGGAAATGACGAGTGCAAAAAGGTGAGAAAAGAGAGGGAGTTTGACAGCGACGGAAGAAGAGAAAGCCCTGAAGGCGTCATGTCAAGATATGCAGATGTTTTTTTTGTGTGTTTTTTTTTAAACAATCCAGATGTTTCTGAGGTGACGGTCACAGGTGTGCGTTGCGTCCATTTGGCTGCGGGGCACGTCGCATCCGCTTCGCATCCTGCTGTGACGTTGGCCTTCAAACGTCCTCCTGAGCGCCATCACTCACTTTTAAGATGGCCGCCGCAAATGTTCCCGTCAAGATGTGAAGGAGGGAAGGAGGGGTGGACAAGGGGCGGTGAGGGGGTGGGGTTCAGTGGGTGTAAAAGCCAAAGTAGTCGCTGTTCTTGTTGCACACTTCCGCAGCGCGCAGCGGAGAGTTCTCGCCGCGGGGGGCGTAGGGCGACACCCTCCTCTTCTTCACCTCGCCCTCAAACAGCGGTGACTCTGCCGAGTCAGCTGACTTCACCGAGGGCGGCTCCAGCCAGAGCTCCTCCCCCGTCTCCTTAGCCTTGTCGGCCAGCGGGAGGGGCTCCAGGAGCGGGGCGGCGTGCAGCCTGGCGTTGGCGGGCGATGACGCGAGCGGTCTGAACCAAGCCAGGCTGGGGGTGGGTTTGCTCGGGTGGGTCAGGTACTGAGACGGGGGCCGGGTGGCGGTCCAGCCGGCCGTGGTGGCTGCCGACACGCTGGTGGAGGCGAACGGGTGCTCGGGGTAGTAGCTGAGGGTGGGGTGAGGCGGGGTCTGCAAGGGGAAGGGCTTGTAGAGGCTGTTTCCGGAGAAGTCGCTCTCGAAGGACGACGGGAAGTCCAGGCGGTTGGGGGCCACGGCCTGCTGGGACGGCAGGTACCAGTGGGGCCCGGGACTGGAGGGGGCGTCTTTGTGCTGCTGGGGCTCCCGGCTGTAGAAGCGACTCTGGGGCAGCGGGCTGATGTAAGGCGCCTCCGTGAGGTAGCCCGGAGGGTAGCAGCCCCCCGGCAGCAGCGGCTGGCTGTCCGTGGGGGAGGGGGTGAGGCGGTCGGGGTCGGGGGGCGCGTACAAACTAGCGGGAGGAGGGATGGGGGAGAAAGAAAAGGTGTTACTTCCTGCCCGAAACCTCAAAGCATCTTTCAACTATCACACCACCGTATATACATATATTCCTTTTACTGCATGTACTTTCTTACGTATGTTGTACTACTGTCAATACTAGCTTTACTACCAATACTGTATACTTCAGGTGTCAGTAATACTACATAAATACAGGATTATTCCAGCAATATATCATCGATTACAGCATCTGGGCTGTTTGACCGCACTGAAAACTAAAGACGTACCGTCGCTTTAAGACAAAGCGTGTTGCTTTCACGGTCAAACTTACGTGTCGTAGCTGTCTCGGAAGCCTTTGGCGAAGGGGTTGTGGTCTATTTTTAACTGCGTGATCTGAAACGAGAGAATACGCTTTCATAGTGAAGAAGACGAAGACAACCCGGTCATGGTCTCCGTGATCAACGCACGTCGGCGTTCTGGTAGGCGGTGACGGCGATGAACTGGGTCTCAGGGAAGATGAAGGTCTGGGATTTGGACGGCTGGAAGGCGTCCTCGGAACCGTCCTCTTTGGCCTCCACGATGTGCAGGCGGGGCTGGTACTTGTGGAGGGACTGAAGGACGATCATCTGCGGCACAACAACCACGATGCTCTTTTATTGGCCGATACACTAGCGGCTTGCTCGTATTTACATGACGTCATTATTCCACATATTATTCCACATGCAGATGGCTTTATTCTATGGATGGCAGGTTTTCATGTCTACTCTATTTCTCTTTTTTTTTTTTTTTAATCATAAATGTATTTTTTTTTTGTAAATGTATTACTTTTCTCTCAAACGTAGAAGTCTATTCTTGTAAAACTTTATTCCTCATAGCAGGCATTTTTGTCTGGTAAAATTACAGTTTATTCCTCGTAAATTACGGCTTTATTCTCATAGATTTACTAATTTTTTCTTTCATAAATGTACAACAATTTCTCGTAAATTTCTGACTTTATTCTCTAAGATTAAAATTTTTTTTCTCAAATTTATTATTTTTTTCTTCTAAATTTACAACTTTATTTTGAAAATCTGATATGATCGACCTTTGGCCTTGTGCAAAATAATTGTTTTAACTTTTTTTTTTCTCCTAAATTTACATGATGATTACATCGGGTGATGGGGGGGGGTGAAAAGGGGGGGTACCTGTGCTACGTTGTTGGTGCTGCCTTTGTTGTTGGTCAACTTGAGTTTGCTGAAGGACACTTCCTGCCTCATCCAGTGCGCCCCCGTGTTGGGGGAGTCGGGGTGCACGTATGTCCTGTTTCCTGCGGCGTTTTTGACAAAAGCTTACATGAACACGGGATGGTTCCGGTGAGGACCCGGGTGAGGACCCGGTGAGGACGTACCTGGCATGTTGCCCTCCGCCTTGCCGCACTGCACCCACTTCCCTCCCTGGTAGCGCCAGTGGTGCTGGTCTGCCAGAACCACGTCCACGTAGACGTTGTAGTGGGCGGAAGGATCCAGAGCGCTGATGTTGAAGCTCAGGAAGGGGAACATCCTCCTGAAGGACACCACAGACGCCATATTGGCTTATTCGAACGGGTGATGTATGAGCACGTAAAGTGCTTTGGATCACATGATGATGACTCAGCGCGTGTTGACGGTGCGCGTTAGCCAAACAAACAAGAAGACGCTCATGCAAATGAAGGCAAGTCTTCCCTGCGGCGCGTTCGGGTCATTTAGTGGTGGAAAAAGCAGTGAGATGTGTAAAAGGTTGGCGTTGAGGTCAGCTTGTTAAAGTCTGCGTGCACGCTTCGTCGCTCTCGAATGCGCCGCAAAGACGAGAGCAACATTTTCCAGCAGGAAGAGGCTTTGGCAAGTGGTGGTGTTGCGTAACCGCACGTTTGTTATTCATGTAGTATGTCTATAATAAATAATAACACTCTTTATTTATTAGTAACACATTTAAATAAATGTTATGTATAATCGTTTTAAATTTGTTTTTAAAAAATATAATAAATGTATAGTAATATTTTTTATATTGACATTGATATAAGTCATGAAATACATTTAAATCAACCATCAAATGAAAACGTGCACTTCAATAAACTACTACAAATAATTTGCCATACATAATAATACTATTTATTACTATGTAAAAATACATGTCAATAAATGTAATCATTATTATAAGTATACTATATTCCAAAATATTCTAATTACAATAAAACTAACTACATATGATGATTATTATTTTTTACATTTCAATTTAAATAATTATTGAATTAGATAAACAAAAACGCCCTTCAATAGACAAAATAATAAATATTAAAACTAATAAAGGCATCAATAGTTTGTAGTTCGTGGGGGTTAATAATAATTAATATTAATACAATTGATTAATTACTGATAATTAGTTAATTTATTGACAATAAATGGAACAATTTCTAACAATGTAAAATAATTATTAAAATTATTCTATGTTATAATTATTCTATTGACAATGCATGTAAATGTTTTTAATTAAAATATGTGTTATTTAAATTAAATTTGGCAAACACTAAAAGAAAAATATTAATGAATCAACATATATAAGCTTTATAAGTATATAAGTTTATAAGTATTAAGACCACTCCTGTACATTATTTTGACATTGAAAAAAATATTACAATCCCGGATTTTATTGACAAATCAAGACTATACAGCAATGTTAATGAATACAATCATTGCATACAAATCAAGACGCCTTGAAAGGATGCCCCCTAGTGGCTGTGAACGGTATCGGTATCGTGAGGACTTCAGAGCGACGTTGGAATCAGAGGTGTGGACTCGACTCACATTTTTAATGACTTCAGACTCGACGGTATCATCATAGACTCGGACTTGTGTTGACTTGGAAATACTTTTTATTTAGATAGATAGATATATTTTTAGAGAGTGTGTTGAGTAAAACGGTGTCCGCCATTCACCGTCATCGTCACGGTGCCATTTTCAGCAAGACTGCCGGTTTTCCCACAGGATCTGCCTCCTTAAATGCATCGCATATATTAACGTCCAATCAGGATTAAGAAAAAGCAACGGGGGGTGTGGTTTACGTTCCCACCAGGGCAAAGTGGCGGCGATTAACACCTGCATTCGTCGACATTCTACTTTATTGTACATTAGCTAATTACAGGCTCAATAAGAAAAACTCCCGAATTGCTGTGTCCTAAACATGCAGTAGGACAATAAAAGACGGAGAAGCGAGAACTTTGTTCGGCGCCTGAAGTTGCACAAAGAACGGTAAGTTCCGAGCTAATGCTTTAGCTAACTCTCGTCCCAACTAGCTTGTTATCAAACTGTCACACTGCTACTGCACAGGAAGTTAGTGGGTAACGGCGGCAAGTAGCCAGTGTTGTCGTTTTTATTATTGACTATTGTGTCTGTTGGGAGATAATTCAAGCTTACTTGCAATAAAGTATGTTGTTCCGGTGCAATGGCGACCTGTGCCTGCTACCTGTACTGCGCATGCGTGTGCAAAACAGCTGTGTTGAGTTGTGATGTTGGATTACCTGACTACACTTCTGGCTGGTATTTCGATACCGATTCAATACAAATACACCTAATGTGAATGGCGTTATAAATGTAAATATTATCCTTTAATTGGATGTCACGTAAAACATCAATAAAATGACAAAATATGTTTATACGGGGTTATTCTGATTAGTTTGTCTCACCAAACGTTACACTACTTTATAGTCACCTTTACACTCCTATTACACAATATAGTAGACATAAGAGAAAAGATATAAAAATCAGTTTTTAACATTATTAGAATGCTCTAGACATGAAATAACACCCCTAAGAGAAAATAAGACTCATAAAACCTGTTTACAATGTTGGAAATACAGTTTTTGACATTATCAGAGCCCTGTAGCCACCAAATAACACCCCTATAGTCACCGTTACACTCCTATTACCCAATATAGTACACGCAGTAAGAGAAAATAAGACGTATAAAACCTGTTTACAATGTTGGAAATACAGTTTTTAACATTATTAGAGCCCTCTAGCCACCAAATAACACCCCTATAGTGACCTTTACACCCCTATTACCCAATATAGTAGACGCAGTAAGAGAAAAACAGACGTATAAAACCTGTTTACAATGTTAGAAATACAGTTTTTGAGATTATTAGAGTCCTCTAGCATGAAATAACACCCCTATAGTCACATTTACACTCTAATACCCAATATAGTAGACGCAATAAGAGAAAATAAGACGTATAAAACCTGTCTACAATGTTGGAAATACAGTTTTTGACATTATTAGAGCTCTCTAGCCATCAAATAACACCCCTATAGTCAACTTTACACTCCTATTACCCAATATAGTAGACGCAATAAGAGAAAATAAGACGTATAAAACCTGTTTACAATGTTGGAAATACAGTTTTTGCCATCATTAGAGCCCTCTAGCCATCAAATAACACCCCTATAGTCAACTTTACACTCCTATTACCCAATGTAATAGACGTAAAAAGAGAAAATAAGACACAATATAGACTCGCACATGTTAGCGTGTTGTTTTTTCCACTTCCTGTTCTGTACAGTACTTCCTGCAGTGGGGATGGCCGCATCAATGCAACATTACGGGCACCTAGTGACCAGCGTAGAACACTACGTATCATCACAAAGTTCTCCCACCTCTGCCATGGGTGCTCTTTACTGTCCGGAAGTTGGTGAGAAATGCTTAAAGTAATCGATTCCCGCTTGGACGGCCAAGGGAAATCAAACCTGCGGCTTCCACGCACCCTCTTCCCCTTCCTCCGCCTCCTCCTCTTCCTCTTCTCCCTCTGCGCAACTGACGCTTGACGCTAACGACAAGCGGCGGTTTGTCCGTCAGTGCGGATGCGCCGCAGTCCTCGGAAGTGTGGTGAAGTACGCGGGTGACATTTAGGAACAATAGCGATACAGCAGGTGTGGGGTGGGGGGGTTGGGGGTGGGGGGTCGCTGGGGGTGGGGTGCCGGAACAGGCGAGGAAGTGGACGTTCACCGGGGGAAGAGGACACTTCTGCACCAGCGCACTCGCTGATTCGTGTGGACAGGAGCTCAGGTCGGCTTCTTGTCAGCGCGCGCACACGCATCGCCGTCCGTGACCACACCGTCGTGGCCGTCTGCAGCTGGCGCCGCCACCGCACACGCTCGTTTCTACTCTATCGATTCTCGATATTCTACATGCTGCGGTTGTCGCGCAGCATCCTTGTGATGCTCCGTTCAAGACAGCTCGGAAGTCAGAAGTGGTGTCGCATATTAATGACGTTTATTACCTCCGCCAAGCGCATTGCTATTTTGTTTGTTTACGTTCAAAATAAATTGGAAAGTTCTGAGTGGATTTGGTTGAAATTTTCAGGAATTGCTGGAAATTGGATATGGAAGGACTGATTACATTTTGGGGATGATCCAAAATACCAAATAAATTTATTTTCCCCAAATTTCACTCTTTTCCCTAAAAGTTCTCAACTCCGGGCATATTAACATTGCTAGCATGCTAATGTTAGCATACGATAATTTTTCGCTATTTTCGTGAGTCAACACACGTACTTATCACTGTCATGATAGGCGTTAGCATGCTAATGTTAGCATTGCTAACATGCTAATGTTAGCATACTATAATTTTTCGCAATTTTTGTGAGTCAACACACGTACTCGTCACTGTCATGATAGGTGTTAGCATGCTAATGTTAGCATTTCTAGCATGCTAACAATGTAATGTTATAAGTGGTTGCCTCGTTAGCTAGGAATACGGTGGATAACCCGCACATTTGCGATTCAGCATTCAAAGACCCGCAAATTTACGTGTTTTTGTTTATAAAAATGTTTTTTTTTACCCCCCAACAAATTAGACCAAATTGGGCCAGACAACACATCTCATAAATAGGTGATAATGCAGGTATAGCAGGGGTGGGCAAACTGCGACCCATGGGCTACATCAGGCCCGCCAAGTGTCTTAATCCGGCCAAAATAGTCTGATGCAATCTTGACGCACAAAGTAACCTACGTACTGCGCCATGTGGGCATATGAATATCTACAAATATCTTACTAAAAAACACATTTGCCTGCCGCAAAGCATGCTGGGTAGCTTGTGGTAGTTTGCTTGATTGCAAAAAAAGTTGAGGAGGTGATGTGGTTAACTTACTGTGTACGTGTTGTGTTTTTGTTTTGTTGCGCCGTGAGTAAGTATGTTGTTCTGCTTAATTAATCCATGATTAATTGATCAATCAAACTTTTTGGCTTTGGATTTATCGTTTTCTCATTTCAGCCTCTTGAATGTGATTATTTTTGAAAAAAACACATTTTCCTGTCGCAAAGCATGGTGGGTAGCTTGTGGTAGTTTGCTTGATTGCAAAAAAAAGTTGAGGAGGTGATGTGGTTAACTTACTGTGTACGTGTTGTGTTTTCGTTTTGTTGCGCCGTGAGCAGGTATGTTGTTCTGCTTAATTAATCCATGATTAATCGAAAACTTTTTGGTTTTTCGTTTTCTCATTTCAGTCTCTTGAATGTGATTATTTTCGAATTTCCCTTGTTTGAGTCATATTGATCTGGTCGATTCCTGGGGGAGGGGTCGGCAACCTGGACCATCAAGACTGCCCTTTTGCCCCCCCCCCCTCATGTTTTTTGGTGATGGGTATTGTTGAATTATTAGTTTGCGTTTTGACGCATTCATCGTTAGCTTACTGCAAGGATGGCATGCTGTAGATGACGCTTATAAGTAAAGACTCGGACCCTAGACATGGATTATTATTTATTATAAGATATGTAAAAACACATAGAGATAATAAATATATTAATTCATGGTTGCGGCCTGTAGCACATTTGACAGCATAGCAAGAAAATGGCCAAAAAGAGCCGTCAAAATAAACCAAAAAAAAAAAAACCTTCAAGTCATAATAATGACAGACAAAAGTTGTAATTGGATTATGTGGAAAAAAGCATAACATTAATTATTAATATCAGAAATTATTATTTGGAAGTCAAATTAGTTTTAGAGTATGCTGGAGCCTATCCCGGGCTGTTTTTGGGCGAGAGGTGGGGTACTGCCAAATATCACCCCCTCAAAAATTATGAGAAGAAAGTTGAATGAAGAGCAAAAAATTGTACCGCTAGGAACCAAAGTTGACCACCACCTTTTTCCATGTACGGAACCCCAAAGCGCACATGCAGACCTTTTCATCACCGCTTAGCTTCTTAACTTCTACTTGGGTTGCTTTAGAAAACATAAATATTTTAATATTTTCATATGCGGACCTAAAAGCCCGAATCACTTTTATTGCAAATGTTGATCAGAAATTGGAGAAGCGAGCGGGGGGTGGTGGAGATGGGCATCTGAGCTCGCTTCCTGTCATGTGGATGTAAAAAATGGCTATTCTTATGTGTGCGTTGATATTATCAGCGAGTGTGAAAAAGGAAAAAGGCTCGCCGGCCAAGCGGTGGACCGACGGGGCGAGAGGAAGCGCTCGTTCAGCTATCTGACAGACGCCGCGCGCTCTGCATGCGTTTCTGCGAAGCGGCGCCGGTGCCAGGAAGTGACTGTCAAAACGTGGTCGTACTTCTGCTTTTTTTTTTTTTTTGGTGTGTGTTTTTTGACAAGAAGAAGAAGAAGTGGCCTTCCTAATATCGAAATGCAAGATGTCGTCCCGATCGCATTTGCATGACGACTGCCGCGTTCGTCTTGTGAGGATGGAAATAGAAAAGTCGCCCACTTGAATTTCCCTCTGAGAAATATGAAACTCCTGTGGGACGACACCTAAAACTATTCAATCTGAACAAGCGGCTGATTGCATAAAGCGCTCATCTTGGGCTCCTGTTTTCGGACTAAATGTCAGGTTCCACGCTCGGGGGAAGACATCTGAAGACGTATTTGAAACACCGGTCCGAGTCCGAGTCCGGCATAACCAAGGAACCTCCCGAGAGCATCTCCCTGCAGCTTCAAAGCTGCTTCACCTTCTGAAGGCTTCTCCCAGGCCCCGCTTATGTTTAAATCAGCACCTTCATCGGAGGACGACGAAAAGAAGAAGAATTTTTTTTTGAAAAAAAAAATGGAGAACTTGTCAGGTGTTTGCACGCTGTGTGTTCTTCTGGTGCAGAATTGAAGCTGCGGTCCCCGTTATAATAATAAAAATAATAATAATAATAATAATAATAATTCAAATAATAATAAGCAGCTAGTACTGATTTAGAGAAAATGAAATGTGAAACCCGGAAATTACCAGGAAATTAAATGCTGCCACCTTTTTAAAAAAGAAAGTAAAAGAAATCAAATCTTATTTTTGAAAATTATTTTTTTAAAGACCGTAATGAGGAAATTTCATGATATTTTTTTGGAATAATTTTTTCTTTTGTGTTTATTTTTGTAAAATATTTCTAGCACAATTGGTAAACTATGGATTGTGTTAGAAATAAAATGTCAGTGAGGCCTGACAGCAAAATGAAATCATTTCATATCATATTTAATAAATAGAACAGAAATATTTATACATACGTTTAATACATACGTATTAGGTGTGAAAGTAATGATATTTTATAGTTCTCGTCTCTTTTCATATTTTTGCAAGTATAATAAAAACCCTAACGCGTCCTCTCCAAGAAAACTTTCCGAGTTAGCGGTGAAGGTTTGCTCACCTGCCGTGCTTGGTGATGATCATCTCGGTCTGGAACTTGTGGAACTTGGCCCACAGCGGGTAGTTGTTGAGGAGCGCCTGCGTCTTGCCGCACAGCTGCAGGCCGGGCAGCGGGTAGAGGGTGGCCCGCTGGTAGCCCGCCCCGAAGCTCTCCGGGGAGGGCGGGTACGCGTCTTTGCCCACCGCGGGGAAGCCGTCCCCGTAGCCCGGGCCGACGGCCGCGGCGCTCCGCGGCGGCGAGCGCACGCCTCCGTACGGGCAGCCGGCCAGCGTCTGCGCGTAGAAGCGGGCCGGCTGCGCTCCGAAGCCGCCGACCGCCTGCTCCGTGTGGTACTGCAGGGCCAAGGCGTCCTGGGGTCCCGCCGGGACCGGGTCCGGGTAGTAGAACCTCGCGTCCTGGATGCCCATTTTCAGGTCCGCCGGGTCCTTGACGCCGCGGCCGAGGTGTCCGTTCGCTTCGGGGGTCTTTGCCGGGGTCTGCGCCTCGGTGCCGGTCAACATGCTGAGGTAGAGGTTGCCACCTGTGCCGCCCATTTGCAGCCCCGCCAAAAGTCATAAGGCTCACGTCCGCCGGGAGGGGGGCATCCGGTCCTGCTCTTCCCGAGTGGAACCTCGTTAGAACCTTCCCGGAACCTTCTCGGATCACGTCTCCCTGCCGACTGCTGCTCTCGCGCACCCGTGCGAGCGTGCGATATATACATTTAGCCCGCGCTCTTATTTTGGAGGTGTGTCCCGTGCGACGGCCGCGCGTGATAGGCTGCGTGCGCGCTCTTTGGAGGAGGTCGTCGCGCATCGTGTCAATATTTACATCACCGGTCTTATTATATATATGTTGTTATAATATATATTTGTATATGTGCGCTCTTGTGACGTCACACACAGAAGCGAAGAATGCTTACTTTGGAGCTTCTTATCGAACAAATAAACATCATTAAACCTTTTTTTTTACAAGCTTACATTCCACAAACATTTTTATTTCATTAATATACCCGTTTTTTGACACTATTTCTACCAAAAATGTATATATTTTTATTGTTGCTTCTTGCTTTTGCATATTGTAGTTCTCCTTAAAACCTCATGAATGTCCAAATGTGTAAACAGGTTGTATGGCGTCTTCCTTTTTAAATCATCTTCATAACTTCTACCTCGTCATATTATGACTTTATTCCCATAACATATGGACAGAATTCCCATCTTATAACGTTTTCCCCAACCAAAGTTTCCAAAAATGATAACTTTTACTTTTTCTCATAATATTCCGACTTTAAAAATTAAGTTTATTCTCGAAAAATCTTGACTTTTTTCTTTTTGGATACAATGTTTTCCTCTTAGAATATGGAATTTATTCTATTAATCACTACAGTTTTTTTTCACATTTTTGCCATTTTTATTGAAAAATTTTCAACCATTTCTACTTTTGTCTGGTAGATGTTCTTCTCGTAATTAGGATTTAATACTGTAATATTTTGACTTTATTCTCGTAACATAACTTTTTCTGCAACCTAAGTTTCCAAAAATTACAACTTTTACTTTGTTTTTTCATAATATTCCGACTTAAAAAATTAATTATTTAAGTTTATAGTTTAAAAATCCTGACTTTTTTCTTTTAGAATACAACATTTTCCTCTTAGACTTTTGACTTTATTCTCCTAATCACCACAGTTTTTATTTCACATTTTTATTGACATTTTTTCAACAATTTATACTTTTTTCCCGTACTTTTTATACCCATAATATTGACGTTTATTCTCATAAAATACACAACTTTTTATGCAACCAAAGTTTCCAAAAATTACAACTTTGCTTACTTTTTAAGAGCATATTAAAAAAAACTTACTTACAACTTAATGCTACTAAATTGACTAAAGTGATGTCTTCATAACATTCATTCATTTTCTATACCGCTTATCCTCATGAGGGTCGTGGGGGTGCTGGAGCCTATCCCAGCTGTCTTGGGGTGAGAGAGGCGGGGTACACCCCGGACTGGTCCATCATCAAGATGTTTTCCGGCAAAACTGAGACCAGCCTTAATGTTCTTTTTGTCCAGCAGTGGTTTTGGTCTTGGAACTCAACTGTCATGCAGGCCGTTTTTCATGAACACTGACCTTAACTGAGGCAAGCGAGGCCTGCCTTTTTTTTGATGTTGTTGTGGGGTCTTTTGTGACCTCTTGGATGACTTGACCCTGCGCTCTTGTGGTCCTTTTGGTTGGCCCGGCCACTCCTGGGAAGGTTCACCGCTGTTCCATGTTTTGGCCATTTGTGGATAATGGCTCTCACTGTGTTTGGCTGGAGTCCTAAAGCTTTAGAAATGGCTTTATAACATCCTAAATTTGGTTTTTGATTTTTCTAGATCTTGGCCTAATGTCTAGCTTTTTCAGGGTCTTTTGTTCTACTTCACTTTGAACTCTGGTGTGATATCAGGAAGTGGCAAAGACGTTTCCACACTACCGTATCTCGACTAAACAAAGTGACCCTTGCATGTGGGCCCCCGGTGGAAAAAGTGTGGACACCCCTGCCTGAGTCCTTCATTCATTTTTCCCTCCTATCATCTTCCTCACTCATGTTTAAGTCAGCTGTGCCTTTCCGTTGCACGCCCCCCCTCAACCCCAATCCCACCCCCCCATGCCCACACAACCACCGCTACCACACGCCACCCCTCCCCGGTCATAAATATCCGTGTCCTGACACGGTGCCGCCGTGGGTGGGCACAGCGTGCCTGACATGAAGTCCGTAAATCAAAGTCAATGGGCCGGCGTCGGTTTCACGGGGGTGCTTGGCGTGCCGTCGATCGTTACGTATTACTCGTAATCAATTCATGAAGCCATCGTCACGCCCTCAATCTTCTTACTTCATCCAGCCGGGGCCTCCTGCGTTTACAGTCCCAGGAGCGAGGGCGTCCCCGCCGACGGTCACGTCCTCGTTACCCAAAACCGCTCCATCTTTTCTGAGTCCAAGCCGCCGTAATTCGTAATTAACGCAGCATATGTTTATCGTGATCCGCAGGTCGAGTGTGAGGACGGCTGGGGGGGGCGGGGGCGCCACCCACAGGGGCTGTGAAAATGTGTAATGAAGTGAGCAAAGAGACTGCAGACATCTTAGGAGATGTACCAAAAAAAAAAAAAGCTGAGTTCACACTCGGCGTGTTGGTGAAGTGTAAATGTATTCCTCGGCGGCAACGAGCTGCCGTGCACTTCCTGTTTCTGTAATGAGATGGTAATCTTCCGTCTGTACTGGACCGCTCTGACACTGAAGCAGCGTATGAAGAGAGGAACTTCTTCTTCTTCTTCAACGTTGTGGAGATCCAAAGTGTTTCATAACCAAACCATTCAAACATCAGGAGCCTATTCGTTTCTGAAATGCTCCTTTTTAGCCAAGTGGCGAGCGTCTTGTTGTCATGTCAACCCCAAGGGGGTGGGGTGGGGGGTGGGGGGGGGGTGTAATGTCCCTCTGCATTGGCACTGCCATAAATGAGTTCTCAAAACTAAAAAAGTTTTATTGACTCACGGATGAAGAGTCAAAAAGACTCGAGTTTCACAAACTCACAGGTTGACAAAGAGCCGAGTTTCACTGACGGTTGGTTCAGAAGTTCCCCTCGTTTTTTCACGTTCTCGAGAATCAAGTGGTGTCCCAATTCTCCTTAAATGGAGGGATCAGGGGTAAGGACTGTGGTTGGGGGACCACTTGAACGACTCACGGTTACTGGACAAAGATTTGAGTGTCAGTGACTCACTGTCACTGAAGAAAAGCTCTCGTTTCTGCGACTCACAAAGACTCAAATTTCACTTACTCATGAGTTAACGAGGGCGGCACGGTGGTCTAGGGGTTAGCGCACAGACCTCACAGCTAGGAGACCAGGGTTCAATTCCACCCTCGGGCATCTCTGTGTGGAGTTTGCATGTTCTCCCCGTGCATGCGTGGGTTTTCTCCGGGTACTCCGGTTTCCTCCCACATTCCAAAAACATGCTAGGTTAATTAGCCACTCCAAATTGTCCATAGGTATGAATGTGAGTGTGAATGGTTGTTTATCTATATGTGCCCTGTGATTGGCTGGCGACCAGTCCAGGGTGTACCCCGCCTTACGCCCGAAGACAGCTGGGATAGGCTCCAGCACCCCCCGCGACCCTCGTGAGGAAAAGCGGTAGAAAATGAATGAATGAATGAGTTAACGAGGACTTGAGTTTCACTGACTCTCGGAGACTGGCTCACGAGTCACGAGCTTGTCGACTCTTTGAGGGGTGACTAGAGAGAATCGATTACTGATTCACCTCAGTGATGGACTCATGAGAGTCAGTAAGATGATCGTATCGAGTCACATCGCCTCGATTTAGAGGCGAAACGTCTTCTAAAACAACCCGAGGAGACTAACGGCGAAGGAGTGAATTCCACGAGAATAAAATGACCTGTGGGTGAACACTCACGTGCACGTGGCGTGCACGTACCATCACATGCCTACAGTAGTATACACGCGTCACCGTGGTTATACTTTTCCTGTCAACAACTTTTGGTCAGCTTCTATCAAGTGTAGTAAGCAAGCACCAATTAAAATAATGTTGCCTAACGAGCTCAAAGCTGCAGGCTTGGATGTTGCAATCATTGGAATGACGCTTCCATTGATTGATTGATTGATTGATTGACCGACCCCAGCACACACACACACACACACACACACACACACACACACACACACACACACACACACGGTAGTCATGTTCTGAAGCCTTGTGCGGTCGGACAGAAGGTCCCAGTTGTGCTCCAGTTTGAGCGTGCGGTCCCACCAGAAGGTGGCGGGGTGCTGGTCCAGATCGGGTAACGCGGCCCAGCGTCGGCGCTGACAACAAGTTGCCATCCCGAGGTCTGGCCCGGCAGCACCAGCAGCCCTCTGAGTCACGCGGCTATCAGTCCACAGCGATCTGGATCAATCAGGAGAAATGATTTATTTTTAGCGGGGATGCCCTCTGGCCCCCCTGCTACATGCGCCTCGGAGCCCCCCACTAATGAGTGTCAACGCGGAGGGCTGTGGCACTTTGACTGCAGACACCTTGCCTGACAAGCGCAGGGCTTCAGTCAACACCCATCACGCCGACGGACGCCAGCCAAAGTGACAACATGGCCGCTCCCTCATTTGCTCCGCAGCCTTCTTCAAGTTTCATCAAAGACGTTTACCTTCATGGTGTTAATAAAGTTGGCGCAATTTTGGCAGGGTTCAGTTTTCAATGAAAATGATTGCTTAAAATACGTCTTGGTTTGCGTACACTGTCTTGGTTATCATAGAACTGTCTTGGTTATCATAGACCGGACTGGTCTATTGCCCTGGACTGTATCATTTGGGAGAATCCAGTCCCCAAGCGTGTCTTGATTACAAAAAGTGTTCCCAAAGAGGCGCCATCGCTCTATGACGTCATCCTCGTCCGACTCCGTAGTTCTTTGCTAACTAACACAAGTCTATTGAATAAGGCTGCAAAATAACCTGCTGTGGGGTCAAGAGTTCGCCTTCACAATGTAAACAGCTTTTATTTAATTTAATTTAATTTAATTTAATTTAATTTAATTTAATTTAATTTAATTTAATTTAATTTTTATTTTATTTTATTTTATTTTATTTTATTTTATTTTATTTTATTTTATTTTATTTTATTTTATTTTATTTTATTTTATTTTATTTTATTTTATTTTATTTTATTTATTATTTGTTTTATTTCCACGCCTATATACATAGCGTATACGTGCATAGCTAAGCGGCTTTACGTTCTCTATTTTATTCCTTGACTGTCACCTTAACATGATGATGGTGTGCTAGCATGTTTTTTGCTAGCTTGCTTTGCCTCTCCATTGATTGATTTTTATTGATCCCCGTGGTGGGGGGGGGGGGGGTCAAAGCTCCGTCACAATCGGCTTTGACCCCCCGTCATCTCTGACAGCGGACGTGATTCCGGTCATTTTCTAGAAACCGGAACGATGTCACCGTTCTATTCTGGTCGCCCGCTCCGACAGCCGGCCGGCAACAGCGGCGGCGGGAGGACAGAATGTGGGAATGTCGGAGCAGAGTGGCGGCTGGGCTTGGTGGAGGAAGCGGAGATGGCGGGACTACTGTTTCAGGGGTCGTGGAAACCAGAGTGCTTTGGGGAGAAGGTGTGTGGGGGCGGGGGGGTTTGGACCTGTAGACCGGGTTACACGGAGGGGGGGGTTGTGGGGGGGGCGTCCAAGGCATTTGGTTTGGTGCCAGTGGAGCTAGCTTGCGAGCAAGGCGGCATTCCAGGGGATCATCACTGTAGTTTTTACTTTCCCTTGCCAACGTCATACCCTTTTTTTTTAAAATAAAAACTTTATTGAATCAATCAAACAAAGATTATTTATTTATTTGCTTTCAATAAATAATCAATGAATCCTACCTATATGTACTGTATATACTGGATGTGTATATATAATATATACATTGTATATGTATGTGTAGCTTTAGCTAGCTTCATGAACCGCCGCATGTGCGAGCGTGTGCACGTCCACGTGCGTCACGGCAGCCTGTCTGTCAGCTTAGGTTAACCTGACGCTGAGTGGCCACACCCCCCCGGGGGCGCCCCGGCCCGGGAGGCGGCCTCTCTCTCTCTGTCTCATCAGCGGCATTAGGTCCGCCGCGCGTGATGGCTGCTGACCGCCGGCACCGGCCCCGTGCTCCCCACCAATGATGTCGGGTTCCGGGCTCACTTCCTGCCAGGAGCGGTGCTCGCTCTCCTGCTGTGAAATAGTATGTGGCGACGGCAAAGATAGCGCTAATTTGTGCCGGCCCTCATCAAGGACACCTCGCTAAAACTCCCTGTGACTTGAGATGGACGCCAGAAAAACAAACTTTCTCCGCCCCAAAGTCATCGTTTTGTTTCAGTCGTCTTCCAAAGAAGAATAAACATCATCATAGCCATCTTGCGTCACACAGGAAATGGCCTGGGGCGTCTTCAGCTTCAGCTCAGGAAGTCCGCATCTTACCTGCTAACATGCATGCTAAACTATACCTGTCTCCCTCCAACCGCAAGGCATGCTGGGCAACCTCTCAGCAAATTGCAGGTATTTTTGTATGAAATAAAGCATTAAGCATAAAAAAGTTAATTACAATAAAAGAAAGTTTACAAGGTCATAAACAGGTTTAGTATGTCTTATTTTCTCATATTATGCCAAACTTATTGGTTAGTAGGCGTGTAAAGGTGACTGTAGGGGTGTTATGTCATGCCTAGAGGGCTCTAACAATGTTACAAAATTTGTGTTACAAAAAACAAAATTTGAATATTGTAAACAGGTTTTCTATGTCTTATTGTCTCTTATGTCAACTATATTGGGTAATAGGAGTGTAAAAGTAACTGTAGGGGTGTTATGTGATGCATGCAGGGCTCTAATAATTTTAAAAGCCAAATTTAAAAGGTGCTACACAGTTTTTTTCCATGTCTTATTGTCTCTTATGTTTACTGTATTGGGTAATAGGAGTGTAAAAGTAACTGTAGGGGTGTTATGTGATGCCTGCAGGGCTCTAATAATTTTAAAAGCCAAATTTAAAAGGTGCTACACAGTTTTTTTCCATGTCTTATTGTCTCTTATGTTTACTGTATTGGGTAATAGGAGTGTAAAAGTAACTGTAGGGGTGTTATGTGATGCTTGGAGGGCTCTAAAGGAGTGTAAAAGTAACTGTAGGGGTGTTATGTGATGCCTGGAGGGCTCTAATTTTTAAAAGCCAAATTTAAAAGTTGCTACACAGTTTTTTCCATGTTTTATTGTCTCTTATGTTTACTGTATTGGGTAATAGGAGTGTAAAAGTAACCGTAGGGGTGTTATGTGATGCCTGGAGGGCTCTAATAATCTTAAAAGCCAAATTACTAGTGCTACTACATATTACTGTTACACTTGTATTACCCAATATAGCTAATAGTTAGCATATTAGATGTAATTAAGACATACAGTAGAGACTTCTGCATGGCCTATGTTTGGAATTTTCTTCATTTCACCATTAAAAAAATACCTAAAATGTCTTAAAATCTGCACATTTTTGGACCAATAATAGACAGAGGAATGACTATAATATTTGTTATATTATATGTATTATTATATTCAATTTGTGGAACTTTTCATAGCCTTGTTGCTAATTTCCTGTGTGAATTGGTTCCCCCGATCGATAATCCATAATGCACACATTCAGTTGGGAGGCGGTGGCCGTGGGTGGGTGGTGGTTATGTGAGGGGGGGGGGGTCAGTGGGCAGCGACCCCTCCCACAAGAACAACAATAAAAGACTGTAAAATGTGAAGTGACAAAGGCTGCCCTTTGTGCAGGAATTGACATGGCACCAGGCTGACACCGTGCCCCCTCTAGGGGCTGATCTTCCAGTCGGGATCAAATGCCCAAACTAGGTCAGGGGGGAGGAGACACGGTGGAGGTAGAGGTGGAGGGTGGAGGTATGGTGGGGCGGTGGCATGCTGAATATTATGGAAATATGTCACACTTTAAAGAAATTAACAAAGCGTAGACGTTTTTTGGAGCTTTTGGAACCTAGAAAGACAAAGCTGGTAGGAGCACCAGGTGGACGCATCCAGACCACCACAACTGGAGAACCTCATGCTGCATCAGCACCATCCTCCCCTCCAGAGGAACCGGGTTCTGGCAGGTCCGAGACCCCCACCCCACCCCTCACCCTCCGTCACAAGCTGACCCTTCCATTTAATTAATTAAAATTAGCATCTGTCCCCTCGGCATTGACTTGTTACGTCAGATAGAATCATCTTTGTATCTGCGGCCCCCGCGGCTGCGGCCCTAACGAGGCCCGAGATCCTAATTAGACGATGAAAGGAGGAGGTGATTGGAGGTGGAGGGGATGAAGGATCTGGACAAGGAGCACAGGAGAGGGGGGGGACACAAAGAGTCCTGCTGGGCTCAGTTGAGCCCCCTGGGGTGGGGGCGGGGGTATTTATACACGCTGCACTTATATGTGCTGGGGGGGATCTTTGTGTTTGCTCTCGCCTCCTTCATCATCTTCTGTCCACCTCGACTCCGCACAACTTGATGCAAATGTCATGATTTATATTTACACTATATACACTACCCACAAGTCGAAAACCACAATGTATCCCACAGGGCATTCTCTACTTCTCTACAGTAACGAGAAGTAACTAGACTTGCGTTAAGTAGGATTCCTATTTTTGGAGTTACAGCATAAAAACCTGTTTCTGACCTTCTAAATACATCTTTTTACATCATTTGAGCCCTCAACAAAAAATAACACCCCTATAGTCACCTTTACATTCCAATTACCCAATATAGTAGACATAATAGAAGAAAAGGCATGTCAGGCATAGAGAACCTGTTTACAACCATCTAAATATGGTTTGTAACATCACTAGAGCCCTCTAGACATGAAATAACACCCCTATAGTCACCTTCACACTTCCATTACCCAATATAGTAGACATAAGAGAAAAAAAGACATATCGGGCAGAGAAAACACGTTTACAACTTTGTAAATACTGTTTTAAAACATCAGTAGAGTCCTCTGTACTTGAAATAACACCCCTATAGTCACCTTTACATTCCTATTACCCAATAAAGTAGACATAATAAGAGAAGAAAAGGCATGTCAGGCATTGGGAACCTGTTTACAACCATCTAAATATGGTTTTTAACATCACTAGAGCCCTCTAGACATGAAATAACACCCCTATAGTCACCTTCACACTTCCATTACCCAATATAGTAGACATAAGAGAAAAAAAGACATATCAGGCGGAGAAAACACGTTTACAACTTTGTAAATACTGTTTTAAAACATCAGTAGAGTCCTCTGTACTTGAAATAACACCCCTATAGTCACCTTTACATTCCTATTACCCAATAAAGTAGACATAATAAGAGAAGAAAAGGCATGTCGGGCATAGAGAACCTGTTTACAACCATCTAAATATGGTTTGTAACATCACTAGAGCCCTCTAGACATGAGATAACACCCCTATAGTCACCATCACACTTCCATTACCCAATATAGTAGACATAAGAGAAAATAAGAGATATCAGGCAGAGAAAACACGTTTACAACTTTGTAAATACTGTTTTAAAACATCAGTAGAGTCCTCTATACTTGAAATAACACCCCTATAGTCACCTTTACATTCCTATTACCCAATAAAGTAGACATAATAAGAGAAGAAAAGGCATGTCGGGCATAGGGAACCTGTTTACAACCATCTAAATATGGTTTGTAACATCACTAGAGCCCTCTAGACATGAAATAACACCCCTATAGTCACCTTCACACTTCCATTACCCAATATAGTAGACATAAGAGAAAATAAGACATATCAGGCAGAGAAAACACGTTTACAACTTTATAATACAACTTAATAATCATCAGTAGAGTCCTCTATACCGGAAATAACACCCCTATAGTGACCTTTTCATTCTTATTCCGAATAGAAAAGGCATGCTAGGCATAGAGCACCTTCTAAATATGTTTTGTAACATCACTAGAGCCCTCTGGAAATGAAATAACACCCCTATAGTCACCTTCACACTTTTACCTAACACTATTACCTAACATAGTAGACATAATGAGAGAACATAAGACATAAATAAGACTTGTGATTGTGTGTGTTCTGGATTTTTAGCTTGCATAAAAACATACGGCTCGATTTCGGATCAACATTTGCAATAAAAGTAACGGATTTAGAACCCCCCCCCCCCCCCCCCTTCCCTTTTCAATAGTGATTGTTCACTCGTCAGCCAAGCCAGGTTTATGTGAGGTTTATATCCCCAGTATTTAACGCTGGAGGCCCATTGGCTGGATGCAGTCATGTGTCGTGTAGTGCAGGGCCTTGTGGGCGGAGCCCGCAGCAAAAGTGAATTTGTCCTCATCCGTCCGGGCGCCGGTGTCTCATCCCGGGATGCCGGTGTCATGTCCTAATCCGGTCTCTGTCCGGTCTTGGCGGAGACAGATGCTGCGGTCGGAGCGACCGCGCCGTGACGAGGGACCAGCCGATGTGAGCGGACAGGATGTGGGCAGAGACTCTCGCTCGCGTGGATGTCACGGCAACAACGTGTGACACGGGGAGACCTGTGTGTGTGTGCTGGGAGATGCTGAAGCTTTGTGAAAGTCCTGCCAGCAGAAGAGCCTGAAACCTACTCAGGCCTCAAATGTGTGAAAGCCTGACACGTGTGTGTGCGTGTGTGTTTGTGTGTGTGTGTGCGTGTGTGTGTGTTTGTAGGCCTGAAACACAAACTTGTCATCAATAAAGAGGAACCACCTCTGCCTCTTCCAACATGGCTGGATGTTAAAGCTAACATTTTAAAAGATACATGGCCCTTTATGATCTACTCCTATAAAGTTGGGTTCACAGCTAGCGGCTAGCGTCACAACATCAGAACTCCTTCTAAGCACTCGGGAGTGTGACCAACCACAGCGGAGTGGGCGTGTCTGGAGGCGGGCCGTGGGTGGAATATACATGAAAACAGACAGTTTTTGTGGGAACAACAAAATCCAAAGAAATACAGCTGGAATAGGTGCAGATTCTGGAAGATCTAGAAAGTTGTCTGTGCTGGTTATTGTGTGTCGCTGCTCTATAGGAGTCCACAACTCGATACAAAGGGAAAAACAAGCATAATAGGCCCTCTTTAAGACTTTCATACCCCTAGTGAGGATAAGAAGATAGATGAATGGATTAATGATTAATTAATGGATTAATCAGATTTGTAAAATTATTTTAAAAAAACGACATTGAGTAAAATCACGTTTTAACCTGATATTGGTGTTTTCATATTTGCCATCATTTTTTTCATATTATATTTATATATTTGTATTTAATTGTGTAAGTTTTATTTATAAAAAATATGCTTAACTTAATTAATTGTAATTGCGTATTTTAATTTAATTTAATTTATACAAACATGATGCTCAAGTAAAACTATGTTTTAACCTGGTTTTTCATATTTGAAAAAAGCAATTAGCAATTAACAATTAGCATAATTGTTATATAATAAACATTTTATTTAACTAAAATACACAATTAAATTCATTAATATATATATACAAATATAAAATACACAAATACATTAATGTATATATATATAAATGTATTTAATTGTGTATTTTAATTAAATAAAATGTTTATTGTATAAATATTTATATATATTAATATATATATATATATATAAATGTATTTAATTGTGTATTTTAATATATATATATATATATATATAAATTTATTTAATTGTGTATTTTAATTAAATAAAATGTTTATTATATAAATATATATATTAATATATATATAAACGTATTTACTTGTGTATTTTAATATATATATATATTAATGTATTTAATTGTGTATTTTAATTAAATAAAATGTTTATCATATAAAAATTATGCTTGATTTAATTTTAAATATTCTATAAGAAAATTATGCATGAGTAAAATTATGTTTTAACTTAATACTGCCATTTACATATTTGAAAATTTTAAATAATTGTGTATTTTTCATTTCATTTCATTTAATTTAATTGTACTTTAATTGTACTTTTAATCCCAAAGTGATTTAATGACATTTTTTTCATTCGTCTAACAAAATGGCGCTATATGTCCAGGTGCTCGAGGTGGGTAAATGATGGTAAAAGAGCGTGATGATGACACGTGTGTGTTTACGTGTTGTTTACGTGTCGGCTAGCTCATGTTTGTGTGCTGGCATGTCAGCCCAGATGGAAATGGACAGCAGTTAGCTGAAGAAAAAGCATCCGAGTGTTGATTGCTGGCCTTCCTTCACGCACTCGTGTGTGTGTGTGTGTGTGTGTGTGCGTACGTGTGCGTGTGTGTCTGCGAGGAAGTCCTTGAGCCAGTGTTTGTCAGCTGGTGAGCGTTCTCAATATAAGCACTCTAATTGCTCAGAAAATTCCCAGTAACGATGATTGCACTTGACACCAGCTGACATTACAGCGGCGGAGCAGCGCCTGGCGTGGCCCGAGATACCACCCCCCCCGCACCCCTCGCCATCCTCACCTCCCCTCCTTCCTGCCCGACACCCTCCTCTGGATGTTGTCGCTGCCGCCCCCCCTCCCCCTTGACCGCGGCCTTGCCCCCCAGTGACCGCCATGTGCCCTCCGCTGGTTGAAGTGACGCCCCAAAGTTCAATCTGCTTTGGCGTCGCTTTCTGCCACCTTTCATCTGTCAGAGGGAGCGGAATGTTCCGCCATGCTTGATGAGGGCGGTGGTGGGGGGGGTGGGGTGGGCGTGGGGCACAAGATGGAAAATGTTTTTGACTGCGCAACATCATTTAACAGTAAACACCTTTTATCTTTCATCCATAGCTTGAATACTGAACACCGGGTGGCCAACATGCAGACACTCTTTTTGGCATATTGTAAAATATTGTACAAACATAAGCAATAACATAAATATAAGGGACTCAGAAGACGCATTCAAAGACCTTGTGGTGATATGTAGCACTTTGTACTCTACATGAATGCTTTTGATATATCCTGTCATATTTTCTCTCGTATATTTTGTAAAAGGAGTGTAAAGGTGACTGCAGGGTTGTTATTTTATATCAAGAGGGCTCTAATGTTAAAAAAAACATATTGGGAAGGTCATAAATGTGATTGCTAGGTCATATGTATCTCTTATTTTCTTTTATTATGTCTACACTATTTAGTAATAGGTTTGTAAAAGTGAACATAGGGGTGTTATTTCATGTTTGGAGGGCTCTAATCATGTTAAAAAGCATATTTTGAAGGTCGTGAACAGGTTTTTTTATGTTTTATTTTTCTAATTTTCTCTAATTACGTCTACTATATTGGGTAATAGGAGTGAAAAGGTGACTGCAGGGTTGTTATTTTATGTCTAGAGGGCTCTAATGTTAAAAAAACATATTGGGAAGGTCATAAATGTGATTGCTAGGTCATATGTATCTCTTATTTTCTTTTATTATGTTTACAGTATTCAGTAAAAGGTTTGTAAACGTGACCATAGGGGTGTTATTTCATGTTTGGAGGTCTCTAATCATGTTAAAAAGCATATTTAGAAGATTGTGAACAGGTTTTTTATGTCTTATTTTTCAAATTTTCTCTAATTATGTCTACTGTATTGGGTTATAGGAGTGTAAAGTTGACCATAGGGGTGTTATTTCATGTGTGGAGGGCTCTAATCATGTTAAAAAGCATATTTAGAAGGTCGTGAACAGGTTTTTATGTCTTATTTTTTCAATGTTCTCTAATTATGTCTACTATATTGGATTATAGGAGTGTAAAGGTGACTATAGGGTTGTTATTTCATGTCTCAAGGGCTCTAATAATGTTAAAAACTGTATGCTGTGTCATACTGTATGTTTGATTTTCTATTATTATTTCCACTATAGTGGGTAATAGGAGTGTAAAGGTGACTATAGGGGTGTTATTTTATGTCTCAAGGGCTCTAATAATGTTAAAAAACGTGTGCTGTGTCATACAGTATGTTTGATTTTCTATTATTATTTCCACTATAGTGGGTAATAGGAGTGTACAGGTGACTATAGGGGTGTTATTTCATGTCTCAAGGGCTCTAATAATGTTAAAAATGTATGCTTAATCATACAGGAGTGTTATTTTATATTTTGATGGCTCCAATAATGTTAAAATGCGTATTTAGAAGGTGGTAAAGAGGTTTCCTATGATGTGACTACCAAAATATTCCATTTATAAATAACAGTTTTTAAGCTAACTGTGATAAACGAGGGATTACTGTACTTTATCCAGAGAAACGTAGTACGGCACCCCATTGGGGTAACATATCCTGATAAAAGGAGCAGCATTAATGTATAGAATGTGTGAGAGTGGCCCAGTAATCTTCCTTTATGCGCTGGTCAGTGCAAAGGTTTGGACATGAGAGTCATTTTCTGTCCATTTGACTTGAAATGCTGTTAATGTGCGTCAGTAAACAAAGGCTTCCTGCTGCATGGTTGCTGCTGATTGCATGTATTGATTGATTGGACGGACTCCTGCTGTTCAAATTACCAAATCAAGCTCGGACACGGGAGAGACGGAGAGGAAAGCGCTGGGCGGCGTATAAATATCCAGCGTGATACCAATGATGTTATTAGTAGTCAAAATGCCGCCTGTGTTCATGATGCTTTGCGGCGTATAGACGGGCCCCTGCAGGCTGGGACCTGTCACCTCTTGGTCTCGTCAGCGTTAATGTGAGCATGGCCAGCCAGCCGTGGACCTGCGACAGATCACATGATGACCATGCCCCCGTCCCCCCCCCTGCCCTGTTTCATCCCCTCGCTTCCCTGCACAGCCACTAAATATCCGTTACTGTCCAGGCGTCACCTCTGGCGTGAAGACTTTTTATTTAATTTCAGGTCAGAACCTGCCGGTGCCGCTCTCTGACGCATCGGAGCGCCACATCGTGCCCGGTGGGCGGCGTTGTTGTGGTGGCACGGGGGATCAGTGGTGTCACCGTCGCTCCCGGGCTTCTAACCTGTGGCCTTCGGAGCGGAACATTCACATTGCAGGAGCGACGGGCAGCTGTGGCACAACAAGGACCTTTGGTGCCGTGCTGGACCTTTTTGTGAAACTGGACAAAATATACTCAAAGGTTCTTTATTGTTCAAAAACACCTCAGCTTTGTGTTATTAGCGTGAATATTTCATATTTTTCCTCTTAATATTACAACCTTTTGCTCCTTTTCCTCTTGTTTTTTTAAGAATAAATTAAAGAAATGAGCCGCACGCCACAAATGCCACCCCCGGGCTGCACTTTGGACACCCCCCTCCTGTAGACCTTTCACAAACGTTTGGTTTTCTTCCATCTTGGTTGTTAATTTAAATTTTTTACTTTAAAGTCATTTTTGGACCCTTTGTATTGGGTTGTGGACTCCTATAGAGCAGCTACACACAATAACCCGCACAGAAAACCTTCTAGATCTTCCAGAATCTGCACCTATTCCACCTGGATTCCTTTGGATTTCATGCTTCCCGTGCTCTGTCCACCTCACCTACCCATGGAGGAGCACTCATTGTCAGAAACACTTTGTCAGAGGCAGCGCTAATGCC
Source organism: Doryrhamphus excisus (assembly GCF_030265055.1). NCBI lineage: Eukaryota > Metazoa > Chordata > Actinopteri > Syngnathiformes > Syngnathidae > Doryrhamphus > Doryrhamphus excisus. The sequence continues at coordinate 16,978,204 of NC_080468.1, forward strand.
ATGGAACTCAGAAGCCAGATGTGAGGGTGCTCCGTCTACCTCGCCTACCCAAGGAAGAGCACTCATTGTCGGACACATTTTGTCAGAGGCACTGATAATTCTGTGGAACTCGAAGCCGGACTTGAGGGCGCTCGCTCCACCTCGCCTGCCCAAGGAGGAGCACTCATTGTCAGACACACTTTGTCAGAGGCACCGCTAAGGCTGCTGAACTAAAAAACCAGACGTGAGGGCGCGCTGTCCACGTCGCCTACCCAAGGAGGAGCACTCATTGTCGGACACACTTTGTCAGAGGCACTGCTAATGCTGTGGAACTAAGAAACCGGATGTGAGGGTGCTCCGTCCAACTCGCCTACCCAAGGAGGAGCACTCATTGTCGTACACACTTTGTCAGAGGCACCGCTAATGTTATGGAACTAAGAAGCCGGACGTGAGGGCGCCGTGTTTACCAAGTGCAGACAATCTTGGCACAACATTGGTCGTGGAAATGTGGTCATTAGACGTTCCAGTCATCCGTGAGCTTTGTGGTTCTCCCCACGATAACAATACTATAATACCTATGGATAAATTGTTTAAAAATGTAGTTTTACAAAATGTAATTGCTACAAAAATAATAATAATAATAATGACCTCATCTCAAATATTTCACTTTCCAATGTTTCTGTATGTGGCCCCCGGTGTAATAAATGTGGAGACCTCTGTTTGAGACCCTGTCCTCAGGCCAGCGGGTGTCCATATTTGGCCATCCATTGGGCCAAGCCCCCGTGCTAGCGAGTAAAAGCTGGCATAAGGCAGCCAACTTAAACTCTGCCCTTCCAAGCCAACACGCTCGCGGTTTCCTGCTCTCCTTGTAAAACTTTTTCAAGCAACCAGAGGACCGCCGGGTCTTCCCTGGGGGGCACCGCTGTCGCTCATGACGGAGGTGTGGCGGCAGAAGAGGCGGCAGCGCGGGCCGGGGATGCGTGATGTGTTGTGACAGCGGCAGCCGGGGCTGGCGGGCGGTCACCATGCGGCACCATATTGCCGCCCTCCCCGGGGATGAGGGATCAGCATGCCAGCCTTGCCAGGAAGTGCTAATAGGCGCAACACGTCTTGCTTTCACACATTAAGGCGGGCGCGGGGTGACAGATCGGAGCTGTGATACCGCCGCCTGGAAGGAAACTCCAGCCTTGGCATCCGCTTGCCAGGCGGCTAATGATGACACGTCCCGCAGTCATTCGTACGTGTGTCCGTCACTGCGCCGTCACCCTGGCAACCGCCTCCACGTTGCCGCTGACGGTAGGAGGGGTGTTGCTACGCTTTTTGTACTCTTTCATATATCTGGGATCAATATGTCTTATTGTTAAAAACTATTTTTGACTTTTAAGCCCCCATCAGCGGGTAAGGTGACACCCAAATTGGGAGGGAAGGGGTCACGCTGGATTTTGTAACAAATAAAACCAGAACCACATTCAAAATAAAACTACAGGAAGTCTGATCAATCACTGAACCAGCCAATCACAGGGCACAACTTCAAAATCACGGAGACATGTTGCCCCAAGCTGCCATGTTTGCTAATGTTAGCTAATGTTAGCTAATGTTAGCTAATGTTAGCTAATGTTAGCTAATGTTAGCTAATGGCGGAACATTGTCAAGTTGATTTTTTTTTTTACTACAAAAAAATCCAAAACAAAATCAAATAACTAGCACATGGAAAACATGTTTATGACCTTCTCAATACGCTTTTTTAACATTATTAGAGCCCTCTAGACATGAAATAGCATCCCTATAGTCACTCCTATTAACCAAAATAGTGGAGATAATGTAGACTCACACATGTTAGCATTACTGTAATATTATTCAACCAGGAAATAGCATGATATTTTATATATATATATATATATATATATATATATATATATATATATATATATGTATATATATATTCATCAATGTATTTTTTGTCTTAGTCTAGTTAACCGCCAACGCCGCACCTTGACGACTGGTCACATTTTTCACTTGACTGCCAACCACCGCTCCTCTCGAGCGCCCGCCGCCCCTCCCCCCATGGTCATCCCAGCACCCCCCCCCTCCCCCCCCACCCCCGGGGGCCATGTGACGCCTGCTGAAGCGCCGCTGTGAGCGAGTGTGCTGCCAGTCATCAATACGGGTTCCTTACAGAGGTCACGGGTTCAAACACAGTTCAGCGCCCGGGCCCGACGCCGGCTGAGGCCCACCCCGTTGTCCCCCCCCCCCCCCCCCCCCCCCCACACACACACACACCAGGCACATGGTGTGTGTGTGTGTGTAGGTGTTTTGCCTTTGTTAGACAATAGATTTAGATATGATTTAGCGTTGCGTGTTTACTACACGTTCCCCTCATGGGGCCTTCGATTCGGGTCCCGGGCCCTCTGCCAGCTGACATCATCAACACGTTGTTAGCAAAGCAGGACGTCCCACCCCCCCACCGTACCGTCCCTCGTCCGCTGATGTCGCTCTGGTCCACAACCGCTAAATGTCACGCAACAGTGCTGTCATTTAGACCACAAACATGATGCTAACCCTAGCATCACCCCCTACGCCCCACAATCAGGAGTTTTTTTTCCTGGTGTTTAGCAACAAGCTAGCATGATAGCTATATAGCTATATGATAGCTATATGAAGGAATGACTAAAATAAGGAATATTGGTTTTAGTTTGTGGTACTTGACGTGTTGCTGACTTGGCCCAGTTCTTGGTCTCACAGGCAGAAGGAAGCCGTGCTGGACCCGAGCCAGCCTGTGTGTGTTGCGTTGTGGTTGTTGTGGTTTGTGTGGCCATCTAGTGGACTGACAAACACTTTCACATGAAAAGGGAAAAGCACAAGAGCACTTCAGCGGACATTTTTAGTTTCTTTACTGGCCTTTTTTTTTTTAAAACTTTCACATCCAAAAAGAAAAAGTCATTTCTTCAAAAAGTCCGACTTACTGGAAATTTCCATCAGCGTATTCGAGTGCTGACTCATGGAGTTTTTTTTTCTTGACAGGCTCCGCCCCTCACAATGACTCTTTCTTTTGGTGATGCGTGTGTGTCGCTGATAAACAACACAGAAAGCTGCTTTAAGTTGCTTTTTTCTGTCTCAAAATTGATTTGTTCAAGCGGATTAATCCATCGTTTGTATTGATCTGATGCTCAGTTTAACTGAAATTAACCCGTCTGCGGTGCAGAATGGCTTAAAAATCCCTGAAACTGCTTGAAAAATGAATATTTTAAAGCAATTAATCGAAATTAATCCAAAATCAAATATTTAATTATATTTTATTTTTGAGAAAAAAAAGTCTAATATGAGAGAGAATAAAGTCAAATGTTTGTTTTTAAGGCGTTGAATGGGCTGGCCCCCAAATACATCTCGGACCTCATCCAAGTTTACTCTCCAGCTCGGTCATTGAGGTCCGAGGGCCAGCTCCAACTTGTGGTGCCTAAGACGAGACTTAAGACCAGGGGGGACCGAGCCTTTTCTGTGGTCGGCCCCAAACTATGGAACTCTCTGCCCTCCCAAGTAAAAAAGGCCCCCAATATCGAAAGCTTTAAGTCTCGTCTTAAAACCCACTTTTATTCTCTGGCTTTTAACTCAGAGTGAGTCGTATGGTCCTGTGTCTTTTAGTTCTTTGTTTTTATTGTAATTGGTTCTATTTTTTATACTTTTATTGCTTTGTTTCTTGTTTTTAATATTTTAATATCTATTTTATTATTTTATTTCTTAAATGCTCTTTTAGTTTTGGATTATTACTTTTTATTTTTACTCGTCTGTGCAGCACTTTGGAAACTCTGTTTATAAAATGTGCTATATAAATAAAGTGGATTGGATTGGAAATCGAATTGATAACTCTCACTCGTCCCATCCACCAAGTAGGACTTAGTAGCACATAATAATAATAATAATAATAATAATAATAATAATAATAATAATAATAATAATAATAATAATAATAATAATAATAATAATAATAACAACAATAAAGATGAATAAGAGAAGGAAGGCAAAATGAAGGTAGCGCTAATGCCATGCTAGCTGATGGAACATTCCATGCATGCGCTCAGCATGTCTGCATGGTTGTGTGGTTTTGGTGGCCCGGATGGGCGGGGGCTTTTTTTTTTGCTTTTTTTTCCTCTTCCTGTGGTTAGTGGCACACTTTTGTCAGATGTGCAAACCAAATGTAGTCACAGAAAAAAAAAAGAAGCGCGTGAGGCCAAAGTGTGACTGGAGGTGAAGAAAAAGCCATTGATGACTCTGGTGCCAGAATGTAAAAACAACCCCCCCCCCCACCTACGAGGCCCATAGAGGGAAACCACAGCCAGTCATACGACCATAAAAATGGTCGTTCCTGACACACGCCTCGCTCCTCCTCCAAACCTTCACACTTACTTGGCCTTGACGTTCTCCTCCGATTTCGGCTCAACATTTGCCATAAAAGTGACCTTCTCTCGTCAATTTTGGGGGAAAACATTGTAAAAAAAAACAAAAACAAAAAAACATGCAGAATGGGGGACAAAAAATACTAAAGGTGTATTTTCATTTATTTTTATTTTAAAAAATAATGTAAAAATGGGGAAACAATTTATAAATATATTTAACTGTTTTTGGAAAAGTAACAAAAACATATGCAGCAAAATGGCCTATTTGTAGAGAAAAAAAGATTTTTTAATACATTTTTTAATTTTAATTATTTTTTGGTTTAAAAAAAGAATATGAAAAATGTGGAAAACCTATAAATAAATGTAATTGTTTTTTGGGAAAAAACTGCAAAATTATTTTTAAAAAATCATATTTTTAGAGGAAAAAATATTTTTAAATACAAAATTTTTATTACAATTTCACATGAAAAATTATTAAATTTTTTTAAAATGTTTTTTTAATGTTTACAAATTAATGAAATTGTTTTTTCACAAAAGGAAGACTAATAAACAATTTATTAGGGGGAAAAAAAATTCTTTAAAGAATACAAAATATCTTTTAATTTACATTTTTATTAAAAAAAAATTGTAAAAATGTGTGGAAATTTTTTTGTTTTGGAAAAAGATGGAAATTCCCCCCCAAAAAAAGCTTTCCCGAAGCTTTGCGAGTCAGGCCGTGTGTTTGGTGGTCCATGCAGGAAGAGACGTCACGCTGACTTTCAGTGCAACTTTATTGGAATATTTACACACACAGGAAGGGGCGGGGGGTGGGGGGGGGGGGGGGGGGCGGAGGGCCCGGGGGTACGTAACACTGTAAGACGTGGTTAGCTCTCGTAGGCAACGTCGTGTTGTGTTGCAAAAACAACAACAATCATGTAAAACCTTTGTTGTCAGTCCTGAGTGGATCTGTGGAAAACCTCCCTCCATCTTTACTCCTTTCATCTCCTCTCCTCTCCTCTCTTCTTCTCACAACTCAAACGCAACGTGGAAAACAAGATTGATTTCTTCCTCTGCTTCTCCTGAGTCAACCTAGAAGGAAGGTTGTTTGGACTTTTGCACAAAATATCAGCTGTGTGTGTGTGTGTGTGTGTTTGTAAGAAAGCTTCATGGACAGCTTGGACAAGCCACATGTGCGCCCCCTTGGGGCCTCCGGGGCAAGGCCTCCCCATGCGGCATGAGCTGATGAGCCTATTTGCTGAAGAACGACGACGCCGACCGAGCCGACAAACAGACAAGCAGAGTTCCGGGCTGCATTTTAAGATGTGTAGTGAAGCCTGGTGGCTGTTTTAAGCACGGAGTAGACGCATCCAACTAGCAGCGGCGTCATGTCCGCCAGAAAGGATGGAAAAAAATGCAACAAAAAAAAATCCAAATTGTATCCAAAGCTTGTCTTAAAGATGTGTAGTGAAGCCTTTTTTTTTTTTTTACACACCCACCTAGGAGCTGTGTCGTGTCCACGAGAAAGGATGGGAGAAAAAAAACGCTATAAAACCTCCCATAAAAAGTTTGATTTTAAGATGTGTAGTGAAGCCTTAACAAGTCGTTAGCGTAGCATCCTGAACTAGCTAGGGGCAGCTCATGTTGACAAGGAGATTTTCCCTTCCGCTTTCTTACAAATAAACAAAGAACGACGTCGTCGTAGCGCCACCTAGCAAAATAGCCCTTAAAAAAGGTCAATAGCGGGACGACACTTCGTTGGTGCGCCAAGGAAAAGGAAAGCCATCACCATTTGAGAGGAATCTCGGCGGTCCGTCTGTTTGAGACCGAGACCGCGGCGCTATCAGCGACAGGGCAGAAAGCTGAAAAAAGAAAAAAGACGCAGGATGTTGTGGTCGTCAACCAGAAGATAGCGAGGCCCCGCCTCCTCCTACCCAATCAGCGAAGACCGCAGGAGGAATTTAATCTGCTTCTGCGCGGCTCTCATCGACCGCATCTCCGCCCTCCGCTCAGCGGCTTCACGCCACCTGGATTCCTTGCCCCCCTCCACCCCCCCGACCCCCCACCACCCCACCCCAGGAAGTGCTCATGTGACCCAGAAACCCTCAGATGAGCTGACATCGATTAGCAAGCTTCCGACTCCAAGCGCCAACATCAGCATCTTTCTTCCGGCTGCTGTTGGGTGACATCAGTGCTGTGCTGGTACGACCGTGAGCAAAAGTATTGGGACACAGCCACGGACTTCATTTTAATACTCGGCTGTAGCAGGCATTAGCTAAGACGGCTACAGAAAGGCGGTAATATTTGACGGTAATATTACAAATTTTTTTGTCTCGGAAATGTACCACTTTACTCTCGTAATATTATGAGTTTTTTCTCAAAAATGTACAACTTTATTCTCAAATTTTAGTACTCGGCCGTAGCAGGCATTAGCTAAGACGGCTACGAAAAAGGGCTGGACTTATGTGATCTTTGACCTTGGGTGTAGGTCATATTACCACTTTTTGGGGGTAAATTTATAATTTCTTATAAATGTACGACTTTCTCGTTAATTCGAGACTTTGTTCACATAAATTTAGAATTTTTTTTCTCTGAAATTTCCCACCGTATTCTCGCAAATTTACGACTTTTTCCCTTAAATGTGTGATGTTTTTTTTTTTTTTTACTATTAATTGACAACTTTTTTCCATATCATTGATAACTTTTTTCTCCTAAATGTACGACTTTGTTCACATAAATTTACACATTTTTTCCTCGTAAATTTACCACCATAGTCTAGCAAATTTACGATTTTTTTCCCTTAAATGTGTGACGTTTTTTTTTACTATTAATTGACAACATTTTTCAATATCATTTATAACTTTTTTCACCTAAATGTATGATTTTTTTCTGCAAATGTAGGACTTTATTCTCTCAGTTTTACAATTAAAAATCTCATATGAGCTTTTTTTGTAATATTCGGTCGTAGTTGTGTCCCAATACTTGAGTCATGTATTTTTGAGGAAGACTCCCATAGTACGTGTTTATTGTTTATGTACAGTGTGTGTGTGTGTGTGTGTGTGTGTGTGCGCGTGTGTGTGTGTGACGAGCCACAGACATGTGCTGTAAAAATGTTTTTTGTTTTTTTTGAGCTGGAGGATAAAAGAAGTGGGATGGGGGGGTGAGGGGGGGTGGGGTCGGACAGATACACAGGAGAGGCTAAGCTAGCATAAAGTGCTAAGATACTTTAGAACAGGCAAGCAGAAAGGTATCATGTGACTAAAAATGTTCCCGCGCCGCTTGGCCTGTCCTGGTGGGCAGGAACGTTTCATGCTGGAGCTGCCGTGGAAACGCGCGCTCGCCGTCTCGGGTTCCCGTGTCCGTGTGAGTCTTTTTAAAGCTAGGAGTGTGAAGGTGCTCGGGCCCGCTGAGACATGCAGCGCCGCCGGCGTCCAAACACGTGAAAAAAGCAAAAAGGAGGGAAAAATAAAAGCACGCGGACGAGACTGACAACCGTGTCGCGGGCCCGGTACAAACACAAGCGGCCATCTTGCTTGGAGACGAGCGCGCGCACGTCTCTGATTGGGTTCCACCAGCCGGTTGCCGTGGCGATCAGATCTTGCTGTTCTCCAGGTGGGAGTCGATGTGCTTGATGAGGGCGTCGTCCGGGTACCCCACCGGGAACATCAGCTGGCACAGCGGGCAGCTGCGCACGTCGCTCTCCTCCGTCTCCATCCACAGCTGCGGGCGACACACACGTGCACGTCAGACGTCACGCGGCGAGGAAGCGTTCTGCGGTCGTCGTACTCGTATGAGTCAGTGCCACAGCTTACGCAACTGGACGTGAAACAGACCTAAGTAGTCGCTCGCTGACAAACCGCCACTTCCTGTCTGCGCTTAGCTTAGCTAGCTCAGCGAGATGTGAAAAAATACGTAGTAGTACACACTCTATGTAGTACATGCATAGTACACGTGTAGAAAGATGGAGGTCAAGACTCACGTTGATGGACGGCCAGGACTGAGCATGCTCAGCTGATATGTACCCGGGCTGGGGGTGGCACCCCATAGCGTTGGGGCACTGGGCGGCGGGGAAGGCCGAGCAAGACGCCGGACCCCTCATGGCGCCGCCGGGTATGACCCCCAGCGTCCTGGGAGGGCTGATGGGATGCGGGCAGGTCCACTCCTCCTCGTCTTCTGAGGACTGCGGGGGCTGCGGCGCCGGGGCGGAGGGCGGGGGCGGCTCAAAGCGCAGGTGGGCCACCTCAGACAGCGGAAAGGGCATCTCTCTGGAGTCCTGGTGAGGAGACGACGCCCCTCTGTGTTGGTGGGGCGAGTGTTGGGGCGTCTGTTTGGCGTAGCCCTCCACAAAAGGGCGGGGCTTCGGGAGAGTGGACACGGGGTCCAGGGAAAAGCGCGGCGGGCAGTGGTACGCCGAAGGGTCGGTCACTTCCGAGTAGCTGCGCCGGCCCTGGAAGCTGGCCCGGAGGTGCTGAGTGGGCGGGCGACAGGAGTACGAGGCCGGCCCCTCGCCCACGTCCAGCAGGGGGGAGCGGCGGTGGGTGTCGGGGGACAGGCGCTGCAGCACCGGGGAGCGCCTCTGCTGGATGGGGGAGTGGTGAGGCGGGGGCGCCACCGGCGAGTGCCGCTGCGAGATGGGCGAGTGGCGCTGAGATCCCGGCGAGTGACGCTGGTGGTGGATGGGAGAGTGGAGCTGCACTGCACACACACACACACACACACACACCTTATTTAAGACATATTTAAATCACCTTTAAGATGTAAACACGTTTTAAACCAAGTATAGTTTAGGTGCATTTAAACACGTATTTAAAACCCATAGGATGCAAGACATTGTTAAGATGCCTTTAAGGCACATTTAAAACATGGTTAATGCCAACACTCCACTTAGGATGCATTTAGGATACATTAAGGATACATTTAGGATACATTTAGGATGCATAAGACATTTCTAAATGTGCCTTTTAACATTATTAGAGCCTTCTAGACATGAAATAACACCCCTATAGTCAGCTAATACCCAATATAGTATACATAATAAGAGAAAATAAGACATAGAAAATCTGTTTATGACTATGTGTTTTTTAACATTACTAGAGCCTTCTAGACATGAAATAACACCCCTATAGTCACCTTTACCCCGCTATTGGTCAATATAGTATACATAATAAGAGAAAATAAGACAAATCTGTTTATGTCCGTCTGTGTTTTTTTTAACATTATTAGAGCCTTCTAGACATGAAATAACACCCCTATAGTCAGCTAATACCCGATATAGTATACATAATAAGAGAAAATAAGACATAGAAAATCTGTTTATGACTATATGTGTTTTTTAACATTACTAGAGCCTTCTAGACATGAAATAACACCCCTATAGTCACCTTTATCCCCCTATTGGCCAATATAGTATACATAATAAGAGAAAATAAGACATAAGACAAATCTGTTTATGTCCGTCTGTGTTTTTTAAACATTATTAGAGCCTTCTAGACATGAAATAACAACCCTATAGTCAGCTAATACCCAATATGGTATACATAATAAGAGAAAATAAGACATAGAAAATCTGTTTATGACTATATGTGTTTTTTAACATTACTAGAGCCTTCTAGACATGAAATAACACCCCTATAGTCACCTTTATCCCCTTATTACCCAATATAGTAGACGTCATAAGAGAAAATAAGACAGAAAATCTGTGTTTTACCTTCTATATGTTTTTTAACATTAGAGCCTTCTAGACATGAAATAACACCCCTATAGTCACCTTTACATTCCTATTACCCAATATAGTAGACATCATAAGAGAAGATAAGACAGAAAGACATTTTTAAGATGTATTAAGGTGCATTTAAAGGGGTCCATTTATGCTTTTTCCCACTATTCCTCCCTATAAATGTAGCTAGAATGTTGCATTCAGGTGTTAAACATTGCCAAAGTTTCAGATAACAAGGTTTGCGCATTTGGAATTTTTTGTGATGGGTCAGAACGTTGGGTTTCAGAGCGATTTTTTAAACACTAGCTCTTTGTGACATCACAGGTAGCCAGGCCTCCTTATATGGGCATGCGCTGTAGGCCAGACAGAAGTGGTTGACGTTGGTGATTCCCAGCAAGACATATTTTCATCTGTGGGCGGCATTTCCCACGAAGGGGGTCTTAATGTGGGACACACGGGGTGCCTACACTAGATGCTAAGTCAGGGGTCTCCAACCAGTAGCTCCTAACCGCTCTCCGTTAGCTCTACAGAGGCTTTATTCATTCATCATCGACTCCTATACCCACTAAATTCCACCGTGGGGTTCGGCAGTAGAGCGGAAGTACTCGGCAGCCTGACCAATCACGGCAGAGGCACATCTGAGATACATCCAGGATGCACTTCTAACATACTTCAGATATTTTAAAGATGTATTTAAGTCCGCGTTTATTGCGGCGTGCTGGAGTGATTAGCTGTGGTTAGCATAGCTGCCCTGCGACGGTGCATTCAAGTACAAGCGTGGTGTGTTCGTGTGTACGTGTCGATGGTAAAAGATCAATATCTCCAAGTAGAGTCGCTGGGTTTCCTGCGTGAGTGCGTTAGGAAGGCTCATCTGGGGTCGTTGGCCAGAGGTGTTACTAAGGAGGCGGCGGCGGCGAGGCGTTTGACATCTCATTTCCTGTTCCTTTGTCATCTTCCATCTAAGACCAGAACATAGAGCGTGTTGGTTTCTGCTCACCCGGACTGGCCTTCTCCTGCGAGGCGTTCCTCAGGATCTCCGTCTGCTTGGAGCTCAGCGCTCGCAGGCGCCCCAGCTCCTCCGTCAGCTCCGTGTAGGCCAGCGCCAGGTTCACCCTGGAGGAAGTGAAAGCATCATGGTTCCGCTGGAGAGACTCACAGGACACTAGATTAGGTATTCTCAACTATTGCGTGGCGGTGTACCTAATCAAGTGTCCCAAAGGTCATCAGCAGACGCCTTGACATCATCTAGCGTTCCACACGCTGAGTCATGGCCCAGGTGGGAACCATGATGACGACAAAGGGCAACAGGAAGTCACCTTGAGTCACTTTGACTCACTTCTTGTATCGGCAACATCAATTCTTGATGTCATGTCCAGTGAGTAAAAATCTCATTGCTTGGCTGCCCCGCCCCCCTCGGTACCCGCTACTCTAACACTCACCTCCACCCAGAGTTTGGGTTCCCAAAACCAGACTCCTTTGGGGCCCTTCTCCATCCCACTGACTTGGTGTCCATGGTAGGAAGCAGAGTCAGGTAGTTTGGTAGATCCATCCCCGTTGCTGAGGTATCTGGGGTGGTAAAAACGCGCCCCCCCAGTGCCAAAGCCCCGGGGGTGGACGTGTTTCACCCTGGATTCCTTAAGGCTCAGGATGTTGACGGACTTGGTACCTCTGCATTGGCAGACGGGGTGGTGGTCCCCCGTTTCAAGAAGGGTGACCGGAGGGTGTGTTCCAATTAGGGGGGAGGGGGGCACACTCGTCAGCCTCCCTGGGAAAGGGGAAGTCCATTCCAGGGTGCTGGAGAGAAGACCGTTAGGAGGTGCTATGTGGTTTTTGTCCCGGTCGCGGAACACTGGACCAGCTCTACACCCTCGAAGGGTCCTGGGACATTGCCCATGGGACTTGGAAAAGGTCTTGGACCGTGTCCCTTGCTGTGTCCTGTGTGGGGGGGGGGGTGCTTTGGGAGTACGGGATGGGTAGCGTGCTACATTTGGGTCCTCGTACAACCAAAGCAGGAGCCTGCTTGGCATTGCCAGCAGTAAGTCCAGCCTGTGGCCCCCACTGGGGGCCTTAGGGTCTGGTCATTACCAGTTTATTGGTAACTCCTAAAATTGTGGCCTTTTTGTCTTCATATTTTGACTTCATTCCTGGAACATCACTTCTTCTATTTCCACTTTTGGGGGCCAAAGTTCCAGGTCCCACAATGGGGCCATGCCAATATGAAATATATGTAAAAAAAAGTATCTGTGACTATTTACACTAAATGCTCCAAATTCTAAGAAGACATTGGGGTGGGGGGCTTCAGTGGGAGGAACTGAAAGTGTGAGTAAAACCAAACGATGACGGAGGTCTGGAAAGAAAGACGAGACGCCACCACATGATCTCCTCCCTCCTTCTCTTACTTTCAGTTTGCTGCACGCCGAAACTGGTCTCGGTTTTGGCTGTGTGGGAGCCACCCGTGGTGGGTCGTGGTGGCTGCGGTCTCTCTGATTATAGTATATATATTCCTGTATCTATATATATTTATACTATTTATTTAGTATTTATTTATTTATAGTATATATTTATAGTGTTTATAGTATATATTATTTATTATATATTATGTTAGTTTTTATCACCAAAATAGACTTTTTTTCCACCGAAAACATATATCATGCACAATAAACATTTAGAATTTATTTAGAAAAAACAAAAAAACATTAATAATATTAATACGTTTTTTGTCACCTAATTTTTTCTGTGGAAAACATCTCATTCAAAAAAAATTATACAGTATTAAAAAAATCCATTGCTGTTTTTTCATAATTAAATGATGAGGTCCAATTATTAGACATCCATAAAAATTTATGTTATTAACAAAAAAAATTAAGTAATGAAGTAGAATTTCTAAAATGCGAAAAGTGTTTTTTCAAAAATTAAAAATGTACGACTCACAGCCCCACTACTTCACACATTTAAAAAAAAATTTATATTACTTTTATATAGAATTTATTTTTATTTTATTTTTATATATTTTATATATTTTTTTATATATATTTTTTTATATATATATTTATATATATATATATTTTTTAATGATGAATAATTTTTAAATTGTCTTTTTTTTAACTTTTGGTCATCCATGCCCCCCTCCCAACTTACTGCTCGTCTCCCACCTTCTTGATCCACTCCACGTCGCATTGCTTGCAGGGGGAGGAGATCTCCTGCCAAGTCAGAGCATCAAATGAGCGACGGGAGCGAAAGTAAGAAGATGATTGGTCCTTCATCAGTTCCGCCCCGCCCCCTCACCCTGTCCCGCTGGCCGCCCTGCAGCTGCCTCATCTCCTCCTTCAGGCGCTCGCACTGCGCCTTCAGCTCCTCCTCCCGCTGGCACGCCCCCTGGGCTTCGTGCCGTGCCCCCTCTAGCTCCGCCTCCAGGCGCTGAACCTTCAGGTCGGAGAGCGTGTCCAGGCTGCGCGAGCTCTGGAGCGTCATGGCGGGACAGTCCAGCACTGCCGGGACAGAGGAGGACAAACATGGGACAGAAGTATTGGGCGGCGCCATTACTGACAAAAGGATGACAATGGTGGTCGCTCGGTGACACAGACGGGAGAAACAGGCTGTAACTTTTTTGTGTGAAGTCAGGATGATAGCAATACACTCAGCAGCTTGTTTGTTCCCTGGCTGTGATGGGGGAGGCGGAGCAACGGAGGAGCAGAGGAACACGGTGTCCAAAGAGCCAGAACGAAGGTGACCTCATCTGCCACACTTTGGCGCCAGATGGATGGATTGGATTCGAGATGGAAGACAAGCAGCGATGAGAGACCGCGATGAGAGACCACCGCCAGCCCTTGGGGTTTTTTCGGGAACACATTCCAGGACGAGATACGACATCGTAGCTTTACGTGTCGGATGTGACCTTAGCATGGACTCCTCATCGCTTCCACACTCCACCATGACCAGCCGAGAAAACCCGTTTACATCCTTCTAAATACAATTTATAACATTATTAGAGCCCTCTACACGTCACATGGTACCCCTATAGTCACCTTTACACTTCTATTACCTAATATAGTACACATAATAAGACAATATAAGACATACAAAAACTGCGTACCACCTTCTAACTACGGTTTTATTATTAGAGCCCTCAATACGTGAAATAACACCCCTATAGTCAGCTATTACCCAATATAGTATACATAATAAGAGAAAATAAGACATAGAAAATCTGTTTATGACTATATGTGTTTTTAACATTACTAGAGCCTTCTAGACATGAAATAACACCCCTATAGTCACCTGTATCCCCCTATTGGCCAATATAGTATACATAGTAAGAGAAAATAAGACATAAGACAAATCTGTTTATGCCTCTCTGTGTTTTTCTTACATTATTAGAGCCTTCTAGACATGAAATAACACCCCTATAGTCACCTTTATCCCCCATTACCCAATATAGTTGACATCATAAGAGAAAATAAGACAGAAAATCTGTGTTTTACCTTCTATATGAGTTTTTTTAACATTAGAGCCTTCTAGGCATGAAATAACACCCCTATAGTCACCTTTATCCCCCTATTAGCCAATATAGTAGACACAATAAAAGAAAATAGGACATAGAAAAACTGTTTGGGTTAGGTTAGGGTTTTTCACCTTCTAACTAAAGTTTTATTATTAGAGCCCTCGATACGTGAAATAACACCCCTATAGTCAGCTATTACCCAATATAGTATACATAATAAGAGAAAATAAGACATAGAAAAAATCTGTTTATGTCCGTCTATATGTGTTTTTTAACATTATTAGAGCCTTCTAGACATGAAATAACACCCCTATAGTCACCTTTATCCCTCTATTACCCAATATAGTTGACATAAGAGAAAATATGACATAGAAAATCTGTTTATGAACTTTTATATGTTTTGTAACATTATTAGAGACTTCTAGACATGAAATAACACCCCTATAGTCAGTTATTACCCAATATAGTATACATAATAAGAGAAAATAAGACATAGAAAATCTGTTTATGACCTTTTAAATGTGTTTTTTAAACATGTTTTGTATGTCTTATTACGTCTACTATATTAGGTAATGGGAATGTAAATGTCACTATAGGGGTGTTATTTCATGCCGAGAGGGCTCTAATGGTAAAAGGTGTGTTTAGAAGGTGGTAAACCGTTTATGTCTCATAGGCAAGATACTTCCTGGTTCGAGCAGGATGACATCACCAGTTGGGTAGTTGGTGATCCAGATCTGCACTAAAATGTAACCCATTCTACGTCGACCCTGGCCCCGCCCCTCCTTCAAGCGGCGTAGAACGCAGATAGGCGTTTCTTTGCGCCGCATGGACAACAAAGGCGCAAACGGCCGGCGGCGCGCTCACTGTGTCCGTCGGGGCCGGCGTGCAGCTGCAGGTATTGAACGTCTTTGCTGTGCAGATGCATGTTGAGCTTGTGCAGGGAGTTGTCTCGCTGCCTGAGGGCGGCCTCCAGGCCCAGGATGCGCTCCACGTGCTTCTCCACCAGGCCGCTCTGGAA
This sequence comes from Doryrhamphus excisus, assembly GCF_030265055.1. Lineage (NCBI taxonomy): Eukaryota > Metazoa > Chordata > Actinopteri > Syngnathiformes > Syngnathidae > Doryrhamphus > Doryrhamphus excisus. The sequence goes on from NC_080468.1 coordinate 16,993,785, forward strand.
TCACACGGGTCACATGATCAGCAAGAACAAGTGACGAGCGAGCGTGAGCGTGAATGTGCGAGGCGTGGCACCATCTTGTCCAGGTCCCGCTGGAGGTTGCTCTTCTCCATGTGGATCTTCTCGTAGGCCTGGATCACGTCCTCCAGCTGCTCCTCTCGCTCCTTCCTCTTCTGCAGCTGTGAGACAAACGACAATGAAAGGCTTCGTTACGCCAATGAAAGGCTTCTTTACGCTAACGTCTACAGCAGCCCGCCGACAGGAAGAAGCAGCGGCGTGACAAAGAGAAGGAGGCCAGGAGCTCGGTTGTGTAAGCATTCCATGGAGGACATCTTCATATTCAGCACTAAAGCAACTCCCTGATGCTCCGCCTTGTTTGCAGCACCGCCACTTTAACACATCTCATCAACATGGCCGACTTCTCCTAAATAAACACCTGAGTTTGGGTGTTGGGGGCGGGGCCTGTGCCCCCCACGGAGCACGCTCAGTGCCTCTTTCCTTCATCTCCTTGTCACATCATAGCCTTGGATGCTCGTCATCTCTTTTCTTTGCCCTCTACCGCCCCCTAGCTGCACTATTGGCTTCCTGCAGTCTTCACTTCCTGCATCCTTTCTCCAGCCCTCCTTTCTCAAGCCTTCTGACCTCCTTTCTTCGTCACGGCTTCTCCGGTTCTCCTGCATCCATCTTCCTGCAGTCTTCCCAGCATCTGTACGTCCTGCATCCATCCCGCATCTTCCCTGCATCCTTCCTGTCTTTCCTGAACCGTCCTCCTTCCTTCCTCCATCTCTCCTCTGGACCTTTTCTTTGCCCTCCAACGCCCCCTAGCTGGACTACTTACTTCCTGCGTCCTTTTCTGTCACCTTCCTACATCCTTCCTCCCATCTTTCTCCACCTCCACGTCTCCGAAAATTCCTCTGACCTCCTTTCTCCGTCACGGCTTCTCCTTTCCTCCTGCTCCCTTCTTGCAATCTTTCTAGCATCCCTTCTGTATTTGCTGCATCCTGCATCCTTCTTCCCTCCATCCTTCCTCCCTCTGTCTTTTCCGGATTATTGGCTCCACCCTTCTTCCATCCCGCATCCTTCCTTCCTGTTTGACACTAAATCCTACCAGCGGGTCAAGGTCTCACCTCGTGAGTCAGCATGTTGACTCTCTGCTGCAAGTTGTCGTTCTCGGAGTGGAGGAGCGCCGTCTCCTTGCTCTCAAAGGAGCAGTAGGAGTTGGTGTCCTCCCCGAACTCGCTGATCATCGGGAACTGGAGACACACAAAGACCAGCACTCAGATACCCGACGTTTATTTATGCTGACCCGCCGGTGGGGGGGCTCCGCTTTCACTCCTTTCCACTGATGACACTCATCCTTTCATCACCTCATCCTCTCGTCACTTCATTCTCTCATCACCTCAACCTCTCATGACCTCATCATCTCATCACTTCAACCTCTTATCTCGTCTCCTCATCCTCTCATCACTTCATACTCTCATCCTCTCATCACTTCATCATCTCATCCTCATCATCTCATCACTTCAACCTCTCATCCCGTCTCATCGCCTCATCCTCTCATCACCTCATCTTCTCGTCACCTCATCCTCTCATCACTTCATTCTCTCATAACCTCATCCTCTCATCACTTCATCATCTAACCACTTCATCATCTCATCCTCATCATCTCATCACCTCAACCTTTCATCACTTCAACCTCTCATCCCGTCTCCTCATCGCCTCATCCTCTCATCACCTCATCTTCTCGTCACCTCATCCTCTCATCACTTCATTCTCTTGTCACCTCATCCTCTCATCACTTCATTCTCTCATCATCTCATCCTCTCATCACTTCATCATCTCATCCTCATCATCTCATCACTTCAACCTCTCATCCTCATCATCTCATCACTTCAACCTCTCATCCCGTCTCATCGCCTCATCCTCTCATCACTTCATTCTTTCATAACCTCATCCTCTCATCACTTCATCATCTAACCACTTCATCATCTCATCCTCATCATCTCATCACCTCAACCTTTCATCACTTCAACCTCTCATCCCGTCTCCTCATCGCCTCATCCTCTCATCACCTCATCTTCTCGTCACCTCATCCTCTCATCACTTCATTCTCTTGTCACCTCATCCTCTCATCACTTCATTCTCTCATCACCTCATCCTCTCATCACTTCATCATCTCATCCACATCATCTCATCACCTCAACCTCTCATCACCTCATTCTCTCATCATCTCATCCCGTCTCCTCATCGCCTCATCCTCTCATCACCTCAGCTTCTCGTCACCTCATCCTCTCATCACTTCATTCTCTCATAACCTCATCCTCTCATCACTTCATTCTCTCATAACCTCATCCTCTTATCACTTCATTCTCTCATAACCTCATCCTCTCATCACTTCATTCTCTCATCACCTCATCCTCTCATCACTTCATCATCTAACCACTTCATCATCTCATCCTCATCATCTCATCACCTCAACCTCTCATCGCTTCATTCTCTCATCACTTCATCTCATCCTCATTCTCTCATCACCTCATTCTCTCATCATCTCATCGTATCTTTTCATCCCATCACCTCATCCACTCATGTCATCCCCTCATAATTTCATCACATCCTCCCATCTCATCACCTCATTCCGTCACCACCTTATCCACTCATCACCTGATCACATCCTCTTATGCCATAACTTCATCCTCTCATGTCATCCCCTCATCCTCTCATCATGTCATCACATCCTTTCATCACCACTGCAAGCACTGAAGTGTTTAAGGATCTATTGAAAAAGGCTTGTCAAAGATCCTCTATATGACAGCTACGTTGCTCTTTTTAGTGACAGACTCGATGAGAGGAAAGTGATAGCGCTTGGTTAGCCATCAAAAGGGGGCGCTCTTTTCAAATCCAGCAGTAAAGGTTTGCCTAATCAGCAGCTTAAGACCATCAGGAGTTTAGTCCTGGTTTAGCAACATCACTGGACTGGCATAACATAAAGATGCTCCACTCGGCAGCAGATTGCAATATGTTTGGGGGTGTACTGAGGAGTCATGGCCTGTGTGTGTGCGTGCCAATGCTTTCAATTTAACGTGTGACTTCACACATTAGCGCTGCGTGGTCCATTCATGGAGCTCTGTGATCATTTTACTCGTGTTGGAGTACCATCACTTCACACGGCACAACTACAAACACACAGAAAGCCGTAAGAGAGCGCCATCTTATCAACAACCTGCGTTGTTATCAAAAACCCACAAGTAATTGATACATATTTTTGGTCAAATTAATTAAAAAAATAAATTTTTGGTCCAACAAAGATCCTCACATTTGCAAGGCAGTACATCCACTCTGTACGGATTTTCATCGTTTTCCGGTACTGATCAGCGTTGCCAGCCGATGTCACGCAAGCGTTTTAAAGGATCGATTGTGTGGAGATGAAACAGGCGAGCTGTACTTGATGTCCGGGCCGCCGTACGTAAGCGTGGTTACTCAGCAACATGACACGCATTATGTAAGCCTTTCAACATAAACCAGCACATTTGCATTTGCATTTAGACTGCCTTCCACGGGCTTCGGGGGCTTTCTCGCTCGCCGCCGCATCCATTTGAGGAGGACTTAACTACCTTTTTCCATTTAGACTCTTCCTTTGCTCTGTTAAACACTGAAAGCCCGGAAGCCCCCAGAGGGCCCCCAAAAAAGTCTCGACTCCAAGAAACGGAAACTGGAAAAAAGAGAGCGGCTCCAACTTCAGCACCTTGGACAGAGTCCAAAAGAGCTCCTTTAAAATAAAAGCAAAGTGAGATATGACATTCATCTACTTTGCTTCTATTTGGAAAAAAAACTTTGGACACCTCCTGCTTCATGTTGTTGCAGTGCATGCACAATGCCCCCCCCCCCTGCCCCCCCCTCCACACACACACTTTTTTAAAATCCATGTAGGCGGTTGCCATAGAAACGCCGTCTGCATTGATCACTGACAGCTTGTTTGTTTCATTGGAGCGAGCGGCATAGACGCGGCCCCGAGGCGCCCTCGCTGACGCCCTCAACGACGCCCCCCCTTGCGGCCTGTCGGTCACCTGACGCTCGGCCCCTCCCCTCCCACGCCATTTCATGACGCTCCTCTCCCTCCTGAATCCCTCCTCTCTCCACAAGGAAGACATGTTGACATTATCCGTCTACAATGTAGACGGATAATGTCAACATGTCTAACATGTCATGGGTGGGCAAACTACGGCCCGGGGGCCACATCCGGCCCGCCAAGTGTTTGAATACGGCCCGCCCAATCTTTCAAAATATTTAATTTAAACTCAACATACAACCTGGCATCATGGCCTGAGCCAACCTTTTGATGGTTGTATCAATTTCGTTGTTTGACATGGTCTGTTGTTTACAAAGTGCTCCTGAAAAAAGAGACACAAGCACATAATAATTATTATATTATTATTATAACTATTATGATTATTATATTTATTATATTAATGCTAATTCTTATATTAATTATATATAATAATATTGTTATATTTGCATATTTTACATAATAATAATATAATAATTATTATTTAAATTTTATTTTAATTATTATAATATTTTATTATTTTTAAAATATTTAAATATAAATATAAAATAATAAATAATAATAGCAGATTGCATGACAATTTTACAGATACAATAATACCAGGTGGACTGTTACGTATAAAATATATAGTCTGCCCCCCCCCCCCCCCCCCCCGGAAATTTTGTTATATCAATGCGGCCCGCGAGTCCACCCCTGGTCTACATACTGTATGCACATTAGGGGTGTCCAAAGTATGGCACACGGGCCATATGTAAAAAAAAAACAATTTTTAAACCGCAAAAATGGGTGGCTCTGAAACCAATCAACCGCCTCAAAGCAGGTATGACTTGCTGATATCGAACCGATATCCAATCCATATTGGATCAGGAGACCCCTAATTGAGTTCAAGAAAAAACAAATCTTCTCTCGCCGCTCCTCACCGTTTCCTCCAAAGCCATTTTTCTATTTTTTTCTCTCACTATTAATTATGTGTCATTGTTTTCTGTATGCAAAGCTACAATTATTGTTTATAAATATGGATTTGATTGACTGGAGCGGATGAATTAGACCAGGATTATTTGGTGCGGGTTTACGTGGGACCGTTAGCAGGAAATGGCTAACGAAAAGCGAGGCGGCGTTGTGACGGTCGTGGGAGCAATCAAGTCAAATCGGATCATTTCAGAGCTGCCGGCATCCGGGATGATCACCGTCTTATTTTTTAGCACCTCTGGTCGACACGGCGGTCGGGAATCGGCGACCTCCAGCGCTAGCCTAGCACGGCGCGTGCTACTCCGGCTAATACGTGTCTGCTTCCGTGTAATAAGAATAATGGCCGAGCGTGAGCGAGTTGGGACGGACTTGTGATGGATGAGTCACCGCTGATTCAACAAGCCCGGTGAGTCATGTGACAACGTCTTTGTTTATATCTACGCGGGATATCGGCGCGACCCTGAGCCGACTGAGCGTGATGGATGGCCCGACTAAAAACTAGCCTCCGAGATTTATTCCCCGCGGTCGGGCGGCTTTTATCCTTGTGAGCGGCGGCGGCGGCGGCAAAAATAGAAAGCGTTCACACTGAGTGGACCTTTCAAAGACAAACAGCTTGTTGCTACCAAAGACCAAAAAAAAGGGGGGCGGGGCGGGGCGTCACCTTGATCTCGTAGATTTTCAGCTTCCGCTTGATGCTGCTGTTCTCGCGCTCCAGGCCGCCCAGGCGGGTCTTGATGTCCTGGTAGGCGGCGATCAGGGCGAAGTGGGAGGCCGAGTAGACGTCGTCGGACGGGAGGGGCGGCGAGCGCCACGACACGCGGTCCTCCTTCAGGCCCCCGCCGTCGCCGGCCCCTCCCAGCAGCCCCAGCTCGCCGCCAAACAGAGACTGCATGGCGCTCGGGCCTCAACCTGCACACACATGAAATATTAACAGCGCGGCTTTCAAGTCGGCGAAAACAAAACTTGGGATGGACACACTGGGACACCCCCCCCCCCCCCCCCCCCCCCCACCCCCCACCCCCCGACGTCTCTGGGCTCTGAAAGTGAAAATGGTTTCCTGCAGTGTGATTCTTCTGGCCTGACGATGACCCACGTTTGGTCGATTGATATCATGGTCTGATCCTGTCCCCCTAACGAGCCAAGAGTGACAGCTGGCACCCGTGATGTCATGAGGCGGGGGCAGGGTGTGGGGGCGACGGGGTTACACAACTGCCAGCTGACTGCCAGCGAGCGTTCCTGCCTTGCGGTCAGCCGCCGCCCACTCAGCTATTTCTATATGCTCCTTTCTCCACGTCTTCATCACTGATTGGCCAGGATGTGGAAGGCCGGCGCTGCTCTTAAGGAGCCGGGGAATGAGGGTTGTGATTGGACCTCCAGCACCCCCCCCCCCTTTTCCCCCATTTATTGGAAACGTTCCCTTCATCTCACTGGAAGCGAGTGTTAACAGTAATGTCTTCAGCTCGATGTCGGATCTTTAATGAGATGTTCGGATGACCGCTAGCTTGGTCGCATCCCTGAGAGCTTCCTGTCGTCCCTTTCGGCGGGGTCCCCACGCTTCCGGGCCTTTTTGGGACTTGTCAGCTCATTTTTGTTAAATAAAGATTTTATTGACAATGTCATATTTTCTCTTACTATGCTTATTATGCTATTATGTTGGGTAAAGGTGACTATAGGGGTGTTATTTTACGCCTACAGGGCTCTACTAATAGATATACTTATACGTAGTAGTACGTATTTGATGATTGGAGTGTAAAGGTGACAAGATTAATTTCCCATCTTGAGGGCTCTAATCATGCTAAAAACTTTATTTAGAAGGCGGGAAGCAGGTTTCCTATCATGTCCAAGATGGACAAACGCTAAAAAAACAAACTTGCGCTGTTAGCATACGCTAAACCTTGCTAGCTCCTCGCCGTCTTCATTATCAATGTGATTTTTCTTCTCCTTCGCCATGCTCTCTCTCTCTCTCTTTTTCCTCTATCTCTCTGTTTGGCTCGCCACCTTCTAGATAGGGGGGGGGTCAAACGGCGGCTCTTCCCGCCAAGCTGGACGTTTGGCGACTGCAAGTCACAGCTGCGAGTGCCAAACGCTCCCATGATGCCGTGCGTCAGCTCGCCACCGAAAAAACAACACGCTGAGAGTCTATTAGCATGCTAGCAGGTAGCGCAGACACTGAATTTTGAGTGTGTGAGCGAGCGAGAGAGAGAGAGAGAGAGAGAGAGCGAGTACCAGTACGGATGCGCTAATCTAATCTGGTGGATCCATACGTCCCTCAGCTCTTTGACCTTATTAAGCGAATCAGTCAAATGTTGTTTCACAGCCGCATGAACACACACGAGAAAATAGAACAATCGTCATGGATACAAACATCACACACACACACACATTACACATACACACACACATCACACACACACACACACACATTACAGAACAGTGGTGTCCTTACAACAAATGCTGTGCTGTGCTTTGCTGGAGCACCATCATTCATCACACAGACGTGTGTGTGTGTGTGTGTGTGTGTGTGCATGTGTGTGTGTGTGTGTGTGCATGTGCGTGTGTGTGTGTGCCATGTGGGAGATTCATGGCAGAAGCAGGAAGGAAGGAGCCTTGCTGTTCTCCTCTCAGCTCAGCTCAGCGCCTCCTCCTCCTCCTCCTTTTTCTTCTTCAGGCACCTCATCTGTTTTCCTCGTGAAAAAGTGTCACCCCCCCCCCAACATCCTCCCCACCCCCCCCCCCTTCCTGCCTGTCATTCATCCATCTTGTGACGTACGTCTGACTCTGTGCTTTGTCTACGCTGCAAAGGCTCCAACATGATGTTTGTGACGTTGGTGCTAATGATGCTAAATGACTACTAATGGTTGGACTACAGCTGACCTGTTACAACATTTTTTCATGGAATCAACACAGTTGGAAAGCGTTTGCTGTGTGGGTGGAGCTTTAATGCTAATGACATGTGGATATATGGTGGATATATGAATAGTGGATATACGTATGTATAGTGGATATATGGTATATATAAGTATAGTGGATATATAGTAGATTTATGGTGTATATAAGTATAGTGGATATATGTATAGTGGATATATGGTGTATATAAGTATAGTGGATATATGGTGTATATAAGTATAGTGGACATATGGTGTATATAAGTATAATATATATATGGTGTATATAAGTATAGTGCATATATGGTGTATATAAGTATAGTGGATATAGTGTATATATATGCTGTATATACATATAGTGTATATAAGTATAGTGGATATATGGTGTATATAAGTACAGTGAATATATGGTGTACATAAGTATAGTGGCTATATAGTGGATTTATGGTGTATATACATATAGTGTATATAAGTATAGTGGATATATGGTGTATATAAGTATAATGTATATATAGTGTATATAAGTATAGTGGATATATGGTGTATATAAGTATAGTGGATATATGGTGTATATGAGTATAATGTATATATGGTGTATATAAGTATAATGTATATATGGTGTATATAAGTATAATGTATATATGGTGTATACAAGTATAGTGGATATAGTGTATATATGTTGTATATACATATAGTGTATATAAGTATAGTGGATATATGGTGTATATAAGTATAATGTATATATGGTGTATATAAGTACAGTGAATATATGGTGTATATAAGTATAGTGGATATATAGTGGATTTATGGTGTATATACATATGGTGTATATAAGTATAGTGGATATATGGTGTATATAAGTATAATGTATATATGGTGTATATAAGTATAATGTATATATGGTGTATATAAGTATAGTGGATATAGTGTATATATGTTGTATATACATATAGTGTATATAAGTATAGTGGATATATGGTGTATATAAGTATAATGTATATATGGTGTATATAAGTATAGTGAATATATGGTGTATATAAGTATAGTGGATATAGTGTATATATGCTGTATATACATATAGTGTATATATGTATAGTGGATATATGGTGTATATAAGTATAATGTATATATGGTGTATATAAGTATAGTGGATATATGGTGTATATAAGTATAGTGGATATATGGTGTATATAAGTATAATGTATATATGGTGTATATAAGTATAGTGGATATATGGTGTATATAAGTATAGTGGATATATGGTGTATATAAGTATAATGTATATATGGTGTATATAAGTATAGTGGATATATGGTGTATATAAGTATAATGTATATATGGTGTATATAAGTATAATGTATATATGGTGTACATATAGTGGATTTCTGGTGTATATAAGTATAGTGGACGCATGAAGTAGACCAGATCACAAGAATTTTCCATTGAAGAGCTCCTCCCTTTCAAAATAAAATCTGTGTCTACGACCTCATGAAGTGAATCCATGCTTCCAGCCTGGGATCAGACAGAACACGCCATAAAGCAGAGCAGGGCATCATGGGAACAGCGTGTACGCCATCATGGAGGGCTTGTTAAAGAAGCTAAAGTGTGTGTGTGTGCGTGTGTGTGTTTTGTGTGTGTGTGTGTAGTGGCGACACCTGCACGGTGCGTTTAAGTGTTTGCATTCTCTGTGATGAGTGTCCTTGGTGAAGGACATAATTTGGTTCCCTCGCTCATCTGCATTGAGGTGCGTGTGGGGGGACAGGAAGTGGCGTCCAAGGGGGAGGGGTCTAACACCGCATCGTACTCGTCGGAGATGTTTTCCATCTTTTGCCAGGAACTTTGTTTGGCGTGTTTTCAGACACGCGTGTGACCATACAACATAAGATCGATGGTGCGCAAACGCCAGGCGACTGCTTTTTGTTCCCGTCCGCCATTATGGTCGTAACCATGGTGACCCGAGTCCCCAGTCTTCCCTCAGCCTGCTGAGTCTTTATCGAGCGCTGACGTGTGGGATTAAAAGCGGCAACGGAGCAGGAGGCGGGACCAAAATAAAGGCAAACGGGGGCGAGGGGCAGAGATAGACTCCATAGGGTCCATCGGCCATATTGACGGGGCCCATGTACCGGGACCGTCCACCCATGGCACCACAACAGGAGAAAAGATCTCTTTTTGGCGCTCTAACAAATCCTTCCACGGCCTCCTGCCAGCTCGACGTTGACGTTCTCCTCCCATTTGGGATTAACATTTGCAAGAAAAGTGACTTTTGTAATTATTAGACGAGACTCCGATAACTCGCCTTCTCTCTTCAACTTCCATTGTTCATCCACGACAAAGACAGGAAAGAAAGACAATGCTGGCATTCACTGTCATCATCTCCAGAAGGCAACTGGAATTGTGTGGGAATGACGTTGAATAACAAGGAGGAAGGCCCTTTGTGGAGACGTTGTGTGTGGGAATGACGCTGAATAACAACTAGGGGCGGAATGATGCCTGAATGCCGTTGAATATCCGCCAGAAAAGGCAGCAATGTCGGGAATGATGTAACATCAAGAACACCCCATATTCCATATTCCATATTCTATGTACTGGATTTGAGCCGTGAGCATCTCCCAAGATCTTTTCGGAAGCGTCAACAAGAAAATCCTGTGACAAAACACTTCTGGGACCCTTCTTGGAATGTGAGCGGATATATTTAGCCCATCCTCGGGGGAACACGAGCGGTCCAGCAAGCGGCGGTGGCGGCAGCGTGACACAAGTGGGTAACCTGGTTTTTGCCAGCCAGGAAAAAGGAAGGAGGAGTTCTCCCAGGAGAGGACTCTCTCCGACTTTTGTCTGAGCACTTCTGGCCAGGTTATGTAAGCCAAGAGCGGGAAGGCCGGATCGCCCCGACAGAAATTGACATTTCCAACTAAATTACGCCGAATAGCAACGAGAGAAGGCGATTAACGACAAGTTAACGACATCATCCGTTATTGGAAAACGCACCTAAAGGGTCCTTCTGGGACTCTGCTGCCCCCTGTGGGGAGGAGTTGTAGGTTCCTGCTCGGTTCCTTCCGGCTGGATCAACCACATGACATGGACCTTCAAGCATCCTTCAATGCCGTGCGCGGGTGGAGGCATTCGGCGGTCACGTGACACTGCGGGAATGTGTCTCCGAGGCGACCAGGTGTCCTCCGACAAGCACGGCAACGTGATGACTCTTGCTGCATTCAAGGTCTCCACGTGGACGCGCATAAAGCAGATCTCCTGGTAATTGTGTGGAAAACCTCCACCTTTCACCTTCTTCTTTGTTGCTCAGCCTTCAGGAGATTCTTTGCTTCCTCCCTCGCATCTTTTCTTTGTCTTCTACCTGCTCACTGTTTGTACTTTGCCCTCTTTCCGGGTTGCCATGGCGACGGGAGGTTGTGCCGCCCGGGCTCAGCTGGCGTTGGGAGGCACCTGAACTCACCGGGCTCGTAACTCATCAAGCGGTGCTTAAAGTCCCTAAAGTTAGCCTGCGGCAGGCTAGAAAACCAGTTTACAACCTTCGAAAAACGTTTTTTAACACCATTAGAGCCCTCTCGACATGCAATAGCACCCCTATAGTCACCTTTACACTCCAATTAGCCAATACAATTGACATAATAAGATACAACAAACATAGAAAACTTGTTTACAACCTGCAACATATGGTTATTAAAATAATTAGAGCCCTCCAAACATGCAATAGCACCCCTATATTCACCTTTACACTCCAGTTAGCCAATACAATTGACATAATAAGAGAAAACAAATATAGAAAACTTGTTTACAACCTACAACATATGGTTATTAAAATAATTAGAGCCCTCCAAACATGCAATAGCACCCCTATAGTCACCTTTACACTCCAATTAGCCAATACAATTGACATAATAAGAGACAACAAACATAGAAAACTTGTTTACAACCTGCAACATATGGTTATTAAAGTAATTAGAGCCCTCCGAACATGCAATAGCACCCCTATAGTCACCTTTACACTCCAGTTAGCCAATACAATTGACATAATAAGAGACAACAAACATAGAAAACTTGTTTACAACCTGCAAAATATGGTTATTGAAATAATTAGAGCCCTCTAGATATGAAATAACACCCCTATAGTGACCTTTACACGCCTATCAGCCAATGCAAAAAATAAGACATTGAAGACATAACCCTAACTAAAACCCTAAGCATTTACGACCTTCTAAATATGTTTTTTTTAACATTATTAGAGCCCTGTAGACTTGAAATAACACCCCTACAGTCTCCTTTACACTATTATTACCCAATATAGTAGACATAATATGAGAAAATAAGACATTAAAAAACCTGTTTACAACCTTCTAAAATATGATTTTCAACATTATTAGAGCCCTCCAGACATGAAGTAACACCCCTATAAGACATTTAAGACATAAAATCTGTTTACAACTTTTCAAGTAGGGTTTTTAAAATGAATTGAGCCCTCTAGACATGAACTAACACCCCTACAGTCCCCAGTATGTACCCAACATAGCCAATATAACAGACTTAATAAGCGAAACCAAGACATAAAAACATGGAAAATCATTTTTTTTTACAGGATTGGTGCCCTCTAGCCATGAAATAGCAGCCCTATAGTCACCTTTACACTCCTATTAGCCAATATGGCGGACACAATGATAGCGAATATGACCTAACGGACATAGGACACTTGCTTCCAACCTAGATGGGATTTGAACATTATCGCAGCATCCTCCCACTCGGCCTCCTGGAGGGAGGTTGTTGATCTCCAACCACCAAAAGACGGTAGAGCCGTGTCTCAGCAGTTTTTCTCGGCACCGTTAGAATCCTGATGGGCGGACGCTCGGGAGAGACACCTGGCTGCGTCTTTGCTAACTAAGACAAAAAGGTTTGGGCCCCCGAGGGCCGCATCCAGGCTGCTGGCAGAGGAAAACACAGGACGCTATGATGATCTGTTCCAAGCTCAAACTGCGGCTAATGGTGATGTTCATGGCTTCTGTTGTGTTTATTTATGACGCCAAATGTGTGCTGACTCGTGCTGCCTGGTTATCAGGAATGAAGCCAATACTGGGGGGGGGGGGGTCTGTGTGGTATGGCGGTGGAAGCACGCGGCGCAGACAAACGTACAGCCTGGGTATCGAACACAAACACAATGGAGGGAAATGGAGTTAGCTGTGCGTGTGTGCGATGCCCAGCGGTGACGACGCTGCCGATTGAGATAAATGACCTCATATTCCCATGTGACAGCTCAGCTATCGACCCCCCCCCCCCCCCAGCTCACCCCCCGCCGAGCGCCGAGCCACCTTCAGGATCCACCCGTACAGCAAGGTTGCGCCCCGTATTAAAAAGACAGAGCATATCACAGCAAAGCGTAGCAACCTGATGCTGTGACAGGAAGAGACCACATGTATGCTGAAGGCCACGCCTACCAGGCAGCAAACATGGCCGCCAAACAACAACACAGGTGACAAATCTCGCCTTCATGGGGTCACTACACCCCCCAACACTCCCACAACTAAATAAAACATGCCTCCTCCAAGATGGCTGGCGGTGTCGCTAACAACACCAGGACCTCCTGGAGGTTCCGAGGATCTACTGGGAAAGTGTCCTCCTCATCATCACTAGCTGCTGCTAAATATAACGCTACGTACAATACGGGGGTGTCCACGCTTACTCCAATCAGGGACGCATGTGCAACAATTTAAAGGGACAGAGCACTTTTTGGGAGCGGACTTTGCCCATCATCCACAATCCTTAAGTGAGACACGAGGATTCTGTGCCTTCTAGAGATGAAATAAGTCAAAGGAGATAGCTAAGGATGCACGTCATGGACACACATGGAAAAACCCGGAAAACCTGGAAAACCTCCTCCTGACACATTCTTCTTATGATTCTTATTACCATCATTATGCTCAGGAACTACTTTCCTGGTGGAGTGACACATCACCACACCACACCGGCTAGCGACTAGCGACTAGCTTTGTCATGCGTCTAGCTTCGCCACACACTCGCTCACAATGGCTCAGGCCACTAGCGAAAGCTAACGCTACATACGGGAGCTACTGCCATCGCTGCTGCTGTGTTTTTGTTTTTGATCCTTTCTATGTATGTACGTAAATATGACATGTTACCATGAATGTGCTTGGATTCATGGATAGAAAACCATTAAACCTTCTTGGAGCTTACTAGAATAGCATACTAGCATACTAGCATACCGGCATACTAGCATACCAGCATAACAGCATACTAGCATACCAGCATACTAGTATACTAGCAGACCAGCATACTAGCATGCCAGCATACTAGCATGCCAGCATGCTAGCATACTAGCATAACAGCATGCGAGCATAACAACATACCAGCATAGTAGTATACTAGCAGACCAGCATACTAGCAAGCTAGCATACCAGCATACTAGCAGACCATTATACTAGCATACCAGCATACTAGTCGACTAGCATACCAGCATACTAGCATACTAGTATACTAGCATACCAACATACCAGCATACTAGTATACTAGCAGACCAGCATACTAGCATGCCAGCATACTAGCAAACTAGCATACCAGCATGCTAGCATACTAGCAGACCATCATACTAGCATACCAGCATACTAGCATACCAGCATACCAGCATACTAGTCTACTAGCATACCAGCATACTAGTATACCAACATACCAGCATACTAGCATACTAGTTTACTAGCATACCAGCATACTAGTATACTAGCATACCAACATACTAGCATACTAGTTTACTAGCATACCAGCATACTAGTATACTAGCATACCAACATACTAGCATACTAGTATACTAGCATACCAGCATACTAGCATGCCAGCATACTAGTATACTAGCATACCAACATACTAGCATACTAGTTTACTAGCATACTAGTATACTAGCATACCAACATACTAGCATACCAACATACTAGCATACTAGTATACTAGCATACCAGCATACTAGTATACTAGCATACCAATATACTAGCATACTAGTCTACTAGCATACCAACATACTAGCATACCAACATATTAGCATACTAGTATACTAGCATACTAGTATGCTAGCATTCCAGCATACATTTTTGTAAAATTGTGAATTTTTTCTTGTTAGAATGTGAATTTTTTCCTGCATATTTTGGTGAGATTTTTTTTAATTACAGCTGTTTTTTCCCCATTCTGTTCTTTTTTCCGACTATTTCAACTTTCTTCTTGTCAATTTATTATCTTATGGTTTGCCTTTCTTCATATCATAAACCTCTTTTGCTTTTTTCGCTTTTTTCTTTCAACTAAAATGATTTTTCCTCATAATTTGACAAGTAAACGTTCCTAAATTGTGACTTTTTCCTTGTTAGAACGAGACCTTTTTTCCCCGAATGTTTTGTTATGCTATATGCTAGTATGCAATACGCCCCCTCGTGGCTGTGATAGAAGAATAGCCTACAGCCACGAGGGGGCATATTTTCGCGGCCACCGCTATTATCTGGCCACCGCTACGATGCCTGCTATGATATGCTGCCATGCATTCCTTTTCTTTGAAGCCTTGACACATTTCCTAGCAACTTTAGCTCACTTTCAAAGCCGCTTTGCGTTTCTTTCCACGTCGGCTGACCGCCTTTGCATCATCCTGGTGGCGGCATCACAGCAACCACAATGAGTGCATGTGTGCGTGTGCGTGTTAGCTGACGAGACTGCAAACAAACATGGCTGAGATGGATTGCGCGTCCACGGCCGACGTGCATGGTGCAATAATGATAATGACGATAATAATAATAATAATAATAAAGAGGAGCAAAGAACTCACGCTCTCCCGTCGTGGACCGAGCCGCGGACGCCATGGCCGGGTGCGAGAAGCGTGCACGTCCTCGGATAAAAGCTCCGTCCTCCCTTCCTTCTTCCTTCCCTTCCTTCCTTGTCCCCTTCAGCCGAGTCCAAAGCAGCAGCAGCGGAAGCGAACGAGCCTGTGCGCGGCGGAGCTTCACATCGCGCACCGTGCGTGTGCGTGTGCGTGTGTGTGTTTGAGATGATGATGATGATGAGGATGATGATGGTGGTGATGTCGCGGGAATAGCGGCGTCAGTCTCGCGCCACGAGGACGGGGCCGGTGACGTCACTTCGGCAATGACGTCACCAAGTGTTTACTCCTCGCAAGGATGACCCCTAATGACCTCTCACAATTAGCATGCACGGACAAGGACGCTCGCGCGCCAGAACAGGAGACCAACGAAGAAGAGGGCTACCTCTTGTGGACGGAAAGTGTACTGCACGCCCGTGACAGCCGGAGGGAACGAGGGACAGCGTGTAGACCAGCACCACGTATCCCACCGGGCATCCCGTGGCGTGTTGGTTATACAGCATCGGAATTAAAAGGTTTTTTTTTTAGAGCACCGAGCTGGCAGCCAATGAAAAGACGCCGCCGCCTCCGTAGGTCCTTTTTCCTACTTTGGGGCGAAGACAGCCAGCCAGCGCGCTCACAATAAATAACCCGGCGGTGGGTGTCTTCTTACGTAAGCTGCTCTGTACAACCTGTGATCTTCTGACGGCTCTCTCCTCACTGATTCATCCTCCTCTCGCCTCAGCAGGGCCGGGGGGGGGGCGGGCCTTGCGGCGGCGTTCAGACGCCACAGCCGCTACGGCGCCTTGGTGGAAACATCAGCCGTAGAACCAAAACACCGCTCGGACTAACTGCGTGGGAGACCAGTCGGTCCTCACGGATGAATTATTCACACGTGCCGCATGCGGGAAGCATGAATATTGCATGGAAGCATGGAAGCATGGAGGCGTTCTTCACATGTGGCGCCAAAAGAACACATGTCATGTCGGTCGGGGACGACGCCCGCTAAATGACGAACACCAGCTTCAGTATAACATAATGTTAGATATTTTTACATGATTTTATTTTATTTTATTTTATTTTATTTTATTTTATTTTATTTTATTTTATTTTATTTTATTTTATTTTATTTTATTTTATTTTATTTTATTTTATTTTATTTTATTTTATTTCAAACATCAACCTTTTCTTCTCTTCCTGCTTACTTTTCACATCATCTAGTATTATTTATTTATTTGTTTGTTTGTTTTTTTGTTTATTTATTTATTCATTCCATCATCGTTTGACTTTCTTCCCATAATATTATAAACATACCTATTTTTTTTCCTAAAATTGAAATTTTATTTTTTGTTTCCTCCAACACAGTATTGGAGCCACATTAAAAACATTATAATAATAATAATTGGAGATATTGTGAGTAAAATTTTCCATTTGCAAGAATTAAGTTGTAATATTATGAGAACAAAGTTGTTTATTTATGATAATGAAGTTGTAAATTTGTGAGATAAAGTCCTAACATAATGAGAATAAAGTTGTACATTTATGAGGAAAAAGGTTTCACATTTGCGAGAATTGAGTCGCAAATTTACAAGAAAAATGTCGGAAATTAATGAAAATAAATGTTCATGAGAACAAAATTGGATTTTGGAAAAGTCGTAATATTGCAACAAATTAGTTAATTTACAAAAATGAAGTTGTAAATTTGCAAGAAAAAGTCCTAATATTATGAGAATAAAGTTGGCATATTATGAGAATAAATTTGCAAATATCCGATAATGTCATAAATTTACAAGAAAAAATGTGTACATTTAAAAGAAGTTGTACATTTTTTAGGGAAAGGTCATAATATTCTGAAAAAAAAATCCCAATACGATGAGAATTAAGTTGTAAATTTACGAGGAAAAAAAGGTGTACATTTATGAGAAAAATGTTGTTATATTTTGATGATGAAAGTTATAAATTTATGAGGAAAAAAGTCATGATATTATGAAAGTAAAATGGTAAATTAGCAACCAAAAAAAGTATGTTCATGAGAACAAAATTGGACATTTTGGAAAGTCGTAATATTGCAACAACAAAGTAGTTAATTTACAAAAATAAAGTTGTAAATTTGCAAAAAAAAAAAAAGTCCTAATATTATGAGAATAAAGTTGGCAATTCATGAGAATAAATTTGCAAATATCTGATAATAATGTCATAAATTTACAAGAAAAATATGTACATTTTTTAGGGAAAGGTCATAATATCATTAAAAAAATTCCCAATATGATGAGAATTAACTTGTAAATTTATGAGGAAAAAAAGTTGTACATTCATGAGAAGAATGTAATATTATGATGATGAAAGTTATAAATTTATGAGGAAAACGTTATGAAAGTAAAATGGTAAATTAGCAGCCAAAAAAAGTATGTTCATGAGAACAAAATTGGACATTTTGGAAAGTCGTAATATTGCAACAACAAAGTAGTTAATTTACAAAAATAAAGTTGTAAATTTGCCAAAAAAAAGTCCTAATATTATGAGAATAAAGTTGGCAATTCATGAGAATAAATTTCCAAATATCTGATAATAATGTCATAAATTTACAAGAAAAAATTTGTACATTTAAAAGAAGTTGAGAAAGGTCATAATATTATGAGGAAAAAATCCCAATATGATGAGAATTAAGCTGTAAATTTGCGAGGAAAAAAAGTTGTACATTTATGAGAAAAATGTCGTAATATTATGAAAATAAAGTTGTAAATTTATGAGGAAAAAAAATCTTAAAACACACAAAAAAAAGTTGTCTATGTCTTATATGTTTTATTTTCTCTTATTATGTCTACTATATTGGGTAATAGTAGTGTAAAGGTGACTATAGGGATGTTATTTCATGTCTGGAGGGCTCTAATGATGTTAAAAAACGTATTTAGAAGGTCATAAACAGGTTTTGATGTTTAAAAGTGTATGTAGAAGGTTGTAAGCAAGCTTTTTATGCTCTAACCATGAAAATATTCCATTTCTGAATCAGGAATCGTACTCTGGAGCCGATTAACAGCGATACACGAGGGATCACCGTACATGTTTGAACTTGGTTGTCAGAGGAATCGTCGACTGGCGGTTGTGGTTGCGGTCCAGGTGTTGCCTTTGGCTTCTTGTCGACTGCAGGAATAGGAGTCAAGTAGTAGCAGGAATGCCGGCTGGTGGAAAAACACTGGGGGCAATCTTCACCAACCCCCCAAGCCGCCCCCAATACACACCTCTGTGCTTCCCAGTGCTTCCCAGTCATTCATGTCGGACCCCCTCCCTCTGCACAAATTGAAGCTGCATACTTCCAGTACTTATTTGCCGTGTTTTGACTTTGGACAAGACGTTTCCAAATCCAGCGCCTGACATCACATATGAAGGTGTGTGCGAGCGCTGGTGTTTTGATGTACAACAACAACACGCCGGCTTTGTGAGGACAATCCCGAGCGGCCTGGCTCAGCCTGGCTTATGTAACCGGAGCACGGCGCGCACAGCGGCACACTTTGTTCCCTGACGGAGGCATTTCTGTTCAAACCCGACCGTGGCAAACCTCCAGGGAATCTTCCACTGACGTTGGACCGCCCACCTGTCAGGCAGGCCGGTAAACAAGGGGGGTCAGAGCACATCATCGTGTTTGACTTTCATGGCTCGGACTTTAGTCCGTGTTGACAAACATGCGGCGGCGTCACGCTCACAGGTTCGTGTTGTGGACCAAAAACGAACCCAGAAGAACAACTGCATCACAGAAATGAAAAACGTTTGCCAAGCTACGCTAACAATAGCTACGCAAACCATTGAGGCGGACTTGAAACGCACAGGAAGTAGTCTTTAATTGTAGCTATTAGCTTAGCAATTCCACCCCGTCACCCAGCACACACCAACAGGGGGGCCATTAACCAAAACACCCCCCACGCCAACAAAAATAACACACATGTGACGTATTTTGGGCTACCAAAATAGCCTTATCTACTCACCGCAAGGCATGCTGGGTAGCGATCGGGCTCTTCCCCCCACTCCAGGGCAAGAAAATGATGTAATATATTCCAAAGACATCCCTATATCGTGGTTTTTTTTAATTAATCAAATAATTAATATATTATTAGTTAAAACACATTGAAATAAAAATGATGTGTAGTATTCTATTTGTGTAGTATTCTATTTAACAGCATAAATAAATCAATTTGAGGCTAACCAGTTAGCTCGCTAGCTAGCAGGCGTCTCTAGTGCCTGCAGTAAAAGTGTTGCGTAACGCGATGTAAACAATGAAAAATAACGTTATAAAAGTGACTATAGGTGACTATACTCATGTCTGTAGGGCTCTAATCATGTTTTTAAAAAGTCCTAAAAGTCCTAAAAATGTTTTCTATGCTCTAACTACGAAAATATTCAACTTATCATCACTGACTTTTATTTTGCGGTCAGGAAAAAATAACCACAATGAAGGAGGCGTGACTGCTAAATAAAAAGCTATAAAAAATGTAAATATATATTATTAGTAGTATTAGTGTTTGTGTGTGTTTTTTTGCGTTTATTTTATTGTGTAGCATCACAACCGTCCATTGACTGCTGTTATTTTTCTCACCAAAACAAGCGCCGGTCATCAGCATAACTGAGATGAGATGCTAATGCTAATAAACAAGCATTGCCTGTTCCTGGAATTAGCAATCGAATAAGAATGTGTTTACTTTATTATCATTGCGACAGCGGTCCTGCGTGGAAGTCACATTCTTACATAAGAAAAGTGGACCAGGACAACCCGGACAGGACGTAAACACACCAAGCCACGCCCCTGTCAAATCACAATGACTATATTTTCTAAAAGTCGCCTTCCTATTGGCTACTTCCAACTAGTCCCCGCCCCCCACCGAAGAGCGCGTTAGCATCAGTCCGAGGTTCAAGCTAGCAGTCCCGCAGTCAGCGGCCGTGAGGTCTCACGGCAGCAACCATGAAGTTCGTTCGCTTTATTATGAAAAATGCCGCCCTGGCCAGCGTACCCAAACATATCGAACATTTCTCCAAATTCTCTCCTTCGCCGCTTTCCATGAAGCAATTCCTGGACTTTGGTGAGTGTGTGTGACATTCAAACATGCTAGCTATGTGATTGCGGTAGCTGTGCATTTTAACCTAACATTTCACATCCGCCATGTTTTTTTTTCTGTAAATTAATTTGAATGGGGAATTAAACGCCAGGGTGAACTGGAGTTGTCCGGCCGTGCTAGGTGGTCACCGGCCAGTAGTATTGCGTCAGAAAGACTACCCTACTAGCCTACTACTCGTACAGTTGCTCTCTTTGCATTGTTGGTCCATTGAACAAGCCTCCTAATATGGCAGCTCCAATGTTATAGTGAATTCCTGCATAATAACTAATGTGTAAATACTGCAAAGGTGGCCAATGCAATGGTCTGTGTTGCCTTCACGGTCTTATCTTTGGCATGTTATTGTGAGGCTCCTTTTATTGTGTCATTCAGGATCCATAAACGCCTGCGAGAAGACGTCTTTCGCCTTCCTGAGACAGGAGCTCCCGGTGCGACTCTCCAACATCATGAAGGAGATCAACCTGCTGCCCGGCAAGCTGCTCACCACGCCGTCCGTGCAGACGGTGCAAGGATGGTGGGTGTCCCAAAAGATCGGAACCGTGGTTCACCCTGGCGTGGACACGCCCCCTTTAAAAGAAGGCCAGTTGCGTCCTGGCCGAGCTGCTTGTTTCATAACATCACGGCGTCGTCACGCTCCCGCTGACAACAACACCCTTTGACCAACTTGTACTCGTTCCAGCCGGATCTGCTGGGAATGGGAGGGAGGGGCTTGGGGGGGGTCTCCTCAGCTGTGAACTTTAGCCCAGTTCCTCCTCATGTGACTTTGTTTTTCCTTTCCACATGTTCCTTCACTCTGTTTTTCTTACATGTGTGTGTGTGTGTGTGTCATCAGGTACATCCAAAGTTTGATGGAAATCCTGGAATTCCTGGACAAGAATCCAGATGACCATAAAGTCCTGGGAGAGTAAGTTAGTCACGTTCACTCGCTAAACATTCCACACTGGACAGTTACTAGCAGCTGGGCTCTATTTATAAAGGATTGCCCACTCAGGGTGAATGGGATGTGTTTTCTGTGGTGGGGGGGTGGGGGCAGGGGGGGGGTATTTTCTGAGAAAAAAGCTAATTGGATCAAGAAGTCGGATATCATGAATGTGATGGGATTCACTGGAATGACAAATCTAAACAAGAATTGAATGAAAAGGTGGTTGCAACGGAAGGAGAGATGGTCTTGATATCAGAGTACAACCGATTGACAACATCGGCCGATATCATATCCGTATCGTTTTTTTGCGACCTCATCAAAGTGCTGGTTGTGGTGATTCTGAGGCATCCCCCCCCAACCCCCCCCCCCAATCCAGGTTCGTGGACGCCTTGGTGACCATCAGGAACCGGCACAACGACGTGGTGCCGACCATGGCGCAGGGCATCATCCAGTACAAGGAGGCCTTCCCTCAGGACGCCGTCACCAACCAGAACATCCAGTACTTCCTGGATCGCTTCTACATGAGCCGCATCTCCATCCGCATGCTCATCAACCAGCACAGTCCGTAACCATGACAACACACACACACACACATACATGAACGTGCTGATGATGGATGTTCTGCTTGGTCTCTTTAAAGCTCTCATCTTTGACGGCACCACCAACCCGGTTCACCCCAACACCATCGGAAGCATCGACCCGCACTGCCAAGTGGGCGACGTGGTGGAAGGTATGGGACCCGGCGCCTCAGACCGACCCCCCCGCCCCCGCTTCTCACACTTCTGAATTTTTTCATTCTTTTTTTTTTTCCACGTCAGACGCCTTCCACAGCGCCAAGATGTTGTGCGAGCAGTACTACCTGCGCTCGCCCGACCTCTTCCTCACGGAGATGAGCGGTGAGTAGCGTGAATTTCCCCTGGGGGGGGGGCGGGGGTGGCGCCGTTCGTTCATTCACACCGCCTAAGCCAGATACCCTGGAACGTTTATCTTATCGCCTGATTGACGCGGTTACGCAACACTTGTGTGTCTAAATATGATGATCTTCAACCCGTAGCCTTGTTTGCCTTTTTTATTGATATAAGCAGGAGGGAACTTTTATATAACAATATTGATATTTTTATGGATTTAATATTCAGGTGTCACTGAATCACTCAGGAACTCAAGACTAATGACATTTTAATGATGTGGACTGATTAATCCAGACACACAGAATATTGTGTTTAATTTATTTGATATCTATATTTATATTGTGAGCTATATGGACAATATACAAAAATACATTTTTTCCATTTATTTCACTTGGACATAAATTTAGCCAAAATGTGTAAACCACGATCAATGCTGGTTTTCCATGAAAATAACCATTTATATGATTTATAACACCAATTGTCATATTTCAACCTCCAAACTGTTCCATAAGTGATGTCTTCTCGCCTCATTGATATTTTTCAAATATGACAGAACCTTTTTTGGCGTTTCTTGGAAATAAGGAGTAGACGCTTCTCAGGGAGCCGCCGTTCATTCACGGGAACGTTTATCTTATCGCTACACTTCGACCTGCTTGACACGGTTACGCAACACTTGCATGTGTTTAAATATGAAGATCTTTAGCCCGCAGACTTTTTTGACTTTTTTATTGCGATAACCCGAAGGGGTTGGCGTGGACAGTCATTTTAACGCGGAAGAGGCGTTCAATGCCAGACTATACAGCGCTTGTGTACACACCCCCCCCCAAGCCAAGTGCTGGTGCCAGAGAGGGCCCGCCAGCGGATATTAGGATAATAAGATAGCTTAGCTCGGCATGGACGACATCCTCCAGTGGAAAATGGCGTTTAAAACAGCGTTTTGCTTTTTTCTCCCACGCAGGCAAACCGAGGCAGCAGCAGCAGCCCATCAGCATCGTCTACGTGCCCTCGCACCTCTACCACATGCTCTTTGAGCTCTTCAAGGTAAACACACACACACACACGTGTTAGCGGCGAGCGTAGCATTTACGGTCTTTTTCCGGAGCAGAACGCCATGAGGGCCACCATCGAGACGCACCACAACAGGGACCTGCCGCCCATCCAGGTTCTGGTATCTCTGGGAGGAGAGGACCTGTCCATCAAGGTGTGGCACTAGCGTGGGCATCATTGGCGCAAAACTTCCTTATCACAAATGTGTTTAAGAGTTTACAACACAGTATAAAATACTTTTTAAAAATAAAATTATTCAACTAAAATCTGTTCAAAACAATTATAAAAAGTTTTAAAATGAATATTAAAATACATTAGAAATTATTAATATTATTATTAAGTATATCTTTTTACATATGTTAACAAATTCTAATACATATTAAAAAATATATAAAAATTCATTAAACAAATTAGAATAAACAACACATATTTGTAATAAAATAAATGTAAAACAATTACTAAACAAATATATAAAAATTGTGTGTGTGTATATGTATACATATATATGTGTATACATATACGTATATGATCATTACTCATTCACCTTTACATCACACACTGGTGGGAGGAATCTATGTCTGGACACACAGCTGCCCAGGTGGTGACTGAAATCATAGCTTTTTAATAAATTCATTAAAAAACAATTTATAAAAAATGAATACATATATATTTTATTATAAAAAAATATTTAAAACGAATTCTAAAACAATATTTTTTAAAATAAAACAAAGCATAAAATAATGATTAAGATATAAATGTTAAAGATACATGTAAAATAAATCAACAGCAATAATATATTTGAAAGATAATGTCCACATGATGGACTGGTTCTATGCAGCAATGATGAGCTGTGCTAAGCGGCAGCGTTATGCTGCCATCTGCTGTACGCAGTTGGAATGACAAGCTCCAGTCACCAGTCCCATGAAAGGGGAACACGCTTTTCCCAATCTTTTTTTACAGGTGTTGCGCTGTTTAAATTACATAATTGAATAAATAAAATTGATCTAATTTACTCCTTTTAAAAATTAATGATTTTATTAATGATTTTAAAACTACATATAAAATAATTTATGCAAATGATGACAAGATTTCTCACATTCCCACTCTTTTTTCCCGCCAGGTGAGTGACAAGGGAGGAGGGGTTCCCTTCCGGAAGATCGAGAACCTCTTCAGCTACATGTACTCTACCGCCCCGGCACCGCAGATTGGAGAACACATTCGGCCTCCACTGGTGAGTGAATGAGAGGGTGTGGTTCTGTTCAGCATGCAGAATAGTCTAGTCGTAGTATTTGTTTTTAATATATTCAGCGCCATGTCCCAACAAGTGTCCCCCTTAGATTTACGCCTCTGCTTTATAGTATGATTAGAAGCAAGACCATCAATCAGACTGCTGCAATGCCATGCGCAGTCACCAGGGGGCAGGTTTTCATGATCATTTGTGTCTGGGTCTGCAGGCCGGCTTCGGTTATGGGCTGCCCATCTCGCGTCTCTACGCCAAGTACTTCCAGGGCGACCTGCAGCTCTTCTCCATGGAAGGCCACGGCACCGACGCCGTCATCTACTTGAAGGTGGGACCAAGACACACGCTCCGCACCCGATAAGACCGCAAACGGGCCATTAGTTCCAGGTTAGGGTTTTGGGTTACAGTTAGGGCTAGGATTAACTCTGTGTTAGGGTTGTGGGCTAGGGATGAACGAAGGGCTATTAGTTCTGTGTTAAGGTTAGCGTAACATGACAGACGTACTTCCGTGTTAAGGTTAGGGGTTGGACTTAGGGTTCCGTGACAGGTGTTCCATGTGTATGGTCCCCCCCCCAGGCGCTGTCGACAGACTCGGTGGAGAGGCTGCCAGTGTACAACAAGACGGCCCTAAGGAACTACAAAGTCAGCCAGGAAGCAGACGACTGGTGCATCCCCAGCAGAGAACCCCTGGACCTGAGCAACTACAGGGTGGCCAAGTGAAACCTCTTCCAGAGCGTGTAGAACCCCCGCCACCCCCACCCATCCCACCCCCTCGGCAAGCATTCCTGCGCCATCACGGACCAGGCTGGTTTCAGTCATAGCGCTAGCATCTTTTTTTCGCTCCCACTTTGGCTTCTTTTTGCGAGGGAAGGGACACGTGTGGCGAGACTCCGGCGAGCGGCGCCATCAAGGGCGGCGCCCGGCCCGGAGACTAAGGAGGACGGACAATCTGGGTAGAAGGTGCCGAGCTGCAGGGTGAAAGTCCACCCAAAGGATCCTACTTGAAGCGTCGTGGTCCATTCTGTGCATGCATTTGAACACAGCGTTGCATCTTTTCAGTCATGTGATCTCGTCACCATGGCTACCATCACTGTGCCTTTGTGACGCCCACGCGCATGTTTCCTCATACAAGGTGAACTCAAATGCTATTTTTGATAACTGGTGTGAGGACTGCTTGTGAATACTGTAAATAGAGCAGATATTAAAGACCACTACTGATGGACATCTTCGAGTACATTGATTGGTCACCAACATGTGGGTCTGCTCTGACATCTAAACGTCGACTTGGACGGAGGGCTCGGGAATGTCACGGAAGCGGAGGAAGAGATGAAGGCGGGGGGGGACGGGGAGTTGCCGGACGCGGTCGGTCCCCGTGACGAGGTGGGGTCCCATCAGCAATCGGACCCGCAGGCGGCACAGGTGAGCGAGGCTGGGGGTGGAGTCTGGATGGAGTGGGGGGAGGAGGGGCTTAGGTAGATATATAAATATTATTTTGCTGAGATAACGGAGTTTGTGGTACCAAAGAGCGGGTCGGGCCTCCACGTCTCCTCAGCCCGTCTCCCACACAGGATGACCTTCAAGGAGGTCGACAAAGTGGACCAGTTGGCAAAGTGGAGGAGATAATTCACGACATCACTGGCGGCGTTCTCCAGCCTACGGGGCAGAAAGAACGTGACAGAAGAAAAAAAAAGGAAGAGTGAAAAGGAGGAAGACGGACATGCACGGCTGCAGCAGCGACGCAGGTTCAAGTCCCGCCTTCAGCAGACGGGGGAGCCAGTAGCGTGCATCCTGGATGTGACGCAGCGCCACCGCCAACATGTCCCCCAGCTCCTGTCGTCTCAGTGCCATGTGGCGCCGGTGCCGCGCCCCCGCCGAGTCGTCGCTTGGCTGCCACGGAGGCGGGATGGGCCTGAGGAAGAGCACCGCCTCCAGGAGCGGCATGTTGGACGGACGCAGGACGTGACCCCACTCGTCCTCACTCAGACGGGCGCCTGCCTCCAGTAGCACGGTGGTCACCTTCGTGGGAGGAACCCTAGACAGAGGTCAAGGTCACGCATGAGGAAGTGCGTGTTTGTGTGTTCGTGAGAGACGGTGCAGATCTCACAGGGCATCGCTTTGCAGGGCGGCGTGTAGCGGGGAGCGGAAGCCCAGGAGGCGGGTGCAGTCTTGGCCGTCGGGGCTGAAGCCTTCGCTCAGAAGCAGCCTGGCGCTCTCCTCCTGATCGGCTTCCGCCGCCAAGTAGAGCGGACTCACCATGCCCTCGCCGCGGTCGCAGGCGCGCTCTGTGAGGGGTATGAGTCTCCGAAGGATCCTGAGGACAGGAATGGCGGGTTACCATGGCGATAAGCCACACCTCCAGAAAGCACAAGCCAGGTGTGCGATTACTCGCGATGGCCGAACTGTGCGGCGGCGTGAATGGGGAGTTGGGGCCACTCCTGACTGCAGGCGATGTTCGGGTCGGCGCCATGACCCAACAGGACATCCACGCAGGCCGTATGACCCTCCTGAGACGCCAGCAGCAGAGGCGTGGCCAGGTCGGCGGCCTGCGCGTTCACGTCTGCGCCTTCAAGGCACAAAAGAAGAGACGGGGTCAAGTACACGAGCGCCACGTATACAGGACTGGCGGCACGCCGCCTTCCTACCGGCGTCCACGAGGACCTTCAGACATTCTCGCCGTCCGTACTGCGCCGCCAGGAAGAGAGGCGTGACTCTGTTGTCGTCGCGTGCCTCCAGGTCGGCCACGCGTGCCAGGATGCGCACCACTGCGGTGTGACCCTGCACACGACAAGGTCAAGGTCATCCTACACACGGCGATGATGACTCAAATTAAAATACTCATCCATCAATCATCTATGTCACTCATTGTCAGGGTGGCGAGAAGCGGGGTACACCCTGGACTGGTGGCCAGCCAATCACAGGGCACATATAGACAAACAACCATTCACACTCACATTCATACCTATGGACAATTTGGAGTGGCCAATGAAGCTAGCATGTTTTTGGACGCACTCACAGGGAGAACATAAGATGCCCAAGCGGAGAATCGAACCCAGGTCTTCCCACCATGTATTTAGATAATTCAAACAATGACTAAAAGTAATTAGATATAGATATACAAAAGTATAACTACACTACGTTAGTCACCTGATACACGGCCTGATGAAGGCAGGTCCAACAGGAAGCCGTGTGCGTGCCGTTGACCTCGGCGCCTTTGGCCAGCAGCAGCTGCACCACATCCTTGTGGTCGCCGCTGACCGCTGCGGGACGACAGCGGCGGTGAGCCCACGCTCCAAACACACAATGTTGTGAAGGCGCACCTGCTGTTTTACCTGCGTAGAGGGGACAGGACAGGTCATTGGTGCACTGGTTGACGTCGGCGCCGGCTCTCACGAGGATGCGGACCGCCGGCAGGCAGCCGCACCGCGCCGCCAGGTGACACGCCGACTCTCCCTCGTGGGTGGCAGAGTTGACGAAGGACCGGATGTCCCAGGATGAGCCGCCTGAAGACATGGAACTAAAACATTTGCATTGTGGTATGTCAAGTATCAAACATCGTGGGACAGGACACGCCTTCCGGTACCAGTCACTGAGGCGGCAGACAGAATTTCCTTCAGGCAGCCCACGCTGCCGGATGCGGCCGCCTCATGCAGCGCCGTCCAGCCTCGGTTATCCGGACAGTCCACGCTGCGACCCTCACGGATGAGCCTCCTCAGGCGCCTCCTGCAGCCCACACGAGCGGCGGCGGCCACGCTGGACACAGTGTCCACGTAGCACTCCGTGAAGTCCATCGCGTCCTCCAGAAGAGAAGCCAAGCACACAACATCGTTAAGTGTCCATTACTGTGTACAAGGTTCGAATGCTAGCAAACGACAACAACTCTCCTGAAAAAAGTTAAAGACTTACCGAAAAGGAAGAAGGTTGACGTGAGTCACATCTCCTCAGCCCACTTCCTTTATTTTAAATACTCGTTTCGTCTATTTTGGTACTAAACTATACAAAACCACACTTATATGGCTTAAAATCAATACATTCGAAAACGTAGCCAGAGTGCATCAGACCGCTCTCAGGTCGCAGTTTTGTGACGTCACCAAATACCCCGGATGTGTACGTGACGTCTGTTAAAGGCCACGGAAACGACTGACTTTTAAGAATATTGTAAATATATATATATTTAAAAATCGGTGTATGACGCCCCACTCCATTTTGATCCCATTTCTCTCACTCAACGATTTAATTTTCCCGAAAGTCACTGCAAACGTCCTTATGAATAAAAGACTACTTTTAGCGAAAAAATAGGACTGACTTGTGGATTTCACCGAGCTAAAAAAACATTGAAAATAGCAGAAATATATAATGGCTAATCGTGGTTCAATTCAATCACAGTAAATTCAGGCAAAGTTATTGTCTCTGATTTATTTTTAATCAATATACTGTACATACAGTAAATGTAATGTCCGCAGTTGTCCACCAGGTGGTGCAGTTTCACCAGTGTATGCTTGGCTTGCTGATCCAGTGATTTAGTTGCGCTCGCATGACGATGGCTCAAAGTTGACTTTTTCCTTATATGGTCATGGTCGTGACGTGTGGTCCACTTGGTGTTCAGAACCCAGTCATGGTTAAAGTATGAAGACCGAGGAGCAGAGTGAAGGATCACGGAAAGGAGCTAAAAGCTAACAACGCCTTTCAAGTTGCCAAAGGGCGGGAGGGCGTGGCTTGAGGTGAGCAAGCCGAGCTCCTATTGGCTGAGAGGCTTTTCCCGGGCCAGCGTGAGGAGGGACAGGACAAGGATGCGATTGTCTTCCAGGAGTGGACATGAGCACATCTGTGGACACCTAAGGGGAGGAGGAGGACATTTTATCGCTGTTTGTTTGGCCGGAAATGAGCAAGGGGGGATTTATCGTCGAGCACTGAGGAGGAGCAGCGACGCGAGAGCTCACCTGGTCGGACGCGGAACTCTCTGTGAAGCATGGCCGAACATGAGAGTCTGGCATTCGGGAAAGCAGACTTTGTGCTGCTGGACAATGTCTCCATGGACGAGTTCATGGCCAACCTCAAGCTCAGGTGAGCTAACGTCGCTTACTTCCGGTGGCGAGCCCACTTAAAAGGCAGCGGCTGGTGTCGTTTTTGAAATGTTTAATGTAGTCGGGAAAGTGCTGCAACAGGTGCCGCTGTCAAACTTTAACGGTGACGTCACCCGATGAGTGGCACACCTTATGACGTGACGTCATAGAGACCGCCGCTCTGCACGCTTTCACAGTAAAGCTTGTTTTAACGTCTAATTTCAAAGCTATTAAATCTAAATATACTTTTTTGGTGTTAGTGTTCCCTCATCAAAGCTGTCTTAAAGTCTATTTTATCGTTATTCTCTCGTACCAAAGCTAGCTAAGAGTGTTTTTTACGCTGTTCCCGCTTGTCTATGCTATTTAAACTCTTCTTATTTTTACTATAGGTCACGTGTCGTGTGACGTCATAGAGTCCTCAACTCTGCACACTTTCAAAACTAGACGTTTTTAAATTGTTTTTGTTGACTTTCGCTCATCAACGCTCGCTGAGTAATTTTCTAAAGGTTATTGTGTCTTATCCAAGCTTGCTGAAATTCTAAATTTTGTATTTTTTTACGTTATTGTTGTTTTTATCAAAGCTAGCCAAAAGTCTTATTGTTGGTATTGTTAGTTTTGCGTTATTGTTCTCTCATCAAATTATGTTCTCTATTATCAATGCTAGCTAAAAGTACGTTTTTGTTATTGTCTCATTAAAAGCTAGCTGGTATTAAGTCATTCTCTTATCAGAGCTAGTTATTCTCTCATTAAAGTCATTTTTAAAATGATACTTTGTTATCATAGGCAGCAGAAAGTACACAAGTTCCGAGGTTATTGTCTGTTATCAAAGCTACTAAGTAAATCTTACTTTTTAAAAAAAAGTATTGTTGTCTCCTTTAGCTAGCTAGCTAGCTAAACTTCTACATTTAGTACTGTTAGTTGTACTGTTAGTGTTTTGTTACGTTGCCCTCTCTTATCAAAGCTAGCCAAGTTGCTTAAGGGTTCGCCGGGGTCAAAGTCGGTGTCCTGAAGTGGCACTGCGTCTTTTGTCTTTGTGCTGCATTCAGTGTCCCAGTTGTTTGTGACGCCTTCAATGTTTTTCCAAACACCCGCGGACAGAGCTGATTGCTACCGGAAGCACAGCGCTAGTGCACAAAAAGAAATGGACGTGATCCCACTTGGCTCCAATTAGTGACCAAGAAGTCAGGATAGAAACAATTGGAGGAATACGTTGTGGCGTTCATGTGCTTCTGCGCTAGCTAGCAGGGCAGTCCGGGGCCTGATTTTCCCGCCCTGCTCCCCACTTGTTTGTTTTCCCGTCGCCCGGTGTGCCGGTGAGTCTCGTTGCATGCAGATTCTTCTCTGCAGAGGGCGTGACCGGCTTGAAGCGTGGCAACAGAGCACATGAAGTATCAGCTATAACGTTCCCAGCTTTTCTCCTCACTCCTGGTGACAATGTAGCCTGGAAGTGGGCCCACGGAAACACTGTGCCCCCCCCCCCAAAAAAAAACCTAAAAACGTAGACTCCAACCTCCAAATAGCTTTCTACTGAGTGGTGCCCACTCCTTGGGGACAGATGACTGACCCGGACAAAGGTTCTGATTGGACCCTGGCACTGAGGCAGTAGTGGTGGGGACCGGTGGGGACCGTGGGGACGGTGCACGCGGGTCTGAATGTCTTTATAAGGCAGCGGCGCTTCCTGCAAAGCTGCTTTTGCAAATAATTATAGGCAGGACTGTTTGTTTTAGTCTGGCAGGAAGTCCCGGGAAGAGGGGCGGGGCCTGCAGCGTCTGACACAAATAAGCTCCTCCAAAGCAGCCACCAAAGGTTTCCTCTCTCGCTCTTCCAGTCGAATGGGATTCTTTCTTTGCGGCGACGTCCCCGCGTCCACGCCGCTTCAAATGCTTTGACCTCTCAACTGGGGGATCTTTTTAAGGGGGGACAGACGGGAAGGAAAGTGAAAGTGGCCATTTCCTGCCCTCCGTGTCTCTCCTCGTATTTCAGAGTTTCCTGCCGCCGCGGGCGACCTGTCCTCTGCAAAGTGGTCATGTGACACGGGAAGGGAAGGGCGGGGCTTTGTTTTTATGATCCATCCTTCACTCACTGTCGGTCCATTCCTCATTGCTCCGTTGTCTTTTCCACTCATGACTTTCTTCAGCAGCCCCACTCATGATGTCCATAGCACCACCTGGTGCTTTTTTGACTGAAAAAGGACCTTTAAGACCTTCTATCTTTTTGTTGTCATCAAGTCATGTGACACGGGAGGGCAAGGGGTGGGGTTGATGGTGTGATGCCCATACAAATGTACAAGTTTTTATACAGTTTGTTTCAGGTCTGGCTTGGGGGGGGTTTAGGGACTAGAGGTATAAGCTTTGGGGTTACGCTACTGTCCTATAGTTTCTATACGTTTTGTAGATGTTAAAAGTATGCTAAGATGGCAGAAGCGTGAAAAATGCTAAAGGATGTCAACATCAATCCCAGTGACCATGTGACAAGGGTGGGCAAGAGGCGGAGCTTTGCCCTTTGTACCAGTCTTATCAGCTGCAGCAGCTTTGTTGACTTTGTCCTTCAGGCAGTAAAAGTGTCCACGTACGTAGCGCCCGCTAGCACCCCCCCCTTCTTGTGTGGGTTCAACACCCAGGAACACAGTCCGTGGTCCAGAACCCCAGTCTGGGTCTTGTACGTGTCCCATCCGGTGCTGATGTTGTCCTCTGCAGCCCAGACGAGCCCGCCTGGAGATTTCCTGCCTCTCCCCTCAGCGAGACAGATTCCTGCCCGGCGGGGCCCGCTCGCCTGCGATCCAGCAGTCAAACGTCCAGTCTCGCCACAAGAATTTCCATACGAGCCTCTGTAATCGGAACCACATTACCGTCCTTACGTAAACACGGGCCCCCGTTCATGGAGCTTGATTCTGAACCCCCCCCCCCCTCCTCATTCGTCCCCTCCCCAAATAAGTTGAGCAGCTCTCGCAGATGTCTCATTTTGTGGACTTGGCAGGGTTGGCAAGCGGGGGGGCAGGACCTCCTTACAAAAATACTTCAACTTAGTGCCTTAAACTGGCTTCTGTTACATCACTTACACATCCGACTGCACTCCGGGTCAACGTTTGTGTCCTGACAGAAACACTGTGAATGCGAATAATACAGTTAGCATGTTAGCATTGTCGTGGATAAAAATAGTTGGAAGGGTTTTTTTTTAATGTGTTCACCCACATTCTTCCTGGCTTGGGGCGACGGCGGAGTGAGTCAGGGTGCTGACGCAGCACTTTTTCTTTCAGGCCATGATGTCATCACACTCAGTCCCTTTAAGAGCCCCCAACCTCCCACTTGGCATCACCAGCCACGCCTGCTTCTTTTTGTTTTACACCTCATTGGACCCGGGCCCGATTTCAGTGGGAACCGGTTCTGCACCCCCCCCCGTCCCTCCCAAAAGGTCTTTATCACGCCACTAAAGTGTGTGTTGACAAAGAAAGGATCTGATTACACACGGCTCCTCTTTCTTTCCTTCAATGTCCCGTCTGGTCCGGCCGTGGGAGCATCCCGGAACGGGAGCATTCCCCCCCGACCAAGTGCAGCAGGAGATCACATCACATGCTCGTCCCGGCTGCATCCGCGGCGTGCGGGTGGGTGGGCGGATGCCGGATAAACTGTCCCGACTCCAAACAAGAGCCATAGTGATGAATTGGAACGCACGCAGATTATCTCCTCACCCTTCATAATGCCCGACGTGACCCTGCAGCGGCGACACGCCAACGCCGACCACCACGTGTTGGACCCCCCACCCCCGTCTTATAACACATAGATATTGAAGGGTCCAATGTAGGCGTATATATGATGCTTTGGGTAGCACGTGACAATGCTAACAAGCTTCATATCTTACTGGGTACAATGAAGAGCCGAATCATCATCATCATCACAAGTGAGTGATGGTTTGGTCTCACCATCTGCTCCACTGTCACGTAGAAACACACACGCAATAACGCACACGCACACAATAACGCACACGAGGGGATTAGGGAAGCTTTCGGGTCGTAGCAGACACCCAGACACGCTTTATGCAAACCTTTATTACCACGTAAATTACATCTACTTTTCTTCATGGTTCAAGTCTTTGCTACTAAAATGACATATTTCCTCATAAAAAATAAAAATAAAATAAATTAAAATAAATTAAAAAAATAGCATTTTTGTGTTTTGTTTCTCATAATATTAAGATTTTTGCTAAACATAAAAAATTTCTATGAAAATTTTTTTTCATGCTAATAAAAGGACATTTTGTTCTTGTATTTTGCGTTTATTCATGTAAAATTGTGACCTTTATTTCTCGTTATTGTACGACTTTTGTCCCATGATATTTTGACTTTATTCTGGTAAAATTCTGGCTGTTTTTTTTCCCAACTTTTACTTTCTTCTTGTGAATTTTATTCTCGTAATTATTACTTCATTCCTGTAATATTGTAACTTAAGATTTTTGCTAAACATAAAAAATTTCAATGATAAAAAAATTTAATGCTACTAAAATGACTAAAATTTTGTTGTCGTATTACGCGTTTATTCATGTAAAATTGTGATTTTTTTTTCTTGTTATTGAACGACTTTTCTCTCACAATATTTTGACTTTATTCTGGTAAAAATCTGGCTGTTTTTTTTCCCAACTTTTACTTGCTTCTTGTGAATTTTATTTTCGTAATTATTACTTCATTCCTGTAATATTGTAACTTCCCCCAACCCAAAAAAACAACTGTTTCTCATAATATTATGATTTTTTAATATTATTATTATGTAAAATTATTATTAATGTTTATTAATTATGCTAACATTAATTATTATTAATGTTAGCATGCTAGCAATGCTAACGTGCTAACTTTGTCATGCTAACACCTAGCATGATAGTGGTTTTTATATGTGTTTACCCATGATATACCCAAAAATGCTTGTATGCTTATGTTATCATGCTAACACCTAGCATGGTAGATATAAATGAAAACGAAAATATGAAAATGGCATACTAGCATACTACGGTTAGCATGCTAATTATCAGTGGTAGTGCAGTGTGAAGGCATTCACACAATTATATTTTTTGACTGTGCTGGGGGCCAATAAATAACAGCCACTGGCCCCGAATGGCCCCCGGTCCCCTGCTTTATGCCACTGCTCTGTAGAATCGCCTATAAATGCAGAAAGTTCGAAACAGACTTCCAGTGAGCCACGAGGGACCACCACAGAGTTAAACATTCCAACTTGGCTCAGTCACATTACGCATACACACACACACGCACACACACACACACACACACACACACACAGGAGCAGTGCGGCCTGGGTGGATCTCTTTTATGGTTAACTTTGGGAGGAGCACGAGCCATTTATGACCTTTTCTCACCATCGGGCGCCGCCTTTTCCCCTCCCCCTCCTCCTCCACAGAAGTGGTGAACATGTTTTATTTCATCCTGTTAGACTCGCCAGAACCAGCGCCGTTTGCCAGACTTGCGAGGCTGCTGATGTTGGACCTGTTCTAGTTCTCCTCCCAGCGGGCCTTTATGGGCCTTGCTGAGTGCACTGCCAATCGGAAAGGTTCCCACCCAAAGAAAATCACACAAAATCCACATCAAGTCATACAAAAGCTGCAAAAATAACAAAGTTATACCAGGAAATAATATTAATGATGATGTCATCGTCGGCCCACGTGGGGCCACGATGGCCGAGGGTCCGTTTTTCCAGACAAAGACGTCCGTTTGACACCTGAACAATGGAGCGGGGCACACGGCGGGCGCACGGCAGCCTCCTGGCGGCGGCGAGCAAGGGCACAATGGAGCTTTGACCCGAACTGCATGCTAGCGTATAGCGAACAATGCTCTTCTTCTAGTTAGCCTGCTGCTAACGCTGTGTAAATAAAACATATTCGTGTACGCTAGAATGTGTGCAGTAGAATCACCTGCATTCATCACCCCACCAATTCACTCATATTACCAGTGTGACTGCAAATATAGGGGTGTTATTTTATGTCTACATGTCTCTAATAATGTTACAAACCATATTTAGAAGTTTGTAAAGGTTTTCTATGTCGTGGGTCTTATTTTCTCTTATTATGTCATATAATTATTATATAAAAATATTATATTATTATTATATTATAATTATATTTTTTATATAAAAAATATAATTATTATGTCTTATACCATGCCTTGATGGCTCTAATAATATTAAAAGGCAGATTTAGAAGGTCGTGAGCAGGTTTTGAATGTCTTATTGTGTCTACCATATTAGGTAATATTAATGTAAAGGTGACCATAGGGGTGTTATGTCATGTCTGGAGGACTCTAATTGTGTTAAAACACATTTAGAAGGTCATAAACAGGTTCTTTATGCTATTTATAAATAAGTGTATCGTCACTGGAACCAATGAAGTGTGATAAACGAGGGATTACGGAATAGCATTTGAATCCATGACCCTGATCCCATTGTGGCTGACAGTCAAGTTTTATTGCAAATGTTGAGTCAAAATCATGACTATCCAGCTCGATTGAGGGTTTAATGGGCGTGACAATTCCATTATATAATATGGGGAGGGGGGGGTCTACTGTAGGCCAACATTCAGCGTGAGTCAACAGCATTTGAAGTGACACGGCTCACTATTTGGCAAGGTATTAGAGCCGCTTGTCTGGCTGGAGGAGCAGACGTCACACGTGCCGGCGAAGACGAGGTGGAAGCAGAGGGCAGCAGACGCTCGGCCGAGCTGAAGAAAGAGGCCATTCTTCTCCTGTGTTGCTCTTTGAGGGGGGAGGAGTGAGGGACGTTATCAGTACGACAGCCAATATGGAGCATGTGGAGTTGGAAATGCTCGGAAAATCCACTTTCCTGTTGCGGGACCAATAAAATATGTTATCTCATTTATTGACATCATTGTGTACATCAAGACAGGAAGCCGTCTCTATAAATGTGGCGTGTTTTTCCCGGGCAGGTTTGAGAAGGGGAGGATCTACAGCTACATCGGCGAGGTGGTGGTGTCGGTCAACCCCTACCGCGCCATCAACATCTACGGCCGTGATGTCATCGAGCAGTACAAAGGCCGCGAGCTGTACGAGAGGCCGCCGCACCTCTTCGCCGTGGCTGACGCCGCCTACAAAGCCATGAAGAGGCGGAACAAAGACACCTGTATCGTCATCTCAGGTAACACACAGTGCAAAAAAGAAAGAATGGTGAAGAAGCGCCTTCCAGTGGTGAAACATGGAAGTACGCCACACTTCCTGACGTTGAAATGTGTTTCTGTTGCAGGGGAAAGCGGCGCGGGGAAGACGGAAGCCAGCAAGTACATCATGCAGTACATCGCCGCCATCACCAACCCCAATCAGCGGGCCGAGGTTGAGCGGTGAGCGTCTCTCCGCACACGGTACGTCAGACTCTGGGGGGCCGTCCCGAGTAACCGTGGCCCCGCCTGCAGGGTGAAGAACATGCTGCTCAAGTCCAACTGCGTGCTGGAGGCCTTCGGGAACGCCAAGACCAACCGCAACGACAACTCCAGCCGCTTCGGCAAGTACATGGACATCAACTTTGACTTCAAGGGGGACCCCATCGGAGGCCACATCAACAACTACCTGCTGGAGAAGGTACACAGATATGCTGGGAGGAGAAGGACAAAAATATATACTACATATGTACTACACAGTTTAAAAAACCTTGTTCTTTTCTAAATGACCAGTTCTTGGGATCAGCCATTCCAGGTAAAGAGGCGGGGTACACCCTGGACTGGTGGCCAGCCAATCACAGGGCACATATAGACAAACAACCATTCACACTCAAATTCATACCTATGGACAATTTGGAGTGGCTAATTAACCTAGCATGTTTTTGGAATGTGGAAGGAAACCGGAGTACCCGGAGAAAACCCACGCATGCACGGGGAGAACATGCAAACTCCACAAAGAGATGTGTTGAGGGTGAAATTGAACCCTGGTCTCCTATCTGTGAGGTCTGCGCGCTAACCACTTGACCGCCGTGCCGCCCGGGCGAAGGACCAAAGTTGATAATACAGTAAACCTCGGATATATCGGACTCGGATATATCGGAAATTCGCTCACAACGGACAGATAAAAAAGAACCGATTTTTCCAATAAAAATTAATTGCATATATCAGATTTTTTATAACGGATTTCGCCTATTTCGGACAAAATCTCCAGTCCCGTTCCAATGCATTT
Organism: Doryrhamphus excisus; assembly: GCF_030265055.1. Lineage (NCBI taxonomy): Eukaryota > Metazoa > Chordata > Actinopteri > Syngnathiformes > Syngnathidae > Doryrhamphus > Doryrhamphus excisus. The sequence continues at coordinate 17,032,000 of NC_080468.1, forward strand.
CCATGAAATTTCCCTCGCATATATCGGATGGCCGCATCGTGGCGCTCCGATTCGCCGAATCGTGACAGGCCGCTATACGACGTCATTTGCAGCGTTTGCAGCGTTGCCTGCGCGTCCAGGTACATTGGAAACATAGTCAAGGAAGTGCCTTTTTATAACGGATAAAATCCCATTTACGCATATACCGGATATAAATCCGATATATGCGTAAAACGGACATTTTCCGGTATACGCATATAACGGATTTCGCTTATATCGGACAAAACCAGTGGGAACAATTGAATCCGATATATCCGAGGTTTACTGTAATAATAATTTTCAACAGCATGCAGTTTTTTTCTTGATACAAAAATATATACTACATATGTACAGTGGTATGAAAAAGTTCTATTCTAAATGACCAGTTCTTGGGATCAGCCATTCCAGGTAAATATATCACATAGCAGAATAACACAGTGATAGATGAGGGAAAGTGATAGATGAGGGAAAGTGTAGAATCATTATGTAAACAAAAGTAGGCAGGTGCATACATTTGGGCACCCCTCCTTTTTTTGTTTTTGTTTTTTTGTTTTTTTGTCTAAAACTTGTGTGTATTTGCCCCCCCCCCCCCAACCCCCCCAGTCCAGAGTCATCTTCCAGCAGGAAGGAGAGCGGAGCTTTCACTCTTTCTATCAGGTAAATCAATCAGGGTGATGGTACAATAATATTGCATGTGACAAACTAGCCTGTATCATCCTCCATACTGCATTTTTTGGGGACGAAATAACCCGCCATGGGGCCAAAGAACATCAAGCGTGATGTCACCTTTTCAATCCTTTTATTATGGACTGGCTCAGTAGCCAGCCCATAGACTGCTACTTGCAGTAGCAGTCTATGGGCTGGCTACTGAGCCAGCCCATATTGTTATTCCTTGTGGTGTTTACCAATTTTTATTATTCTTATATCTTAATCTTCCACTTTTTGTGCGCGTAATGCGGCCAAAACCGCAAGAAGGACCCCCACACATGTTACACCGTCGGAATCGTGACGCTCGGGACTACAGCGGTATTTATTTTTTGGAACGTTTCGTGTAACCATGGCGACGCTATTCGCGATAGAAAAAAAAATCGGCCACTAGATTAGGTACACCATTCTATTTTTAGAACAGCCGCATTCCAGAGAAAACGAGAATTTACAGACTTTTCACAGCCTTGTAGCTCAGCCATACGACCACGTAGAAACGTGGTTGATGGCTCATTTTTTAGATAAACTTCTGAACTCTCTCTGTGGCTAAATGCTAATTGCTAGCATGTTAGCATGTTAGCATTTAAGCTAATTTACTCATGTTTAAAGGCAAATACACCCATGGCATGATGCAGGGAGGTTCTAGGACAACCTTGGCAGTTTCTAAACTTGAGGCTCTCTTGCTAGGTGCTAGCATGGACCCGTTAGCATGTTAGCATTTAAGCTAATTTACTCATGTCTAAAGGCAAATACACACATGGCATGATGTAGGGAGGTTATAGGACAACCTTGGCACTTTCTAAACTTGAGGCTCTCTTGCTAGGTGCTAGCATGATAACTGTTAGCATGTTAGCATTTAAGCTAATTTACTCACGTTTAAAGGCAAATACACACATGGCATGATGTAGGGAGGTTATAGGACAACCTTGGCACTTTCTAAACTTGAGGCTATCTTGCTAGGTGCTAGCATAATGATTGTTAGCATGTTAGCATTTAAGCTAATTTACTCACGTTTAAAGGCAAATATACACATGACATGATGTGGGGAGGTTATAGGACAACCTTGGTAGTTTCTAAACTTGAGGCTGTCTTGCTAGGTGCTAGCATGTTAGCCGTTAGCATGTTAGCATTTAAGCTAATTTACTCACGTCTAAAGGCAAATACACACTTGGCATGATGTAGGGAGGTTATAGGACAACCTTGGCACTTTCTAAACTTGAGGGTCTCTTGCTAGGTGCTAGCATGATAACTGTTAGCATGTTAGCATTTAAGCTAATTTACTCACGTTTAAAGGCAAATACACACATGGCATGATATAGGGAGGTTGAAGGACAACCTTGGCACTTTGTAAACTTGAAACTCTCTTGCTAGGTGCTAGCATGTTAGCCGTTAGCGTGTTAGCATTTAAGCTAATTTACTCATGCCTAAATGCAAATACACACATGACATGATGTAGGGAGGTTATAGGACAACCTTGGCACTTTCTAAACTTGAGGGTCTCTTGCTAGGTGCTAGCATGATGACTGTTAGCATGTTAGCATTTAAGCTAATTTGCTCATGTTTAAAGGCAAATACACACATGCATGATGCAGGGACGTTATAGGACATCCTTGGCACTTTCTAAACTTGAGGCTCTCTTGCTAGGTGCTAGCATAATGACTGTTAGCGTGTTAGCATATAAGCTAATTTACTCACGTTTAAAGGCAAATACACACATGGCATGATGTGGGGAGGTTATAGGACAACCTTGGCAGTTTCTAAACTTAAGGCCCTCTTGCTAGGTGCTAGCATCGTAGCCGTTAGCATGTTAGCATTTAAGCTAATTTACTCATGTCTACAGGCAAATGCACACATGACATGATGTAGGGAGGTTATAGGAAACCTTGGCACTTTCTAAACTTGGGACTCTCTTGCTAGGTGCTAGCATGATGACTGTTAGCATGTTAGCATTTAAGCTAATTTGCTCATGTTTAAAGGCAAATACACACATGCATGATGCAGGGACGTCATAGGACATCCTTGGCAGTTTTTAAACTTGAGGCTGTCTTGCTAGGTGCTAGCATGTTAGCCGTTAGCATGTTAACATTTAAGCTAATTTACTTATGTCTAAAGGCAAATACACACATGGCATGATGTAGGGAGGTTATAGGACAACCTTGGCACTTTCTAAACTTGAGGCTGTCTTGCTAGGTGCTAGCATGTTTGCTGTTAGCATGTTAGCATTTAAGCTAATTTACTCATGTCTAAAGGCAAATACACACATGGCATGATATAGGGAGGTTGAAGGACAACCTTGGCACTTTGTAAACTTGAAACTCTCTTGCTAGGTGCTAGCATGTTAGCCGTTAGCATGTTAGCATTTAAGCTAATTTACTCATGTCTAAAGGCAAATACACACATGGCATGATGTAGGGAGGTTATAGGACAACCTTGGCACTTTCTAAACTTGGGACTCTCTTGCTAGGTGCTAGCATAATGATTGTTAGCATGTTAGCATTTGAGCTAATTTACTCACGTTTAAAGGCAAATACACACATGACATGATGTGGGGAGGTTATAGGACAACCTTGGTAGTTTCTAAACTTGAGGCTGTCTTGCTAGGTGCTAGCATGTTAGCCGTTAGCATGTTAGCATTTAAGCTAATTTACTCATGTCTAAAGGCAAATACACACATGGCATGATGTGGGGAGGTTATAGGACAACCTTGGCACTTTCTCATCTTGATGCTATCTTGCTAGGTGCTAGCATGGTAGCCGTTAGCATGTTAGCATTTAAGCTAATTTACTCATGTCTTCAGGCAAATACACATATGGCATGGTGTAGGGAGGTTATAGGACAACCTTGGCACTTTCTAGACTTGAGGCTCTCTTGCTAGGTGCTAGCTTAATGGTTGTTAGCATGTTAGCATTTAAGCTAATTCACTCACGTTTAAAGGCAAATACACACATGACATGATGTGGGGAGGTTATAGGACAACCTTGGCACTTTCTCAATTTGATGCTCTCTTGCTAGGTGCTAGCATGGTAGCCGTTAGCATGTTAGCATTTAAGCTAATTTACTCATGTCTTCAGGCAAATACACATATGGCATGGTGTAGGGAGGTTATAGGACAACCTTGGCACTTTCTAAACTTGAGGCTCTCTTGCTAGGTGCTAGCATGACGACTGTTAGCATGTTAACATTTAAGCTAATTTACTCATATTTAAAGGCAAATACACACATGGCATGATGTAGGGAGGTTATAGGACAACCTTGGCACTTTCTAAACTTGAGGCTCTCTTGCTAGGTGCTAGCATAATGATTGTTGGCATGTTAGCATTTAAGCTAATTTACTAATGTCTAAAGGCAAATACACACATGGCATGATGTAGGGAGGTTATAGGACAACCTTGGCACTTTCTAAACTTGAGGCTCTCTTGCTAGGTGCTAGCATGATAACTGTTAGCATGTTAGCATTTAAGCTAATTTACTCACGTTTAAAGGCAAATACACACATGGCATGATGTAGGGAGGTTATCGGACAACCTTGGCACTTTCTAAACTTGAGGCTCTCTTGCTAGGTGCTAGCATAATGATTGTTAGCATGTTAGCATTTAAGCTAATTTACTCAAGTTTAAAGGCAATTACACACTTGGCATGATGTGGGGACACTATGGGACTGCATCAACCTTTTCCGTACTTGAGGCTTTCTTGCTAGGTGCTATCGCGGTAGCCGTTGGCCCACCGGGCCCGAGGTTCACAGCACAGGTGGCCAGTCCATCAAAATTTCCGCGGGAATTTTCTAGTTTATTACTGAAATTACTGAAGATAATAGATGTTCATTCATTTTCTACCGCTTTTCCTCACGAGTGTCGCGGGGGGTGCTTGAGCCTATCCCAGCTGTCTTTGGGCGAGAGGCGGGGTACACCCTGGATTGCCAGCCAATCAGGGCACATATAGACAAACAACCATTCACACTCACATTCATACCTATGGACAATAGCATGTTAGGAAACCGGAGTACCCAGAGAAAACCCACGCATGCACGGGTAGAACATGCAAACTCCACAAAGAGGGTGGAATTGAACCCTGGTCTCCCAGCTGTGAGGTCTGTGCGCTAACCACTCGACTGCCGTGCCGCCCTGATAATAGACATAATAAGAGGAAATCCATAGAAAAGCCTCTAAATCCAAACGTGTACGTTTTGTGTCCACAAGCTGCTGAAGGGAGCTCCTGATGCTTTGCTGCGGTCCCTGCACATCCAGAAGGACCCACGGAGCTACAACTACATCAAAGTGGGAGGCCAGACCAAGGTCACTGCACGACCCTACACCAATCCTGACCCCAACCTAGCGGAGCCAACCTCTGCTTTTTACGTCCGCAGTCCAGCATCAACGACGGCGCCGATTTCAGAGACGTTGCCGATGCCATGAAAGTGATCGGCTTCACGGGGGACGAGGTCCAGACGGTGTACAAGATCCTGGCCACCATCCTGCACCTGGTACCGTCACCTTTCTCACCTTTCCCCGCACGTGTCCGGGACGTGTGCTGACCCGTCTCTCTCAGGGGAACTTGACGTTCGACGTGGACGGCGACGTCACCCTGATCGAGAACGCCAAGCTGGTGTCGGTCATCGGCGACCTGCTGTCCACCAAGAAGGACAACGTGGAGAAAGCCCTCCTCTTCCGCACGGTGGCCACCGGCCGCGACGTCATCGAGAAGCAGCACACGGCACAGGAGGCCGGCTACGGACGAGACGCCCTCGCTAAGGTGACGCGGCGGGATTTAGCAAAGCAACACGTGCCCATATGCTAACCACTTATGGCGCTCTTTTGCCCTCTTTCACTTTTTACAATTAGCCTGATATTCTATTAATATCCTATTAATATCCTATTAATAACCTAATAATAATCTAATAATAACCTAACAAGATCCTAATAATAATATCCTCATAATAACCTAATATCCTAAGAATAACCTAATAATATTCTACTAATATCCTCATAATAACCTAATATCCTAATAATAACCTAATAATATCCTAACGATATCCTAATAAGATCCTAATAATAACCTAATAATATCCTAATAATAACCTAATAATATCCCAAGAATAACCTAATAATATTCTACTAATATCCTCATAATAACCTAATATCCTAATAATTCCCTAATAATATCCTAAGAATAACCTAATAATATCCCAAGAATAACCTAATAATATTTTACTAATATCCTCGTAATAACCTAATATCCTAATAATTCCCTAATAATATCCCAAGAATAACCTAATAATATCCTAATAATAACCTAATAATATCCCAAGAATAACTTAATAATATCCCAAGAATAACCTAATAATAATCTACTAATATCCTCATAATAACCTAATATCCTAATAATTCCCTAATAATATCCTAAGAATAACCTAATAATATCCTAATAATATCCCAAGAATAACCTAATAATAATCTACTAATATCCTCATAATAACCTAATATCCTAATAATTCCCTAATAATATCCTATGAATAACATAATAATATCCTAAGAATAACCTAATAATATTCTACTAATATCCTCATAATAACCTAATAATATCCTAATAATTCCCTAATAATATCCTAAGAATAACCTAATAATATCCTAATAATACCCTAATAACATCCTAATAATAACCTAATAATATCCTAAGAATAACCTAATAATATCCTAAGAATAACCTAATAACATCCTAATAATAACCTAATAATATCCTAATAATAACCTAATAATAATCTAATAACATCATGTTCTGATTTCAACTTTATGCTACGAATATGACTTATTTCCCCCATATTATAATGTTTCTTGTCATATTGTGACTTAAAATATTATATGGCAGTGAATATTATGATTTTATTCTTGTAATATTGCGACTTTTATTCCTAATTTTTCTATTTTTTTCCCATCATATTTGGACTTCATTCTCATAACATTATTATTCTGCACCATTTGAGCTTTCATGATATCAAAAGTTTTTCCCCAACTTTCTTTCTCATTATTTTTTAGTAATATGATTTCATATTCCAACATTATGCTACTTAACTGCCATTATTTTCCTCATAACGTTACAATGTTATTCCCATCAGATGATGATTCTGTGAATATTTGGATGTTATTCTCAAATGATGCTGATGTTGTATACTTCGGGCCACTAAAAAGCCAAATATCCCCCGTTGCGGTCCCCCCCCAGGCCATGTACGAGCGCCTCTTCTGCTGGATCGTGGGCCGCATCAACGACGTCATCGAGGTGAAAAACTACGACGCCAGGGTCCACGGGAAGAACACGGTCATCGGGGTTCTGGACATCTATGGGTTTGAGATCTTCCAGAACAACAGGTGAGACCTTTTAGTGTTCCTCCATATTTCTTATTCTAGCTTTGACCATACCAGACGTTGAATTCAATATAATAATATCAATATAATTCATATCAAGTCATTCATTTATTGCATCTTTTCAAATGTGTACTTTATTCATTCATTGTATACTGAGGTAGTGGGTACTGATTTACAATATACAAGCTAATACGCAACATTGACAAAATCCATATCAAATCTGTAAAATATATGAAAAACAATAACAATAAATAAATAAACAATAAAAATAATTTAAATAACAAAAGTAAAAAGTAAGGGAATAATATTTAATATTAATATTTAAGACTCATTATTATTAGAAATAATTATTAAGAATAATTTATTCATTCATATATTTTTTTTATTGTATTTTTATTCTATTTATTTAAAAGTCTGTATAGTGAAAAGCAGGGGGATTTACAATGGAGCCAAGCTAATATACAACACTGACAAAATCATATCAAATATGTAAAAAAATATGTAATTAAAGAATACCATTCAAATAAGTGATACATTATTACGATTTGTTATTATAGTGTTTTTTAAATGTATTTTAAACCCTAATATTTGAAGTAATAAAATAACAAAACCACCATGGTTCAGTTTGTGCCCTTCGCTGCGTCACAAGCTCAGCGCAATGAATGATTGTGGCCACTAGGTGTCGCCAAAAGCCCACCATGTACGTGGCGGGACCAGCCAAACGATGGCAAAAAGTGCAACTTCTACACGTACCTTGTTTGTTGCAGCTTTGAGCAGTTCTGCATCAACTATTGCAACGAGAAGCTCCAGCAGCTCTTCATCCAGCTGGTGCTGAGGCAGGAGCAGGAGGAGTACCAGCGGGAAGGCATCCCATGGAAGCACGTACGTCCCACGTCTCGGTCCTCGTCTTGACTGTCGCTCACGTGACGTAAAAAGCTGCTCCTTCTCTGCAGATCGACTACTTCAACAATCAGATCATCGTGGATCTGGTGGAGCAGCAGCACAAAGGCATCTTCTCCGTGCTGGATGAAGCCTGCATGAACGTGGGAAAAGTCACGGACAACCTCTTCCTGCAGGGGCTCAACGGCCAGCTGGCCAAGCACGCCCACTACACCAGCCGCAAGGTAGGAGGCACGGTACTTCTGTGCCGACACAAGGGGGCGGCAGATGACTGGGAAAGGAAGGGAGAGCTTCCCTGGTGACGTCACTGCCAGCCAATGGGAGGGTCGGGATGCAGTGCGGATAAATGGGCAGCGGTGGGGAAGGTCATGTGCTGTCCAGATGTTGCTTCGCCGAGTCAAGCTCACCCCAGAACATTTAGCTCGGTGTTGGCACGCTTGTAGCTCAACCTCCAGAAATAAAAACACACACACACACACACATACACACACACCATGGCGGTGTGGTGCTTTATTATGAAACAAAGCATTGAGTGCAGACATTTTGAAGTGTCATTGAAGTGTCCTTTTGCACCCCTCCCTCGTCCTGTGCCCGTTCTTCTAACCCCGTTCCATCTAGTTTAGCCTGGCATCCTAACACACACACACACACCGCCATCACACACACACACACCGCCATCACACCATCACACCAACCTTTAAATCCGCGACACATAGCAGGTGCCAACAGGAACACTGCCAAAGTGTGTGTGTGATGTGAAGACCCTGAAGGCAACACGATGGGACTCCCGGTTTGTCCGGTGCTAACGGCTAATGCTAATGTTCCTTCTCGGGATTGTGATGCTTTTGCGGTGTTCTTTCTGCACAAATGACTCGTTTTAATTTTTTTTTACAAACAATGGCACCTTTCATTCATTTTTCTGCTGGTCCTGCTCCCTCGCCGACTGGCCCACATCCAGCCGTCACACCTCCACGTCCACTCTCTCTCTCTCTCTATCTCTATCTCGCTCGCCGCTGTCTCTTCCCATCACGCCACCATCCATCTCTCGTGCCCCCGCGTTTGGGACTCGGTGCTTTTCTTCTCATGCGAGTTGACTTTGGTCGATTTCTGCTCGGGTGAAGCGGCGAATCATTGACGCTCTTTAGCTCCAAATGGCGTGCATCGTTCCGTGCACGTGGAGCACTTTACCACGCGGGCGAACGCCCGCTTCTTGTTAGCGACGAGCAAAGTTGGACCTCACTCAAGTGTACTGAAATATTTGTCCCACTGAATGCTAATAGCAGACGATAATAACGGTGTAGTTATTATGTGTGGTTATTATTATACTGAATTAGCAGTTTTCTGCAGCAATGTGTTTATATTAACGGTTGCTGATAATCAGAACCCTCCCTTGAATGGTTACGTTTTTCCGTATGCAGCCTTCCGTGGAAAGCTGATGGGACCGTGTCCCCATAGCAACAGATGCAGGGTTTCACTCCGCTGTGTGAAGTTCCCGTGTCGTCCAGCAGAGGGCGTCCATCCAACCACACGGTTGTTATGTCACAAAATACAAAAAGATTTGGCCAAATGTATTTCTAGTGAAAAATCATCATATGAAACTTTGATGTTTTGGAAACATATGCTAAGAAGTTATGTATATTTTATCTCCGTTTTGTCGCATAAGGCAAAAAGACTATCAACTTCACTCTTTTTTTCTTTTTTTTTTTTACATTGTTCTTCTTAAATAATCTTTGTAAGTTTTCTTTTTGTAATATTTTGGTTTTATTCCCATAATAATATAACCTTTTTCTTACCCTAATGAAATTACAACTTATATTTTTTGTTTGTTTCTCTTATTCTCATGTTATGACTAAAAAAAAACATTACAACATTTTTTCTTTAATATTTAACCTCTGTGCTGCTGAAATGACATTATTTTTCTTCCTAAAATTCAGTTTATTCTTGTAAAATTGTGACCTTTTTTCATAAAATTTATTTTCTTAATATTGAGAATTTATTCTTGTAAAATTACAGCTGTTTCATTTCTGCAGTTTCTACTGTTTTAACTTTAGTCTTGAAAATATCATAATATTTTGACTTTGACTGAATTTTTTTTACATGGACCTATGATGCTTTTTCCACCTTTCTGACCTATAAATGTAATCATAATGTTGCATTCTGGTGTTAAACCATGCCAAAGGTTTGGGTGGAATACATTAAAACAGACCGGCTTTTGTGGGAAACACAAAATCCAAAGAAATAGAGCTGAATAGGTGCAGATTCTGGAAGATGTTGAAAGCTTTATGTGCTGGTTATTGTGTGTAGCTGCTCTATAGGAGTCCACAACTCAATACTTAACTTTTTTCAGATAATATTTTTTTTCATTATAAGCTTTCCAACATAATTAACCAAAAATGACCAGTTTATTCAGTTTGATTTCTTTTTCCTACTATTAGGACTTGTATTTTTTTTAATTATTCAATTATATTATTAAATACATTTATTATTAAATTATTTCTTTTATTTATTTTTTTAATTCTCGTTTTAGTTCTTTGTTCTAGTCTTTATTTTGACTTTATTCTATTCAATTCTAGCTGTTTTTTTTATTCCACACTATTTCACTTTTCTTTTTATGCCTATTTTTCATGTCATTGGTACCAAAAATGGTCAAATCTGTGAGGCAGCGAATGTTACCACCAAGATGAAGATCCGTATGTTGTGTCTGTGCAGCTCTCCCCCACCGACAAGAGTCTGGAGTTTGACAGAGACTTTCGTATTCGACACTACGCTGGAGATGTGGTGTGAGTATTCCCATTCCTCTCTGACACCCACGGGGAGAACGAGAGAGAGAGAGGGAGAGAGAGAGAGGGCGAGAGTGTTGAAATGACATCATCATTGCTTGATGACAGTCCCTGAAGCCGTTGGACGGCGTTCAAATAATAAATGACACGTGCTAAGCCCTCCTAAAGTGCTCGCCTTCAGCCCATTTGTGAGGGTTAAGTGCCCCCCTCCCGCTTCTCCCTGGGGGTGGGGGGGGGGGGCGGGGGGGGGACGCGGCCAGGCTTGATTGATCCCCGAGCTCCTCCGCGCCTCATATCTCAGCCGTACGCGACTTAATAGGATTAGCTGGTTTTACCTTCACCGTCCCACCGCCCCACCCTCTCCTTCCTCAGGTACTCGGTGGTGGGCTTCATCGACAAGAACAAAGACACTCTGTTCCAGGACTTTAAGAGGCTGCTGTACAACAGGTGACGCAACACATTACCCATGATGCTCTGCTGCATGGCCTCCATAGTAACGTGTCCCTCGTGATGTCCAGCTCCAACGCCGTGCTGAAGGCCATGTGGCCTGAGGGCAAGCTCAGCATCACGGAGGTCACCAAGCGCCCGCTCACCGCCGCCACGCTCTTCAAAAACTCCATGATCTCGTTAGTGGAGAACCTGGCCTGCAAGGTGAGGACTCGAGGGGGGTTTCAGCGGTGCCTTTCACGATATGACGCTCTCCCCGCAGGAGCCCTACTACGTTCGCTGCATCAAGCCCAACGACGTCAAGTCGCCGCTGCTCTTTGAGCGTGAGCGATGTCGCCACCAGGTGGAGTATCTGGGCCTGCTGGAGAACGTGCGAGTACGCCGCGCCGGTTTCGCCTACAGGCAGACGTACCCTCGCTTCCTGCAGAGGTACAGCACCCCCCCCTTCTGACCCCCTGCCTATGTTCACTACTATGACTTGGTGCAGTATTGTCGTTATTTATTGGCAGGAAGGCTGATCCCATTCCTGAAACGGTCCGTCTTAGTCCGTCTAGTTTTACCGCAGTTTCTCTGACATGGTGGAATATTTCCAGTCTTACGTGGAATTGATCTGATTATTAATTTTGCTCAGGATTGCTGCTGTATTGATTTACTTGCAAAACGGCGATGGCGTACATGAAGTGGCCCGTTCCATTCTGCAGTTACTGCAGTTTCTAATACCTGGTGGAATATTTCCAGTCTTAGTTGGAGTCATTGGGAATATTTACTTTGGCCAGCATTGCTGCTGCCTTAATAATTTGGATGAGGGGTGATCATGTTCATGAAAGGATGCCTTTTATTTTGCTGCATTATGATTTGGTGGAGTATTTCTAGTCTTACTTGGAGTCGTTAGCATTATTTTCCAACGGCATTCATGAAACGACCTTTCCTATTCTGCTTTGTTTGTGGAATATTTCCAGTCCGTTCTGATGACACGCTCACCACGTGTGCCGCGCTCACACTTGAGCTTATCGTGCCGTGTTTCAGACACCAAGTTGTCCAGGCATGTACGCTTCGGTCGCCATTGGAAAGGAGACGCAGGAGGTTGGAGGCGCTGACAAACAGGCGCACACCAGTCGTGTCGTTGGCGACGTGTCGTTGGCGATGTGTCGTTGGCGACGTGTCACGCTCGCCCACCGGCCTCTGTCAGCGCTGGGTCATCATCTTGGAAGGCAGCTTTGAGCGTGACTCGGCTGTGCGACGTGGAGGAAACTCAGGACCCGGGATGTTTTGAAGGCGCTTTCGCAGCTCGTTGACTTTCCTGTCAAAGTCTAAACGTTGCTGGGGTCTCCAAGCAGCGGCCATAAATCACACGGAGCAGAGCTCCGGCTCAGTAACTCGGATATTGGAACTGAAACCCTCTTAGAAATATCCTGACGCTCCTTAATTATTAGCCTAGATTTACTGTTGGCAGACACACTGGATGCTTTGTTGATTTTGTAACATCAGAGCCCTCTAGACATAAGGTAACACCCCTATAGTGACTCTTACACAATATAGTACACCATGTAGACTCGTTCATTGTTGTTGTTTTACTTCTTTTTCTTATCAATGTAAGATTAGAGACACCTAGTGACCCTGAGGCCCCCCCCCCCTGCAGGTACAAGATGATCTCAGAGTTCACCTGGCCAAACCATGACCTTCCCTCAGACAAGGACGCCGTCAAGAAGCTCCTGCAGGGCAGCGGCTTCGACCACGACGTGGCCTACGGCAAGACCAAAGTCTTCGTCCGCACGCCACGCACGCTCTTCAGCCTGGAGGAGCAGCGCGCTGAAATGGTGCAGAGGATCGTCCTCTTCCTCCAGAAGGTGAGACGACCCCCCCATCAAGCACCACGCCAACACGATACTGCTAAGCGGGTATTGGTCAATGCTACACAAATGCTACAGTAATGCTACACTAATGCTACACTAATGCAAAACTAATGCAAAACTAATGCTACACTAATGCAAAACTAATGCTACACTAATGCTACACAAATGCTACACAAATGCTACACAAATGCTACACAAATGCTACACAAATGCTACACTAATGCTACATAAATGCTACATAAATGCTACACAAATGCTACACAAATGCTACACTAATGCTACACTAATGCTACACGAGTGCTACACTAGTGCTACACTAGTGCTACGCTAATGCTACACAAATGCTACACAAATGCTACACTAATGCTACACTAATGCTACACAAATGCTACACTAGTGCTACACTAGTGCTACGCTAATGCTACACAAATGTTACACTAATGCTACACTAATGCTACACAAATGCTACACTAATGCTACACAAATGCTACACGAGTGCTACACGAGTGCTACACGAGTGCTACACGAGTGCTACACTAATGCTACACAAATGCTACACTAGTGCTACACTAATGCTACACTAGTGCTACGCTAATGCTACACAAATGTTAGACTAGTGCTACGCTAATGCTACACAAATGTTACACTAGTGCTATGCTAATGCTACGCTAATGTGCATCTTCACGGCTTTCCAATCAAATTATCTTCAGAAGGCGATTGATTGGCTGACCTTCATATTGATCCATGTGACCTCGCGCCGTCCTTCCCACAGATGTTCCCTTGTAAGGTGGCGGTGCACGGCACGGCGTGTATGCCATGTAAAGTCCACTCCCTCTTTTCGGGCTCAAACCTTTTTACCTGTCTATCAAACATCACGTCTGCCGCTTCAATCCACCCTGTCATTTCCTGCATCGAGGAATCACAACGGGATAAAGCGTGAGCCCCCCCCCCCCCCCCCCCTCCTCCCCCATCGGCTCCGAAATGAATATTTCATCAATTCCAGTGCAGCCAAGCACGTCTCAGTAAGTGTGTGCTTGTCACAGACATTCCCAATGGAATTCCCGGCCGCCGTCTTAATTGCTTTCCAAAGCGGCTCCGCGGTGTTCTCTGCTTCAGCTGTCAGTGCGTCACTCAGACCTACTTTTTCATCCGGGCCCGAGCTTTTTCTTCTTCTTATTATTATTATTTTTATTATGCACTTTCCTCACATGTTTGAGGAATATTGGCTAGCGCTACTTATTGTCTGAGTAGCCTAGCCGCCTTTCTGGGCAAAGTCGCCACTAAACTGTAAACGTTAATAACTCAATCCCGCAAGGTCAGATCTTCATCACAATTGGTACACGTGAGGATGACGACACCTTGAAGCTGTGCATAACTCACTTCCGCGACAATGGCGTGATGATGGCGTGGCGTTCCACCCAACTACCGAGCAAATAAGAGTCTCTCAATTGCAAATGAACACATCTGATACCAACGCCTGGACTGTATTTGTCCCTGATGACGTGCTTGCAGGCTGTTGTCGACTGTTCATCCTTCAAACGTCCTCCAGAGGTGACTAACGCTGCTTCTTCCTCCTAATCAATGGCGTCTTAATTGATGGCTGACTTGAAATGGAACTTCCTCGCCGCCGCATCGCTTCGGTCAATCGCGGCCGTGACGCGCCTTTCAGCAAAGCTCTCTTGATTGATTTGTGCTAACGGCTAAATCTTGGCGCACGCGCACGCGGCGTGTCGCTCGCCGGGAACAACAGCTCGATATTCTCAGAGGACACGCAGGCGGCAGTCGAGTGTGGCGCCAGTGGGAGGCCCCCGGTCACGCTTGTGGATCTGTCTCATATGTTGTATTTATTCCTCTTCTGCTCCTTCTCCTGCTAAGTCCTCACCAGGCCATCAAAGGAGGACCGCGTGTTTTTATTGCCGTGCCACAATTTATGCTCAATCCCCCAGAGTGTGTTTTTTTCTCAGGCCCCCACCCCCGTAATGAGAGCATTGTTGTCCCCAGGGAGGAGATTTATTGTCACTTTATGCTCTTTTATTCCTCCTCCCCTCCAATTGACCTCCACCTCCCTCCCAGGGCTTTAATTAGCCATTTGCTTGGATAAACACATCCCGTGCACGCTGCCGACGCCATGCAGCAGCAGGCTTTTCGTATGGAGAGTCACCGGAAGGTTCCAGCTTCCGGTGGAGTTCCTACTCTGACTTCACAGAATGCACGATACGATACACTCAACCTGCTTCATGGCTGCCACGCCAATCTGGATCCAATCTGGATTACACCGTCACGCATTGTGGATGTTTGATCCTTATTGTTGAAGTATGATTGAAAAGATATCAAATATAGTATAATATATTGTTTTTAGCAGTGAAATGCAGTCCAGCAGTTATTTTACATGTAAACATGTTTACATGTAAACACGATATAACCAACCAGAAAATAATCAAATCAATAGTTTTGAAATTATTCACCCAAAAATATCAAATATACTCCAATATTAAATGATTTATCAAGTCAATTCTAATTAGCAGTCAAATACAATTTATGGCAGTTCAAAAAACACAATAAAATAAACTACAGGAGAATAAATGTAGCAATTATTTAAATAGAAATTAAAATATATTGAAATATTTTATTCCTTATTAAAGAGGAACTGCACTTTTTTTTACATTTTTTTTTACATACATGCCCATTGTTTCCAATCTTTTCCACACAGGAAGTCGGCCATCTTGGTTTCCTTTGATAACAGCAGCATAGATAAACCAGCATCTTGCTGAGTCTTGGTAGCCAAATGGACTAGTGGTTAGCGACGTGTCATTGTAGCGTCTAAGTATTTACCATGACGTCTGTTGTTAGCTAGCTCATATTAACTAGTTTTCTTGCGCTAGATTGCACAGAAAAGGGAAAGAAATGATTGGGAATGAATAAAATTCCCAAAAAGTGCAGTTGATGTGACATGATATTATAAACTCACCAAAATACGGTAGTGCATTTCAGGAACGTAGACACGGTGCAAATTCACTGACTTTTGGTCCCAAAAATATATTTTTCTGTTCTTTTTGTATATTTATTATATTTATAGCCGATCCCAGCCTTAGCCGTAGTTAGCCTTTTCTTGTAAAAGGAAGAAATTGCAGTCATCATCAGCAGCGTGACTGAGCGTCCTCCTCGCTGTTGATGACAGCTCATCAGGTGAAGACCACCTCCTCCACCGTAATTTTAATATTCATGTGCTTCCTCGCTGCCCCCCCCCAACCATGGGACACATGAAATATTCATGACATCTCTATGATGCCACCCTGCAGCACCAGGGCGTTTTAATTGAATGCTTTATTGGCAACACTGTCTTAGACACACACCACTGATGCTAATCATGATAACATGAGATTGGATGAGAATTTATTTCACATTTCATATTTCCTCCAAGCCACTTATGACCCACAACAGCACAAAGGTAACATTAAAATACTTTTTTCGTATTGAAGCATTAAATTTGTTAAACAAATAAGCATTAATGGCACAATAGAAGCTGTCGGACATGAGCTAGCTGACATGCTACCATTTTGGGGACACGGCATCACCATGGCTTCTTATAGGTTAAGGCTAAAAGCTAGCTAGCTAGCATCCTTAGCTTATTTTCCATTAATTCATTAAAAAATATATAGGCAGAAGAGCTTAACTGTATTGTATGACACCTTACTAAAGCATTACAATGCTTAATGAGCTTTGAAATGAGCTTTAATGGCAAAAAAAGATGCTTTTGGAAATGAGCTAGCTTACCTGACACGCTGCCATTTTGGGGACACGGCATCACCATGGCTTCTTATGGGTTCTGGCTAAAAGCTAGCTAGCTTCCTTAGCTTATTTTCCATTAATTCATTTAAAAGATTTCGGCAGAAGACCTTAACTGTATTGTATGACACCTTACTAAAGCATTACAATGCTTAATGAGCTTTGAAATGAGCTTTAATGGCAAAAAAAGATGCTTTTGGAAATGAGCTAGCTTACTTGACACGCTGCCATTTTGGGGACACGGCGTCACCATGGCTTCTTATGGGTTCCGGCTAAAAGCTAGCTTGCTTCTGTAGCGTGTTTTCGATGAGTTTAGCGGAGAACTCTGGTAAGGATAGCTCATTTGTGATATTTGACACTGTATTAAGGCATTACCATTGTTAAATGGCTTTAAAATGAACTTTATTGGCAAATAATGTGCTTGGGGAAGTCATATCCTGAGGTGGTCACATGACTATCACTCCCAAATTGGACTTGTATGAGTTGAAGCAAAGCTTACAGATGTACAGGACACATTTGAACACATTTAAAGCCTTCTTGCAGGTCAAGATGATGTATGATGTGGTCTCCAGGTGTGGAGGGGCACCATCGCCAGGATGCGCTACCGCCGCATGCGGGCGGCCCTGATCATCCTGCGGGCCTACAGGCACTACAAGGTCAAGTCGTACATCCGCGAGGTCAACCGCCGCTTCCGCAACGTGCGCTCCATGAAAGACCACGGCAAGCATGTCAAGTGGCCCGCGCCCCCCAAGGTCCTGCGTCGGTTCGAGGAGTCGCTCAGGAGCATCTACAGCAGGTACGCATGGCGCATGGATGTAGCGCTCTCGCCAGCCGGGCCGTTCTCAATCCTGCAAACACACGCAGGCTTTTTCCACAAGCAGCCTTGACCTGAGCTGCAGGGGTCGGACGAGGCCTCAAGTCTTGGTTCTCATCCACATCAGTCGCTTTGAAGCACTATTCCTTGTGCTCTCACTCCATCGATTTTTTTTTTCTCCCCTCCCACCTTCCAAAGGCTCTCTGCCGCCTTTCATCCTCGTGGCGCTTTGCTTCGGCGGCGCGGCGAGAACTTTGCCCCGCCGCTGGTAGTGTCTCCCGATGGAGGAGGTTGATGTTCTTGTTGTCTTTGCTGCAGGTGGTGGGCGTGGACGCTGATCAAAGGCCTGAGCGCTGAGGAGGCCCTGCAGGTGAGGGCCAAGGTGGCCTGTCTGGAGGCCCTCAAGGGCCACAGGGCTGACCTGGGCCTGCAGCGAGCCTGGGAAGGAAACTATCTGGTGAGTAGACGCTGCTGTCTGATGATTGGAGAATGGAAGCGCAGGAAAAGAACGATCAATACGGCCAACATTAGCTTTGGAAGGACTGTGATATACAAATACGGATTTGATTGGGCTTTGTTTATTTGTCTATTTGTTTTGCTGTGGCACATTCTAAAAAAATAATAAGAAAACTAAAGAAAAAACAGCAGCAAAAATGGAATCAGTTTACAGGAATAAAGTCAAAATATTAAGAGAAAAAAAATCTAAAATAATAATATACAATGAGAAAATATAATGCCATTTTACTAGCATAATTGTCATTTTTTACTTATTTTTTTACTAGAATTGTTTGTATTTTTTATTACAATATAATACAGTAGCAAACAAAACAAATTAAAACAGAGCAAAGACCAAAGTTGATACTAATTTCTTCACAGAAGCGAGACAGTCCCGACGGCGCCGCATCTTTCACGCTGGTGTCCAGCGAGCTGCAGCGCAAAGACAAGTTCATGAGAGTCCTCTTCGCGTGCAACGTGCGCAAGGTGGGTGCCGGGTGCACGCCCGGCCGCCTTGTGAGTTCATGAGAGAGAATAACCAGCCAGGTTGTGTTTTTCCAGATTAACCACTTCCACAAGGCGGAGGACAGAGCCGTGCTCATCACAGACCGCCACCTGTACAAGATGGACCCCCTGAAGCAGTACAAACTCATGAAGAGCATCCCCCTCTACAACGTAGGACTCCTTTGGCTTGTAACCTTTACCTCGACACAGCACTAAACATAATAAGAGACAATAAGACTATAAGGTATAGGAAACCTAGTTACAACCTTGTAGATGCAGATTTTAACATTATTAGAGCCCTCTTGACATGACATAACACCCCTACAGCCACCTTTACATTGCTATTACCCGACATAGCAGACATAAAACAAAATAAGACATAAAAACTTTTGCTGTCCTATTCCCCAACAGGGGAACATTACTGACACCTAGTGGCCATTCTAGAATACTACATATCATCACGTCTTTGAATGCCTTATATTTCTATTTGACTTCATTTAGCCTTTTTGTTGCTTGTGTTGTTTGGTGTCTCGCAACCCCACCCAACCCCGCCCACCCCTGTCGGGACATGAAGACAGCCGATGGCGCCGCGGCTTCATCTGGACGCCACAGATGGCACCAGAAAGCGAAAGAGACAAGCAGCAGGTTTGGATTAAGCCACAGATGAGATGTATGGCGGTCCAAAACATTAGGCACGCCATGCACCGAGCCAAGTCGTCCACGGGAAGTACTAACCGACACAACGCCGTGACATCACCGGCGCCCAGCTCCGCTCCGCCTGCACCGTCTCCTCCTCCTGCCGTTGTCATGCCAACTTCCCTGGAGATGGTGTCACCATGGTTACAGAGCGGCTCAGCTGATGTCTGGTGGCGAGCAACGCTCCTCTCCTTCTGTTTTCGCTCCTCGCCATTCTGGTCCTGGTGTAAGCACACTGTGCTTTAACACGGGAGTCAACTGGCAAAGGATGTGTTACATAACCTGAAAGTCTCTCCACGGAAGGGATCGCATCGCGTCCTCATGGCAACCAAACCAGCAGAAGCGTGGTTGTGCCCCCGGTCTCCCAATGCCCACCGCCACCAACACCGCCGACAATGAAACAGATGGCGGAACAGAAGAGCGGCTCTCCTGGATTCATTCAGGAGCTCACAGTGATTGAGTGGATCAAGACGAGGAAACAAATGAGAGTGTATCATTAGCCCACTCATGAGGAGGCGCGCTGCCATCAATTAGGCCTTCAATATAAATGTAAACGTTCAGGTGGTCCCGGTTATGAAGGAGACATTCCAAGCTTCTTTTTATGACGGGAATTCCAAGTTCCATCACCATGGAAGTGGAAATGACACGTCTACTTATATTTGCTGATAAAGATGTGGGAGAAGAGGAGCTTATTCTTCTTCTCGGAACCGGCCACCTCCTCCAGTGTCCCTTGGGGGACACCAAGCCCAACTGTGAGACATAATCCCTTCAGCGTGTCCTCTCTCTGCCCCGGGCTCTCCTCACCAGAAGGACCAAGCTCCTCGACCTAGCTCCTAGTCCTGCCACCCTTTGGAGGACGCTCATCTGGAACCCACTGACCCAAAGCTCATGACCATAAATGAGGGCGAGGATGGAGTGTTTAGTATTGTGGCTCGACTCTCTTTCCACCACGACGGTCCGGTCCAGAAACCACATCAGACCTCACTCTCCCGCCTTCCCTCATTATTAAACAAGACATGTTACGCAACACATTATAATGCTTTGTAAACCTGTGCGTCCCAGGTGACGGGCGTGAGCGTGTCCCCGGGGAAGGACCAGCTGGTGGTGTTCCACACCAAGGACAGCAAAGACCTGGTGGTGTGCCTGCAGGGCCTGGTACCCTCCAACGAGAGCCGCATCGGGGAGCTGGTCGGCGCCCTGCTCAGCCACTTCAAGAGGTGAGAGGATGCTCGTCTTTGATTGACAGCGGAAGATGATGCAATAACTAGTAACCATTAGAGTACTAATGGTGAGTCAGGAGGGAGTCGCTGTTGACGGACTTCACGGCTTATGGGGGTGTCATTCAACTCCCCATGTCCAAAAATCCCAACTACTCCTTCAGTGTTCTTTTTGTTCAGCAGTGGTTTTTGGTCTTGGAACTCTGACATCTAGGTGGTCCTTGTTATGGTGGGGTCCTGAACACTGGCCTCCACTTCTTTGGATCTTGTTGTGGGGTCTTTTGTGACCTCTTGGATGCGTCTTCGCTGCACTCTTTGGTCATTTTGGAACCGCTGTTCCATGTTTTGGCCATTTGTGGAGTGGAAAAAAATGGGTTTCTATCATTGGGGGGGGGGGGGGGGGGCAATAATAACTCCCCATGAGAGTGCTAGCCATAAGATGCTAATGTCATATACTCTTGTAGTGTACTGTATGCTTCATACAAACAAACTCTTATAAGGTGAGCAGGTCAAGATGAATTAACGCTGGGGCCTGGGGGCTTGGGGGCCTGGAGGCCTGGGGGCGGTTTAATGTAGGTGGGCTCCTCTCCATGCCATCTCATCCATCACTGTCGGCGTGCACTTGAATCCTTGAGAGGCAGCGGGATTGTTTTTTTCACCGCTCTCCCTCCCCCCCCGCTGTCGCCACATGAAGATTTAACCTCCAAGTGTCCTTGAAAGAGGCGCAGCGCGTCCGCGGAGGTGGGCGGCCGTGGCCTATTTGCAGTATTTCTGTATTTCTAAAGCCTACAAATACAATGTGTGTATTTCATCATGGCCTTCAGTTTCTAAATAGCAGAAGTTTTTATTTTTATTTTTATTTTCCATTTCTCACGCGGTGTCGCTTCACGCTGCTGCCTTCTCGTCAGAGCTTTCATCCTTTTTCCTGCCTCCTGTTTGGAAACAAACCCTCACCCCCTCCCCGGTCTTGATGCGGACCCGCCGCCCCACCCTGCCTCCTCGCTCAGGAGGACATCAAATATTTAAAGCTGTGCTGCTGTTGATGTCTATTTTTAGACCGCAGCGCCCCCACCCCATGTGTGTTTTAAAGCCTTCTCCTGTCTTATTAGCTACTCTTAATGGACAAAAGTGTTGGGACACGTCTCATCGGTGAACAGGGGTGTCCAACATGTGGCCCGCAGTCTTTAATAAGTACAAATCCATTATATTGTTGGTGTTTTGTTTTTTTCTCCGTCACTTCCTGGTGACCTCTTGACCTCCTGACTGCAAGAGTCAGCAGTCCGTCCTTCATTGGTCACATGATGCCTTCACAGTACGTGATGTGCACCCGATGGTAAGTGGTGCCTTCATGTGCATATTTAAGCATGGACATCTCAGCATCAAAAAAAGTGCTTTTTCAAGGAAATGTGTCAAAGTGCGTTTTAGCTGCCGCTAAGAATGACACGCCAACAGGAAGATGAGCTGATGTCCTCCTCACCAAGGTCACACTTTCTGCTGAATCAAACCTTCCTCGTGGAAATCACTCTCCTCCCTCCCTCACTCCCTCCTTTCCTCCTTTCCTCTCCCCTCCTCTTCTCCGTCTTCTCTCTACAGTCGTCTTCCTCCTGTTGCCTTCTTCCATCCTTCATGCAACTTCTCCTCTTCTTCCTCCCTTCCATCCCACCTTCCCTCCCTTGTCTTCCTTCCATCCTTCCTTCTCTGTCTCCATCATCCATCCATCCATCCACCAGCTGCACAGCTCCTTTTGCTCCTCCCGCCTCTCCTCCCCCCAGGCTTTGTTTTTCACCTCGCATTCCGCTTCTTTCTCCCCCCCGCTTATTCTTTCTGGGGCACTGCAGATGCAGTTGCCATGGCGACGGCTGCCTCCGTGTGTCTGATAAGTAAGCGATCCATTAATAACCCTGCTAGCTTGCTAGTCCATGTACACGCATACACAGAGCGACGGTCAACTGCATTTGGCCGCACCAAAGCAGGGGTGTCCTAACTTCTTCACCACGGGACATGGACTGAAAAACAATGGCTGCCACTGGCCACTTTGGCTTTTTGTGGTAGATATGAGTTCTATATGAGTTCTATAGATATAGATACAAGTTCTATACATTCAAGAAGAGACATTCATCTTTGTCCTTGGCCCCCTTTCTTTTCAAATATCATTCATCCATCTTACTTTGATTATCTGAGGCCGAGTGGTTAGCATGCAGGCCACACGGCTAGGAGACCCGAGTTCAATTCCACCCTCGAGTTTGCATGTTCTCCCCGTGCATGCGTGGGTTTTCTCCGGGTACTCCGGTTTCCTCCCACATTCCAAAAACATGCTAGGTTAATTGGCTACTCCAAATTGTCCATAGGTATGAATGTGAGTGTGAATGGTTGTTTGTCTATATGTGCCCTGTGATTGGCTGGCCACCAGTCCAGGGTGTACCCCGCCTCTCGCCCCAAGACAGCTGGGATAGGCTCCAGCACCCCCGCGACCCTCGTGAGGATAAGCGGAAGAAAATGAATGAATTTCCATTTTTGCTGTTGCCGTTTAGTTTTCTTGTTAAATGATATTTTTAGAATGTACTGTGGGCCTCAAAAGTCCCCTGGGCCGCACTTTGGATAAGGGTAAGTTTGCAAATTGAGACACCACCGTGATCCGTACTTTCACTTTCACTTTCTTATCTTGCTTGTGTTCAAGGGCCATTGTGTAAAACGTTGCTGCAGAAGCAGCCATCTTGAATGGACGCCATCTTCTCGCCATGTTCCACCCAGCAACACCCCCACCCCACGGTCAGGACAAGGATGATTACCTTTACCCGCTCCCTCCTCGGCCTCTCTAAAACAGATCCTTCCTTCCCGCCATCGCTCTCCACTTGTCGCAATCCTGCCGCCGCACCTTATGACCTCATTTCCTCCACGCCATCCATCCTCTTCCACGCCTTGGTCTCATCTCTCATCATTTGGTGGCTTTACTCCTTCATTTGTCCTCTCTTCCCGCTGATGACCTTTCAAGTGCTGACACAAAGATGCTAACACACAGTGCTAACAGAAGCTAGCATCCTTATTGTTACATGCTTCCACATAAACGATAGTAACAGTGACCGTCCATGCACGGCCTCCCTGAGCAAGAGAGTGCTCGCCATCTGTGGAGCTGCCCCCCCCCCCCCCCCCCCCTTCGCCGTGTTTCCGGTTGAGCTTCGCCTCCCGCTGAGCCAACAGACGACTGGCGTTTGTTTAAGTGTGGATTCCCGGCAGCAGCTGTTATTGACAAACGCCATTCACCCGCCGTCTCGCGGGGATTCGGGCAGACGATGGCCACATGTCACCAGAACGGCCTCCCGCCGGGTCGCACCACGTCGTCGATCCTCGTTTTCTCGTCAGGGACGGGTTGCGATGCCGTTCACGTCCACGGTTATTTTAAATGTGGCAAAATCACTGCAGCATATGGCGCCGCCTTAAATACATTGAACTCATTATCCGATAACGATATCTCACTCAAAATGACGTGGTGGAATGAACACATGACGCTTCGTTTACTGCCATGCCCGCAAATAAATGACACAAATACCACAGTATGGAATACTATAATAGAATTATAGGAAAAGTGGGAAAAAACATGACATGTGACTTGGAGTGAAGCTTGTTGCTGGGTGGAGCCGATGGCGTTATCTTTTCATATCAGGGATATAAACAAAGGACTTTTTTGTGTTTTGGGGGTTTGGGGACCCCCCAAAAGCGAGGAACTACGTTGTAGACTCAATATTTGTGTGAACCCCCAACTGTAATTTCAGGTTCGAGGTCGTTCTTTCATAACACGTTGGTAAATTACATTAGGGGTGTCCAAGATGTGGCCTGTGGCGCATTTTGAAAACATAATTTAACAAGAAAACAGAGCAAAAATGAATCAAGGACTAAAGTCATAATTACGAGAAAAAAGTATATGTTATAAAATGTGAAAAAATTATGTCTTTGTAGCATGGAGTGAAAATATTTAGAAAAAAATATATTTTATTTTCCTAAATAGTAATATTATGAGAACCAAACAAAATGAAGTTGTCATTTTGGAAAATGAGATTGGGGAAAAAGTTGTAATATTATTGGAATAAAGTCATAATATTATGAAAAGACAATTGAAGCAGAAAGTTGAAATATTTGCAAAATATATGAAGAAGGGGGCATCGGGGTAGCGGATATTAGCCTGTGTGGAACAAACGAAGGCCACAATGAAAGCGAATCTAGTCTCCCGTATGAAAGGGAGCGTTATAATCCTCATGAAGGCAGGATTAACTGCAAGGCTGCAGGATTAATGCAGCATTAGTTTGATCTACATGCAGCTAATTAGCATGCTAGCCCTGCCCTGTGTGCATGCTACTCGCGTGCTACACACGATCTTACGATCATACGATGCACTCGCCAAACCTGCATGCCAACACCTCCAATTCTTAGTGGAGTTTTAAGTGTAACGTGTGACCCCATAGACACCCCAAACGGGGTCACTAGACCTCCCAGACATGCACCCCTACAACCCCCGTAATGTAAAGTATGTTCCTAAACCCCCCCAAACATGTGTGATGTCCCTAGACCCCCCAAAGATGTGTCCTTCGCCTCCAAGTGTGTCCATAGACCCCCCCTAACCTTGTCCCTAACCCCCCCAAATGTGTGTCCCTAAACTTTCTCAAACGTGTGTCTCTAGAATGTGTCCCTAGATGTCCTCAAAATGTGTCCCTCGACCCCCTAAACCTGTGTCGCTACATTTCCTCAAATGCGGGTCCCAAGACTCCCCCAAACATGCGTCCCGAGACCCCTCAAAATGTGTTTGACTAGAGCCCCCAAACGTGTGTCCCTCAACCCCCTTCAAATGTCTGTCCCTACATACCACCAAACATGCGTCCCTAGACCCCACCCCCCCAAGCATGTGTATCTAGAACCTTCCAAATGTGCATCCCTAGTCCCCCCCAAATGTGCATCCCTAGACCCCACCCCAAATGTGCATCCCTAGTCCCCCCAAATGTGTATCCCTAGAACCCCTCCAAATCTGCCACTAGACATTCCCAACCTGTGTCCCGAGACCCTCAGATGTGTTTTCTTAGACCCATCAAACATGCGTCCCCAGACCCACCAAACAACGTATGTCCCTAGAGCCTCCCTAGACCCCCTCCAAATCTGTGTCACTAGACTTTCCCAAACATGTGTCCCAAGACCCCCAAATGTGTTTTCGTAGACCCACCAAACAGGTGTCCCAAGACCCCCCTCCAAACACGTGTCCCCACCTGGACCCCCCCAAACGTGATACAAATATGTTTTTTTTTTTTTAAAGGCTTCTCTACACGTCTTCATGTAAAACACGGGGCTTGGTGGGGTTCATGCACACCACTCTAAAAATACAAATACAAAAATAAGCAGGCTCCGCCACCCCCTCCCTGGCCTTCTCATGTATATTCAGTAGGTGATCATGTGGGGAGGGGGTGGAAGGAAGGATGGAAGGAAGGAAGGAAGGATGCGCAGGTCTCCTTTTTAGACGATGACTCACTCTGCCGGGAAATAACTGGGATCTTCCCGTCTCTCCGACTCTTCCTGCTTCACCTTGTGATCATAGTGTCCATAGTGGCCCCCATCCCCCAACCCGTTTTCCAGTATGAGTCAGTCTCTCAGGGCTTCCCAGTTTTACTGTGGGGGGGTCGTAAGAACCTAATGGGAAACCTAATGGGAGTCATCCATTGACTTTCAAACATTTCTATTTTTATTTACATTGTGTCTTTTTGCTGTCTATTTGTGTGTGTGTGTGTGTGTGTGTGTGTGTGTGTGTGTGTGTGTGTGTGTGTGTGTGTGTGTTTGCCCTTCAGGCCAAGCGCAGCATCCCTTGGCATTTCACCAACACACACACAGTAGCCGCTTTGGCTGGCAGCCATGACAGACGGAGGCATTGGGCTGGGGTGTTTCCATGGCAACCATCAGCAACATCTCCCCATCCGGAGTGTAGCGTGTCTGTTTATGACTTATTGTGGTTGCATGTTGCATAACGCAAGTCCGTCGTCAGGTCGTAAACGTGTTAAGAGATGCTGGTGATTAGCCCCGCCTCCCTAAGCCCCGCCTTGCGGTCAATCAGGAGGCCCCTGAACAGGAAGTGCCAGTCTCTAAAAGCCAATCAGACGCTTTGTTGTTTTCCAACTTGTTCCTTCTCTTCATCTTTGTCCATCCATCCATTTTCTATGCCGCTTAGCCTCACTAGGGCCGCAGGGGTGCTGGAGCCTATCCCGGTTGACTTCGGCCAAGAGGCGGGGTACACCCTGGACGGGTCTCCAGCCAATCGCAGGGCCCCTTCAACTTTGTTTGGTTGATTGTTCTGATGTTTCCTAGACAGACATTTATCTGTGGCGGTCCATATGTGTCTGTGGCGGTCCACCACCTTTACAGAGCAACCAATGTGCTGCCTTGCATGTGTGACCATGACTAATGGCGGTTGTGTTTCAGCGAGCGGCGGCGGCTGCAGGTCAACATCGTCAGCCCCATCCAGTGCAGCATGAACGGCAGGAAGTGCACGGTGGTGGTGGAGCCCAACATCAACCAATCGCAGCCCGACTTCACCAAGAACCGCTCGGGCTACGTGCTGGCCGTGCCCCACAACTGAGGCTGTGGAAGGGGGGGGGGGGCCCTCTCCTCCCGCACCCCCCCAGCAGGCCGGGAAGGTGATAGACTCTGTCTTGGTTTAATATGTCGGCAAACGGCTGCAGCCGTCTGCCTGTTGTGGGCGGGGTTACGTAATCGTCCAATCACACGCCAAGTTACACCCCGCCTCTTATTAGCACTACTGGAAGTCTTTCATGTTTTTCTTTGTTCATCCCAAATCAAACGCCTTGCTTTGTGCAATATTCATGTCCCAAAAGTCCCTCCCTTGTCCATGTTTTAGGACGAGGGATTTCCTTAAGGTGGAACATTACTTCATCCAAGATGAGAAGAGTTCTTCTAAAATCAAAGATTATTTGGGAGAATAATCCTAAAATGGAGGATTGATGTCAAGGTGGGAAGATTCATTCTAAAACTTTCTGAGATGGCAGATTAACCCAAAATGCAAGATCAATCTTAAACTGCTGGATTAGTTCCAAGCTTGTAAGATTAATTCTAAAATGGAAGATTAATTTTTAAATTGGATTAATTCTAAGGTGGAAGATTGATTCTAAGGTGGAAGATTCATTCTAAAATAAGATGTCTAAAATTGAAGATTAATTTTTTTAATTGGATTAATTCTAAGGTGGAAGATTGATTCTAAGGTGGAAGATTCCTTCTAAAATAAGATGTCTAAAATTGAAGATTATTCACAAAATGGAAGATTATTTCTAAAATTTGATTCATTCTAAAATGGAAGATTAATCCCACAATGGAAGATTATTTCTAAAATGTTATTAATTCTAAAATGGAAGATGGATTCTGAAGTGAAAGATTTGTTCTAAAATAAGATTAATTCTAAAATGGAAGATTAATGCCAAAATGGAAGATTATTTCTAAAATTTGATTAATTCTAAAATGGAAGATTAATCCCACAATGGAAGATTATTTCTAAAATGTGATTAATTCTAAAATGGAAGATGGATTCTGAAGTGAAAGATTTGTTCTAAAATAAGATTAATTCTAAAATGGAAGATTAATCCCAAAATGGAAGATTATTTCTACAATTTGATTCATTCTAAAATGGAAGATGGATTCTGAAGTGAAAGATTTGTTCTAAAATAAGATTAATTCTAAAATGGAAGATTAATCCCAAAATTGAAGATTATTTCTACAATTTGATTCATTCTAAAATGGAAGATGGATTCTGAAGTGAAAGATTTGTTCTAAAATAAGATTAATTCTAAAATGGAAGATTAATGCCAAAATGGAAGATTAATTCTACAATTTGATTAATTCTAAAATGGAAGAGGCATTCTGAAGTGAAAGATTGGTTGTAAAGTAATTAATTGTAAAATGTAAGATTAATCCCAACATGTCAGATTCAAAGTGCGAGATGAATTCCAAGATGGAAGATGAAGTTCCTGGTTTGGGATGAGGTGTATAGAAGATGTGATGAAGATGTGTTTTGATGAGGAGTAAGTTTAGTGTGTTGAGATGTGTTGATCACGTCTGCAACAAACATTTAAGTTAATTTAAACGGACACATGTGCACACACACACACACACACACACACACACTGACTGCACCCAAATGTGACATCACGTCTCTGAGAGACGCTAACATGCTAACACAGTGTAGTAGCGGTTAGAAAAAAAGCCAAATGACACACACACACACACACCAACGTGCACGTCCCGCCATGTCCCGGTCCACCAAGTTAAATTTGTCCAAAGTTTCCAAAGGGAGCCAAAGGTCAGCGTAGTTAAACGTTAGAGCGCTGGAGTCGCTGGTCTGGTCCTGTTCTGATTGTCCACTCAGCGTCTTTCTGCATCCCCCTGGGGCCAAATTGGGGGGGGGGGGGGGGCAATCCAAAGTGCAGCTCTAAATAGAAACTCTGATTGTAGATATGATGAAATCACACGACACCAAAGATCATCTATTGCCAGTCTTTGTGCTTTTCCTGGGATCATTCCAGCATTTGGATCAAAAAGATCCGCTGGTGCGACTCCGTCATCAGGAAAAAAGCCCAAAGAAACAAAGAAATGTCTGCCACGTTTTGTCCCGTGTGCCATTTGTGTGTCATCATCACCCCCCCCCCCCCTCCTAATTTATTGTCTCTCAATGGCTTTGTGCCTCTTGGTTAAGTTTGTTGTTTCCCATCAGGCGTCCACTCCTGTCGGCCATCACTGCAGCAATAATAATAATAAATGTCTCTGCTCTGTTTGCCCTGGATCTATGTGTATTTGGAAACGGGAACAATTACTACCTTCAAACCATCCACCCACACACACCGGCCCCCGCTGTCTTATAATTGGCCCGTTGATGACTCGTTAGTCCTACAGGCTGCTCTCTTATGTCTACCACATTGGTAATAAGAGCGTAAAGGGCGTTAAGGTAAACTATAGGGGTGTTATTTCATGTCTGAGGGCTCTAATGTTAAAAAAGCATATTTAGAACCTCAAACAGGTTTTATGTCTTACTTTTTCATTTCTACTATATAGGGGTGTTATCTCATGTCGAAAGGTCTTTTATGTTAAAAAAACAGATTTAAGAGGTCATAAAACAGGTTTTCAAAGTCTTTTTTTCCCTCTTATGTCACCGATATTGGGTAATAGGAGTGTAAAGGTGACTATAGGGGTGTTATTTCATGTCTCCAAAGCTCTAATGTAAAAAAAAAACCCAAAACAATTGGAAGGATAAACAGCTTTTATGTCTTATTTTCTCTTATGTCTACTATAATGGGAAATAGGAGCGTACACGTGACTATAGGGGTGTTATTTCATGTCTAGAGGGCTCTAATAATGTTAAAACATTTACAACATCATAAACAGGTTGTATATGTCTTACTTTCTCTTATGTGTACTACATTGGTAATAAGAGCGTAAAGGGCATTAAGATAAACTATAGGGGTGTTATTTCATGTCTGGAGGGCTCTCATGTTAAAATAGCATATTTAAAAAAGCACATTTAGAACCTCAAACAGGTTTTATGTCTTACTTTTTCATTTCTACTATATTGGGTAATGGTGTAAATGTGACTATAGGGGTGTTATTTCATGTCAAGAGGTCTTTTATATTAAAGAAAAGAGTTAAGAGGTTCTTTTTCTTTTATGTCACCAATATTGGGTAATAGCAGTGTAAAGGTGACTATAGGGGTGTTATTTTCTGGCTACGGGGCTCCAATGCTGTTAAAAAGTGCATGTAGAAGGTTGTAAACAGGTTTTCTATCAAAATATTCCGCTTATAAATAAGGAATCCCACTTGGCGGCATTGTGTGAGGGAGTGATGTCATCACACGAGGAGCGTGCGTCTGGAACAATCCGTCCATTTTATTTCCTTGTTGTCATCACAGTACAAAAATAAATGAAAATTAATAAGCAGAACCAGGAAATGAAAGCAGGAACAACAACAGCTTTTTCTCATTTTCTGTCTTTGAAAATGGAACCATTGACATTGAAGTGTCATCGGGTCTCCCCTTGCCTACCCCCCCCCCTTCTTCCCACCCCCCGCCCTTTTATCCAGCACATCACACACACTCTTCTGTACAAACACACACACACACACACACACACTGCTGTTGTTTATCTACAAGATCTAGTATGCAACAAGATACACAAAATTATCTTTTTTTTGTCTTATTTAAGTGAGGGGAAAAAATGGCACGTTTCATGTGGTGGTGGTGGGGGGGGGGGCAGTGACGTCCATCACACCGCACTCACCAAAGCAGGAAATAGAAAGTGAAACGATGCGACGGCTGACTGGAACGTGTCCATATTTATCAGGATGGCGGTGGGAATGTTGACCTGACTTTAAAGGTCCCATTTTAGACCCTCGGTCCGTACAGCCCGGGGACACCATTTTGGGGTGGATGTGTAGCTTTAACGCTAACGTGTTTAACGTGTTTGGGGTGTCTGGGAGGACTGCATTACTTTACGACGTGTAGTGAAGCCTTTTTTTTTTTTAAAGAAAGCGGCCCAGCTTCAAGGGTGAGACTCACGGCCTCAAAACATGAGGTTCTCAGCCTGAAAAGGGTGGTTTCCCTTCAGGGAAGACCTAGGCCCTGGAGGTGTCCCACCCTGGTGGAACTGGAGGACGTGAGCGGAGACCGAGGTGCCATGTGTCTACGTGGAAGGACATTTTTACCGTTAAATCTCGTGTCAATCTTCATTCCCACCAAAGATAAGAGCAAGCAAAGGTAGAATGAGCCCCTCAAGGGGGTGGGTGGGCCGGTGGGTGGTTGGGGGCCGGAGGCTATGGCACAGTTTCAACGTGGCAGCGATGTAGCGTGAGCACACAAGCAGAAAGTAGCAAAAAGTAACGCAAGCAGAGCTAAATCGACGTGTTGGTTCTTTTAACGCAGACGGCAAGTCCAGAGAAGAAGAAGAAGAAGAAAAGTCCTGCGTGCAGAAGCTTGACCAAAGATGACCAAAGATGATCAAAGATGACCAAAGATGAGTTTATTCCAGAAATAAATAAGCCTCCGTCCGCCGGCAGGAGCAAAACATCCGCTAACTTGAAAAAAAAAACCAAAAAAAGGTTGTCGTCCTCTGACGGAAAGTCCCACAATGCAACGCTCCGTCCTCGACAAAGACCGTCCCGCCCTCGGACGAGCGTCGCTGTCTGATTGGCGTCTGTCCCGGCCCGCCTAAAGTCCACTCAAGTCCGCACTGATGGGAGGGGGGGGTGAGGAAGGGGGCGGGGCTTTGCGCCGCTCGTCTCCGTCAGTGCTTGGCGACCACCAGCACCAGTCAGGCGATGGCCCTCCTGCCAGGGGGACAAAGGACAAAAGGTCAAGGTCATACATTTGAACCCATCCGGCGTGGAAAGAACCCGCCCCCTTCCTCACCGGTCCAGTCCGATGAGCAGGCGCCCGCGCTCCTCCTCCTTCTGGTTCTCGT
The DNA here is from genome assembly GCF_030265055.1 of Doryrhamphus excisus. Taxonomy (NCBI): domain Eukaryota; kingdom Metazoa; phylum Chordata; class Actinopteri; order Syngnathiformes; family Syngnathidae; genus Doryrhamphus; species Doryrhamphus excisus. The sequence continues at coordinate 17,064,054 of NC_080468.1, forward strand.
TCTTGAGGTCGGCAAAGACCTGGGTGAAGTAGTGCGGGTCGGAGTTGATCTGCAGCATCTTGGCGCTCATCAGGTCGATGATGGACAGGCAGCGGTCCCAGAAGGCCTCCTTGGAGCTCTCCACCAGGAAGGGCTTGAGGGGGTAGGAGATCTCGTTGCCCATGTAGGAGTAGGACAGGTAGAGGCAGGTGAGGAGCACGGCCTGCAGCTCGTGCTCGCCGGCCACCTCGGAGGAGACCACGTCGCGGCACAGCATGTAGACGAAGACCACGTTGGCGGGCGTGATGAAGCCCTGGTCCTGCCATCCCTGCAGCAGCAGGGAGCGGTCCACGCTGCGCAGCCACAGGACCGGCTCGGTGGGCGACAGGTGCTTGATGCGGTAGCAGCGCCGGCACAGGAAGTCGCCCAGGCAGCGCAGGAGCTCGCTGGTGGACGCCTGCACGATCACCCGCTTGGGGGTGCCGGGGGCGGCGGCGGGGGCCTTCTTGACGGACGACGTGTCCTCGCTGTTGTTGCCGGGGCCCTTGGTCAGCGTGGGGGTGCTCTGGTCCTGGCCGAAGGAGGCCAGGTTGGCGCAGGACTGGGACTTCTTCAGATTCTCGTTGTTCAGCTGGGTCACGTTGTTCTGGTAGGTTCCGTTGGGCTGCACCTTCTTGGAGCCCTTCTTCTTGGCCGACACCGCCACGATGCGTTTCCATGGCAACACGTTGATGAGCGAGTGCCGCTTCAGGTTCTTGTCTTTGGCGTTCTTGCTGTTCTGCACCGCCGTGTAGTGGCCCACCGTGGCCGGCCCGTCCTCGAACAGGGCCGCCTTGCGGTAGCTGGGCGACAGGGACAGCACGGTTCCCATGGCGACGGGGGAGGGGACGACGGGGCTTCTAGAAGATGCGGGTGGCCGCCGGCCTTCTGGCTGCTGCTGTGGGAGGAGACCACCGAGATCTCACGGGACACCCGGATCGCCTCGTCTGTCTCGCTCGCCTTTGGTGACCGGATGCTGGCTGACGGAAGCACACGGATCAGTCGGCTGCTCTCCGCGGCTTTCAAGTTCCATACAATTCCATACAATTCCATACAATTCCATGCAATTCCATACAATTCCATACAATTCCATACAATTCCATACAATTCCATGCAATTCCATACAATTCCATATAATTCCATGCAATTCCATACAATTCCATATAATTCCATACAATTCCATGCAATTCCATATAATTCCATCCATCCATTCACCCATCCGCCCATCCATTCTTCCGTCCATCCATTCTTCCATCCATCCATTCACCCATCCACCCATCCATTCTTCTGTCCATCCATCCATCCATTCTTCCGTCCATCCATCCATTCCTCCATCCATCCATCCATCAATTCTTCCATCCATCCATTTACCCGTCCATCCATCCATTCTTCCATCCATTCTTCCATCCATCCACCCATCCATCCATTCATTCACCCATCCATCCATTCTTCCGTCCATCCATCCATCCATCCATCCATTCTTCCGTCCATCCATTCATCCATTTACCCATCCATCCATCCATTCTTCCATCCATCCACCCATTCATCCATTCACCCATCCATCCATCCATCCATTCTTCCATCCATCCATTCATTCTTCCATCCATCCATTCATCCATTTACCCATCCATCCATCCATTCTTCCATCCATCCATCCATCCATCCATTCATCCATTTACCCATCCATCCATTCTTCCGTCTATCCATTCATTCTTCCATCCATCCATTTACCCATCCATCCATTCTTCCATCCATTCTTCCATCCATCCATTTACCCATCCATCCATCCATTCACCCATCTGCCCATCCATCCATCTATTCTTCTGTCCATCCACCCATCCATCCATTCACCCATCCATCCATTCTTCCGTCCATCCATTCTTCCGTCCATCCATCCATCCATCCATCCATTCTTCCATCCATTCTTCCATCCATCCATCCATCCATTTACCCATCCATCCATCCATTCACCCATCTGCCCATCCATCCATCTATTCTTCTGTCCATCCACCATCCATCCATTCTTCCACCCGCCCATCCGTCCATCCACCCATCCCTCCGTCCGTTCGTCCCTCCATCCATCCATCCATCCATCCATCCATTGGTATGCTGGAGCCTATTGTATATAATTGCATATACTGTACATACACTATATATTGATTTTACTATATATAATACAATCTTTTTTTACACTTATTTACATTATTTAGAACTATTTTTGCTTATTTTACAATATATCATATTATTTTACACCTTGTTGATATTATTACAGTATACATGACTCCTTTTGTAGTACTACATGACTCCTTTTGTAGTACTACATTCATATGAATTGTTTACCTATCATAGACCTTTTTGCTTATCTGACAATATGTTACATTGTGTATACTTATTTTACACTTATACTTGATCATATCTACCATTCTTTTAAACTTATGTACGTTATGTATGCTTATGTACGTTATGTACGCTTATGTACGCTCATGTTGCCATCCAAATGTTTCTCCCATGTCTAGTCGACACATAGCCAATGATTAGTTTACGCCTCCTCCGCCTGATATACAATTATTTGACAGTACACAGCCAATTATGGAATTTATATACAGTACTTTACACGTATTTGATATTATATATATACACTTATTTTATGATATATACCAATCTTTAACATTTATTTGACATGATTTTTTACGTCATATATGTACATTACATACACTTATTGGATATTCAATGTTTTGGATATTGCATGCTAAAGGTTTGTATTGCTATTGATTGATCAGAGCAGCGGTGGGAGGGGACTTGAACCTTGCACCAGGTACAGTCATGAAGATGATGACAAAAACATGCTGGTGGCTTTGACCCCAAAAGGATCGGCACTCTTGAACGTTTCACGAGGACTGCATCCTGCACCATCACTAAAATGGACGCCTTCATTGTAAACACACATAAGAAACATCCCGTGTTGCATTCAGGTGCTTGCGGGAGTCCGTGTTTAAAGATGGAGGTGCATCATACACAGTTTGGCGTGGCTCTCGAACGTCTGACGACATGTTGTCTCCTCACTGCAGCAGCAGCGCGATGTGAAGACTCGAACCGAGCCGAACCGTCGGTCTACATCCACTTGGGCACCGTCTTTAGCAATAAAAAAGGCACATTCCGGGCCCCCGGCGGCCATGTTAAAGCTCATTTGGTGGATTTTTTTTTTAACGAGAATTGTGGGTCAGGGGATGCTCTCCGTGGTGCTGAAGCTGAGCTCGTGGCGTCGAGGCGCGGGCTATTTATAACCTGAGCGCAAAATGGAGCTAAAAACCAAAATATAACTCAAAGCTGTTCTTATTTTGAAGCGGACATCGTGAGATGTTGCCGAGATGAAAACAACCTTACCAGATGTCCAAATGGCTGCGCCTGGTGATGAAGAGAAGCTCCTTCACGCTCATAGAAGGCGGCTAGCGAGCATCTCGCTTGCTTCCAAGAGAATCAATCCGATGAAGGGAGAGAGAAAAAAAAAGCGGCGATGTGCGATCGAGAAGATGCCGATGTGAGGATGTGTCCTCGCGGTCCTCCGGGTCGTGAAGCGCGGGGCTGATGCGCAATGTGCAGTGATGGCGCTTGCTGGCGCAAAGGCGGTGGTCGGGCGCCTCTCTGCGCTGCTCTTGCTGCAACTCCACCTTCAGCCGCTCGGAGAACGAGTGAAGGACTCGTGCGCCGCTTGAGCTTTCGCCAGCACCTGAACGCACCACGCGCGTCTATTTTGCGACCCTGTGATTGGAGGACGCGCCACTTTGACCCAATTTGAGGCACACTGACACCAATCCATCCTCCCTGCGGCCAAATCAATAACCAATGTGCTCGTTGGGTGGTTGAGATAAGATCATTTAGTAGTGTTGTTGCTAACACCATATCAATTCAATTGTCATCCCGTAAACAAGATTAAATACATTATGAATATCAAATTAACACGCGCGAGAAGTGAAAATAGACACGCTAAATACATGTACTCCCATTGGCTCGTTTTGTTTTCACCGAAAAACAAGCAAAAAATACCGTTTTCGAATAACACTACATTTCCCAGCATGCACTCGCAAAGGTGACGTCACGTAAGCAACGTCACGTCCTCGCGTCCTCCCCATTCAGGCTGCACTTTGAATAAGGAAGATGGCGGCTGCAGCAGTGGTTGAATTTCAGAGGGCTCAGTCTCTCATTAGCACCGACCGCAACGCCTCCATCGACATTCTGCACTCCATAGGTAGGAGAACGTGTTTGAGATCTTCCTGGATGCGCCCTTTTATCCCCCGCCTTGGCCGCTGTGTTTTGTTGATTCCGGGCCGGCGCCAGGCGCTAGCTAGCTAGCGGCGTACAGTAGCAAGGAGCCGGCTGTGCGGTGCTGACTCACTGTTGAATGGTCGCCTAACTGGAGCAGCCCGTGCGCGTTAGCATGCTAGCCTTAGCCTCTTTAGCCGCTCTGCTAACATCAGGCCGTGATGTCTTAACGTGTCACACCTGTCATGTCATATACTGTTTAATGTCGCGGCGGCTATTTTATGACTCGAATCGATCTGCTGGGTGAAATAATGATCCCATTCTCCCACAGTCCGTGTAGCTAGCTAGCTAGCTGCCGAGCGTGGCTACCGTTATTAGCCTGTTGTCACCGTGTTGGTGACAGTGATTGGTGAGTGTCTTCCCTTTCCTCGCAATGACACAGCCGCAACGTCGGCGCGAGATTTCTTGGGTGTTTTAGTGTTTAAAACGGTGTGAAATCGGTGTGTCAACACTTGTCAGTGTAGCCACAGGGAAGCTTGCCCGCAAATTGCCTTGTCACACCAGCCAGCTAGCTGTCACGCATAGCTGACACCCAGTTTGTCCTCGCCGGCACCCATACTTTGTCTAAACTTGGTCAGTTTAGTGTTGACGAGTCTTTTTCGTTTTTTGAGGGGTGTGGGGGGAGTCTTTTTCGTTTTTTGGGGGGTGTGGGGGGCTGAATAATTTTTCGCTATTTAATTTAAGACCTGGTGTGGCGATGTAAACAAGGCCCGTCATCATAAGTCAGGATAGAAGCCTCATGATGTGTCAATGTAAACATGTGCAGTGAGGAGAGATGTCCAGGAGAATGATGAAGAAGCTGTCCGGGTCAAAGAACAGAGCATCCTGGAGCTGGGGACGCTGCTGGCCAAGACGGGACAGGCGGCAGGTGAAGTTCGAAATCTCAGCGGTTAACTTAATAACGCTTGTAATAACAGCTTTATTTGGATTTTTTGTCTCCAGAACTCGGGGGTCTTCTGAAATTTGTCCGGCCCTTCCTGATCTCCATCAGCAAGGCCAAGGCAGCCCGGCTGGTCCGCTCCCTGCTGGACTTGTTTCTGGACATGGAGGCGGCCACGGGCCAGGAGGTGGAGCTGTGTCTGGAGTGCATCGAGTGGGCCAAGGCCGAGAAGAGGACCTTCTTACGACAAGCTCTGGAGGTGAAAACCAGTCTGACCTGTGTGTGTGTGTACATTTTGGAAGTATTGGTATACAATAATATACAATACAGGATTGTCATCATATTACCACTTTTTTAAAACGATGTAAACATATTTTTCCTTGTCATATTATCAATTTTTCATCAAATTTGTTTATTTTTTTCCATTTTTTTTCCACTTTTTTCTCAGAAATGTTATGACTTTTCCCCTCATAGATTAATATGGTCCTGTTATCAAGTGTTTTTCTTAAGATTTCAATGTTATGCTACTAGTATTTTACTCTTTTCATTTGTATTATCCTAAAATTGCAACTTTCTCTCCTTAGATTAAAATTTTCTCCTCTTAATTTCTCTTTGTCTTGTAAAATTACTGACTTTTTTCCATTTTCAACGTTTTTTTTTTCACCCCTCCATGTTTGTTGTTAAAATGACACCCCTGCCATATTGTATTTATGACATCTCAGCAGAAAACATGGCCGTCCAGCGCCATGTTGAAGGGAGTGTTTGTCTTGTCATTGCATTGGCAGCATGTGTGGATGAACGAGAGTGAAAGTAAAATGTGATACTCCCAAAGCCAAACCAAACATTGTGTTATGCTGAGAGGATAGTGATAATTAATAATAGTAAATGTGGAGAGCGATGTCGTCATGGTAAACGGTGTGTGAACCGTAAGGCAGTTTGCTTATGTCGTCGTCTTTTTCTGCCCTCAGGCTCGGCTGATCTCTCTCTACTTTGACACCAAGCGATACCAGGAGGCCCTGACGCTCGGTGAGTGACCCGAAAAGATCTTTTTATTGTCTCGTTATTGTTTCCAAACTGTAATTAAGGGCCACCCCTTGGCTCCGGCAGGCTCTCAGCTGCTCCTGGAGCTGAAGAAGATGGATGACAAAGCCCTGCTGGTGGAGGTCCAGTTGCTGGAAAGCAAGACGTACCACGCCCTCAGCAACTTGCCCAAGGCCCGCGCCGCCCTCACCTCCGCGCGAACCACCGCCAACGCCATCTACTGTCCCCCCAAACTGCAGGCAGCGCTGGACATGCAGTCAGGTGGGCGCTCGGGTGTGCGCTCGATCGCCACGAGCTCTTTGCAAACGTTGATGGGTTGCCGTCTCGTTGCAGGGATCATTCACGCGGCAGAGGAGAAGGACTGGAAGACGGCCTACTCCTACTTCTTTGAGGCGTTTGAGGGCTACGATTCCATCGACAGCCCCCGAGCCATCACAGCCCTCAAGTACATGCTCCTCTGCAAGATTGTCCTCAACTCGTAAGTTGCCTTGCATTTCTACACAAAATGTCTGCCGGGTGGACGCGTATGAAAAGTGGATCATGAGATTATTGTTACCTTTGCAGACCAGAGGAGGTGCAATCCCTGATTAGCGGCAAGCTGGCTCTGCGATACACCGGCCGCCAGGCAAGGATTTTATCTTTCTCCGCTGGGGGGGGGGGGGGGGCGCAGGGACGGATATTCTAAATATTTCTCCTGTGTTTTCCACAGACGGACGCACTGAAATGCGTGGCCCAGGCCAGCAAGAACCGATCGTTAGCAGACTTTGAAAAGGTCAGCAGGTGACCCCACATTTGGGCTGGACGTGTGCCGTTTTTAAACCCCCCCTCCCCCACAGGCCCTCACAGAGTACAGAGCAGAGCTGAGGGACGACCCCATCATCAACACACACCTGGCCAAGCTCTACGACAACCTGCTGGAACAGAACCTCATCCGGGTCATCGAGCCCTTCTCCAGAGTGCAGGCAAGTTCCCAAATGATGCCTTGTTCCCAAACGGTGGCCATGTTGACACGTTTCCTGTCCCCCGCAGATAGAACACATATCAGGTCTCATCAAACTGTCAAAGGTAAGTCTCCTCCTCAGCCGACGTTACCGCCTGAGAAGGTGTCCATGGTAACCATCGCCTCTTTTTCTCCAGGGGGATGTCGAGCGTAAACTATCGCAGATGATTCTGGATAAGAAGTTTCACGGTATGATCAATCCACAACACGTACGGTATCGATCTGCGATGCTCCTATCGTTATTGTAGCTTTGCTAGGCTATCGGCCAATATAAGAGTTTGCGACGTGAATGCCAAACATGAACACATCAGGCTGTCACGGCGCTAGCGTGTTCACGGTGACAGTGAGGAGGAGGACAGCATGTGAGGACATAGCTGATGTTTTAGCTGCCTTTGCGTCCGATACTCTTGGCTACGTTTGCCCATATTCTCCTAGTTATGCTCGTTAATACTCTCATGGTTATGCTAGCCAATATTGTCATAGTTATATTTGTTGACATTCTTCTAGCTACATTCAGCGATACTCTTTTGGCTACAATTGCCGTTATTCTTCTTGCTACATTCCCTGATACTCTTAGCAACATTTGCCGACATTCCTCGAGCTATGGTTACTCATATTCTTCTAGTTAACTTTGCTGATGCTCTTTTAGCTATGTTTGCCCATATTCTGGAAGCTACATTCACTCATACTCTTGGTGGTTACGTTTGCCAGTATTCTCTTAGCAATGGTTGCTGATATAGCTACGTTCGCCAGTATACTTCTGACGATATTCTTCCAGCTGCGTTTGCTGATACTCTGATACCGGATGGGATCGGCCTTACATTAATATCTGTGCCCTGTGCAAGCATGTTCTCTTTAAATGTATTTGTTTATGTGGCGCAGGAATCCTGGACCAGGGCGAAGGGGTCCTGATCATATTTGAGGAGCCACCAGTGGACAAAACGTACGAAGCAGCCTTGGAAACCATTCAGAACATGAGCAAAGTCGTCGACTCGCTTTACAACAAAGCCAAGAAGCTGACATAGGTCAGAATTCTTCACTAGCATCCCAGATTTTCAGTGTTCAGTCATGACACGGAAGTATGATGTGGTGCCCCCCCCCCCCTCCCTTCTTCTTCTTTGTGCCCCTCTGAGCAGACTCAAGGCTGCGCGGCGGAGGACCCGTGTGTGTTTGAGCAGCGTATGTAACATTTGAAGAAGGGGACAAGGGAGAAGAACACAAAGTGCAGACGACAGGATTCCCCTATCAGACACACCCCCGGGTCCCCCCCCACTCAACGGACAGTATCACAACTTCTCTTCTTTTGTTTGCCCCCCCCCCCCCTTTCATTTTCATTTTGATATCTCTTCTAACTCAGCGGCCGAGCCAGGCCATCAGGGAATAATAATGTACAACTACAATAAAAGGTGAAAAGGATGAACAGTACATACATATATCTTTATATCTCCAATAAGCTGACTCCACCTGAACCTCACAGGTTTGACCTCTGCAGCCTTCAGCTCTGCTTCAAATGCAGAAACAATACTTTACTCGTTTTTCTTGTCCACACCTTTCAAAAGCTCACTGTTCGCTTTTAGGAAGGTTGGAGCCCAATTTCGGTTGAACAGCGCCCTCTGGCGCCTCTTTGCCCCCCCCCCCCCATATCAATGCCAACTCCGTCAGTCCCCACTGTATTTCAGAAGTGTATTAAACTCACTATATTTGCTTTTGGTTTTGTGTTTTTGTAATTAAAAAAAACAATGATGGTTGCCACATGCTTGCCCCTCTTCCCCACCCCGAATGCTCATGTATATTTCCAAAAGAAGCGAGAAGAAATTTCACCAAGAGTGCCGCATTTCTTGGCGCTGGTTTCATCCTGAAAGTTGAAGGGCAAAGATGTCTCTGGCCCTCGAGCATCCCCGAGTCTCCATTGTTAGTTCCTAGCATTAGTGTGGTATGCTAGTAACCAAACAATTTGTATGGTTTTCTTTTTTTTCTCTTATAAAGACATTTTCAAAATAAATATTTTGTATTTTAAAGAGATTTGTCCTGTCTTTTGGAGTAACACTAAAATACTTGGACACGTGTCTTAGCTTAAAATGCTACTTGCCCTCTTCGGATAAAAGTCAAGTTTGAACAGCTGATTATTAAACATTTAAAAAACGTTTAGGATACTATACATTTTAAATATTGTAATGAGCCTAATTCGTGTTTGGCCAGAAAATATATGTTCCACTGCACGGGGAACACAAAACCACGGCGGACAGGAAATGACGTCACGTAGGAGTTTAGCTAGTTTAGTTTACTTTTTAGTTGAATTACGGCCGCAACGCTAGCCCGTGTTAGGAATTGTTGTGCCTCTTATATACTGCAATAACAATCAATTGTTCCGGTATGCTTGTATCGCTCACAATATAGTTAAAAATATATAAATCGCGTCATGTGGATACACCTTATGTGTTTTTCACGTGTCGCCATCAGATCTCGCCGGTTCTCGCGATACGTGGTCGAGCGTTGTTGCTGCTCTGTCAGCGGAAGCCGGAGTCCTGGCGATAGTTTGCACTTCAACTGGCGTCAAACTCTCCACACAAAGATGACAACAAAGGTGAGTGTCACTTGAATAAACACTTAAAACACACTCCCGGCTACTTTAGCGACGGAGAGTGTTACAAGTTGTCCAGGAAATACTTGAAATGGGTTTGTAGTTTCCTCGAGACCTGCCATTCAAAGTTGGCATCCCGGAAAAAGGAAATCTTCTTCCACCGGCAGGTTTAGGCCACACTTAAATATCGTAACTTTGCTCCAAAGCAGTAGAAAGTTACCACTGTTTTATCGTTTTAGGCTTAAGTGATTAAGTGAAGGCTTAAGTGAAGTGTTGCTGCACTAAAAGTTATGCTAGTCGAGGAACATCACGTGATTACATTTACACAATTCGACATGTCCGAAAAGGAGTAGGAAAACGCACAACCTTTTTTTAATTTTACCCTCTTTATCCATGTTTATTCCTGCTAATTCATTGTTGACACCATTATTTTTACATGTTGACACTTACAATAAGTTGTTTGGGTACATTTGGATCACTTCCTGTGTGAACAGACGCTCTGTTATGTAAACAAAGTAGAATATATTGTGGTCAATAAATGTAATAAATGTTACCAGCCGGTGGCGGTCAAGTATCAGCAGATAAGGAAGCTGTAATTTTGCTGTTAGAAGCTGAAAGGCCTTTATTTCATCATTACAAGTAGAAGATAAACCAAAGTAACACATGCGTGTGTGGTGGGCTTGCGTTGGTCAGGTGATGCAGGTGGCACGATGCCCGACAGACAAGCTGTCCTTCACCAACTTTGTGGTCGTCAACGAGAGGGAGCCCCACTTTGAACAGTGAGTTCTGCTTCAACCTGTTCTGACGATGGGTAACGTACGCTGACTTCCGTTTCCGGTCGCCCGCAGACACGTGACGGTGCGCAACGTGACGCACACGTACGTGTTCACCGTGACCACGCACCCCGGCGTCAACGTTGGCACCATCGCCTTCAGTCTGCCGCAGGTACCAACACCTGTCCTGTCACACTTCTACCACCAGGTGTCCATCATGGTTGCTGTGGCGACCCCTAAAGAGAAAAGCCAAAAGAAGAAGTCTAGGCATGCGAGTCTGCCCACTATTGTCTCGTCCTATATTAACTAACATTTCAGCATGACAAGTCGGACATTTATTCGCAGCCTAGTCACCCAAGTCTATTTGAATCAGGAGTAGAGCATATGGAGGACATCCACACAGGGGACATATATATATATATATATATATATATATATAGATATGCTGGGATATACAATATGCAGTATATTTCATCTCAGCATTATCATAGAACTGGAAATGATTCATACCAACATTACGCTTCACTCCTTTATTACTTTATTACTTTATTAATATTACAACATTGTCCAGAAAGTACAAGTATTTTTTCTTTTTCTGGTTATATTATGACTTTAAAACAATAACTTCATGCTCATAAAATGACATTATTTGTCCTCATAATATTGTAATATTGTGGCGCCTTTTCTTGCTTTAATACGACTTTTTCATGTTTTTTTTTTAATTTCCCCAACTACGTATTTTAATATTCTTGTAAATTTTCTTCCTGTAATTATTCTCATAATATTTTGACTTCATTTTCATAACATTTCAATTATTTGACTTTATTTTTTTTCTTTCTCATATTATTGCGACTTAAGAACTTAATAAAAAGTTCATGGGGGGGGGCATGAACTTTTCTTTGATGTTGGAACTTTATACGACTAAAATGACATTATGAATATTTTTTGGGGGATCTCTCTTTGCATGAACTTCTTTCTTTCTGTCACTGCTTCTTCCTCCTTTTAACCCCGCCTCCTCGTCCTCCATCTTTAACCTGGCCCTGCCGTCGGGCCGCGACCCAGCTCCCAGGTACGACGCTCACCTCCTCTTCTGCTCGGGCGTACCCCGGAGAAAGTAGACAGTGTTTATACAGAGACCGTATCAGTGCTTGAAAACACACCCAATCACTTCATCTCTTTTTGTAACCCCCCCACAGAGAAAGTGGGCCGGTCTATCAATCGGCCAGGATGTGGAAGGTGAGAGGAAAACTCTTATTTGCTTTTTATGTTACTTGAAGGACCTTGACATGACTTGTCGCGCGTTGAATCCGTCCGCAGTGTCCCCCTACACGTTTGACAAGTCCAAGCAGTGCGTCAGCTCCGTGACCCTGCAGGTGGACTTCCGGCAGAAGAAGAACACGGACAGCAGCCCGTACGACTCGGACGCCATGGCCAGCGACTTCCTGCAGCAGTTTCACAACCAGGCCTTCAGCACGCAACAGCAGGTGTGGCGTCCCCCCCCCTTCCCCGGTCGTCTCCGCCTCTGACTCCGCCTCATCTTTTGTCTCGCAGATGGTCTTCAAGTTTGGCAGCACGGACTTTGAGGTGCTGGTGAAGGACATGGAGGGCATGGACCCCAGCATCCTGAAAGGAGACCACGTCTCTGGCAAGAAACGAAAGGTCAATGCGGGCGGGGCTTACTTCTTTCCCGGCAGGGTTTCCCGCCACAGTTACTGTAGGAGCTTTTCATATTAGGACTTTATTCCCGCAATATTTTCAATATGCAACTTCCTCTATACAAGTATATGACATTATTATATTCTATATTATACTAATAGTTTTATAATATAATATTATAATTTTATTTTGGTAACATCTTTTTTTCTTCCCCTGCCCTAATTGCCCAAAATCCTTTGAATATTATAACTTTGTTCTCTTTTTTAAAACATGTTTTAATCGTAATTTTTTTCCCAGTGCCATTTTCACATCACATAACATAACACATAAAAAAATGCATATTTTTCATTTAATATTTCTACTTTTTGCTTCAGAAAATGATGTTTTTTTCTCATAATATTATGACTTTATTCTCATAAAAGTCTGTCTTTTTTGTCCATAAGATGACAATTATCTTCTCTTAATATTCAAACTTTATTCTCCTAATATATGTACATAATTTGCGTAATGTTATGACATTTTTTTATGTAGGATGCCAACTTTTTCCTTGCAATAAGGTAATTTTATGCTTTTAATATCTTAATATGATACATTTTTTCCCAAGCTAATTTCCCCAAATTAGCAACTTCATTCTTTTTTTTAATGTAATGACTTTAAAAAGCAACATCTTTTTGCTTATAAATTGGCCTTTTTACTAATAATATTCTGACTTTATTCTGAAAATGATATATTTAGTTTGATATCTGTATATAATATATATGATATATGATATATTTGATTGATATATTTTATTCTTGTAATGTTAAAGCTTTATTCTCCTTATATATATTTTTTAATAATATTGACCTTTTTCTTGTAAAAGTACCGCTTCCCCCCATTTTGCTGTTGTTTAATTGTATGAATGTAAAGTTTGGTGCCCACCACTGTCCCCCGGGCCGCACCTTGGACACCCCTGAGTTAGCTGGCTAACTGTCCTTTCCCGTGCAGATTGACATCGGGTTGTTGCTGGCCAACAGTCAGGTGATATTTGAGAAGTCTGATGGTTCGTCCGTGACGCTGATAGGTGAGTTATACCGTGTGTGACCACAAGAGGGCGCGCTGCTCACATGTTCTCCTTCCCATGATGACCTTTGCTGGCTGGTTGTTGATGCATCAGGCTGGGTTTGTTATGATGGAAGCTGTCATTTCAGACTATAGAGACATATAATCTCTGCAGCTAACTTTCATCCATATGATATTTAGTAGCAATATTAATATTAATATTAAGTTGTTGTTTTGTTGTATTTGAAATATATGTGTCCAATGGAATCTCCTTGCAGGGAAATCCAAGACCAGAGAGTCTCGCCAGTCCATCATCAGCCCGGACTGGAATTTTGAGAAACTAGGCATCGGAGGCCTTGACAAGGAGTTTTCCGACATCTTCCGTCGAGCCTTCGCCTCTCGAGTCTTCCCTCCAGACATCGTGGAACAGATGGGTGAGTTCCTTCCTGTCTTTGCTATGGTACATCCGCTAGCCGCGCATTTTTATCACACGTTTCATTGTTGTGGTTGTTGTTTGTTGTCCACACCTGACTTCCTACTGTGGATGATATACGGTGTAGTCATTCCTAGCCACCTAAATGGACCCCTACGGTGGTTAGCATGGGGGCCGCACAGTCAGGACATCCGAAGACCTGGGTTGGAATCACCGCTTGGCATCTCTGTGGTTTGCATGTTCTCCCCATGCATTTCCCACTGGTCACTAGGTGTCACTAGTCATGTCACTGTAGTGAGACGATTGCCACAGGAAGTACAGTGCAGAGCAGGAAGTAAAAAAGGAACAACCACAAGGAGCTCTCCCAATGCTAACATGTGAGAGTCTATGTTATGTCTTATTGCTGTCATTATAATAATAATGTTAAAAACTGTATACTGACTATAAAGGTGACTATAGGGGTGTTAGTTTATGTCTCAAGGGCTCTAATTATGTTAATCCACATTTTGAAAGTCGTAAACAGTTTTCTTTGATTTCCATGTCTTATTTTCTCTGATTATGTCTACTAGGTAATAGGGTCTACTGTAATAGGACTATAAAGGTGACTATAGGGGTGTTAGATTATGTCTCAAGGGCTCTAATTATGTTAATCCACATTTTGAAAGTCGTAAACAGTTTTCTTTGATTTCCATGTCTTATTTTCTCTGATTATGTCTACTAGGTGATAGGGTCTACTGTAATAGGACTATAAAGGTGACTATAGGGGTGTTAGTTTATGTCTCAAGGGCTCTAATTTTGTTAAACCACATTTTGAAGGTCGTAAACAGTTTTCTTTGATTTCCATGTCTTATTTTCTCTGATTATGTCTACTAGGTAATAGGGTCTACTGTAATAGGACTATAAAGGTGACTATAGGGGTGTTAGTTTATGCCTCAAGGGCTCTAATTATGTTAAACCACATTTTGAAGGTCGTAAACAGTTTTCTTTGTCTTCCATGTCTTATTTTCTCTGATTATGTCTACTTTAATGAGTAATAGGAGTGTAAAGGTGACTATAGGCATGTGTCTGCATGCCTAGAAGGTTCTAATAATGTTAAAAACCGTATTTAGAAGGTCAAACAGGTTTTTTATGCCCAATTTTTGTCTCTTATTATGTCTACTATATTGGCAATAGGTGTGTAAAGGTGACTATAGGGGTGCTATTTCATGTCTAGAGGGCTCTATATGTTAAAAAGCGTATATAGAGGGTTGTAACCATGATATTTTTATGCTCTGCCATATTTCATTTATGAATAAGGAATCGTACTTTGTGGAAATGTTCTTATCACGGTCAGGTCTGGAACCACTTCCTGTATTTGTATGTTAGTTCTTATGTCCATTTGTATGCTTGAAAATGCTTCATTTCGGCCCACAATATGGAAAATGCATATTTGTGGACTAATGGTAGGTGATGCTGATCCAGGAAGTAGCAGGACTTATTCAGGAGTTCAATCAATCACTCCATCAATCAATGGTGGCGGCGACAGTGACGGCGAGCACCCTCTGTCAGCAGGAGTCCCATTTAGCGGTTAGCATGTAGGCTAGCTTGTGGTGGGTGACATATTTGACACGTGTCACATGATCCACACGTCGTCTTCTACCTCTTCTTGTCCCGCTGACTCATCGGCCTCGCCAGCAGGCCTGTAAGGACCCGTTCTGGGGAGACGTTGGAGAATACACACCTTGTTTCACTTCACACACTAGCTGGTGACATTTAGCCGGCCTTTTGTTGTGTCCAGCTGTGCGGAGATGACAGGCCTGATAGCGTGTGGGGATCTAATTGGAGCTCGGCTCCCACAGACGTCACAGAGGCTTCGCTGGCGTCTCTCTCTCTCTGGACCCAAACACCACTTCCCACCTGGCCGCTCCTCCCTCCCTCAGCAGCCCCAAATGGCAGCTCAGATGTTTATCGGTGGGGGGAGCCGCCCAATTAGTGCGGCCCAAATGTCATAATGCAGGTGCAAATGGCCCTGCTGAAGGCCACAGAGCCGTACGTCACCGCTGTTGAACCAAACCTTTTTCACTGGTTGGGGGTCAGCCGTGCCATACGGGTCACGGGATCATCCGAGTACCGACACGCCACTTTGGGCCGAGTCGAACCATCTGTAGCCTTCCTCTGCTGGGTTCAAGCCCAAGATGGAGCAGCTTGTGTGACATGCTGATTCATAAGCTTTCAGTGGAATGTCCACCTGTACTTCTCAAATATGAAGCTCTAATATAAGCTCTAAGTATGATGGTGTCTACGATGGTGTCTGCGATGGTGTCTGCGATGGTGTCTGCGATGGTGTCTGCGATGGTGTCTACGATGGTTTCTACGATGGTGTCTACGATGGTGTCTACGATGGTGTCTACGATGGTGTCTACGATGGTGTCTACGATGGTGTCTACGATGGTGTCTACGATGGTTTCTACGATGGTGTCTACGATGGTTTCTGTGATGGTGTCTGCGATGGTGTCTGCGATGGTGTCTGCGATGGTGTCTGCGATGGTGTCTACGATGGTGTCTGCGATGGTGTCTGCGATGGTGTCTACGATGGTGTCTACGATGGTTTCTACGATGGTGTCTACGATGGTGTCTGCGATGGTGTCTACGATGTTTTTTGCGATGGTTTCTACGATGGTGTCTGCGATGGTGTCTACGATGGTGTCTGCGATGGTGTCTACGATGTTTTTTGCAATGGTGTCTAAGATGGTTTCTGCGATGGTGTCTACGATGGTGTCTACGATGTTTTTTGCGATGGTGTCTACGATGGTTTCTACGATGGTGTCTACTATGGTTTCGATGATGGTTTCTACGATGGTTTCTATGACGGTTTCTGCGATGGTGTCTACCATGGTGTCTACGATGGTTTCGATGATGGTGTCTACGATGGTGACTACGATGGTTTCTATGACGGTTTCTGCAATGGTGTCTACGATGGTGTCTGCGATGGTTTCTACGTTGGTGTCTATGATGGTGTTTATGATGGTTTCTTTGATGGTTTCTACGTTGGTGTCTATGATGGTTTCTATGATGGTGTCTATGTCCAGGCTGCAAGCACGTCAAGGGCATCCTGCTGTACGGCCCCCCCGGCTGCGGTAAAACTCTGATGGCGCGCCAGATCGGCAAGATGCTCAACGCCCGCGAGCCCAAGATCGTCAACGGGCCCGAGATCCTCAACAAGTACGTGGGCGAGTCGGAGGCCAACATCCGCAAACTCTTTGCCGACGCCGAGGACGAACAGAAGAGGGTGAGATATGGCACGCACGATTCACATGGATCTTTCTAGACCTTGGAGTCCCTAATGTAGCTCATGTTTCATATTCTCGTCATCTATTTCTGGAGTAACGCTTGAAAAGAAAAATATACTATTGTCGGAAGTGCACAATGTAGGCTCCGTAGAGGCATGCCTGGCGGAGTTTGGTGTGGAAGAAGACCATGACTAGAGCCTGCAAGGAGGTGGTGGTGGGGGCCAAACAGAACCAAGTAATTTCTGCAGGAGTGGACAGATCTGCCCTTTAGGTGCAGCAAGATGATAATAACTCTTCATGTTGTGTGTGTGTGTGTGTGTGTGTGTGTGAGGCATTGGTGGTCAGTTTGGACAGTGGGACGCTCTCATTGAACCTCAATCTTCACCACCTAATGAGGGGCTGACCTAATGCTGGACCTGCCCTCACACACACACACACACACACACACCTGCTTTAAATGCTGAGACTGACAGGTGTGTGGATGGAGGGGACCCCCCCCCCCTCCACCCACACACACACACGCCCCCACCCCCCGGCCTGTTGTCCATTCACCAGCGTTGTCAGATTTATGATACAAGTGTCGCTTGGCTCGGCGTTTGATGCGGTGTGACTTTTCCCCCGCATGTGGCGTGCAGCTGGGCGCCAACAGCGGCCTCCACATCATCATATTCGACGAGATCGACGCCATCTGCAAGCAGCGAGGCAGCATGACGGGCAGCACGGGCGTGCACGACACCGTGGTCAACCAGCTGCTGTCCAAGATGGACGGCGTGGAGCAGCTCAACAACATCCTTGTCATAGGTAAGTGCGTGTACGGTGAAGCCCCGCCCCTTTTTAATGTAAAGCCGCGCCGTGGCCCCTCCCCTTCAGGTATGACCAACAGATCTGACCTCATTGACGAGGCCCTGTTGCGACCCGGAAGGCTGGAAGTCAAGATGGAGATCGGTAAGAGGGCGTGCATACGGCGGCTCCCATCTTGCGGCGGCGATGGCGCCTCGCACGCTCAACCGCCGCTCCCCGTGTGACAGGCCTGCCGGACGAGAAGGGCCGCGTTCAGATCCTGCACATCCACACGGCAAAGATGCGTCAGTACAAGCTGCTGGCCGGCGACGTGGACATCAAGGAGCTGGCCGGCGAGACCAAAAACTACAGCGGCGCCGAACTGGAGGGGCTGGTCAGGGCGGCCCAGTCCACCGCCATGAACAGACACATCAAGGTCGGCGGTTGGGGGGGGGGGTGTTCATCCAGCACCCATACTAGATGAACCATATTGGCTTTCCGACCGATATCTAATATACAGATATGGTCACGTCTCATGTCGTGATACTACTGCATACATGTAGTACTAAGATACTAAGAGAGAAAATAAGCATACTGTACACCCCCATTCATCAAGTCCCCCGAGGGGGAGGCGGCCTCCTGGGATGGCGTTGCATCAGGCCACCAGGTGTGTGTACATTGCACATTATTATCATCTCCAAGTGAAGTTCAAGTCTACACAGCTGACGAAACACTTGACTACACACACACACACACACACACACAGTGCAGCAGATATTAGCAGGTGTTGACGTATGATGGACGTGATTCGTCCCCATCTTCCCCGGACTCATCTCCGTCTGACCTTTTGCGCTTCGAGGAGTTGGAGCTGGAAATGTTCATCTCCTTTGTGTGTGTGTGTGTGTGTGTGTTTGTGTGTGTGTCAGGCCAGCAGCACGGTGGAGGTCAACATCGAGACGGCGGAGACGCTGCAGGTCAGCAGACTGGACTTCATGGCGGCGCTGGATAACGACATCAAACCCGTAACGTTCTTTAAAGTTCTTATTTCCACATGCCGTCAGCATTGGAGGCCAGTTTTAATTAAAAAAAAGCTCAACGGCTCCTCGGCAGGCGTTTGGCACCAACCAGGAGGACTACGCCAGCTTCATCATGAACGGCATCATCCGCTGGGGCGACTCGGTGTCGGCCATCTTGGACGACGGGGAGCTGCTGGTGCAGCAGACCAAGAACAGCGAATACACGCCGTTGGTGTCTGTGCTGCTGGAGGGTAACGTGCACACACACACGCACACACACACACACACACACACACACACACACACACACAGGGCAACATGTGATGCACGTTCCTCTCTGCAGGCCCACCCAACAGTGGGAAGACGGCTTTGGCGGCCAAGATCGCCGAAGACTCGCAGTTCCCGTTCATCAAGATATGCTCCCCCGACAAGATGATCGGACACTCTGAGATTGCCAAATGTCAGGCCATTAAAAAGGTTACTCCGTAACACACACACACATGTACACACACATAAACACACACACACAACTCATGGTCAGTCATGTTGGACAGCGGCGTCCTTCCAGCTTGGTGGGAACACTGGGAAAGGTGCCCTAAAGGCATGCTGGCAGGACGCTGGTCCAACTCTGACCTCAAAGAGCCGGGTATCATTGACCGGGTATCAGTCATGGATCCGTTCCAACATTTCCAGGCACGTAAGGCCTGGCTAAAAACCGGATCGTCCAGTGGTCCCCAACACTAACAATTCAGGTCCACTTTCACAGAACACCCCCAAATTTGTCGGCTACGTCAATCGTGACCGGACGCACAAAAAAGCCTCAAGAACCCATGTTCGAAAAAAACAGGAAGTCGGCCATTTTGATTTACAGCGAGGCCCAGGGGTTGTATTTAAATGAACTAGTCCTGGTCACTTGGACCATAGGAGCCCATATGGATACTACACACACGGGTGCTGTTACGTCATCAAGGGTTTTAGGCTGGCACACATGACGAAGACCACAACTTCAAACCATGAGATTGGTGGGGGTGCGAGGGCCCGTTCGGCGCCGCTTGCAGCGCTAATAATTGGGATTGTTTGGTCCAGGTTTTTGAGGACGCCTACAAGTCTCAGCTGAGCTGCGTGGTGGTGGATGACATCGAGCGTTTGCTGGGTAAGTTTACGGGAATTTGTAACGAATTCACGTGGCTGCCATTGACGCTAAATGCCATGCGTGTCGTCCTGATGACGGTCAGACTACGTCCCCATCGGCCCACGGTTCTCCAACCTGGTGCTGCAGGCGCTGCTGGTTCTGCTGAAGAAACCTCCTCCAAAGGTAAGGCCGCTATGAAGGCGTCGCTCCACGGCCGGCAGACAGAGGGCAGCAGCCGACACGGAGGAGGAGGAGGAGGAGGCGGCGGCGGTGGCGTTTGGCTGCAAGTGGCATGAGATGGGCAGAGCGCGAGGGGGACGCTTGTTAGCGTTTGTTGTGCTGCGGGTGAATGGCGCCACTCAGGCCCGGTTTCTCATGCTTTCTTTGCCGCTAGCTTGTTGGTGGGTTTGTGAAAGCGAGCGCGGCGTGCTATACGGCCGCATGTGCATGAGAAGTGGCGCGGGGCCGGCCGCTGAATGCCTGGCCCGCCGTGCTCCTCCGGCCCTGTGAAGCGCAGGGCCCAGCGGGGCGCCGGGGGGAGGCCGGGGGCGACACGGAGGAGAATGGGCTCTGTGAGAGAGCCGGGACCTGGCAGCGCCGCCGCCTGTGTGGCACCTCATCTGCATGCAGCATCGCAACCCCCCACGCCATGGGGGGGCAGCCGGCGGCCATAATCCCCCCGTCTGCTCGCCACTCTCCTGCCGCTCCTTCTCCTGGTCCTCCTCCAGCTCGCCGGCTTAGCTCAGCTACACTTATTTTCTTTTCTTCTTGGCTGTGTTTGTCTCCTCTGCGAGCATCACAGCACATCATAGCATCTCCACCTATGGTGGTAGCAGGGGTTGTTTTAGCACGTTGACGTAATACCACACGGGATACGGTGGGGTACATTGTGGTGGTCTTTCAGGGTCGCAAGCTGCTGATCATCGGCACCAGCAGTTGCAAAGACGTCCTGAAGGAGATGGAGATGTTGAACGCTTTCAGCACCACCATCCACATTCCCAACATCTCCAGGGGCGAGCAGCTGGTGGAGGCCCTGGAGGTAAAATCCACAGGCGCCCAAAAGGAGAAATCCCTCCCAGTTGTTGAGATGTTCTTGTGTGTGCTCCTCTCAGCTGCTGGGAAGTTTCCAGGAGAAGGAGAGGGCCGTCATCGCCAACGCCGTCAAGGGCCAGCACCTGTGGATCGGCATCAAAAAGTTAATCATGCTCATTGAAATGGCGTCACAGGTAAGCTTGTATCGTCTAGGACCTTCTAAATACAGTTCTAACATTGTTAGAGTCCTTTAAACATGCCATAGCACCCCTATAGTCACCTTTATACTCGTATTGCCTAATACAGTAGACATAATAGGAGAAAATAAGACATACAAACCTGTCTATGACCTTTTAGATGTTATTTTTACCTTTATTAGAGCCCTCCAGACATGAAATAACACCCCTATAGTTATCTTTACACTCACATAATGTAGACATAATGGAGACCGGGGGTGTCTAAACGTTTTTCCAATGAGGGCCACAGAGCGAACAATGAATGGATGCAACTTTTCCACTTTCTACTTCGCGTTTTGTCGTGTATATTTCATACTGTAGGTGAAAAATTCTATTATTAATATCAACTTCACTTTTCTTAAATTGTGTTTTTCCAATATGGTGACATTTTACCAAACCTAATTTTCCAAAAATCACAACTTCACTTTGCTTTGTTATTCCTAATATCACAAATTCCAAAATTCTGATTTTTCTTGAATGTTTCATCTCTTTCACGTGTGGGCTACTGACATGGTAGTATTCTTATGGTAGTATTCTTCCTCGTAGTAGTACCACTTTATCCTTATTCTTATTCAGCATTTATTTACATCATATCATTTCCCAAAATTTTCTTATGTCTACTACACGGGTGTCCAAAGTGAGGCCTGGGGGCCATTTGTGCCTAGTGGCACATTAAAAAAAAATATTACAAGAAACATTTTTTTTGTTGTTGAAAAAGGGGTAGTAATTTTACAAGAATAAATACAAAATATTACAAGAAAAAAGTTGTCATTTAATTAGAAAAAGTCTTATTTTTACAAGAATCATGTAATATTATGAGGAAAAATCATGTCATTTTAGGAGCATAAATTTGAAATATTAAAGAAAGTTTCGGAAACTATTTTTTAGAAAAATTTATTAATTAATATTATGGAAATAAAGTAGTAATAATACAAGAAGAAAATGTACAATAAATAAAATAAAAACAATAAAAACGAATACATAGAAGACTAAATAAATAATAAATTATAATAATAAATAATAATAAAAATAAATAAACCAAATAAATCATAAAAATTTAAATTAAAAAACAGCTGTAATTGAACCAGAAAAAGTCAAAATATGTAAATAAGAAAAATAGTTGTAATTTTCCTAGAATAAAAAAAATGTTAAGATTATAAGGAAAAATAATTTCATTAAAATAAAATAAAAATACATTGGACTATGATGACAAAGTTGTCATTTTTGTAAAATGATCTTGGGTAAAAAGTATTGAATAAAACCATCTAAAAAGTGAATATAACTTTTAGAATAACTTATAAAATATTCCAAGAATGATTAGTCATATATGTATTTCTATGATGGCGAGTGGGCGTGGCCACAAGTGTTTTCCAGACACTCGTCCTCCCGCATCTGGTCGCCAGAGCGTCACCTCGCCGAAGCACACAAGCGTCCGCCGTGCGTCACGTCCAATGAGACAGCGTGCGGTCGCCACTTCCTGTACGCTCATACTTGACAGCGCTCGCCGTCCAACTTCCAGTCACGAGGACACACACACGTCCTCGCTTCCCAAAAGTCATCCAGGCTGGTGGGGGGGGGGGTTTGGGGGGGTGACAGGTTGAGCGAACATGTGCCTTTAATTCATGCAAAGACGACTCGGAGGTGTTTGTCACGCGGCCTGGGGGGGGGCCTGCACGTCCTCCGTTCCAATGGGAAGGTTCAAGCCGCCGCACACACGTGTGCTGCTGTGATTTACTACGAGGAAGGCGTTAACTGGCACCAGGATGTTGCGTGGCGTTGTGCGGCGGTATGTGGATGTTGCGTAATTCCTGTGGTATGCACGCTCGCCGCCATCTTTGCCACCACCGTGCACCTGAAGAAGCAGGAACCTGCTTTTTTAACCCCTCCCTCCCGTGCACCTTCCGGACCGCCGCTCCCCGTTGTATGACCCCCCCCCACCCACTCACTAAGTGGGTGCTAAGCTAAGCTTTTTATTTTGTGTTTTCTTTGTGTTTTGCTGCTAGATGGACGCCACCTACAGGGTTAGCAAGTTCATGAGTCTGCTACGAGACGAAGGAGCGTAAGTTCCTCCCTCTGCTCTTATAGCGCCACCTAGACACGGCTCAGGGGCCCCAAGCGCCGAGCGAGAGTCGCGTCTGCGTGAAAAGCTTGTCGGGAAGGGAGACATCCACATATGTCCCCGTATGTCCGCATACGTCCCCCATATGTCTTCATACGTCCCCCATATGTCTCCATACGTCCCTCATATGTCTCCATATGTCCCCATATGTCCGCATACGTGTCCATATGCCCCCATATGTCCCCATACGTCTCCATACATACATCCTCATATGTCTCCATAAGTCCTCATACGTCTCCATACATACGTCTCCATACGCCCCCATATGTCCCATACGTCTCCATACATACATACATCCTCATATGTCCCCATATGTCCTCATACGTCTCCATACATATGTCCCCATATGTCCTCATACATCTCCATACATATGTCCCCGTACGTCTCCATACATACGTCCCCATATGTCTCCATATGTCCTCATACGTCTCCATACATATGTCCTCATACGTCTCCATACATATGTCCCCGTACGTCTCCATACATACGCCCCCATATGTCTCCATATGTCCTCATACGTCTCCATACATATGTCCTCATACGTCTCCATACATATGTCCCCGTACGTCTCCATACATATGTCTCCATATGTCCTCATACGTCTCCATACATACGTCCTCATATGTCTCCATATGTCCTCATACGTCTCCATACATATGTCCCCATATGTCCTCATACGTCTCCATACATATGTCCCCGTACGTCTCCATACATACGTCCCCATATGTCCCCGTACGTCTCCATACATATGTCCCCGTACGTCTCCATACATATGTCCCCATATGTCCCCGTACGTCTCCATACATATGTCCCCATATGTCCCCGTACGTCTCCATACATACGTCCCCATATGTCCCCGTACGTCCCCATATGTCTCCATATGTCCTAATACGTCTCCATACATACGTCCTCATACGTCTCCATACATATGTCCCCATATGTCCCCGTACGTCTCCATACATACGTCCCCATATGTCTCCATATGTCCTAATACGTCTCCATACATACGTCCTCATACGTCTCCATACATATGTCCCCATATGTCCTCATACGTCTCCATACATATGTCCCCATATGTCCCCGTACGTCTCCATACATACGTCTCCATAGATCCCCATACGTCTCCATACATACGTCCCCATACGTCCCCATACATCCCCATACGTCCCCATACATCCCCTTTTAGTGGATGATTGTGATCGTGCTTCTGATTGGGAGTGCGAGCGACTGACCAATCATGGCGAAGGATTTCTGCCTGCTGAGGTGATCTTTCATCTTCTAATGGCCCCAAGCTTCCACGCCGTCTTCATGCTCTCGCTCGGTGATTCTGGCCCCTGAACCTCAAAATTTGGGTCCCCCCCCCAATACGCTCGTTGATACCATTTGCCTCCCCCAAACAGACTCGGCTCCGACATCTTTGTGCCGATATAGAGGGGGCGGAGCCACAACGAGGCCTTTGGACCGGGGTAAGATGGCGACTGTAGTGTCCTCTGTCCCCCAGCGGCTCCTCCTCCTCTTCCTCCTCTTCCTCAGCAGCAGCGTGTGAAAGCTAAGAGAAATGAAGAGTTGTGTATAATATATGATATGATATATGATTGTACACATATCTTTGGATCATTCCACGGACCTCCTTGTCTTATTGTCGTCTTTAGCACAGGTCAATAAATGATGATGGCCCGCTCCCTGGTGTGTGTGTGTGTGCTTGTGTGTGTGTGTGTGTGTGTGTGCGTGTGTGCGTGTGTGCGTGCGCTTCGTTGGGACTCCCAAAAACACCACAAGGCAGCTTTGTTGTTCAAATATATAATCTTAGTTCAGTCATACAGATATATACATTGTATAATAAATAATATTTATAAAAACATAACATTTGCGATTATAAAATCAAAAGGGCATTATTGGCTTTCCAACATTTGTACAACACTTTGGATGTAGCGGGAGGGGGTGGGGGTGGGAGGGGGGCAGGAACAGGAAGATGCTATCACGCTACCGCAGTACCGCTTTGATCCTGGTGGGGCGCTCGTGCATCAAGGGGGGCCGGCCAAGGTAGGCTAGGCTAGGAAAGGGGAGGAGTTAGTGTTGACCATGGTCACTTCATGTACTATTTTTAGCATCACGCCTCGCATTAGCCCGCTAGCTAAAGAATCGTTGGAGCAACGCGACCACGCGTTGGCCATCGTGACCTTTAACCCAGGGGTGTCCAAGCCATGCAACCATGACGCTTGGACGTTTTTATGTTTCAAGAAAAAAGTGCATTTCAGTTTTGACATCATTTTTGCTGCTTGTTTTCTTCTGAAATAATCTTGGAATTTTATGACTTTATTCCCATAGTATTTGGAATTTATTCCCATAGTATTCAGACTTTATTCCCATAGTATTCTGACTTTATTACCATAGTATTTGGAATTTATTACCATAGTATTTGGAATTTATTACCATAGTATTCATACTTTATTCCCATATTATTTGGAATTTATTCCCATAATATTCAGACTTTATTCCCATAGTATTTGTAATTTATTCCCATAGTATTCAGACTTTATTCCCATAGCATTCTGACTTTATTACCATAGTATTTGGAATTTATTACCATAGTATTTGGAATTAATTCGCGTAGTATTCATACTTTATTCCCATATTATTTGGAATTTATTCCCATAATATTCAGACTTTATTCCCATAGTATTTGTAATTTATTCCCATAGTATTCAGACTTTATTCCCATAGCATTCTGACTTTATTCCCATAGTATTTGTAATTTATTCCCATAGTATTCGGACTTTATTCCCATAGTATTTGGAATTTATTCTCGGAAAATGATATCCTTTTTTTCCATTTCGGCTTTTTTTTCCTTTAATTTTTAAATTTAATTTTCCAACTATTTTAACTTTTCGTCTTGTGAATTTTTTTTTATTCATAATCATGACTTTATTCCTGTAATATTTTGACTTTATTCTTGACTTTATAACATTCTAACTTTTTCCGCAGCCCAAAATTACAACTTTATTTGTATTTTGTTTTTCATATTACTTCAAAAATACTTCAAAAAAAGCATCTATCTTTAATATTTAAACTTTGTATTACAATTTTCCCCCCGCATAATATTACATTATTTTCATAAACTTTTGTCTTTAATCATTTTTCTGTAAATAACTTGTCATTATTATAGGGAAATTACTACTGTTTTTTTTTGTCTTTTTTTTTTTTTTTTAGTTTTGTCAAGTGATATTTTTCAAATGTAAAACAACCCAGCTGCGGGCCACAAACGGCCCCCGGGGCTGCATTTGGGACACCCCTGTGTTAAGGTGTCCTGTGAGGAAAGAGAAGGTAAACCCTGTGATTTGGACCTGATGTGTTCCTAAGTATATTTTCAAACTCCTAAGCATGCTGAAGCTTGACTGGAGCGAGTCGGGCCCTGCGGTTGCTGGTGTCGCAGCACCGCTAGACTAGCGTGGCAGCAACAAGCAGTTAGACGAGGGAGGGGCGGATGGAGGTGGGGGGAGGTGGGGGGTTGGAATAAACCCTGTTCCAGTTCTTCCCAGAATGGAGTGTAGCGAGGTTTGGCTGAAATGTGGCGTTGTTAGCTTGCGGAATGAGCTTGCCTGTTGGCGCACATGCCGCCTCCTGCATACCTGTGCAGTCCCGGCCGGGTGGGAAATGTCAGCAATGCGCCGCCGTAAAAAAAAAAAAAAAAAAAAAAAAGACCTGGAGCCGCGGCGTTGTTGCTGCGCCAGTGTCTCATCAGCTCAGTAGTTTGAAGACAGACAGCGAGCCACTGCTGCTCTCAGTCCCGTTCAGTAGTCAGACACCCTGGGGCCGCCCGCCCGACCGGCCTGTAGAGGTTGGTCTATAGGTGGAACCCCCAAATCCAGCCCGAGCGGCCGGAAAGTCAGGCATTAAAGTGAAACTGTACATGTGGTCGGCAGAAGGGGGAAATAAATAAAGACATGGGGCGGGGGTCAAGCAGGGGCAGGGGTCAGTGCTGCGATGCGGTGGGACGGGGCGAAGATGGAGCGGGCGCTTCAAGGAGACGCGGCGCAAGGGATCGGGGCGGCTCTCATAGTCCAGCACGTGTTCGAACGCCCCCCCGCCCCCCTCACTTGCACGTGTGCACGTCGTAGACGCGTACGCACTCCTGACAGCTGACGTAGCAGCACCAGTGGAAGATGCAGTGACACTTCTCCTTGCGCTTCTCAGTCCGGGTGTTGTGTCCGCGGCCGCAGCACAGCAGGTCGCAGCCCTCGATGCCGTGCGACGACACGTTGCAGGCGCGGTCCTGCGTGCCGAAGGAGCCCGTCTCCTGGTTGGGCTCGCAGAAATTAGGCGAGCCCTCGTAGTAGACCAGGTCCCGCTCGGTGGGGTGCTTGAAGAAGGCGTACTTGACTCGCAGGGTCTCCACCCAGCCGCGAGACTCCCGGTGCTTCTCCACCACCATCTCGGAGGCGCTGTCGTACTTGTCTTTCAGGTAGTCGCCCAGCATGCGGAAGTCGGGCTGGGCCCACCAGCAGGTCTTCACCTCGCAGCTGCCGGACAGGCCGTGACATTTGCAGCGCAGGTGCATGTGGTCCAGGATGGTCTGAGAGACACACGGGGAAAACGTCAGTGATTCTTTCCCTGGGGCGGAGATGGAATCCCAGATAAAAACATTCCAAAGCCGGGGGGTGGGGGGGCGCATACTTGACACCGCGGACAAAAGTTTCATCGGCGGATTCACTCAAAGGAGAATCTGCTGATGAAACCCGGAAAGGAGATTTCTAGGCGCAGCTGCTAATTCTCTTTGTGAGCCGCCCGCCCCGGGCGAGTCCCACCTTTGTCTCGCTTTCATTCAACATCTATATTTAGCCCCCAAAACCACCTCATCGCATCAGCACGTCGGGGATGGACATGTGACATCACGCAGGCGGCTGGCGGTGCCCCCGGGCCCAAACACGGCAGCATCCAGGTGGCCAGGAGACGACCCCGCAGGCTGGGATGCCGCCGGGATCTGTTAACTCCTTTCCCTGGAGTCACGCACCTTATTTGACAGTCAGGGAATTTTGCGGAATTTGGCAGGGTGTGTGTTGGTGTTTCACCTCAAAGGGAACACTCCACATGAATGACTCGTTAATTAGTTAATTATGACATGAAAGCCGGGTGCCGAGCCACCTTGGACCCGGCTTTGTGCACCGGGAACAGGAAAGGGCCTGAATCCGAGTACTACCTTACTTCCTTGACGCTCGGTTTTAAGGGGAGGGAAAGGGCGGACGAATGAAGTCAGTCCAACCACTGACTGATTCATTGATGGGGGCCGTTTGACCCGACTTCAGGGGGTCCACTAGTATGACATATTTGAAAAAACTTTACCGTGCGTCCCGCTTCGTTGTTGTGCCGGTTCATGGCCGAACGGGCGTCCGGTCGGTTCTCCCGGGCGTCTGCAAACTCCCTGGACACCAGCACGCCGAATTCGGCGTCCTCGCTGCAGCCGCCCCATTTCCATCCCTCCCCGGGGGGTCCCTTGTGGTGGGAGTCGCAGCCGCACATGGTGGACGTCCCCTCGGCGCAGGAGCGCGTGACGGCGAAGGCGACGCCGGCTGAAGCGATGGCGTGGACAAACGCCGACTCTCTGGTTGCTGAGGGAGACGGGGGCCAAGCGGCAAACAGGCGGGGGAGGGAAAGAGTGTGTCAATCGTGTTAAACATGGTCAAGAGCGAAGTGCCAACATCCCGACGCCGCTTTTCAAAGTCCTCCTCTTAAAGTGACAGACACGGCGCTCAGTTAAACCAAAACCGGCGATCCAGAGTTAGTCTGGAGTTTAAAACACCTGGTCAGCCGCCCTTTCCTTCACGGTATCCAACCATAAACACTTTGGTTCCTGCTGCATGCGTGCCGACTCCTGGGAAAAGCCCAGTGACATCAGTCCTTTGTGGCGGTGTCAGGGGGGCCTAGCGCTCACTGGGATCTCATGACCTCCCGTCATCCCTGAGGTGTGCTGCTTTGCATCTGGATAGTGTTTCAGGAATGTTGTCATCCCCCTCCGCCCCCGTCCCTACCCATCCCCGTGGAGTGCCCAAGGCCTTCAGGTGAAACCTAGCAGCACAACGACCCGTTCCTGTCCTGAACCGTGGGATGAGCTGACGCCCCCTTTGAAGGCCACGGCTTATTATGTAAGCGGACACCATTGTTTTCCAATCGGAGCACACTTGTTGTGCCTCGGCTGTGACGCGCCGCCGGCTCTTGGACAAATGGAAACACACACGGGTGCCCACGGGTGCCCACAGAGAGCCGAGATGATCCTGCTCTTTCTTTCCCGGGTCTTATACCTAGCATGACGTGGCTGTCCGTCAACAGAACCATTTTAGCTCCTGCTAACGTGACAGGGCGGCACGCACCCCGAGGCCGTCGTCCGCCATCCCGGTCGAAGCCGAGTCGGGTTCCCCTCGGCGAGAGAGCCCCGGAGCGGCGGCTTCTCGCCAAGGCTAGCCCTGCTGCTGCTGCTACCTGCTGGGCCCATCAATCCGCCATTGTTTCCCTTGCGTCACGCTGCGTTAGCCGCACAAAGGGCCCAGCGACTGGCGCCGCCACCGCCCCTCTCTGCCCAGAGCTGGCATTCCCTACACTTTCTTAACCAAGCGCCCCTCATCCCCCCCCCCCCCCCCCCCCCCACACCCCTTTCTTTCCACCTCCCTGATCCGAAACCCCACTTCCTGCGGGCATCGGCGCTGTCCGATGCTCGGTGGCAGCGTGGCCCCTGGTTTTGGCCTCCCCGTTCCAAAGTGCACGCCCGGGCCAGGTCGGGAGCGCTCCCCTTTCAGCCTGTTCATGCCGGGAGTCAAAAGGGCGTGTGAATGGTACGTCCGTGGGAGCCGGACTCTGTGAGGCGCGTAGCGGCCTTCATGCACAGTAGGGGTTGAGCGGAGCCCCCCCCCCCCCAGCCCTTTTCTATTGCCTGTAATCTCATTTGGCCTCCTCTCTCCTTTTGATTTGACGGAGGCGCTTGGACCGCTCGCATTCACGGGCCGGAGACACGCTGGCCATTCTTTTTCCACAAACGTCTACCTTCACAACAACGCGCGAGCAAGGCGGAACAATTAGTATTCCGCAGGGATCCACCTGATGAATGCGTGCAGTGTTTCCGTCGGTCGGCCGCGCTGACCGCCGCCCGCTGTATGCAGGTCGGGGGAACAGGCTGCGGTGCGTACGGAAGCGGAATGCGTCGCTGCTTGCGCTGTGCTGCAGCCAGGAAAGGTGTCTATTATTGTAATTGCCCTAGTTAGTCTTTTGGCAGCCGCTCTTGGCCTCGGGCTTCAAACTGTTCAAAGCTACATGTGGAGGTTTTGTAACGGCTTGCAATGGCCTTCCTGAACCCGCCGCACTCCTTAGTCATCCCGGAATGATGCAAAGACGCCGTACCTTTATCCAGCACCGGGCCAAAGATGGCCAGGTTGTCTTTGATGGTTGTGCAGTTCCATCGGCGCCCCCGGAACTGGTGCTGGCACTCCTGGATCCCCAGCTTGACGCCCTCGGCCACACTGGGCATGATCTCGATGTAGTTGCGGCAGAAGCGCAGCTGCTTGGGCACCAGGCCCGGGATGGAGCCGCACAGGATGGGTTGGGAGCCCAGAGACGAGTACTGCTGCCCCAGGGCCAGGGACCTGCAGGGCGACAACGTCATTGAGCATCTCGGGAATGTGGAGAACTAGAACATCTTTTCAACGCGGCGTCTCACATCCCAGCTCACAATAGCTGACACTCGATCTGGAAGATATGCAACAGTTCCAAGTCCAAAAGTGACTCAAACCGCCCAGTAGTAACATTGCGTCGGGGTTTTTGTACTGTCGTTGTTGTTCGTTGGAAATGAGAATGAAGTCATTCCAACATCCAAGACTTGACTTAAACCAGTCCCTCGTTTATCACAGTTAATTCATAAAAACTGAATTTCAATATAGCATTGAAGACTTTCTACACATAATTTTCTATATACAGTTTGTAACATTATTAGAGCCCTCTAGACATGAAATAGCACCCCTATAGTCAGCTCTACACTCCTATTACCCAATGGAGTAGACATAATGAGAGAAAATAAGACATAGAAAACCTGTTTACAACATTCTAAATACAATTTTTGACATCCATAGAGCTCTCTAGACATTAAATAACACCCCTATAGTCAGCGTTACACTCATATTACCCAATGGAGTAGACCTAATAAGAGAAAATAAGATAAAGAAAACCTGTTTACAACATTCTAAATACAATTTTTGACATCCATAGAGCTCTCTAGACATGAAATAACACCCCTATAGTCAGCTGTACACTCCTATTACCCAATGGAGTAGACCTAATAAGAAAAAATAAGACAAAGAAAACCTGTTTACAACATTCTAAATAATTTTTTTGACATCCATAGAGCTCTCTAGACATGAAGTAACACCCCTATAGTCAGCTTTACACTCATATTACCCAATGCAGTAGACCTAATAAGAGAAAATAAGACATAGAAAACCTGTTTACAACATTCTAAATACAATTTTTGACATCCATAGAGCCCTCTAGACATGAAATAACACCCCTATAGTCAGCTTTACACTCCTTTACACTCCTATTACCCAATGTAGTAGACATAATAAGAGAAAATAAGACATAGAAAACCTGTTTACAACATTCTAAATACAATTTTTGACATCCATAGAGCCCCCTAGACATGAAATAACACCCCTATAGTCAGCCTTACAGTCCTATTACCCAACGTAGTAGACCTAATAAGAGAAAATAAGACATAGAAAACCTGTTTACAACATTCTAAATACATTTTTTGACATCCATAGAGCTCTCTAGACATGAAATAACACCCCTATAGTCAGCTTTACACTCCTTTACACTCCTATCACCCAATGTAGTAGACATAATAAGAGAAAATAAGACATAGAAAACCTGTTTACAACATTCTAAATACAATTTTTGACATCTATAGAGCTCTCTAGACATTAAATAACACCCCTATAGTCAGCTTTACACTCCTTTACACTCCTATCACCCAATGTAGTAGACATAATAAGAGAAAATAAGACATAGAAAACCTGTTTACAACATTCTAAATACAATTGTTGACATCCATAGAGCCCTCTAGACATGAAATAACACCCCTATAGTCAGCTTTACACTCATATTACCCAATATAGTAGACATAATAAGAGTCACCAAGACATTTAAGATGTAAATAAGACTTCTGCTCATGTTCCCTGCTTAGCATCAGGTGAACAACAAGTAATGTTTATGGCCCCAACATAGCCGTGTTATTACTGTGTGGTATCATTTCAACCTCTAGTGGCACCTAGTGGCCAATGTAGAATACTACATTCACAAGTACAACGTTTCTTCTGCCTTGTATTTGTGTTTTACTTCCTTTTGTTGAAGCGAGGGACGCCAGCGGTGTATTCTTATACTTTTGGTGCCCCCTTGAACTTCCCACAATCCTGGTGATGGTGACCTGCCCGGGGATGGGCGGCCTCTCTGGATGGATACCTGCCCCACCGGAGGGGACTCATGCCACTCTGACAGCACGGCGATTCACAGTGAGTCCTCTTTGTGTACTTCCTGTTTGCTCTATCAGTTGGTTGCTAATCAATCAATCAGTCAGAGGTGGGACTATGGTCCTGACACGCCCCCCCAAAACTAAGACAAGGATGAGTCATGGCAGTAGCAGAATCACACCTTCATAAATGACTTAATGAGTTGTCATCAGAGGTGGGAGGAAGCCAGGGTTTAAACCCAAGTTCAAGTCAAGTCTCAAGTCATGACAAGTCAAGACTTTATTAAAGCCCTGTAGACAACACCTAACACCCCTATAGTCACCTTTACACGCTATTATTCTCTGGATATGCTACAGGGGCTAACCAGATAGCCTCACATTTATTTCCTCTAAACTCAAGATGCCAAAAAACGTACCACTTCCACATGGAATAGGAGAACATTTCTCATGACTTCGTACTAAATGTTTAGCGCCATTACTAGCAGATATGCTACATGTGAAATAAGACCAGTAAGGCAAGCCTGAGTCATGTCCATGTGACCTGTATCTGATTTTCTCACGCAGGAGTAAACGGTACAATTCCCATTTTTGCCAAATGCGACCCAGGCCTCTTTCGTATATGATCATAAATGGCTAACATGTCCTATTTTGTCTTATTGTGTCTACTGTATTGGGTGATAGAAGTGTAAAGGTGACCATAGGGGTGTTATTTCATGTCTGGAGGGCTCTAATAATGTTTAAAAAAAACTATTTAGAAAGTCATAAACAGGTTTTCTATGCCTAACATGTCATATTCTGTCTTATTATGTCTACTGTATTGGGTGATAGAAGTGTAAAGGTGACTATAGGGGTGTTATGTCATGTCTGGAGGGCTCTAATAATGTTTAAAAAAACTATTTAGAAAGTCATGAACAGGTTTTCTATGCCTAACATGTCCTATTCTGTCTTATTATGTCTACTGTATTGGGTGATAGAAGTGTAAAGGTGACTATAGGGGTGTTATTTCATGTCTGGAGGGCTCTAATAATGTTTAAAAAAACTATTTAGAAAGTCATAAACAGGTTTTCTATGCCTAATATGTCATATTCTGTCTTATTATGTCTACTGTATTGGGTGATAGATGTGTAAAGGTGATTATAGGGGTGTTATGTCATGTCTGGAGGGCTCTAATAATGTAAAAAAAAAACTATTTAGAAAGTCATAAACAGGTTTTCTATGCCTAATGTCCTATTTTGTCTTATTGTGTCTACTGTATTGGGTGATAGGAGTGTAAAGGTGACCATAGGGGTGTTATTTCATGTCTAGAGGGCTCTAATAATGTTTAAAAAAACTATTTAGAAAGTCATAAACAGGTTTTCTATGCCTAATATGTCATATTCTGTCTTATTATGTCTACTGTATTGGGTAATAGATGTGTAAAGGTGACTATAGGGGTGTTATGTCATGTCTGGAGGGCTCTAATAATGTTAAAAAACTATTTAGAAAGTCATAAACAGGTTTTCTATGCCTAACATGTCATATTCTGTCTTATTATGTCTACTGTATTGGGTGATAGGAGTGTAAAGGTGACCATAGGGGTGTTATTTCATGTCTGGGGGGCTCTAATAATGTTGAAAAACGATTTAGAAAGTCATAAACAGGTTTTCGATGCCTAACATGTCCTGTTTTGTCTTATTGTGTCTACTGTACTGGGTGATAGGAGTGTAAAGGTGACCATAGGGGTGTTATTTCATGTCTGGAGGGCTCTAATAATGTTTAAAAAAACTATTTAGAAAGTCATAAACAGGTTTTGTATGTCTAACATGTCATATTCTGTCTTATTATGTCTGCTGTATTGGGTGATAGGGGTGTAAAGGTGACTATAGGGGTGTTATTTCATGTCTAGAGGGCTCTATGGATGTCAAAATTTTTTAGATTTAGATTAGATTAAGCTTGGCCAGAAAACAATAACGCCATTACTCCCCACATGGAGCATCACCACTCAAATTCCCACAGACACGCTCTCACATCTTGCAGGAAGTCCTCCCTCGCGCTTGCGTCTATGCTGGGCAGATGTTAGCGACTTTGCCATATGTTAGCAATATTAAAATGGCACGAGCGCCTTTTTGCACTGCTGGATCTTAAGAAGGTTCTAAGTAGAGCTTCAAAACACAAACAGAAGACATGGAGTGAGATAAAAAAAAAACAGCTTTGACTATTTCAAGGAATTTGGAATATTGCTGATCAGCCACAATCCTGATGTGAGACGTGACCACACACGTCTTTCTCGATTCTAAAGATATAAAAACAGCTAAAATAGATGCAGCCAAGCTCCATTATTATTATTATTATTATTAGTCGTATTAACATTGTTACGCCCAAGAACTACATTACTGGCGTAGTGACACCTCGCCTCACCCCAACCCCGGGAAGCTACTAGCCGGCTAGCAGCTAGCTTCACCACACACACGTTGACCATGCCTCGCCTGCTGCTGTGTTTGTGTTTGGGACTTTAAATAAGTTACCGGCAGGTGTAGCGTTCCTTTCTAAGTTGCGGCGTTCCCATTCCCAGTTGTCTCGATCCCGTTTCTTCCTTGTGTATCGTGGATCTGGACTCAGATCCTCCTTAAAATCCACTGTGCCGTTTCCACCTGGTGTTGACATTTTGCCCAGGAGTGAATCTAAGATTAATCTGGGCGTGTCGAACATCTGACATGCGTCAGCGCCGCGTTGGAATGGTTCCCGTGGAGATGCTGATGAATCGACACGTGTTGGGTTCGTGGTGCCGGAGGTTTTTCGGGCGCCACTCAGGTGCTGCATTTTAATTGCTTTCAAAGTGCACGGCGAACAGGACGTGGGTGGCGTCTTGTGTTTTAACACGTAGAACGCCCGTCACGAACGACCTCGTGACTCAAGCATGCGCTTTGATTTGAAAGTTAGCATCCATGACGCTTCGTTCTGGTGGCGGTAAACACAAAGGATGGCGGCGCTGGACAGTGATCAGCTGATGAGTTCAGGACCCCCCCCCCCCCCCCCGCCCCGCCCTCACCCTCAGCATGGTGCCAGCCAATCAGCAGGAGTCAAGAATGGCCGTCTAGGACTTCAAAGCAACATGATTCTTTCTCTCGCCTGATCACATCACTAGGAGGCTAGCATTAGCATTAGCATTAGCATGGCCGCCTGCTTTACAGGAAATAAGAGCTTGGCTAATGGTTTTGTGTAGCGCAGCATTGGTGTTAGCTAACCGTGTTTGTTGTGTTCCTGACTTCAGCGTGTCTGCTGACTCAGTACTTTGATTAGACGGCCCCCCGGCCCCCGGCGTGGCCACCCATTAATCTGAGAGCGGGATACGCCCAAGCGGATGTCGAGACGCAACAGTCGGCGCTCCGGTTGGGCGCTCAGATGACGGCCCCCTGATCCGTGGGGTTGCCTTCTTAGCCAGGCGCTAATGAGTGTCAAGCCCCCGAGGGGGCCGTGCGCGCGCGGAGTCATGCACACGACGGCCTCATGCGCGCCACGCTCAATCCGCCCGCCCCGGCTTCTGGGAAGCTGCGAGCAACAAGTCCCGACCGGAGCGGCGAGCCGGCAGACCTCCAGAGAGGCAGCCAGACGGGGGCATCCGCTGCAGGCGCCGGGACAAAGAGCGGCAGCGGCGGCCAACTGCTGGCTTTGGCAGGTGCGTGCCCCGGCAAGTCCCGCGTGGGGCCTCTCATGGCCCGGGGGGGTATGCGGGGGGGTTCTCTGTAGCTGAAGTGGCCCCGTGTGAAAGTATGACGGTGAGACATGAAACCTGCTGCTAGAGTACACCCTCCATCCGTAAACGTGGGACAGCATCATGAAAGTATTCCGGGGCTCCTTTCATCCCAAAAGCCCTGAAGCTTTGCCGAGGTCGGAATTACAGGACTTCCCAACTAGAAGCCATGCTTCCAGAGGCCGGAGATCTGCTTCTTAGAGCATCGAGGCCACAGAGCGTGGATGATGAGGCCGGGTCCAACCTAATTCTGCCTACTTAGGACCCGACCTTGACCCCCTTTTGGATTCTGAACATCAGTTCCTCGCCGGGCGACAAGAACATCTTGAAGCTCTGGATGTCTGAAGGTAACAAACTTTGTGGAGACTTTATGGAAAGGCTGCAGGGCAGACAAAGCAGCCCCAGTCTGAAACCCCCCTGGGGCAAGAAGACCACTGCAAGAATAATCCTGCAAACAGGAAGTGGCTATCTCGGGAGCGATCTCCTCAGGAGCACGTGACCTCTTGCCTGGAATGACGTCAACGTTTCACATCCACGAGTCGCTTCGCCACTCATCTCATGAATTTGTCACGCTAGCAGATGCTAGCTGTTGTTCTCATGTGACTTCTGGGAGTCCGACTTGGATTGAACCCCGGTCCTCCTGCTGTTTACCTCCATGGGTGGATGCCTGAGCGTGTTGTCAGAGTTGCCCGCAGGCCGCCGTGTTCCTGAAAGGAGGCGCAGCCGCGCGTTGTTTTTGTTTTCAAATCCCTCGCCGAAGACGCTGCAAAGACGCAAAGTGGGCCACGGATGGTTGGCGGCTCCGCTCCAGGATGGGACCTCTCCCGGTGGAGGAACTTCTTCTTGATTTGTAGTCCAAGAGCTCCTGGCTGATCTGATAAAAAAAAATGACGGGACCACTGACGAATGTTCCAACCTGTCGGGAGGGTTTCTACCCGCCCCCGTTCCTGCCGCGCAGAGAGTGCGGCGTCGGGACAAGGAGGCCCTGCAGTCACACGAGTGGAGACTGAACACCGTGTAAACTTGTGAACCTGCAGCGGGACGACGGACACGGAGAGCGGATGTAGAAATGGATGTCGACGGATGACGTCGGCGGAACACGAGGTTGGATTCCCGGTCAGACGCGGTCCCGGTACGGTCCTAAAGTCTCCAAACAACAAAGGTGTCTGGTCTCCGGTCTCTGAACTCGCAAGGTCTTGGGGTGGACCTGCCACAAGAGTTCGAGAGCTGCCAAGTGTTCATGACAACCAAGGGCCCGTTTGGTCATTTAGGGGCCCAGAATAAAACCAGTCATCAGGGCCCCCACATCCTTTTCCAAAACCATTTGAAGTATGAATGTTGATCATCTACCAAGCAATCTATTGTGATCTACCGCCCATCTACCAACCCTCCTGGGGGGCTACTTTACTGGCTACGCTGGGACTTCATGGCTGCCTGTGTTTGAGTCTGGGTCCTGGAACCGGTTCTGGTCGCCATGTTGGAATATTTCTCAGTGGGTTATTTATCTATGGCAGCACCATCATAATACTACTAATAATACTAATATTTCTCATCTATGACAGCACCATCATAATACTACTAATAATACAAATATTTCTCATCTATGACAGCAGCAGGATAATAATACTACTAATAATACAAATATTTCTCATCTATGACAGCAGCATGATAATACTACTAATAATACTAATATTTCTCAGTGGGTTATTTATCTATGACAGCAGCATAATAATAGTAATACTACAAATAATACAAATATTTCTCATCTATGACAGCAGCATAATAATAATACTACTAATAATACTAATATTTGTCATCTATGGCAGCAGCATAATAATACTACTAATACTACTAATAATACTAATAATACTAATATTTCTCAGTGGGTTATTTATCGATGACAGCAGCATGATAATACTACGACTAATACTAATATTTCTGAGTAGTGTATTTAGCTGTTACAGTAGCATGATAAGAGTATTTTACTAAATTCCATTTTGGTTTTCATGAGTACTTATTTTGGAATCATTCTTAATCCTAATGTGATACATTTTCTTTTCTGTGCGTTCTAAAGATATTCAAAGAGGTAAAAAGAGGGCGCTAAGAATACACATAACGGGCCGACCTTTTGGAGAGCAAAAATGAAACTGCTTTATGTGATCTTATATGATCTCAAATGTACAAACATGCTGATGAAAAATAGAAAGGTGTGCCTTGACCCCCCCCCCCAACCGCCCACAATGTTTTACTTCTGTTGACTGCAGACTCGCGAGTCTTCCTCTTGTTATGCTAACGCTATGTCCCCCATATCTGATGTTTCTATGGACTCCAGATCTCCAACTAAGATGTCCACCTCCGTTTGGGTGAAGATCCACTTCTTCATCTCGGAGAAGAAGAAGCCAAGCCAGACGAATGCAACCAAGGCTGATTAAATATGGCCGCAGCGTTCATGAGGTACGTGCATGGACCGTTCATGGTCAAATGTGGGCGTGTCCGGGGGGGTTGGTGGGGGGTGGAGCTGTGCTCTGAGGCCCCCGGTCCTCATCTTGTGTTTGGTTGTTGAAGACGGCTAACGGCTATGTCAGATACCTAGCGTACTTTGACCGGGTCATTGAGCCTGGGGGTGCCAGAGGCTGCACAGGTGTGATCAGGTGTGATCAGGTGTGATCAGGTGCGATCAGGTGTGATCAGGTGTGACCAGGTGTGATCGGTGCATTGACCCCTTTGGTCTCCCCAATAACGAAGGTGTCCAGCAGGCGAGAGGAGCAGCTAATGAAGACCTTAACTATGATGTGTGTGCGTGCTGGTCCTAATGAGCTCCTTGCCTGCGGCCGCAGAAGGTTCCCCTTTGAGGAACTGGCCCGGCCTGTCTTTTACCGC
Source organism: Doryrhamphus excisus (assembly GCF_030265055.1). Lineage (NCBI taxonomy): Eukaryota > Metazoa > Chordata > Actinopteri > Syngnathiformes > Syngnathidae > Doryrhamphus > Doryrhamphus excisus. Next base: position 17,103,496 of record NC_080468.1, read on the forward strand.
CACTAATAGCCATGCATGGCTATGGGGGGAGGGGGCGCTCGAGGGGGGGGGTCGCTTTGTCATTTCCTACGTGAGCTCGCTGCCTGGGCTTTGATGGTGGCCCAGATTAGGACTGCTTTGAAACGCCACTCTCCTACGGAGCTCACCTGGCTCAGGTCTACACCGGACAGGAAGTCCACCTGCGGCCCGAGCACCCACCAGACTCAGTCCTCACCCCCCCCGCGCTTCCCCCCTTTTTGCGGCTGGGGAATAACAGCCCGACATCCTTGATCCTCTCACAGTGGGAATCATTTAAAGTGATCCCTTCGCTAACCATCCAAGCCCTGATTCAGGATGGGGGGGGGGGGGGGGGGGGGCTGTCAGATAATGACATTCCTGAGACCCGGAGATGGACTCTAGAGCTCCAGTTAAGCTGCTGGGGGGTCACGCTGGAGAGGTGTGTGTGCAGACTGGACGCTTTGGTCAACCTCCTCAGGTCTTTCCTGAAGGACCCTCTGATGTGAACGCCAGAAAGTAGGGACCGTAATAATAATAATAATATTCATTATAATAATACTACTACTAGTACTAATAATAATGCCAATAGTAAAAATACTAATCATACTACTAATAATACTACTAATAATAATAATATTAATAGTACGACTACTACTACTACTACTAATAATAATAATAATGATAATAATAATGCCAATAGTACTAATACTAATCATACTAATAATACTGCTACTACTAATAATAATATTAATACTACTACTACAACTACTACTACTGCTACTACTGCTACTACTACTACTAATAATAATAATAATAATAATAATAATAATGCCAATAGTACTAATACTAATCATACTAATAATACTACTACTAATACTAATATTAATAGTACTACTACTACTACTACTACTACTACTACTACTACTACTACTACTACTACTACTACTACTACTACTACTACTACTACTACTAATAATAATAATAATAATAATAATAATAATAATAATAATAATGCCAATAGTACTAATACTAATCATACTACTACTACTACTACTACTACTACTAATAATAATAATAATAATAATAATAATAATAATAATAATGCCAATAGTACTAATACTAATCATACTACTACTACTACTAATGATGATAATAATAATAATGCTACCACTAATAATAAAACCAATAGTACTAATACTAATCATACTAATAATACTACTACTACTAATTATAATATGAATAGTACTAATACTACTACTACTACTACTACTACCATAGTAGTAGTATAATACTACTACTACTACCTAATCTCTAAGATTAGGATTAGGAATCTCTACCCTAACTCTACGGTTACTCTAACTCTAACTCTTGGATTAGACCTAATCCTAACCCTAACCCTAGAGATTAGGATTAGGTCTAACCCTACCCTATTCTACCCTATTCTACCCTACCCTATTCTACCCTATCCTACCCTACCCTACCCTATCCTACCCTACCCTACCCTACCCTATTCTACCCTACCCTACTCTACCCTCGACATTGGCTTTTTATCGATATATCCCATACTGGTGTCAACCATTTTATGCCAATAATGTAGGTAGATACTTAGGGTTAATCCTAGTACCTATCTACTTATATTTGTTAGGGTTAATCCTAGTACCTATCTACTTATATTTGTTAGGGTTAACCCTAAGTATCTATCTACTTACGTATATTTGTTGGGGTTAACCCTAAGTATCTATCTACTTATATTTGTTAGGGTTAATCCTAAGTATCGATCTACTTATATTTGTTAGGGTTAACCCTAAGTATCTATCTACTTATATTTGTTAGGGTTAATCCTAAGTATCTATCTACTTATATTTGTTAGGGTTAGCCCTAAGCATCTATCTACGTATATTTGTTAGGGTTAATCCTAAGTATCCATCTACTTATATTTGTTAGGGTTAGCCCTAAGTATCTATCTACTTATATTTGTTAGGGTTAATCCTAAGTATCTATCTACTTATATTTGTTAGGGTTAGCCCTAAGTATCTATCTACTTATATTTGTTAGGGTTAGCCCTAAGCATCTGTCTACTTAGCTTTGTAGAGTTAGTATGTACTACTAAGTGAGTATGTGTTGCGATGAGAAGTAAGGATTAAGGGGAATAACGCTTATTGGATTCTAACATCCTGTGGCGGCCGTGCGGTGTGATGGTGATGCCGCAAACGCCTGTGCGACATTCCGAAAGGATCCAGCCGAGCGTCCCAAAAAAAATCCCCAAACGGAGCATGCTGCCAGGAACGGACGGGGAAGGACGGGAAGGACAAATGGAACTTTTTCTTCCTGGGGCGACGTCGCCTTGATGAGCCTTAGACCGCCCCCCCCCCCCCCCTGTCAACACGCCGTCTCTCGTAAGGAGTCCAAATTTACGGCCCCTCGGAGAGCGGCGGGAGGAGCCCTCTCTGAAACCCGGCACCTTTTCCGGCCGCTTCATTCCTCGGCTCACCTGCGCCGTCACCTGGAGCCACGCCGCCAAATTCGTCAAGAGCCGCCACGCATTGTTTTGACGAACACGACACCGCTGTCACGTTAGCCGGCCGAGCACCCGGCCCTTTGTGGCTCGTGCGCGGCGGTCCCCGTGGCCCCTCCAGCGCTTGGCGGCCGCCCGCCGGCTAAATGGAAGCAGAAGACGATGCCGGCGCTTGGGAGCGGGCCGCATGCTCTCGCCGGGCTACCGACGGCGTCGTGGTGCTCGTAGCGCATCGCTCACGCTCTGGAAAGTCCACATGTCAATTCCCGCTACGTTCCCGTCAACCAGCAGGAACAGGATCGAGGTTCGCTTTACTTTTAGGAAGTACCTTCCATCCGCACTGCGCCCCTTCCTGAAAACAAGTTGGTCACAACTCCAAAACCACCGGCGGGCCTCCCGGGACCCCCTTCATTGGTACTCACCACCAGATGGGATAGCCCCCCAGCACCCGCGAGCCGCACAGCCACACACACATGAAATATCCAAGCAGGTAGAAATCCATGAGGCCAGCCTTGGCGGAGGATCGGACGCTCCTGGGGGCTCCGCTTCCCGATGAACAATTGGCGACTGTGACTGCACCCCGAAAAGCGACAAGAGTCCTTCGGTCCGCGTCGGCCCAGGAACGTGTGAGGGGGTCCTGGTGGCTGGGAGAAGGAAAAGTGAGTGACGCTCCTCTCCTCTCCTTCCTTCCTTCCCTCCTCTCTCTCTCTTTCTCTCTCTCTCTCTCTCTGAGCTTCTTTTCCTCCCTAAGGTAGATGTCTTCCTCTCTCTCCACTTTTTCTCCCTCAGGATGCCTCATCCACAGGCTGAATATTAAATGGGGGGGGGGGGGTGTCAGCTGGCAAGCCAATCACAGGAGATGGCCTTAGGTTACGAAAAAAAAATTATTATTCCTTCCCATCTGTCAATCACACGCCACCCCCTGGTCATGTGGAAAGAGAAAGAGCGAGGGAGGGGCCAAAGAGGGAGGGGCACATGAAGAAGGTAACTTCTGGAAGCTTCCACCCTGACTAATTGATCCGGATATCGGTACGGGGACGCATGTCGCCGCACGCCTTCTTCGGGCCCGCTGACGGCAGTTGAAAAGAGTGTGTGTGTGTGTGTGTGGGGGGGGGGGGGGGGGTAATACAGTGAATTTTCCAAATTGTTGCCCGCCCGCCCCAGTGGGGGGAGCACATAAAAGGGGCCACAATAAAGCCATAAAGTGCGGCGGTGGCCGGGCCAGGCATGCGGCGCTCCGGCGGCCCAAAGGCGACACTTTTTTTTTTTTTTTACATCATCCCCATTGTCATTGTGATGGGATGAGGGGCAAGCGGCCGCGGGACATGGAGGGGGGCGGGGGTAGACGGAGGGCGGGACTCCTGTGATGGATAGCCTGCAGTGGTCTGATTCACACGCGAGGAAACTGATCAGCATGGAGACCGCAGAAGATCAAACGGCGCCGCTGATTGGGATCTGCTGGCTGCGTCGAGGAGACGTTTGATGAAGGCGTGGAAAGTTCAAGCGCCGTGTCTTCCTACCAAACTTCTTGTTATTCATGACAAATGTTTGAATATCAACCAACCCCCCCCCCCCCCCCCCCCAGCTACCACCAGCACGCAGGAAGTGAGGACGCATCACACCCGCCCAGCAGTGCCCCCGCTTTGCATTTTCATTGTCAAAACTTGTGAAAGGTGCTTTTGGTGGGCGGAGCTAGTCACAGCGTAGCGTGTTGATTGGCGGACAGAGACTGGTACCTCAAAGTGACAAACGGAAAGAAAGACGTCCTGCATTGTTGGAACGCCGCACCGATTCCACACGTCAACGTCGGGCCGGAAGCAGGCCTGCCCAAAGTACGCCGGAAACATCAGGATTTCACAACAATCAAGTCCAAATATCGAAAAAAAATTAACGGAAATCCTAGTTAATTATGACAATAACTTGATAATATAAATTTGAAATATGAAGTCAATTGTTTTAATTTGGGGAAAATTTATAATGTTAGAAGAATAAAGTTGCTAAATTTACATGAAGAAAGTTAAAATAGCAAAAATAAACAGCAGAAATTGAAAAAATAGACTGTAATTTTCTAAATATGACTTAATATTGACATATAATTAATATATAACTAATGAGGCAAAAGTGGTGATTTTACAAGAATAACGATATTGGAGCAATATCGTCAATATCGAGTAGCAGGAAGTCGTAATATGAGAAACAAACCATACATAGGAAACCTCTTTACCGCCTTCTAAATATACTTTCACATTGTTAGAGTCCTCTAGACATGAAATAACACCCCTATAGTCACCTTTACACTCTTATTACCTAATATAGTAGACATTATAAGAGGAAATAAGACATGGAAAATATGTTTACGGCCTTCTAAATACAGTTGTTACCATTGTTAAAGCCCTCGGGACATAAAATAACACCCCTACAGGCACCTCTACACTTCTATTACCCAATATAGTAGCATGAGAAAATAAGACAGAAAACGTGTTCATGGCCTTCTAAATACATTTTTGACATTTTTAGCAAAAAAATTATAAAATAAATAAATAAAAACAGAGCGCTCCCGACATGGCATAACACCCCTATAGTCACCTTTACACTCTTATTACCCAATATAGTAGACATTAAATGAGGAAATAAGACATGTAAAATCTGTTTACGGCCTTCTAAAGTGCATTTTTTATCATTATTAGAGCCCTCTAGACATAAAATAACATCCCTACAGTCTCCTACTCAGTCTCCTACTCCTATTACCCAATATAGTAGCATGAGAAAATAAGACAGAAAACGTGTACATGGCCTTCTAAATACGTGTTTAACATTATTAGAGCGCTCTCGACATGACATAACACCCCTATAGTCACCTTTACATTCCTATTATACAAAATAGTAGGAGAAATAAGACATGGAAAATCTGTTTACGGCCTTCTAAAGTGCATTTTTTATCATTATTAGAGCCCTCTAGACATAAAATAACATCCCTACAGTCGCCTTTACACTTCTATTACCCATTATAGTAGACATAACATGAGAAAATAAGACAGAAAACCTGTTCATTGCTTTCTAAATACATTTTTAACATTATTAGAGCACTCTCGACATGACATAACACCCCTACAGTCACCTTTATACTTATTACCCAATATAGTAGACATTAAAAGAGGAAATAAGACATGGAAAATCTGTTTACGGCCTTCTAAAGTGCATTTTTTAAATCATTATTAGAGCCCTCTAGACATGATATAACACCCCTATAGTCACCTTTACATTCCTATTATCCAAAACAGTCGATATAATAAGAGGGGAAAAAAGACTTAGAAACATTGAGTTGCCGTTAGCCTCACCGTCGTCTAGGGAACCGTGTGACGACAGCGGCGGCTCCACGCCGGGTGGCCATGGGCCGGGTGGCCATGGGCCGGGTGGGCGGCGGCGGGTGGAGACGTGTTTCTAGCGGCTGCTGGCGGGCGACATCATGGCGACGCTCACGTGCTGTAAAAAGGCGAGTGTTTTCATGGAGGCGGATCACCTGACACGGAGAGAGAGAGAGAGCGAGCGAGAGAGCGGCCATATGGAAGCCGGCCTGGAAGAGTGGAGCTTCCAAGTAGCAAAGGTCGGAATCGGTTCAGGACTTTTTAATGAGATCATGTTGAGGTGATGAAAGCGGATGAAATATGGGAACTAATTAGAATCCTTTGGACGTGGAGGTGGGAACGTGCTGTTGTCCTGGCCTCTTGCCCCACCCGGACCCCGAGACCACCCCCGACACCTGGGGCCATCCCTCGGAGGAGGACCCTCGCCGTGGAGGAGGCGAGCGGCGTGGAGGTCAGGAGTGAAGTGGCCCTACTTCCCCACCACCACCTTTTATGAGCCCACAACAAAGACCCCGAGGAGCAGGCCCCGGGGTGGGGGGCGTGGGGGGGGGTGTTGATGTGTCATGTGACAACGAGGCAGGTCTGTTTTCCATCACCGGCATTGTCGCGTATTACGACATCATCAGAAATGTGCCGAGCTCAGCGCCGGGACTTGGACGCTCCCGGGGCCCGGGGGCCAGGGGGGCGGCCTGCGGGAATGTGACAGTGTTGTAATTCATGAGCGCGGGCGCGGGAGTCAGTCTGCGGTTTGCCGCCGAACAACGTTGGAAGCGTGTTTCCCGAGCGGAGGCGAACACTTCTGGAAGGATCCCAGCGGTCGGGGTCAGGAACGACGCAGCCAGATCTCCCAATGAGCGTGCGTGGGGGGGGGCTCGGTGTGTGGGGGGGTGTCAATGAGGTCCCCTACTGGGCCGGTTTCTACGGTGACCTGAGAAAGGCCGTAAGTAGGTCCGTCTCTTTCTCAGGCCTAATCAGCGTATTAGCACAAAAGAGGACATGTGTTGACACCCCCGCCCGCCCCCAATCCCACCCCCCCACCCCCGGACACAGGCAGCCAATAAAATCCGGATTAGGAGGCTATCGACACACACTGAGCTGTAGCGACAAACTTGCCGAACACGCCCAGCCCCGCCCAGCTCCCTTTCACGTACACCCCGCCACCCCCCCCCCCCCCCCCCGCGCCCCCACGCCGCCGCCATCTTTCCCCCGAGTTCCCGTGTTCGCATCCTCGCTTTGCCTCTCTTCCTTTCAGCCCTGCAAGCTCCTCGCACAATGGCCGCCCAAAAATGACTTGGCCCCTGATCCACCACCCCCCCCCCCCCCATCCCCCCGCCCCCCACCATGAATTCCGTTTTAAAAGCTACTTAGGTCTTTTACATCACACCCTCATGCTTGCCTTCAATACCCCCCCCCCCCCTTTCACCATACAATTTGGGAATATTTACGGTCCGCATGACTTCTTCTGGAGCGCCGCAGGCCAAGAGGAACTTTTATGCTGCTCCGTAAATCACATGACAATGTGATATCGGCGAGCGCCAACATGGCCGCCCTCGCACTGGGACTCTTGGAATCAACATTGGGGACGTTTTTAGCAACAAAAATGGCTTCATGTCATCATTGGAGCCCAAGACTGGACTCCACTCTGGGGAAATAAAGCCTGACAGAGATTACAATGGATGGATGGATGGATGGATTTATGGATGGATTTATGGATGGATGGATGGATGGATAACTTCCCACATTAGCATACACCGCCCTCTACTGGTAGCAGTGGTAAATACAATAACACACCTACACTCTCCACAACACTTAAAAATGACACAAGAGGGAATCTGTGATGTAGCAAGGGGACACTGTACTACGCTTTACTCCGCTGTACTCCACTGTACTATGCTGTACTACGTTGTACTGTGCTGTACTACGATGTACTACGCTGTACTACGCTTGTCAAATTACAGCTGTTTTTTTTTCCATTTCTGCTGTTTTGCTTTTGGTAACTTTACGTAACAGGCATTCTCTGAGACAGCTATGAGAAGGGGGGGCTCGTGTGACCTTTGGCCTTGGGCGTGTGGAGGGGGCGGGGTCAGGAAGGCGGAAGTGAGAAGGGCTAGACATGCTAATCTGTTTTGCAGCCATACTAAATAAAAGCTTGCCTGAAGCAGGAAGAATCCTTCCTTGCTTGCTTGCTTGCTTCCTTCCTTCCTTCCTTCCCTCTCACCCGTATGACATCATCATAATATCAGGACATAAATTTACCAGAGTAACGTAACGCCTTTTTTTTTTTACTCTTGAAAATGTACCACTTGATTTTCGGAAATTTCCTACTATTTTTGTAAATTTATGACTTTTTTTTCCTCCTAAATTAATTGATTTTTTTCTTGTACATTTACAATTTTATTTTTGTAAATTTACAACAGTTTTTTTCATAAATTTACAACTTTTTTTCTTGTAAATTAATGACTTTACTCTCACAAATGAACAATTCATATTATGAGGACTTTTACCTTGTAGATTTACTATGTTATTCTCATAAATTGTACTAAAACTTTTTTTCTATTTTCATAACATGATGATTTTATTCTCGTAAATTAAAGGGACCTATTGTGCTCATTTTTGGTCCCTTTGTATTGAGTAGTGGATTCCCATAGAGCAGCTACACACCATAACCACATAGCCACGGCCATATAAGGAAGTCAGCCCTCTGTGACATCACAAAGGAGCGTTTTTTACCACGCCTTTTGAAACGGAGCGTTTTCAGCCATCCCAAACTTCTTTCAGGGCTCACTTCCAAATGCTCAAACCTCATGGATCTGAACCTTCGGCATGTTTGAACACCAGATTCCAACATTCTAACTACATTTATTGGTCAGAAAGGGGAAAAGGAATCATAGGTTCCCTTTAACAAACAAACAAAAAAAAATTAGAATTTAGTTTCAATGTGGCCCTAATACTCTGTCTTAGATTTTGGACCAAAACATTTGCAATAAAAGTGACTGTTGTAGTTATTGGATGCTTTATTGTCTTGCTGGCAGGAGGGGGGGGTGTATCTAAAAAAGCGAGCATAGGTCACATGAGAGCAGCGGCCGTCCCGTTAAGTGTTTGGGATCATATGGAAGCCTTTGTCAGGACTTTTTAAGAATGGGGACAAAGAGGACCACAACTCTTGGTTTCATTAGAGTAGCAAACACTTCACTGTGTGTGTGTGTGTGTGTGTGTGTGCGTGTGTGTGTGCGTGTGTGTGTGTGTGCCGGACACAGAGGCGTCCTAATTAAAGGACACTTAAGCCCCACAAAGTGCGGCAGTGCAGGTTGCTGTCATTGAGTGGGGTGGATTCATGGCACTCGTAAACAAGGGGGGGGTCCGGGCCCCGGGGGGGGGACAGAAGAGGACTACATGTCACAGACTTTGTAGTCAGCCATCCCCCCTAATAAGCAGCACCTTCTGAGGAACTGTGAACACAATGCCGTCCCACTCCCCTCCTCTTGCTCTCAATCACTGCTGGGACAATGGGGCGGGGGGCGGGGGGGGGGGGGGACCCCTCCCCAGCCCCCAAACAGACACTTCTTTTATTGAAATTCTTTGCTGTTCTAATCCTCAGCTTCCTCCGGGCCCGATAATGGACTCCCTGCACCATCGGCCTTTTCCAGCCAGGACACCATCCCGGGTCACAAGTCCACCCCCCCACCACCCACCTTAGCCCCCAATCCGGGTGAGGGGAGGGGCTGCACGCCCTCTTCTGGTGACCTTTTATGACACGACAGCAGAGCAGCGTTGACATATCCTTGCGAAACAGCTCAACTGTTAGCATTAGCATTAGCATTTCATGACATTTTACAACAACATATAGTAGCGCTTCATTTTCAAACAAAAATAACACAATCTAAAATGATATATATATATATATCTCCACATTTTATTTTCATGTTTTTAACTATTAATGCCACCTTGAAAAAAAATATTAAGTAAAAAATAAAATAAAATTATGAGAATTCAGTTGTAAATATTAGGAAAAAAGTGGTAGCTTTATGGAACAGGCATTTCCTGAGACCGTTATGAAAAAGGGGGGGGGCACATGTAAGGATTTTCTGAAACATAAATAAATTTAATTATTTTTTTCATGACTGGGTAAAAACAGCGCAGACATATTTATTTACTTTTCATTTTTCATGTTTTTAGGGTGCACGGTGGTGGAGTGGTTAGCATGTAGCCCCACAGTCAGGAGGTCGGGAATACGTGGGTTCGATTTCTCTGCTTGGGCATCTCTGCGTGGAGTTTGCATGTTCTCCCCGTGCATGCGTGGCTTTTCTCCGGGTATTCCGACATCCTCCCACATTCCAAAAACACGCTAGCTTCATTGGCCATCCAATCCAAATTGTCCATAGGTATGAATGTGAGTGTGAATGGTTGTTTGGCTATATGTGCCCTGGGATTGGCTGGCCACCAGTCCAGGGTGTACCCCGCCTCTCGCCCCAAGACAGCTGGGATAGGCTCCAGCACCCCTGCGACCCAAGTAAGGATAAGTGACATAGAAAATGGATGAATGTTGTTTTCTACAAATAAACCAACAAAAATATTTTTATTAATTATATAATTAAATTATATATTATTATTTAATTATAAAATGTATTAGATAATTATAAAAAATATTTTTTTTACATTTTCGGAAGCACAAACCAAAATTATATATTTTTCAATGAATGAGAAAAGGCATCTCAACTTATTATTTTAATTTTCCATGTTTTTGGCAAATACACATCATTAAAAATATTATAAAGATAAACATCTTCAAGTGAAATCAAATCTCCATTAAGATTAAGAAAGATGTTGAAATATTCTCTGAAACGTCCCATATACGTATGTTCCAAGTCTGTGGAAGCTGAACGTATGCTGCTGGCGCCCCCTGCTGGTGGCCCAGCACCCTGAAAACAATGCTAGTGAGCCACGTGACACCCAGTGTATCACTTCCAATATTGCCAAGACTCCTCCATGCAGTGTAGTCTACTAATGCTGCTGGCGGGGGGGAGGCTAATGGCGCTAATGTTTGCTTGTTAGCGGTCCAGCGATGAGTTCAATGTCTCCTGGTGATCTCACAGCACTGCTACGCAGCGTGAGCACATCTCAGGTGCAACATAGCCCAACCGCCGCCATGCCGCCCCTGGCCATGATCTTCAGAGAGTCAGCTGGCCCGATCTGTTTGATGGCGCCCATCACGGGCAGCGACGCCCGGCGGCAGAGGTCAGGGTGTCGCGTGACACGGTGTGCTAGCAGAACACAGTCCACCTCTTTGGCCCGGGGCGACACCTGAATTAGCAAGAACCAGAACATGACACCGTTGATCTTTGATTCTGGAAGCACAGAAGCGTCTTGTCAGTCATCTTTTTGGCCTCCAGGCGTGTCCACATCACACGCAGCAGCCTTCTTTTGTGTGGACGGATCAAGTTTTCACGACACACACTTTTGGTTGACACTGGAGCTCCACTTTCTCTCGTCACTGATGCCACAACATAGCATGACATACATTTGCTGCATGGGAACACATTACAGGAGATGTGTTGAAATGATCGTCTGGTGTGGGCATCCAGTACTTCACTAGTTTTGTGATGCATCCGTCTTATATAGACAATCTTTGACCAAAGCCATTTGGGGAGGTCAAAATATTGTAAACACTGAATAAGTACTACCATATTTTGTTTTCAAATAATCTAGGTATTATTGTTTTGGAACTTTTTTGTTCTGGAATACAAACCAAAAATAATTTGTGTTGTTTTTAACAAAAAAAAGAATATTTAAAAAATAATTTTTTTAAATAGAAATATTTTTTTGGTGCTTTTCTGGGATACAAATCCAAATTATGTATTTTTTATCATTGGTCAAAAATAGCTCATCTATGTTTATTCATGTTTTGTTTTATTTTTTAAACAAATACACAAACACAATATTTTTTTTGGTTAATTTCCTGAATCAAAAATAAATTTTTGATATTTTCTGGAACACAAGCAATTTTTTTTAATGATTGGATATATACAGCTAAACTATATTTATTCACATTTTATTGTTCATCCATCCATATATTTTTGCAGGCATGCAAAAATGCCTATCCCAGCTGTTTCCGGGCGAGAGGCGGGCTACACCGTGGACTGGTGGCCAGCCAATCACAGATAAACAATTTGGTCATTTTTCATAATATTTTTTGTTAATTTTCTAAAACAAAAATGATTTTTGTCCATTTTCTGGAGAATAAAAAAATAAATCATTACTAATATTTTGATGGGGTAAAAGGGTAAACATTAACAAATACCCAAGCAAAATATTCTTTTTATTTCTGAAACAAAATAATTTTTTGGAACAAAAAATATTTTTTAATGATTTGATTACAACCTGATCAATTATATTTTATTTGCATTTTTTTATTTCCTGAAAAATATATTAAGTTTTTTTCATACAACCACATTTTTAAAATGATAGCATAAAAACAGCTCAACTCTATTAAACTGCATTTCAGTTATTGTTCATAACACCACAAATTGCTGAACGCAAATTTCCTGAAACAACAAAATATTGTGAATTTACAAAGTATATAAAGCGTAAATACTAAATAAGTACTACCGTATTCAGTTTCAAATTAGTTTCATTATGTTATTGTGGTTTTAAAAATAATTCTATATTGCATCATAATTAGAATAGGTATATGTGTGTCGTGATTTCGTTATATTATTATAATTATTAATCACTGTCGTTTAGATTTTTGCTCGTAAATGAGGCTTTTATTGATGATCGTATTCATACTGTACGCCTTTTGAAACCGTTTTATCATCAGTCAGCCCTTGCTTGTGACGTCAGGAGGCGTTTACCCACCTCATTTTTTCCGACAAAATCTCTCGTGATTGGCCAGTAATGGCCGCGTGACCCAATCCGACCAACCAAAGACGGGTGCGAAGCTAGTGGGCGTGGTCCGGGCAGCCCTCTGTGTCCGCGGGGGCGAGTAGAGATGACGTCAGTGGGCCAAAGGCTGGCTGTTGTGCCTTGTTGTCAGCAGCTGCTGGGCGAGAAGAAGGCCAACAAGAAGAAAAAGAAAGTCAAAAGCCGACGGTTGTTTCTGCTGCCGACTGGGACTGTTCACTGACGGGAGCCGTGAAGATGCTAGCTGGTGGCTGACGGAGAGTTTGGGCGCCTTACATAAGAGACAGCCTAGCCAAGTACGCGAGCAGGATAGCGGATTGAGCCTTGGCAGGTCGGTACCGGAGACATTTAAAAAAAATACACCTTCGTTATTCGCCTGTTTGTATGGCGATTGTCGTAGCCGTTTTAGCTAGCTGCTAACAAGGTAAGGTACGTACGCCACGGCGTCGCCATTGTTTACTTCTGACCGCAGCTGCCCGGCGGGGTTGTGCAACCGGGTCAAAGGGCACTGGTCAAATTTACCGGAAGGTCTTGAGTACCCTGCTCTCTGATTGGCTGACAGGTGTCATAATGAATGCACGTGTGTTGTTTTGAAGACATCTATGTAAACATCCCGTTCTTTGTTATTTACTCTTTTTCTTATTTATGTTGATATTGTTGTGTAGAATAGCACTTATATTCCTGTAATTGTGCTTATACTGTTTTGTAAAATTAAAGTTGATTATTTAAAAAAAAATAATCTATGTAAACATTTGTTTTTCAAGTCCCAGCTGCGTGCCGCCATGAATGTGGGCACGGCGCACAGCGAGGTGAACCCCAACACCCGCGTCATGAACAGCCGCGGCATGTGGCTGTCTTACATCCTGGGCATCGGCCTGCTGCACGTCATCCTGCTCAGCATCCCCTTCGCCAGCGTGCCGGTGGTGTGGACCCTCACCAACCTCATCCACAACCTGGTAGGCCATCGCGGTTGCGGTGTTTGTAATGCTGGCTGGACTGAAGGTGTGTGTTTGCCGCAGTGCATGTACCTGCTCCTGCACACCGTCAAAGGCACGCCCTTCGAGACGCCCGACCAGGGCAAGGCCCGCCTCCTCACGCACTGGGAGCAGATGGACTATGGCGTGCAGTTCACGGCGTCGCGCAAGTTCCTCACCATCACGCCCATCGTCCTGTAAGTCACCCCGATTCCTTTACATTCACACTTTTTCACTTTGTTTGCTATAGTATGCATTAATATATGTAACGAGAAACGTATCAGCCAATGGCTCGCTACGTGATTGTTATTGTTGATTATGAGTATGATATTGTGGTCACACACGAGTTTTGCGTCGCGTGAGGAGTATGTGATGTCAGACGGTTTTGTGGGGTCATGAACACATCAGACGGAATGTTTACTGGTACTCTTTTTTTTTTTTTGCTATTTTGCTGATGTTTGCTAATGGTATGTTTGCTAATGTACTTTTGGCTACGTGTTTACCGATACGTTAGCCGGTAAACACTGGATCTGCGCATCGTTTCACTGAGATTTCCTTCCTTTTTGTTACTTTTCTATGCCCTCAGCAGCCCGTCTTGGCAGCGTAGATATAATATACTCGTGTGTGTGTGTGTTGCAGGTACATCCTCACCAGCTTTTACACCAAATACGACCGAGTCCATTTTGTGGTCAACACGGTGTCGCTGCTCACCGTGCTCATTCCCAAACTCCCTCAGCTGCACGGCGTGCGCCTCTTTGGCATCAATAAATACTGACCAGTAGGAGGAGCTAGTGGTGTCAGGACTGCCCCCGCTGTGCCGCCGCCGCCAGGACTCTCAGAAGAGGCGGGCTGTGAATGTTCGTGACTTTTCCCCTTCAGGTTGGATGCATTTCAAAGGGTTTAGACGTTAGTTAGCATGTTAGCATACTTTTCTGCGGCGTGACCCTGCGAGGACTCTCACAAGATGATGATGAGCGAGGAAGACGACGCGCCAGGGCAGTCAGGGTTATTCTTATCCAAGCGTTCCCATATTTGGACGCATTTTGTTCTACTTTTTGGACCCGTGTGATCCAGCGTGTGGAGGACGTTAGCCGAGTAGTTGAAAGTAGAGGAGCTCCCAGCATGCATCAGTGCTCCACAACGTGGCCGCCTTTGTAGCATTTCATGTCGATAGTTGATATTTATTCTAAATATTCGTCTCCTTGGTTTGGGCCCACGGACCAAAGGGAGCTGCTGTCTGTGGCCGTCAAGGGCTTTTCTTTCATGGAGGTCCGGACTCTTTTCAAAGAAGGAACTTGTTAGGTAGCCAACACACGTCATGTGATCTTCTTGTGTACAAAAATATAATATTTTTCAAACTGACTCATGTGTGTATGACACTTCCATTTCAAGTTTCTTGACATTTGCAGCACTTGTGTAGTATTTCCCATGATGCCCCAGCTCTCCCCCAAACCTAGTCCTTCTAGTCTCTCCTAGTCCACCTTCAGGTTCCCCGTCACAGCCAACAATACTCCACAATCTCATCCAGCAGAGAGCCATAATCACCAGGTAAACAAATCTTTTCATTTTAGTCACATCTGAGCATTTCACTGCGAAGTTGGAAAGGCTAAATAATGCTACAGTGACGCCAGAGCCGGAGTTTTCATTTATTTAAAACTTGCTCTGCCTGCAATTCTCCTATGAAACGGTAGGGGGGGGGGTGTGTGCGTCTTCCTGAGTGGGAGCATCTACGGCTCCCGCCCTTTGGCTAGGTAGCTTCCGGTGTGATTGTAAACAATGGCGACCGGTGACATTAACGTTAAGCTAGCGTATTGTATTGTGACATTAACGTTAAACTAGCGTATTGTATTGTGACATTAACGTTAAACTAGCGTATTGTATTGTAACATTAACGTTAAACTAGCGTATTGTATTGTGACATTTACATTAAGCTAGCGTATTGTATTGTGATATTAGCGTTAAACTAGCGTATTGTATTGTGACTTTTACATTAAGCTAGCGTATTGTATTGTGATATTAACGTTAAACTAGCGTATTGTATTGTGACATTTACATTAAGCTAGCGTATTGTAGCGACATGTTGGTGCTGGAACACTGATACTCGGGTGTTACTGAATGTGGCTGGACTGAGCACTGGTTTTGGCGTGAAGGTTGGTGATAAAACTCAAAAAAGAGCGTCGGACTCTGTGACTCTATCAGGACGATAAATACTGTATGTATGCAACTTTTTTCGATCATATGCGCCTCCGGTTCTTTTACTATGCCGGACTTTTTGGCGCTTCTTTAGGGTGGAAAACCCGGAAATCATGTACGAAGAAAAGCCGACCAATCACAGCTCTGCAATCCGCGTCGTCGTCCGCCGGAGGGGGCTGAACCAGGTATAGTTGATCATAATATTCAACATGCACCACTTCCTGTGGAAAGATACTCATATCCAACACTGATGGACACAAATATTCAACACGTGTACAGTCACAGCAAAAGGCATTGTGTATGTTTTGTTGCCATGACAACCAAGCACCTTCCCTTTGGCCCTTTAACTCCAGTTCTTATCATTCACCCACCGAAACCAATTGAGGTCTCAAGGGCATGCGCAGAAACTCGCACATGCGCACCGAGAACCGTTTTTATTGTCATATAGTATTAGTATTGCAGGTAAAGAATCAAAAATAGACAAACTACAAATGACACAGTAACTGTAATTTTCTCATTATTATTAGCATTTATTATTATTTAGAGTTATCATTTATTATTATTGTGAGTAAAAAAAAAATTTAAATACAAATGACTAATTAACATTGCATCACCTGCTTGTTATTATTATTATTATTTATTATTGTGATAATAAACAAGCACCAACTAAAACAGCAATACAAATGACACTGCATTATTTTCTTTATTTGTGTCACAAATATATTTCATACACAAAATAATGCATTTTGCCAACTGACCAGGATGAATAAAATATACATGGTCAAAAGTGGCTAGTATGATTATTATATGTAAAATCATCTTTAATATGCGACGAGAGTACTTCATAAAATAACACGTTTGTCATCTTAACAGCTACAAATGATTCACTAAATTAAAAAAAGCTAATATTCTTTATTTTATCCTGGTATCATGTGTTATCATAAGTGTTATCATACAAAAAGCTGATATGCGAGCAAGAATACTAAGCCTCGGGCCGCCGTCGCAAAGTCACTCCAGTTTCCGCAGGGCCTCGCACAATTTTCCCATTTCACCTGCAAGGAGAAGAAGACGCCAAGTGCGTGAGAAAGCTGCACGTCCAAGTCCGGGAAGACAAAGGCGAGCCTACTGTTGATGCTGTCGGCCAGGTTGCTGAGCTGCTGGGTGTTGTCCAGAACCTCCACGCTCTGAGTGTACGGGTTGTAGCGCACCGAGAAGGGCCGGGGAATAGTGCCGGCGAACTTCCTGCATCGGCCAAAACGTTCAGGGAGGGTCACGGAGTCCGGAGGCCAAATTCCAAACATACCTGACTTTTTCTTTGGCGTCGTCAAAGCTTTCGGCTACAAAGTAGACCGGCTGGTACTCTGTGATCGGGTACTTTTGGACGCTGGTCTTCTCCGGGTCGAAGGGCTGCAGGCTGGGCTTGTCGGTCAGGCAGTACTGTTAAGATGAACAAGGATACACAGGTTGTCTCAGCCACCCTACTCGAGCCTGCAATCTTGCCCTTTCGGTCACTACCCAAAGCTCATGAGCACAGGTGAGGGTAGAACCTGCATCGCCAAAGAGCTTTGCCCCTTTGCTCTGCCCCCGCCTCGCCAAAACGGACCGGTGCAGAGTCCGCATCACTGCAGATGCCGCACCAACCCCCCTGTTGATCTTGCCTTCCATCCTTCCCTGACACATTAAAACCAAGTGGACCGCCACCCCACTGCCCGGCCCCGGCCCCACCCTGGGGTCTTACCTGCAGCTCTCCAAAGGAGGACAACAAGCCTGCTCCAAAAGCTCTGATGCCAGAGCCCTGCTTGCACAGACCAAACTCCACGGTGAACCAGTAGACCTGCACAAACAAGGCCTGTCAACACCTGGAACACCTGGAAACTGGGATCTGGAATGCTCAGTTGGACCTACCGTAGCAAGTTTCTCGATGTATTCGTCTGGCGCACCGAGGGAAGCCAGACCAATCTCCTGTTTCGGAAAAAAAAGTTGTTGATACTGATGGAACCCGAAGGTGGGTTGTAGTCTAACCCGAATAAAGGCATATCTTAATCTTAATCTTAATCTTAAACCCATTTGTGACTCTTGTGAACTACTCCTGAGAACGGAACTTGGCAGCCTCCAAGCTATCATTAGAAGAAGAATGAGGCTAGCTCTGACACGGGTCCATGCAATGGACCAGACAGAACTGGGATCAACCGATCCAATCATCTTGCTGCCCGATGGACAGGTCAACTCTGCAGGGGACTTACAGTAAGTCTAGGTCTAAGTAAGTCCATCCCAGATGGTTTCTTACCTGTGAGAACTGGGCGAAACCTGGATCGGCAAACAGGGGGACATGTCCCAGGAGCTCATGACAAATATCCCTGAAACGGAAACAAACTTAATCTTTCTTGCTTTCAGAACATCCACTTGGACTTGACACTCCCCACTCACGGCTCAGGTGTGTATGTGGGCTTGGAGCCGTGGCGGATGTACTGCGTGGAATGGAAGACCCGGAAAGCGAGGCCGGCGAGGAAATCCCGAGAGGACAGCAGACCGGCCACCGGGCGAAGTCGGAAACCGGTACAGGCTGCGAGGGGATTGGATGCATGGGACAAAGTTTGTCAAAACCAGCGACAGGTTCTGGACGACGGGGCGTCGTTGAGGATGGACTCACACTGCAGGAAGCGGGACACGTCCTCCAGCTGCGGGATGTTGTCCCGCCTGTAGCCGCAGTACTCCTCCAGCAGGGGGAAGACTCGGTTGTGCTCGCGGCACGCGTGAGTCGGGTACAGGGTCTTCAGCTCCTTGAACACGGTGCCCCAGGTGGTCCTTTCGTCCTCCGTGTACTCCACCCGCGGGATGGGTTGGCCGCTGGGACAAAGACACGCAGACTTAACGACAATGCAACCACCGACCAACGGCGTCGGGCAACCATGGCATTTCTGGCATTGGGATTCAAACCCGTTGCTTTCCAGGGTCTTTGACCTCTGGTGGTAACAACTTTTTAACTATTTCTTCCACAAGAAGAGTAGTTACTGTCTGTAGTTGTAGGCGATGTCCGCAAACTCCTTCCTGCGGGCCCGGTACAAGGGGTCTGTGAAGCCCTGGACGCACAAAAAGCAGAACTCCACTGTTTATGTGTTGCCATGACGCCAGAAGTGTGACAGAGTGCGACCCGTCGTCTCCGGGAGGCCTCCTTTGCAAAGCGGCTGTGGGCGGACACGCACGTGACTGATGAGTGACAACTTACGGGGTGATCCGCGTCCAGCTCCGAGCCGTAGCTGAGAATCTGGTTGGCGAAGCGGTCCAAGTCCTGGATGTCCTTTGGGAACCACGGCACTAGAGGAAGCCAGGAAGACTTGGGTCAGGGGTGTCCAAAGTACAAATAGAATGCAGTTTTTTCTTTCTTTCATTCATTTTAGCCTGTAGGATCGGCTTGTGGTGTCCTGGCATGTTGACACTCAACAGAAGCGAGCCCACACGGCGTCTGCTGGATTTATGTCCCTAAAGGACAGAGGGGGCCCACTCATGAATCTGCGTTTGTCCCGTGTGGTCCAAAGCCCGAGGCCGTGCACGGACAATGACTCCGCTCTGCTGTAGAACAGGACATACTTATCATCTCGTCTACTTGACCCTGACCGGCGGGCCCCGGGGGGGCCCGTCCATCCCAGCCCGACGTGACCTTGGCGTGTTCCCCGTGGCCCGTGTTGATCCGGGACGGGGACACAGAGCGCCACTGTTCCTGCCGAGCCTGTTGGTCCTCAGTAGCTAAACTAATGTCATTCTGGAAACAACTAATAAAGGGGTCCGTCTTGGGGGGGGCAAGCCACCCGTCTGGTCGGCGACACTGGCTGCCCGTTACTGAGTCTGACGGACCACAACATGGCTGATTAATGCGCCAGTTATCGCTCATGGACAAGAATATCTATTTTCTCTATCTAATGTATGTCCATCTTGTGTTGCAGTACCTTTGTTGGCCTGGAGGGGAACCACGGCGCCGCTGTAGGAGTCTCATGTGGATCCATGCAATGCACGGTCGCCCATCAAATTACCAGGTGACTTGTTATGATTACCATAGCTAGCATGGTTTGCAACACAGCCATAGCCATAGCATACCTGAGCTAATCGGCTGGAATCTGGCCAACTACACAGTGCCAGGTCCCCACGTAAGCACTCTCTGGCTTCCAGCATGCCTTGCGGCACCCTTTTGTTTCCATTGAAGGTAGCTGTTGGTGATTGTGTTATGTAGCTGCTAGCTGTAGCTACTGTGTGATGTCTGTTTAGGGATCAGCCATTATACAGCAGGAGGCTTCTTCATGAATATGTTGGCCAAAAAGCGTCTTTCCCTGCTCTGTGCCCATCTCACCCGTGTCTTTCTGCTTGTTGCGTGACAGCTCGTGCACGTGGCCGCTGATCTGCGTGCGCAGGCCTTGGATGACCTCATCCAGGGCCTGGGAGCAGGTGGAGTCCACGCTGATGAAGAACTCGTATTGCTCCTTGCTGACGCTGGACGGGCGCGACTCGATGTGCATCAGGTTGATGCCCTTCTCCTGCAAATACACAAGGGCTGCTTCCAGTACACCACGTGGTGAGTATGCTGTGCTTCTCTTGGTTAACCAGCAGAGGGCGCCAAGGGGCCTGATTGCTTTCTTCTTGTTGGGAGTGCCCGCAGCTTTTTTTTTTTTTTTTTTTTAGGGGGGGTCAGGCTGCAGCACATTCTTCAAATACAAGTTTAAACATACATATATATAATAATAATAATAATAATATATCATACAATAAATACTTAAAAATAGATACTTGTTTCCATATGGATGCTGTCATTTATTCTGCAAAGTAGTACTACTAACACTTCAAACGTATAACCTGTGTATTTTTCCATTTGTTGTCTTATTGATTTGCAAATACTGCGTACGTGACTTTTGCTAAATCCACTACGGCTTGGCAGCCGTTGTTGAACAAATGATCCTCGTCATCAAGAATAAAAGAACACGCAAAACCAAATGGGATCCTCTCCGGACCTATGAGATCGGACTCTCCTGATCCTCCCCCGTGCTCCTCCCCAGTCCACCCCAATGACCCCCCCGGTTATCCCATGAAAGGCTCATCTCTCCAACATTTAACCCAAATCAGAGCCATGTGACGTTGCATGGCGCCCGTCATGTGACGACCTTGACCTGGAACGTCGCTGGGGGGGTTGGGGGGGCGCTATGGGCAGAGCTCGGAAGGGTACAGAAATGGCTTTGAGGATTTAGAGCTGGCTTTGCTAAGCTGCGTGTGTCAGGGAATTTGCCCGACGAGCAGCAAGGAAAATAAAATTTAAAAAATGTTAGCATGGTAACACCTAGCATATTATTATTATGTCCACTGTATTGGGTGATATCAGTGTAAAGATGCTCTAATAATGTTAAATAGCATATTTAGAAGGTTGTAAACAGGTTTTTTTTCTACGTTTTATATGTCTTATTTTCTCCTATTATGTCTACTATATTGGTCATAGTAACGAAAGGTGACTATAGGGGTGTTATTTCATATTTAGAGGGCTCTGATACTGTAAAATAGCATATTTAGAAGGTCGTAAACAGGTTTACTCTGTCTTATTTTCTTTTTTATGTCTACTACATTGGGTAATAGTAGTGTAAAAGTAACTATAGGGGTGTTATTTCATGTCTAGAGGGCTCTAATAATGTTGAACAGCGTATTTAAAAGGTCAGGAACAGGTTTTGTGAATATATTCTATTGATAAATAAGGAATCCTACTTCACGAACCAATTAATGAAGGATTAGTGTACTTTGGGAAAAAAAAAGATAGTTTTTTCATCTGACCGTTTAGTAACGGCTGAATGGAACGCTTCAATGACACCAGGGTCCAGCCACAAGTAAATGCAACCCGCTAAGCACATTCTTCGCTAAACATGTGAGGGATTGGTGTCTGCACGGCCGTCAGGAAGATGTGATAAACACAATCCGAACCAGATGCGGCAACAAACACGTAGGCCTCGCCACTCACGCCCTCCGCCCCCGTCAGCCTATCCTAACAGCGGACGCATCATACACCCTCTCTTTCCTTACATTTTTCCTCGTGTATACGTTTTTAAGATGCCTTCCAGCGGGTCTGTAAAGATCTCACAGATTCTTTTAACGACGCCACATGCCGCAGACGGAGCGCTCGGGCGTCTGCGACGTGGCACGTACCGATCACGGGGCAAATATGCTCATGGCCGCAATTCCCCAAATAAGCTCATTCTTTGGGGATTTTTATTCAGAATTATTGGGTCTGTTGTTGCGCCTGTCAAGTCTGGTGCTTGTGTGTCTCCCGCAACATTACAGTAACATTACTGACACCTAGTGGCCGGTGTAGAATACGACATATCATTGCAGCGCCTTTGAATGCATCTTCTGAATGCCTTATATTTGAATTTTACTGCATTGTGCCAAAACACATAGTATTCTAAACCAATTGAAATATCAATTATGAACAATTAATAATTATTTATTTTATTACAATACATTATTAATGATTAGATTTTGGTTTTTAATTAAATTATATTGTATTAATTATAGATTTATTTCTTTATAAATCCTGTGAACCAATAAATACATAAATGGTAATATTTATTTCAATATTCACAATGATAATAATAAATGTAATATATAAATATAAGTATATTTTTATTTTTTTATTTGTTAGATAAGATGAAATTGTAATAGTTTTTGTTTTTATTTTTTCTATTATTTTGAAATAATTGTGCAAACAAATTCAAACAAATATAGATGATGAGTAATTATTAATATTTAATCTGAATATTTATATTGGGAAAGTCATCATAAATGGTCGTAATAGTTTTTTTTAAATGATTGTATTTTATAATATATTTTTATGTTTTCAAAAGAAGTCCTGTCAAATGTTGATTACAAACAATGATGAATATCTATATTGAGTAATAATGATGATTGACAGCTCCCAACCACCACAACAGTAACTCCGGTGGACTCTAATCCATTTCCGTACCAGACCGAGGGGTCCGGGGGCGGGGGCTAGCGGGTCCTGCGTGTTGTTGTTGTTCACCTTCAGACCGGAGCTGGGTCGGTGGATCAATGTGCGATAAGACCTGTTTGTTCGGTCGCTCTGTCTCTGCACCCCCGCAAAGGTCAGCGGCGCAAAAACAAGCCGACGCTCCAATGTTTCACGGCTGATGGAGGACCTTTTGGTTTTTATGGCCGACGTGTCAGACACGTGCGTCCACACACACGGGGCTTTTGTTCCATGGTCACGCCGCCGGGCCGTGACCGATCATCATCCACGGGTGTGAGCTTTCGCATCCTGTGAGCTGACGTAGGCGGGCTGTGATGATGATGATGGTGATGATGGTAATGATTTTACCTCAAAGAGGCGCAGCGCCCTGGCCAGCGCCCCCACGCCCTCCTTCAGGGAGAAGATGCAGGAGATCACTTCCGACTTCTTGCTGGTCTCCTCCTCCAAGTACATGGAGCCCCGCCGCCTCCTCTGGGAACATCAAAAGAGGATGTTTGAATTCTTTCGGAAAATCTTTCCCAGCTCCTCGCCTCACCAAAGTTTGGTATCCATCCAATACCGTGGAAATACAGGCCACAGTATCACAGTATCACAGTATCACAGTATCACATCAAGAGAAAAGTCACATCAATAATAACATAAAAATAAATAATACAATAAATATGTTAGCTAAAACAAAATAGATTTTTTTAAAACCACCACACTTATTTGTGATTTTAACAATATTTAATAATATATATTTAATAATATATATTGAAAATATATATTATTATATATTATATATATATATTATATATTATAATATATATATTATATTATAATATATATATATATTTTTAACAATACAAAACAAATGCAGTCTTTCCTACAGGTCTGCAATCTATATGTGGCAGGGACCCACATGCATCTCATTTTTATCCACGCTGCAAGAGACCAAACAAAAAATTACCTCTTTTTTTCCTTTAGATATTATTTCATATTTTTCATTTTTTTCGTCTTTTATTCATTTTTATTTTTGTGGACTTTAATCTGAATAAAACACCACATCAAAAGATGATAGGCAAACTAATCATATACAAATAAATAATGTATCAATTTTAAAAATTAATATTAAAAAATGTATATTAAAAATGTATATTAACATTAATTATTATTAATAATTAACAATAGATATATAAAATAAAATATTTTATTTCAGAATCATTACGGCCTTATTATTTGTGAGTTTTAATCTGAATAAAACACACAACAATTAATCTCATTCCGTGGCACAAGTTGTCCCTGGCGATCCCGTTCTGATGACAGCAGATTGTACCAAATGTATCTGTGGCAGGCTGAAAAGCAATACAACTTAAAGTCACACCACCACTCAAAAGTTTGCAGACACTTTCTCATGTTATTGTATGAGGAAGTGTCTCTAAACTTTTGACGGGCAGTGTCTAGTATGTAAAGAAAGGAGATGGGAGATTGTGCTGGAGGAGACTATAGTTGTATCAGTATCACTTTAAGTTGCATCAGCTGGTTCCCCCCCACCGTGGGGGCACCCCACTATGCTTTTGTACCCGGAATATTCCAGCCCCAGCTGGCTGTTCCACCATTAGAAAAAGGTGTGTATGCCATTACATATCACATTTCATCAAATAGCTTCAAAAGAAAGAACCTACCCAAGTGTCCTCTGTATCCGCATCCTGAGTGTGGTTTCCGTTGATTCTTTTATAAGCGGCGTCCATGCTCTCTGCTAGTCAGGTGTATGTAGTGTGTGTTTGTGTGTGTCTTTGTGTGTGTGTGTGTGTGTGTGTGTGAGTGTGTGCTGCAGCTGAGCCGACAGCTTTGCTGCATTTTTATGCCGGCACTTCTTCTTATTTAACTTCAGGTCATGTGACTCTACGCTCTCATACACACCCCTCTGCATTGGCATGTCACGGGACGCCGGTTGTAAAACAAGCGCTGCCAGAGCAGGAAGGTGGTGGGCCGTGGGGGGTGGGTTGGTGGGCGGTCAAAGCGGCAGCAGACCTCAGATGGTTTGCGTTTGTGCTGCTCCTTGACCCGACGTCGCTTATCTGGTCTTTCACACAACATGAGAGGCTTTCATCTCAGGTCATAGCTGACATTGGAAATTAGCTTGATGCTAAGTCTGGTGCTACGCATCAATTCTATGTCAACAGTACAAAATAATCAAAATAATCAAAATAATACTATTGGCGGCACGGCGGTCCAGTGGTTAGCGCACAGACCTCACAGCTAGGAGACCATGGTTCAATTCCCACCCTCGGCCATCTCTGTGTGGAGTTTGCATGTTCTCCCCGTGCATGCGTGGGTTTTCTCCGGGTACTCCGGTTTCCTCCCACATTTCAAAAACATGCTAGGTTAATTGGCCACTTCAAATTGAAAATGAATGAATGAATAATACTATTGTGAGAATATTATGATCTAATATTCTAATCAATAAAAATAATAAATCACGTTGGCAGGAGCCAATCGCCAGCATTCACAACAAGACCCCTCCCCCCCCGGCCACCGGAAATTGCAGGAGGTCATAACTCAATGTAACAGTCTTACTCACGTTGTCTTCTTACAAACAACACTAAACTCATCACACAGCAACTTAACACCCTAAAGGCACAGCTGAGGAATATACCAACATGTGGCAATACGAGTTTAAATTAAAGTTGTCCTATAATTCATTGCATCTGAGCTACGCATTCATTGGGGCGCTGCAATGTCGTCAGCCTCCCCCCGGACTCTGGGCTCTTCTGGCACCTTCCGGTGGATAGAGCGCCATCCTCCATTTTCTATGCCAAAATAAGTTATGGGAAAAACCAACATTTTAATTTTTGCTTCATTTGTACTGTATACTTTCAGGTATACCTTTTGGGTGTTAGGTTGCTGTGTGATGAGTTTAATGTTGTTTGTAAGAAGACACCATGAGTCAGACTCATGAGAGTTTTTTCACTGCCCGTGATTGGTCCTGGACACTTGCTGCGTATACACTGGAATTTATGGTCATTTGATTTTTTTTTTAATCTTCGAATGGTAAACATTTGTCTTGATTTTTTTTTACAACTCATTTTTTTGTATGATTTGGTTTTGGTCAAAAATTGTTGCTAAAGTGTTACCTGGGTTATGGCATCTATAATAACTTCCATTCATTTCTCATTTTGAATTATTCCACATGTTTTTTTGCATGGAAAACTATAACGTTTCCCCATGAAAAAAAATTTTTGTTGATATTTTTTGGGTGAAATTTTTTTTTAGTGAAAAATAGCCTGGGTTTTCTCATGTTTGGGTTTTGTATGGCCTTTTGGAAGGAATTCATAACTTATTGGTCGGTCCTTGAACGCACCACAGCCGTGAGAAGCAAAAGTGTGTTCGGCAACATTAGCGCGAGCGCTTCCACAGGCAAACAAGCTAACGTCAATCTAGCAGGAGGCTTTGGGAGACGGTCAATAACCCTTGTGATTGATTTTTCCGGACTGGTGTTGACCGTGTCCGGAACGGGCCGTGAAACGCTGTCAGATGTGACCAACGACCCCAGGAGGAAGTCAGAAACAACAAAGTGGTTGGTGATGATCCAGCCCAACGCTTCATGTTTGTTCTCGGTCAGATGAGCAGCTTTGGTGTGTGACTGTCAGTTCTTGGAGATGCCGGAACAAATGTTTTACTGTGTCTCTCTGCCCAAACCGGTCATGAGTTGGGATCGCCAAAGTGGCGCGTGTGCCCAACGGGTACGCCGTCATGGAGGAGTTCTTTGATTCCGTTTTGTCATTAAGAGAAATGTGACATTACTCCGGGGACTATCCTTTCATGGTTAATCATTCAACACTCATTTTCCTTTCATGCTCTACAACACAGATATCAAGATGGACGACCGGGGGCCATATGCAGCCCGCAGATGTTATTTTTACTGGCTTTAAAAATATTTCCAGCATATAGTAATACAGTATGTACAGTATAGTATGTACCTTCCTGATTTCTTCTTCTTTTGCACTTAAATGTTTCACATCATGCAAATATTAACTCATATAAATATTAAATAATATATATTAATTATTAATATCATTAATTATTAATAATTATTAATAAGCATTAATAATTATTAATAACCATTAATAATTATTAATTAATAATCATTAATATTAAAATAGTATAATATTAACAAATATTAACTGAACACAAAATGCTGTTTTTCAATGAAATTTATTATTATTCAGGGAGAAAAATAATCTAAAACTACACCTCCCTAAAGCTACTAAGCCCCCCCTTAGCAGCAACAACTGCAATCAAGCCTTTGTGATAACTATATAATATTAATCATAAATTATCATTAATTATTATTAATTATTATTAATATTAAAATAATATAATATTAAAAATATTAACTCAACACAAAATGCAGTTTTTCAATGAAATGTATTATTATTTAGGGAGAAAAATAATCTAAAACTACATCCCCCGAAAGCTAATAAGCCCCGCCCCTTAGCAGCAACAACTGCAATCAAGCAAGCGTTTGTGATAACTTGCAATGAGTCTCTTCCAGCTGTGGAGGAATTGTTGTCATTCAGCCACAGTGGAGGCTTTTCCATGGCATGCCACAGCATCTCCATAGGATTCAAGTCAGGACTTGGACTAGGACTAGGACTAGGCTACTACTACAACTAGGCCAAGTTGCTTTCAGCTTGAGGTCACCAACAGATGGCCGGCAGGTGAAATATTTGGAAAATGTAATTAAAAGGAAAACAATGATTACGTTTATAATATTACAAGAATAAAGTCCAAATACTAAAGGGAATAAAGAAGGTTGAAATAGTTGAAAAATAAATAAATAATTTACTGTAATTGGGAATAAACTTGTAAAATGAGGAAAAATAATACCAGTTTAGCAGCATTGACTTGAAGTTTTACAGAAAAAAATAAATTATAATGGAGTTGAAATATGGCTACTTTCTTGAAATTGTAATAGCATGACAAACAAACCAAATAAGTTTGTAGTTTGGGGGGGATTAGCTTGGAGAGGAAGTTCAATTAAAAATTTAAATATTTGGAAAATGGAAACGTAAAAAATAGGGGGAAAGAGTGAAGTTGATATTAATAGGATATGTAGTTTTTTATATATATAAATATGTACAGTACGTGGCAGGGCAGACATCAGGTCGCCACCAGAGGGCAGTGTAGGACAGATGATGGGATCATATGGATGTGCTTTAGGTCAACGGAAGAGTTAAAAAAATCAATCAATCCTCATAATAACATAACTTAGAACATAGAACGTGAATTTGAATTTCTCCTCGAGATGAATAAAGTATCTCTCAACATGATAGCCAACACGTTTCATCATAGAAACTAAACAGGAAGACTCAAAATTAGAGGTAAGACGGACGGGACCACATTAGGACTAGACTACACTGACATCACCACGACCATGTCACTCCTACCAGGAGAACCAGAGAGTGGAGGGAACCGCCTGCTGTGGCCCAGCAAGGTGCACTGTATTCGGGCACACGTGCTGAGCAGTCCGTGTCTCCGGGAAAACCTTTAGCACTTTTCCAGTGTCGCTGTTTCGGTTTTGGTCTGACCTTGACGCCATCACATGGCTCGGCGTATGAAGTGACTACGCCGCGTCACCTTGAGGCCTAGTTGTGTTGTCATGAGATGGCGTCGTTTAATGGAAGTCCTGTGAATGTTTGCCCCTTGGTGGGGGGGGCGTGTCCGCCACATGGCTAACGGAAGCTTCCATGGAGCTAAAGACTTCCTACAGTTTCACGCCAGGAACGGGCTGCAGGAAAAGTGCGGCACACGGCCCTGACAGGAAGTCTCCCAGCATCCGCTGGCAAATAATGACGTCTACACGGAAGCCGTCAAACAGGAAGTGTCGACGATGGACTTATCAGTTGCTTGATCAGCCCGGTGGCGATAGCCGCAGGTGGACGCTTGTCTTCCCCGCTAATCTTGTTGCGCTCTGAGGACGGAGATAAGACCATGTGAAGAGAGATCGCCCGGGTCAGCGCCTTCACTGCCTCTCCGATCAAACACAAAAGGTGTTAACCAGCCTTCCGACCCCCCCCCCCCCCCCCCACACGTCACCCGCCGACCGTGCTCACTTTCACCTGTCACTCACACTCGCACTCGTCACATGCCGTCTGCAGGGGACGAGGGCTCAGGTGAGCGTTGGACCGCGGCCGACGGCTCCGCAAGCGTGCTAAAGCCCTGAGGGGGGGCCACACAATGAGGCTGGGGTCCCATGGTATCATTTGGATACCGTCTTTCATTTTGTCCAAATAGAACGCTTTCATAGTAACTATTCTGTTGTCTCAGAGGGCATTATGGGACTTGGTGTTGGTGTCCCACCCTAAACCCAAGACTACCTTCTCTTGGAATCAATATCAGTATCTACCTACCTTGCCAACTAGGTCAGTGGTCGGCAGCCTCATGAACACCCAGCAGTCGCTAGGGTCGGGTCAGCCCTGGTCTTGGGAACCTTCATTCCCTTTACTGACTCATTCTGCACCCGGGAGTCAGTGCAACTTGAGTCTTGATCAAGTACCCGTGACTCCACTGAGTGAAGTTTCTGTTGAGTACCTGTGAGTTAGTGAAACTCAAGTCTTCATCCAGTACCCGTAGGTCAAGCTAAATTTTAGTCTTGGTCAAGACCTGTGACTGGAATTGGAGTTTCTGTTGAGTACCTGTGAGTCACTGAAACTCGAGACTTTGTTGAGTACCCGTGACTCGGTGAAAGTCAAGTTTCTGTTGAGTACCTGTGACTTAATGAAACTCAAGTCTTCATCCAGTACCCGTAGGTCAAGCTAAATTTGAGTCTTGGTCAAGACCTGTGCCTGGAATTGGAGTTTCTCTTGGAGAAACTCAAGTTTTTGTTGAGTACCTGTGACTCGGTGAAAGTCAAGTTTCTGTTGAGTACATACTGAATGACTCAAGTGTTATGTGACTTAAGTGTTGTGTAATTCGAGTCTTCGTTTGGTACCCAAAACTCAGTGAAAGTTGAATCTTCGTTGTGTTATCATGACTTAGTGTAACTTGAGTTTGTGTTGAGGACTCATGACTCGGTGAAACAAAAGTCTTCAGCAAGTACCCGCAGGTCAAGTAAAACCTGAATCTTCATCAAGACCCATGACTTGATTGATACAACTGAGTACCCGTTAGTCAGTGCAACTCGAGTCTTGGTCAAGTACCCGGGATTCTGTGAAAGTCAACTTTCTGTCAAGTACCTGTGAGTTAGTGAGGCTCAAGTCTTTGTTGAGTACTCGGGAATCAGTGACACTCGAGTCTTCATCAAGTACTTGTGACTGAAGTGAAACTTGAGTCTTCGTCAAGACCCATGACTTGATGAAACTCGAGTTTCTGTTGAGTCCGTGTAGGTCAGTGAAACTCAAGTCTTTGTCGAGTACCCGTGAGACAGTCAAACTCAAGTCTTCATTAAGTACCTACGACTCGAGTACTCATGACCCGTGACGCGTGAAACTTGAGCCTTCATCGAGTTCTCGTTACCAGTGAAATTCAAGTTTTCATTGTGTACAGTCAGTTTTCTTTTTCAAGAACTCGAGTACTAGTTGAGTACTCGTGAGACAGTCCAACTCAAGTCTTCATTACGTACCGATGACTCGAGTACTCATGACCCGTGAGGCGTGAAACTCGAGCCTTCCTCGAGTTCTCGTTACCAGTGAAATTGAAGTTTTCATTGAGTACCCATCAGTCAGTTTTCTTTTTCAAGAACTCGAGTACTAAGTCGAGTACTCGTGACTCAGTGAAACTCAAGTCTGTGTAGGTCAAGTGAAACTTTCAGAGTTGAGTACCCATGACCCAGTGAAAGGTGGGTTTTGCGGCGTACCCATAACCTGTGAGGCAGTGAAACTCGAGTCTTCGTCAGGTACTCATGACTCAGTGACACTTGTCCAACATTTGTTGATTTGGCTAGCGCTAGCAGAGTGAGTAAGTGAACGAGTGAACAGAGGCCACGACTCGTGAGTCGGGATTCTGTGAGTTTTACACAACGTGTGTATGATACTGTATTGGCAAGGCTAACACAACGGCTAACATTAGCTTAATTATTCAAATTATGTAAACACAGCTGTCCGACGTTGTGCTATTCGCTTATCCGGTGTTTTGTATTTAGTGTGTATACTCGGCTAACACAGACAAAAAAAGATGAGAAGCCGGTGACTGATGGCGTGTTTTTGCGTCATCCATAACAACCCGTGTTTATCTTTTTAGCGCCGGCGACCACCAGAGGACGACGCCCGTCCACCCGCCCGGCAGCCACCCTCATCTTGCAGAGCCCCTCCCACTGGAACCTTTCCTAATCCACCGGCACCCCTTGTTGCCGCGGCGACGGCTCAGCCCGAGCAGGTGATGCATTGACATGGAGCAGATGGTTCGGCGCGGAGGTAAGCACGCCCGGACAACGCGTCCATATTCATGGCGGCGGAGTCGGCCCAACTCGTCCAAGTATCAACACTCCACTTGATATTTGCTCACCCGGCGCTTTGTCTCAGATTCCACACTAAAACGCTGAGAGGCGTGACAGCTTGTTTAAAGCCGCTGATGGATAGGAAGTGTTGCATTCAGGGGCCTACTGTACATCAGGATCTTTAGATAAAGTCAAGATAAACAATCCGGCTCCCTGGCTGGGCGTCTGCAGGTGTTTTTGGCCTCTTTGCTCTAAAGAAGCTTCTTTACAACACCCCCCCCCCCCCCCCTTCAGGAGATAAAGTACACACAGCCTCTCTGCCTGCTCTCTTTCTTTTGCTAACTCCTCAATAATCCTGCAACAATGCAGGCAGGCGGTGTGCAGCGATTCGCGAGGGGGCGGGTGGGGGCCGGGGGGGGGCGACATTATGGCTAATGCATGTAAAACGCGGCGAGGGAAAACGCCACAATGTCGTGCCACGCTTGAAGCCGCCACACCTGGAACACACAACACGGTTTGAGGCCATCCTCGCACCTATCAACTGAGCTCGGCGGGGGGGCGCGGCGAGGGAGGGAGGAAGGGGGGCGTGGCCTGCATTCAGGGCCTGACTGTGATAAAGACGCGGCGTGAGGAGCCATTCAAGAGCCCGGCGGCCATAATGGAGTCACTAATAGGCGCCTATTCAGCGGGGAAAGTGTTTGCTGGAGGGGGAGAAAAAAGTTTTTTGGGGAGGGAGGCAACAATCACTTTGTCTGCTGCCTTGTGTGGATGAAATTTATGCAGCCTAACCCCCCCACAACCCACCCCCCCAATACAGGCTTGTCTCTCTTTTTGCTGTCTTTTTGTCTTTTTGAAAAGGCGACATGCATAGTTTGGAGTCGTCCTTTCATCCTTACTTGAAAATACATTCAATGGTCTCCTCTCAAGTGAGGGCACCCCCCCCCCCCCCCACACACAGCCACCCCCCACCTCCTAAAGAATTACCCCGTCTCTTCTTGTACTCTTGTTGCTGCAAAAGGTGGACCAACCGCCCCAAGATTTCAGCCCCAGTTTCTCACTTCCTGTATGTTGAGTGGCCCAATAATTGATGTTATTGTACAGGGTGCCATGGCTCGGGTGGTAGAGTGGTTGTTATTGTACAGGGTGCCATGGCTCGGGTGGTAGAGTGGTTGTTATTGTACAGGGTGCCATGGCTCGGGTGGTAGAGTGGTTGTTATTGTACAGGGTGCCATGGCTCGGGTGGTAGAGTGGTTGTTATTGTACAGGGTGCCATGGCTTGGGTGGTAGAGTGGTTGTTATTGTACAGGGTGCCATGGCTCGGGTACGAAAGAGATTGTTATTGTACAGGGTGCCATGGCTCGGGTGGTAGAGTGGTTATTATTATATAGGGTGCCATGGCTCGGGTGGTAGAGTGGTTGTTATTGTACAGGGTGCCATGGCTTGGGTGTTAGAGTGGTTGTTATTGTACAGGGTGCCATGGCTCGGGTGGTAGAGTGGTTGTTATTGTACAGGGTGCCATGGCTCGGGTACGAAAGAGATTGTTATTGTACAGGGTGCCATGGCTCGGGTGGTAGAGTGGTTATTATTATATAGGGTGCCATGGCTCGGGTGGTAGAGTGGTTGTTATTGTACAGGGTGCCATGGCTCGGGTGTTAGAGTGGTTGTTATTGTACAGGGTGCCATGGCTCGGGTGTTAGAGTGGTTGTTATTGTACAGGATGCCATGACTTGGGTGGAAGAGTGGTAGTTTCTGAACTGAGTGGTTGTTGGTTCAATCCCCAGTCCTGCAATGCCAGGTATTAATAAAGTAAAATCCAAAGGGTTATTTCGAATGAACAACTGAAGACGTTTCATCTTCACTCTGGCCTGAGCTGCCATCACTTCTGGCAACTAAATTGCCCCCCCACCTTCCTGTCCTGGGTGAGTCGGGGGAAGGGGCAGGGGGGTTTAGGACGAGGTGACTAATCTTAAAAAGCTTGCGGCATATTGAAGGAGGAGAAGAAAATGCTGGCAGCATATTGTGCGGCGTGTCAAAGGGCTGAGCTGACAGATTGATGAGATGAGGAAATAACACAGCATCCCGGGGGGGCCGGGGCGTCTTGTCAGCCCCCTCCCAGCATGGTAACTGTTTGGGTTCGGGTCGGGTGCGCTGCCCCTCCGGAGACCTGCCGGGCCGTGCTGGCGCAGGTCAGCGCTCTGTGATTGTGCGGCGTGCCAAAGGGCGGCACCCGGGGTGCGGGGGGGGGGGCACGGACTCCCCCCGTGATGCTCACTTTCAGACCTTTTGCTGACGGCCTTTTCAGCCTTTGAGCGCTGAGCTATGACTTTATTTGTGTGTGTCGGCTCCTTCTGGTGTGTTTGTCTTTTTCAAGCAGCGTTTCACCGCGGGGCGCTAAAAGTAAAAGTACTAAAAGTTCCAAGTACTCTTTCTCCATACACATCCCATGCATCTGTAGCATTGTGCTGGCCCGCCACAGGTCCATTCAGACTGCCACAAATACATCAACATTTTCCCCTACATTAAAGGGTAACTGTTTTGACTGTTTGTCATGCCGATACAGGCATGAAGATGATATATGGCATCATATCCGTATCGATCTTGAGATCATCACCACATGCCGATACGGCTCATATCTGTATCAGTTTTTCTTCAATATTGATATTGGTGTTACTGATACCCGTATATGAGTGAGACCTCTCCATGGCATGGATCATTTTGGTATCTTTTTTTCTGCTGATATTGATATCAACATGAGTGACACCTTATCATGACATGCCATAAAAATAAGATGTCCGATCATGTCCATATCAAAATCGATATTGATATCGGTGCAAAAGTGAAACCACAAATTGATATTTTCATAAAAATGAGATATCGGATCATATCTGTATCAGTATTTCTTCCAAAATTGATATTGGTGTTTTTACTGATACCATGCATGAGTGAGACCTTATCATGGCATGGATCATTTTGGTATCTTTTTTCTGCTGGTATTGATATCAACATGAGTGACACCTTATCATTGCATGCCATAAAATAAGATGTCCGATCATATTCAGACCAAAATCGATATTGATATCAGTGTGCAAGTGAAACCACAATTCGATATTTTCATAAAAATGAGATATCGGATCATATCTGTATCAGTTTTTCTTCCAATGTTGATATTGGTGTTTTTACTGATACCATGCATGAGTGAGACCTTATCATGGTATGGATCATTTTGGTATCTTTTTTTCTGCTGATATTGATATCAACATGAGTGACACCTTATCATGGCATGCCATAAAAATAAGATGTCGGATCAAAATCGATATTGATATTGGTGCGCTAGTGAAACCACAATTTGATATTTTCATAAAAATTAGATATCGGATCATATCTGTATCAGTTTTTCTGCCAATATTGATATTGGTGGGCATTTTTTCTGATACTGATAGCGGACTTCTTTGTGGCATTGATCATTTTGGTGTCAGTTTTTTCTCTGCAATATTGATATCAACACATGAGCATTGATATTGGCATGAAAATGAGATACGGGATAATACCCGTATCCATATTAGGTCAAGCAGAGGTGAGAGGTTGTTGGTTTTTTTTCCCCCCCTGAGAGAATCAATGTCTGCCTTTTGCGTGTGTTTGGTGTGGTTGCCGTGGCAACCCCACCCCTCACTTGTCCGCAGGCCGGGTTAATATGACACCAGCTTGGCATTTAACCGGATTTTGCTGCTTTGCAGATCAGAAGATGAAGAAGCTGGAGCTGGAGACGCACTCTAGATAATAAGCTTTGTACGCACACACACACGCGCACACACACACGCGCACGCACACACACACACGCGCCGCTGAGCTTGATTTGTGCGGTTGATAGGCTGGCTGCTTTCCACACAGCTCTCCACTCTGTGACCTGTAATGTAATTAAGAGCGGGACATTTGTGCTTATTGTACTGACAGCCAGAACCCGACCCGTGTTTTGTCTCTTCACCTTTGACCTCTGCTGCCATTTCACTCCAAGCTGCCTTTTATTGTCTTGGAGCAAAACAAGCGCTGGGTTGTCTGCCTGGGAGGCAAAAAAAAAAAAAAGACGGCTTTGTGCCTCCGCTGTTCATTTGTTAGCAGGATTATGCTGATTGACACGATTTGACTTTGTTATCATTATTAGCAATCATTGTAATATTTGTCAATCGGCGCCACAAATCAACATGATGAGGATTTATAGGCAAAACAAATCATCAATACGCCCATAAAATGTCACCGTGTAGCCTTTAGCCTTTAGATCGTCAGGCTAGCAGGCTAATATATAAACGCATGATCACATGGACAGCCTCAAACTCGTTCTACAGGAAGTCCCACACACGGCAGACATGCTAGTTCTGGATGCTGCAAGGGAGGGGGGGGGGCTGATCGGCAGAGGGGATGGCCTTTTAAAGCAAGTATCAGCCCATGTCGATACCGTGATTTTTCACTGATATCAGCCGATATCGATTGGTGGCCGATCAATCAATGCACCGCCACCCTATATAGCATACACTACATGGATATTTTGGATCAAAATCCACAAATTTGTAGAAATTTTTTTTGATTTTTGTAGAATTATAAATAAATAAATAACTACATGAATGAATTATTGTCCACCAAAAATCAGCATTAAAAAAATATAATTATAATAATATTTGATTAATGTAATTGATTTAATTAAATATTTAATTGTATATAATTATAATAATATAATAATTATTAATATTTAATTTATTTAATTAATTCAATTAATTTAGTTAATTTAATTAATAATAGTAATTAACAACAACAATTAAATTAATAATAAATAATAATCAAATTAATAATAATTAATAATAATTAATAATTAATAATATTAATATAAAAATATTGCCAAAATGGTGCATGAGATGTGTGTACTGCAGGAAAGAAAATAAGTTAGTTAGTTTCTAGACGTATTATTATTGTATTATTATCAGGTATTTATAACTTATTACTGATTTCAAATAGAATAGAATGAAATAGACTAGAATAAGATAATATCATATAAATATTGCTGACATATGGTGAAGGATATGCGTTTTTGGTGACGTTTGTGAATTAGTTGAACCTTAAAGCTGAAAGTCGGACGTTTCTGGTGAGGCGTCTGTGGTCCCCGGAAGGACGATGCGTGCGTTGGAAAAGCGTACACATGGAGGAGTTAGTCCCGTTTGGCTCATGTGCTAATAATTAACAGGTGGCAGCTATGTAGAGAGGCTTCACCTCCCACGGAGAAACATTTTGTCAGCTGTTCACGGGAAGACGTGAGGAACGCTCTCGGCCCTTGGACATGTCTTCCGTGCAGCGTCCTTCCAGAAATGCCGACTGGGCTCGTCCTCAGAGGTTTTCGGCCGGGCCCAGGCGTCCCTTCAGCACCTGGCCGTCCGAGACGCGGGGGGTGAGTGCGTTTAGGATCATGAATGCAAGGGGGGGGGGTGCACCTCTGTGACACTAATGAATGCTAAGTCGGTTAGCGAGTCATTGTTAGCGCTCACTCCTGCACACAATCCCAACACCGATACTTGCCATATTGATCCCCTGGCCGGCAGATTAAAGCGGCTCTGTTGCACCAGCAGGGGGCCTTGCTGGCTCCCGGAGCTCATTTCAGGGTCACAGACTCCTTGCAGCCCCCCTGACCCCGGACCCCGACACGTACACACTGGAACACCGGGACGAGGACCGGCGGGATGCTCGCATTCACGCCTCATTACGGCTGACCTCTGGATCCATGTCCGCTCTCACCGGGCCGGGACCCACGCTGGGGCGGCCGGCCTGCCGCAGCACCGCCATTGTCAGGCTTCGGCAAGCGTGCGGCCCCTTTTGTCTCCACGTGTTGTCTTTGTGTGTGAGACCTCCCCCAGGGACAAAGCCCCGACTTGCGGTTCCTTCTCCTAATCAAACCTTGATGAAATGCCTATTAATGCCCCCCCGAGCCCCAGACTGGGGGTAATCAGGTGAATTAATAAAACATCCCCAAGTGGAGCTTGCCTCCTCCCCAAGGAGGCCAAGCAGATGGCGGCAGGAGTCATCAGAGGAGCAGCCTCCCTCCACTTTGGTGATTAGCTGCAAATTGGTAATTTGATCAGGTCCGCTCCTCCTACTTGTATATATTGATAGGACTCCATACCCCCCCGCCCCCTCGTCCCCCCCACAGGAAGTACCTGGAGGAGGGCTGAAAGGTGGAAATCCCATCTGCCAGGAATGGCTGTAATCTCATCAGGTTGGAGTGAAGAAGGAAAAGAGGAGCCGTCACTTAAGCAAACACCAGATCCTTTTGGCAGCACGTTGAAGATGCATTCCTGAGCACAAATGACATGAAATATAATCTTATATATAATATTTCATATTTAATATTTCTCTCTGGCTTATTGATTTCCACGCATTAACACGGCGCCTCCACAGTGGACTAAATTTAGAGGCGCAAACTACATGACAAAACCATCCTGCCTGCATCCTATCTACTCTTCATAGAGGACTTCATCAAGACAAGCGCCCCCTACCCCCAACCCCCCTACCCCCACCACCATCGGAGGTGTCACCCCATGAATGAAGGGGAGACCTGGAGTGGACCCCCGACTATGAGAGGGATGCTGACCACTCAGGACGTGTCAGCCGTGATGGATGACTTAACATGCCCCCCCCCTCCCTCGGCTGACGGAGGTTAAAGCGGCGCACCCCGGCCATGAGACCACCACACTGACCCCCGGGGAGCCTGAAAAAGGGCAGCAGATGGAGGAGAGTGTTTGCGTGGGAGAACAGACTCCATCATGGAGTCATCAGTGGTCACGCTAATCAAGACGGAGCGCTTATTAACGTAGCAGCCAACATGGCCTCCATCTAGCGTCCGTCATGTGACCTACGTACAGTATGCACACTATGTATAGTATGTACAGTATGTATAGTATGTACTATAGTACCCGCTACTTGCATCCGTCACATCTTCTTCTCTTTCCCACAGACGCCCGTCTTTGTGTCTTTTGTCCGCAAGGCCGTCTTATGGGAGAAGGAAGTGTCCTGCCACACCGTGAGTACTCGCTTCCAGGTCTCCACCCCTCCACCCCTCCACCCCTCCCCTGTTCTTTTACAATCTAGTCCATGAACAGGTATCGTATCATATCATATCATATCATATTTTGCACTTTTCCTTCTATTTTGTGGTTGATTTGGACTATTTCACTCCCTTATGCGGCCAATGGGCAGCAAAGCATAGAGTTTTCATTACAAAATAACATCTTTGTTTTTACAATATTACTTTTTAAAACATATTTTTGAAATAAAAAAAATATATATATAAATAAAATAAATACAAAACGGCAAACCAAAAAATATTAGATCAAATATTAGTCTTAAAACATAAAAGAAAAAAGCAGAATAAATAAATTACAAAATAACATTTACAAACAAAAAAATAAGCACATTCTTTTCATTACAAAATAATATCTTTGTCTTTACAATATTACTTTTTAAGACATTTTTTTAATAAAAAAAATATATATATATATAAATAATATAAATAAATAATATAAATAAAATAACATTTACAAACAAAAAAATAAGTCTGAATAAATAAAGTTAAGTAAAAATAATACAAAATAAAATATGTATTTAAATATAAATATATATAAAATATTTAATCCAAAAAAGAAAATTAAAAGAGAAAATAAAAATATGGCAATATTGGATGTTTTCCCTCCCTTTTAGGTGTCCTTTGAAGGCAAACATATTTTATTTTACTTTTCAACCATATGCTTGTTTCTAAGGGGGGGGCTTCTGGGGGGGGGGGGGTAATTGAAATTAAAAAAGAAAAAACAAATACCAAATTCCAGGAAAAAATAATATAATAATAATAATGCAATAATAAAAGATTTAAATAAAAATAAATAATAAAATCATTCAATTTTAATTTAATGGATATAATATAGTTTTAAAAATAATATCCAAAAGTAAAAAAATACCAAATAAATATGAAAAAAGCCAAATAAGATAACCCAATAAAAATACATATAAAAATATATATATTTCCCCGTCATCTGCATCTTCCAGGCTGAAGTACTTCCTGTACATAGGAAAAAAAAGCCAACGCTATCCAATGCACCCAACTCTTCTTCTCCCTCTTTTGTTCTAAAGTGTCCACAAGTGGCTGCATCACACTTACTAGCGAGGTCGTCATGGCGACCGCAGCGCCGCGGCTTCCTGTCTTCGCCCGCGGCTAAACAAACAAGTAAATTGTGGCGGACAAAGACGGCGGCGGGCCCTTCCAGCCTTCATTTACATGCGCCGCTCGCCCGCGCCGCTCGCCCGCGCCGCTCGCCCGCGCCGCTCCTGTCCCTCCTGTCCCTCGGCATCTTTCATCCCGTCCGCTAAATCACTGCACTTTTTTGATGGGGGGGGGGGGGGGGGGGGGGGGGTCACCCGGGACACCCAGGACACCCGGGACACCGGCATTCATGCCACGGTGGGGGTTCACCGTACACAGACGATGCAGGATGGTGGCAGCCGACTTTTCTCTCGCACTCGGACAACAATGATGCGATGCTAGCGTGAGTGTTCAAGCGCGCTACGCTACCACCCGGGCCCACCCGGACCAGGGCACCGCTGGAAGAGGCGGGCGGGGGCACCAGTGCCACGCAGCCCAATCAATAATTGACACCTTTCATGACATCAATACTGCACCTGCTTGTGGTGCGGTGGCACCGTGCCGTCTTTTGATGAGTCGTATCTCCACTTTTGGGGGCGGGGCCAGGGCGGGGTCAGGGCGGCGCGGGCCTGCCAAGCGAGAGCTCATTGTCTGGTCAAAGAAAGTAGAAAGTGGCTGTGAATGCTAAGCCGCATGTGAGCCTGGCTTCTGACACGAGCTGATAATCAGATTTGCCTCCCCTCCATCACTGCGGCCCCACAATGCCGCCCAGTGTCCCCCCCCCCCCCCCCCCCGCATCCCTGAACCTTCATCCAGCACGCTCCCCTCCACCCCCGCCAAGTCTGCAGCAAAGCTAATTACACCCCGCAGAAACACAAATCTCTGTGATTTAAAAAGTGACTTTTTTGGGGTTTGGGGACGGGGTGGGGGGGGGTGCGGGGGGTTAACCTTGTTAGGGTCTAAGCCTGGCTTTCTTGTCAGGACTTCTGCTCGTCTGCTGCCAGGACATAGACACACTTCTGTCCTCGCCGGGCTAATTAAGTGCGTCTGCATCGGCGAATGTATGCTGGTGTTTGTGCGCGTCCCAGTGTTCGCCGAGGTGCACCCACCCGGCCCCCGTCCTGCCCCCGGTGCTCCTCGCAGGGCCATCTGTGGCCGGGACGTGCTAATGGACGCCCTTCCTTACAGTACATTCATCTCGCGCGGGGCTGGTGGCCACAAACTGGCCGGTAATGACATTAGCCACTTGTGGCTGTGTGAGGGCGGCGTGTGGGGACGCCTGACGCCAGGAGGTCAGCCCGTTTCCTTGGGGGCGGGGGCTGGGGTGATCCTGGAAATGGCCTTCTGTTCGGGTGTCTTGATGGAGAACTTTTAAGTAGTTTATCTCTAATCATGAAAGGGACCATTTTTGTGGGATGCCACGAAAAAGGAAGAGACACCCTTAGGGCCCAAAACGGGTCAACAACCTCAGACCTGGACATCCATTTTTTTACTTTTGGTATAAGGTATCATAATAATAATAATAACCAAGTGGAATATTTGTGATAATGCCATGACGGGGGCCAGGATGAAGGGCAACTCCTCCACCAGCCGAGTTGCGGGGAGCGATTCGCCCAGGAGCCTCGAGCCATGCCCCCTCCATGGCGACCCCGCTCCCAGCCCAGCTCGGGCCCCGTGCGTGCCCCTTTCAAGCCTGTAGAATGTAGACCAGCATGAACGTAGACGTTCGGTGGCCCCACGGTGCCTGGAGGGCCCGGAGGCTGGAATTTGACAGTTCGCTTTGGACGACGTGCCCGCGCCTGCCGTTCTGCGGTTTTTTAGCCGCCCCCGTCCCTCCAGTCTCGCCACACACAAAGCCCCCCCAACCCCCCCAGCCCTTGGAGTGGCAGGTAATGATGTTGTTGTGCTGCGACTGGTGTACATCACAAGAATGCAAATCTGAAAAACCTCCACATCAGAGAGGAGATTTAGAAGCAGACGCCCCCCCCCCCCCCCCCCCCGTCCTCCCCCCACCCCCCAACGCCCACACGGCATCATTCACGTCACCCTGCTTTTGCTGTGTGTTAAAAGAGTGAGGACCCACCCCCACCCAACACAAATCCATCACTTCTAACCCTTCCGCCTGTTTGCTCACCAAAGGTCAGCATCGCACCTTCAACCTTTGTATCAGCAGCACATCGGGTCATGATACAGCAAACCTGTAGTGTGTTTAGTGGCCACCAGGGGGCAGCAGAGACGCCAAACGAATCACTCTTCCACGGAACATTCATGGTAAAAGTCAACATGGGAAAAAAGAAAGAGACGTTTTGTTTGGATTAGATAAAGATCATCATGACAATATCTGATATATTATGATAATATTTATTACCCATGCTAATTATTCTATCCATAAATTCACATTTCACTGCTGAAATGGAAAGATGGTGCTAAAATGCTATTCTCTGCTCTTCCTCTTTGATCAATATTCCTCTTTGAAATGAGTTCTAATTTATTTACTCTATTGTATTGTTGGTTATGGTTATGTTAGATTTTTGGAAAATTGATGTTCAATTCTGCTGGACGTTACATCTTTTAAAAATGATGATGGTGATTGTGTTTAAAAGTGTTGTTTACTTTAAATAATGGTCCCTTCCTGGGGCCCGCCTTTTCCACTATTATTTACGATTTTTTTTTCATTATTATTTCTATGCTTTTATTTTCATATAATTTTCATACAATCATTAAGTGTAATAAAAATAAAATAATAATAATAATGATAGTAATAATAATGATAGTAATAACAACAATAATAATAAAAATATTTATGATTTTATTATATATTATTTATTTAATTATAATTTTTATTTAAAATATTTAAATCTAATATCATATATATGTATATATTTAATATATATTATTTTAATATAATATTTAAATATTTTTAATATTTATTTATTATATTTTGACACTTTTGAAAGTGTGTTTTTTAATGTGTTGGGGTGGCGTTTAGTATACTCTTATATACAAGATGTAATATTATGATGACACTCAATATGTTCTTTCATTCCCCCCCCCCCACAGACACGAGTGAATCCCAAGCGCCCCCCCACCCTGTGTCCTCGCTTCCTGTCCCACATGAAGGCCCACTGCCAAGGCCTCAGACCTCCATGCGTCCTGAGCTCCAGGCCCAGGCCGCAGCCTACGTGTGAGGGCAGGAAGCTGACCGCCGTGCCCCCCCGGGCGCCACCAGGTGAGGAAATGACGGCGGGGAAGGTTTTAATCTCCGTCCGGCGTCGTGTTTTGCCGTAGTGCCCACAGCGCCGCCCTCCTGGCGCTTGTCTGAATAGGGGCATCGAGGAGACCTGCAGCTCCTTTCAGGGCTGCTCCTCTGATGTGAAGGCATGCCCTCACCTCAGCACCCCAGCGGGGGCTGTGTGGTGTACTCGGATGGGGAGGGGGCGGGGGGGGGGGGCGTGCATATCTCAGCACGACGAGCTGAAGCTAATTATTCCACCATATGGCGCTCGCCCCCTCGCACAATCGCCCTTAACCCTGCCGCCTGAAGGAAGCCGCCCTGGCTTTGCACCCCGACACATGTCCTTCACACACACACACACACACACACACTCCCGTACACGTGTGTGTGTAACAGATGGGAATGGCGGTGTATTGTAATGTGCTGACTCCTTTTGGCAGCAGGGGGAAACAAGAGGAGATTGTTTGACACCCCCCTGCCCCCCCATCTCACACATATAATCAGCGGTCCATCAGAGAAAAGAAAGGGGGCGGGGAGAAAGGCCAAAAGGAGAAGGGGGCGGAGCCAGATGGAGTTGATGTTTGTGGAGGTCTGAAAGGGAAGCGGCGGCGATGATGGATTAAAAACATCTTTCATTCTTCTTTGTGGGAACACCGCGGGGAACGGCAACGACTGGAGGAGTTTAGGGTGGAAGAACAACATCGGCGACCTCACACTCGCTCGAAAATCCCAACTACAGACGCCCCATATCGGCTTTCTTACGTTCTTATATCTACTCGTGCCTTATCAGCCAATAACCGTATTGACAAAATAAAATAATACACACAAGTATTTAGAGATGGCCGAGGGTGGAATTGAACTTGGGTCTCCTAGCTGTGAGGCTCTAACCACTCAAACACCGTGTAGCCAAAATAAACATAAAATAAAAAACTAAATAAAATGCAAACACAAATAGAAAATAGTAATATTAAATAATGATACATCATTTTATGAGTAGGGCTGCACGGCGGTCGAGTGGTTAGCGCGCAGACCTCACAGCTAGGACACCAGGGTTCAATTCCACCCTCGGCCATCTCTGTGTGGAGTTTGCATGTTCTCCCCGTGCATGCGTGGGTTTTCTCCGGGTACTCCGGTTTCCTCCCACATTCCAAAAACATGCTAGCTTCATTAGCCACTCCAAATTGTCCATAGGTATGAATGTGAGTGTGAATGGTTGTTTGTCTATATGTGCCCTGTGATTGGCTGGCCACCAGTCCAGGGTGGACCCCGCCTCTCGCCCCCTCGTTAGGAAAAGCGGTAGAAAATGAATGAATGAATTTTATGAGTAGTGCCCCCTTTACCCCCCAAGGGGGGTCCTGTCCCACAATTTGGGAAGCATACTCTCTGCTTTGTAAGCATTGGAAATCATTCCAGACCGCAGCTTGTTCCTGTGCAGAGCGCCGATATCGCCATCAGC
Organism: Doryrhamphus excisus; assembly: GCF_030265055.1. Taxonomy (NCBI): domain Eukaryota; kingdom Metazoa; phylum Chordata; class Actinopteri; order Syngnathiformes; family Syngnathidae; genus Doryrhamphus; species Doryrhamphus excisus. The sequence goes on from NC_080468.1 coordinate 17,147,732, forward strand.
CGAAAAGCGGTATCGGTGTGATGTGATGCCCGACGTCTGCCCTAATCCCCAATCTTCATCCCAGAATTGGGCGGCGTCCTCCAGCTTTCCACTTCCTGGGTTGCTGTTCCATCCACACGTATCCACTCCTGTCGAAACACGCTGGTCCCCCAGGAAGCGTTTTCAGCGCTGTGGCGTGTGTTTTCCCAGCTGTAGCTGATACCAATCCAGCGTCCCGCACATGCTGCTCGCCATTGTGGAAGTTGGGAAACGAGGCAGCTGCTCCAGCAGAGAACTTTTCTTCTCAGGCTTTTGTTAGCGGGCCAAGCCGCCTCGTGGGGAGGCGGCGTTCCCCCTCTGGGAACGGGAATGTCACCAGCAGATGAGGCGCGCGTCAAGAAGGAAGTGTGAAAGTCACATTGTGATGTTTTCTCGTCTTTGCTGAAGGACACGTTGGAGTTGGAGTCGACAGAAGAGCCAGCGTTCCGAGTGAAGGATCCCACCGCTTCCTACCCCGCATCCGTGCTTCTCCATCATCAGCCACCATCCATCCGCCTTCCCATAAAACATCTCTCCTCCGCTCCTCCACTGCTGGACCGCCACGCAAGGCAGAGAACGTCCACAGCAGTCCTACTCGCTCAGGAATCCCTGTTTGTGTTCCTGAAGTGGAGGAACCTGCTGGAGTGTCCTCCACAGAAGCAGGAGAACCTCACTGGGAGTTCCAGCTCAGCCCCGCTGGGCGTACGAGCTCCAAGGCCTCGCTCGGGTCCTTGTGGGACTTCAGCCAGCCGTCCTCCAGCCTCTTCAGCCGCAGCACCGACCTCGCTAGCGGCAGGACCAGCGTCCTGTCTGGTGAATCTTAGCGTTAGCTGGGGGGGGGTTCCATAACAGAACCTAATCATCTTCTCTGTCCTTCTGCAGAACATAGAAGACTTTTAGACCCATTGGACAGCTACTCCAACCATGGCCTGTCATCCGGTCCTCCTGGGTCCACACCTCAGGACCACCAACTTGAAGAACCTTCAGACCTCCTCACTGCTTTGAATACGCATGAAGACCACGCACCTGAACGTCTCAGAAGCGATGGCATTCCACCACTTCACAGGCCCCCCACCCCAAGAGCATCCCCGTCTGTCCCCAATGGTCACCCGGAGTCCCGTCCCCGACCCGTCCTGCCTCCCATCTCCCCCCTGAAAGGTGAGAAATGTTCCACATGTGTCCCGTTCGCAGCCTCCTGCCCACCCTCTTAAGGCCCGATTGTCCTCGGCATGGCTGGACGCCCCCTTTAAGGGACAAAGACGACTCCAGACTCAAATCAAAGACCCCCATCATCACATTGTCAAAGCGCCCCCCCCTTCCAGCCTGTAATAAATAAGCCAGAAAGCTTGAGTGGAAAGCAGGCTTGATGATAAGCTGGTACCGTTTCATTCCTCCTTCAAAGGCGCCAGGCCCCCACAATAGAAGTCGGGGGTTCCTCTCTTTCTTAGCCGCGCCGCCCCCGCCCCTTGCATCTTCACTACTCTGCACGCTACCAGAGGCCGACGTGCGGCCCGTGCTCATAAATCCACACGGGGCGCCGCCACAATAGAACACCTCCGCGTCCGCCATTTTACCGTCGGCCTCGGCCGCTGACATCTGACTCCGCCGGGAACTTGATGAAAGCCGGGGAACAATGTGGAACTTGTGTGGGGATTTTCTCTCTTCTGCCGGGGACACGCACGGCTCTCAGTGTGGCGGCGGGCGGGGGTTTGGCTCGCTGCTGCAACGCCGCCCGCTGTTCTCTTCACGGCCGCCACGCCGCTTCTTTCATGCCCGCCACGAGAGCCGCATAATACGCAGACTTTATTACGCGGCCTCGCCACGCTTGGGATGGAACTGGCTCACGCCGCCAAGATGGCCGACAAAGCCGTTTCCTTTGAAATAACATTCATCAATCAACAAATCCTACAAAGAACGTAAAGCACGATGTTCTCTTCATGCTGCACTACTTCCTCTACGCATGGTTCCGTCGTCTCCACAGAAAACGCCACAAAGATGGCCGACAAATGTCATACATCTTGCTATCCTTATCAAATGTTTTTGCAAACAGCTTTTTTTGCTAAAAATGAACACGCATACAATCACACACACGCACACACAAAATGACAAAACAAGCAAGTCATTCCACAAAAATGGCCGACAAACGGTGTCAATCATTCATTTTAACTACTTTCATCAACATTCTTGCTACTGTTTAGGACACACACACACACACACAAATGACAAAATACCACAAGGTGATTCATTCCACAAAGATGGCCGACAACCGCTGTAAAAAATGAAATACTGTCATAAATCCTATATTTTGCCCATTGTTTGAACAGCTATGTCAAACATCATTAAGAATATTTGTACGACTTAGGACTCACACACACACTCACACAAAATGGCAAAACATGCAGTGAGCCACTCCACAAAGATGGCCGACACAGGATGTAGCCACTCGACTTGGCCGTTGCTTTGAAATATTTGTACAACTCTTTTCATTTGTGGATGCACGCAAACACACACATAAAATGACAAAACACATTCCACAAAGATGGCCGACACATGGTGTAGCCACTCGACTTGGCCGTTGCTTTGAAATATTTGTATAACTCTTTTCATTTGTGGATGCACGCAAACACACACGTAAAATGACAAAACACAGTCCACAAAGATGGCCGACAAAATACAGTGAATGCTGTATTTTGCCGTTGATGTGAACTGTCTTCGTCAACGTCACTTTTTTGTCACAGTTGAGTGCGCACCCACAAATGACACAACAGGATGCTGCGAGTCACTCCACAAAGATGGCCGTCACAGAAATGCTATATTTAGCTAGTCTGCTGCTCTAATTTCAAACTAGCTATGCTTGATTGTCGTTTTCGGAAAAGACAATAGAATAGAATAGAGAATAGAATACGTATTTTTTTTGTGTACAAAATCCAACTAACTGACATTTGAGCGGCGTATGCTAACTCGTATGCTAACATTCAAAGACGCATTCAGAGTAATAATATGGAGTATTCTCCACTGGTCGCTAGGTGTCAGTCATGTTACTGTCATGTCGGGTGAGACACACAAGCACCAGACTTGACGGTGAAACCCAACTCCAAAAACACCCATAAAATATCAAATATGATATGAATTCTCTCACCCGATCTGTCACTCGAGCAGCTCTTGTACTCGAACCCCCACTCTGCTTTGTATCATAGCCTGGACCTCACGGGATGAAACACTTGCGTGGCGTTCAGTGACTAATTGGATCATCCAATAGACTGTCATCCTTTTATTATTCATTCATTCATTCATTTTCTACCGCTTTTCCTCACAAGGGTCGCGGGGGGGTGCTGGAGCCTATCCCAGCTGTCTTCGGGCGTAAGGCGGGGTACACCCTGGACTGGTCGCCAGCCAATCACAGGGCACATATAGACAAACAACCATTCACACTCACATTCATACCTATGGACAATTTGGAGTGGCCAATTAACCTAGCATGTTTTTGGAATGTGGGAGGAAACCGGAGTACCTGGAGAAAACCCACGCATGCACGGGGAGAACATGCAAACTCCACACAGAAGATGCCCGAGGGTGGGATTGAACCCTGGTCTCCTAGCTGTGAGGTCTGCGCGCTAACCCCTAGACCACCGTGCCGCCCCCTTTTATTATTATTATATATAATAATCATTGACATTTTAGTCAAATGAGTCAAACTCTAATGGGAATAAAGTCTTCATATTCCGGAAGAACATTTCCGTGGATGGTTGTTGACGTTGCCTCGTTAATCTGCTTTCAGGACGCCGTGACTCGTCGGCGTTGCTGGACTCGGCCGAGCTCAGCTGCGGCAGCTCTGCAGCGTTGGAGGAGCTGGACGCCATCGCCCCCACGTCAGCTTCCTGTTCCTCCCTGGAGCGAGCGTCCGACTGGTCGGGCGGCGCCCGGCCTGGCCGCGGTACGCACGTGTTTGTGGGAGTCCATGATGATGATGATGATGATGGATGGTTGTCTCATTCATGTCTCAATTAGCCACGCCCACCTCCCAGCTTATCTGTGTGGCCTCCGTGTCGCCTCCAAGGCGGTCAGACGTGTACGTCGGAAGATGCCCCCGCCCCCGCCCCCCCATCCCAAATAAAGACTTCCTCCCTTAATCCCTGACAAGGTGTTTAACCTGCTTGCTTGACCCCCTCCCCATCTCAACCCCCCCACCACACAACCTTGGTGTGACCCCTACGACATTTGCCCCCCCCCCCCCCCCCCAACCCCCACCCCAGGGCTGCGTAAGGGATTAGGGTGCCGCAGCAACTATGTCTCTCTTTTCACCCCCATACCGTTGATCACCACTGGGGGGCATATTTGCAGCAAGTGGGGGCGTTGCTATGATATGCCGTGATGCCCATGTCATGTTTGGGCATTCGCTGGCTGGAAAGTGGCACGTTTCCATGGTAACGGCCCGTCCATGGTGAAGTTTAGTGTGTCTGAGTGGGTGGTAGCTGTGGATTAGCCTCAGATTAGCGCCCCCCCACCCCCACCCCAGTCCACTTTTGACTAATGATGGACGGACTGGAAGGAAGTGTGTCTCCTCTCGCCATGGTTATCCCGAGGATCCCCCCCCCCCCCCCCCAGGTTTCGGGAAGCCAGGATTTGCATGACGGGCACGGAGCCACAGCGCCACTCGTCCGCTTTAATTAATTGGGTGTGACCGGAAGCAGAAGCGGGATGGGGGGGGGCCTGTGCGCCCTCATCGGTTACAGAAGCCATTGAAAGACTAGAAGTCAGGCGTAGTTGCCCCCCCCCCCCAATCAAAGCATGTGTCGTGTCACATCTGCATCTCATCTCTGCTACAGAGCCGTTGTCCCCGGGCCTGGCGGCGCTGACCGTGGGATGCGACTCCGGGAATCTGGGCTCCTTGTCCCGAGTGCAGCTGCTCCTGCTGGACCGCCCGACCAGTCTGACTGAGGACTTCCTCCCGGACGAGGAGCATCCCGGTGACGTCAGCGTGACTTGGCCAGGTATTATTATCTTCTTGAGTTTTCTTTCCGATAATATCATTCCGTGGCTGCACGGAAGGAGACCCGGGTTTGATTCTCCCCTCTGGCATCTCTGTGTGTATAGCGTGTTCTCCCCGTGTTGTTCCAGCTTGTGGCTACGGAGGTACCGTGCTTCAACCAAACTACGGTGGGGGTCGAGGGTCAAACAGGAAGAGCATGTCAATCACATGTCAAGAAAATTTATATTAAAAAAAACAAAAAACTTTGGTCTTGCTACAAGAGCCATCTACTAGCGCTAACTTTAAGCTAACTACGCTAATCTAAATACTCTTTTCTTTCTCCGTTTGCCATCAATATTTGTTCCAGCTTGTGTCTACGGAGGTACCGTGCTTCAACCAAACTACGGTGGGGGTCGAGGGTCAAACAGGAAGAGCATGTCAATCACATGTCAAGAAAATTTATATAAAAAAAAACAAAAAACTTTGGTCTTGCTACAAGAGCCATCTACTAGCGCTAATTTTAAGCTAACTACGCTAATCTAAATACTCTTTTCTTTCTCCGTTTGCCATCAATATTTGTTCCAGCTTGTGGCTACGGAGGTACCGTGCTTCAACCAAACTACGGTGAGGGTCAAGGGTCGAACGGGAGGAGCGTGTTAATCACACGTCAAGAAAATATATTTAAAAAAAAAAAAACTTTTGTCTTGCTACAAGAGCCATCTACCAGCGCTAACTTTAAGCTAACTAAGCTAATCTAAATACTCTTTTCTTTCTCCGTTTGCCGTCAATATTTGTTCCAGCTTGTGGCTACGGAGGTACCGTGCTTCAACCAAACTACGGTGGGGGTCGAGGGTCAAACAGGAAGAGCATGTTAATCACATGTCAAGAACGTTAACTTTGGCCGCCCCAATTAAAAATGTATATTTCTTCTTGTAATTAGTCGTGTAGTATTGTAGTATTGCTACATGATTCATTTGATTGACAATATTTCGATGACGAAAGAGCGCGAATGGTTTGAGGCGGCGGCGAGAGATGTTCCCGTCACGTCATCCATGTTTGTTTATGGAAATGTTATTTCTACTTGAATATTTTGTCGCGTGTCGACACAGCAATCACAGCGGCGCCGCCGCCGACCTCCCGCGCTTGTGGCAGTTTGAGCGAGATGGTCTGATAAGCAGAAACCGTCGCTTTGATAGCAGGAGGGGGGCGGGGGAAGGGGGAGGGGGGGCAGGTGTGTCGGCGTGTTTGTGGATCAGCCTCCGCCTCCCGTCTGCGGCCGGCATGCAAGTGGGCTGTGTTGGCTTTGAGCGACTCTCGCCTCGCCGTTCCTCCCCCCTGCGCCCCCCCCTCAGGCACTTAACTGTTTTTCCCTCCCCCCCCAGCGAGAGGATATGGGGACGTGCCACATTAATAAAGATCAAACCGCCGCTGTGGATCATTAACCGGGGAAAGTCCGCCAGAGATAGGCGGCTGACACGCAGGTCTTTCCACGGCCTGCCATGCGCTCGCCGAAGCAGCAGGGGGCGCAGTAGCCAATCAGAGGCTCCGTCTTGCTTGTGACATGAAAAGAAGCAAGAAAAAGACGAGCGTCCGCTCGCTCGCTCGCTTTTTGTGTTTTTCAACCCCAAAGCGACCACAATGTTCCAGGCGTGGAGGCGTGGCCGTCGCCGCGCGCAAACACGGCGCTATTGTACACGCATCAGACACGCGTGGTCTCGCTTTGTGCGACTGTTTACCCTCATCTTGTCTTTCCTCTTCCAAGAACAAAGATTGCACCTGGCACGCTCCTGTGGACAGGTGCTCCTCTTTGACGCCATTATTTGCTCACCGATGGCGCACGCACGCGCCGCATCGCACACACACACACACACACATAAACATGACGTTTGTGTACACACACACACCTACCTGACACACACAAGCGCTCAAACTCAAGTGACTTCCTGCACTTCCTTGTCAGGTCCTGCGGGGCCCCTCACAGCGAGGCCCCTCACAGCGGACCGCCCCCCCGAAAGGTGCGACTCATCAGCCAAGGTTCCATCAGACCACCAGTCAGTGAGTAACCCCCCCCCCCCCCCATCATAAAAAAGACATCACATAAGAGACGGCACGCGGCGAGCAGCAGGTGTGTGGTTAATCAGTCATGGGCTGCATGGGGGGGGGGGGGTCGTAGGGGGACCGTACAGACGCCACAGAGTGGGATTCTATGGAGGATGCGTCGCCGTTAGACTCAGACGGGGGTTAGAGGTCACGGTGTGGGTGGGGGGGGGGGTCGCATGCTGGGCTGCGGCGGAATGGACGCAGGTGCTCCACGTGATCCACCGTTAATCTCCCCTTTACGACGCCCCCGACCCCCGCCCCCGTCCCCGCCATAAAAGCATTTACATAAGGATGATTATCTATCACGATGGCGGCTGGTGTGAGGCCAGTTTTAGCGAGACGTCTCTTTAGGCGGAAACGCCTATGAAAAGAACGCCGTGATGTCGGGGCTGTGCGGTCGCTCGGCAACCGGGAAGCGGCGGCCATTTTCCAAACCAGCAGCCTGAACTTTGGCTTGAAGAATACATAATCCCGGAAAATACAAATATACATACATCATAGATTTTATTTCATTCAATAACAAATATTACATCATAAGAATAGTTCCACATTAGGACTGCTTGCTCTTTTGTTATTTATTATTATTACATTTATTTTGACATATTTTATTATTATTATTACTATATAATATACATGTCAGATGATTTATTAAATTTTTTGTTATAACTGGCTCTGATTTCCTTTCATTTTTAATTTCATTTAATTAAAAATTTAATTAATTCCACACAAATAAGAATATTTCATTATTATTATTCATATTAATTTTATATTATTTTTTGTATTAATTATTGTCATGTGCGCTAATAATGATTAATATTATATATGACTTAAATGACTTTTATTCAATACATTTTAGTCAAAACATATTATTCTAACTGTCTATTCATTCATTGTAGGGTATATTTGAACATAAAATATGTCTAATATCATTTAATAAAATATATAAATAAATATATAAATCATATAAAGTAACCAAGGTGTACTTGACTAAACTGGGTATGAAGTGAAGACTTTTGCGGACATCAAAGAATGTTGTTTAGTTTTTTGGGGTTTTTTTTTCCATCTTTGCAGGACTGGTCTATAGGAGGATCCCGGTCTCCTTCATCCTGGACCCTGCAGCATCCCTCAGAAGACAGCGACATCGGTAACGTTTGCCCTGAAACCTCCTCTCCGCTTTCCTTCTGGGTGCTAATCAGCGGCAGCTCGTCCTCGCCGTGAGCGTGTGATCCCCCTGAAAGCCTCCCTCAGTCCCCGTCAGCTCTGCTTTAATTGGCGCCATTGTCTCCTCGGCTGTGGGCGCCGGGTCTGGCCTGGCCTCAGCTCCGGTACACTTAAGCCGGCTAAATCCTCGTCACAGCCGCCTTCACCTGCTCTGCCTCCTCGTGTGTGTGCGCTTTTTTCTTGCTAACTGTGCTGGAAAGCCAGGGATAAGGTCAGGAACGGCATGGAAATGGCCTCCCACGCTTCAGGCGAGATCATCTGTCTTTTCCGATCGTCGACAGAACCCGTGGGACTTAATGGTCCGTGCTGGGTCTGGCTCCTATCACATCATCGCAGGCAGAGACGGATGCTTTTCGCTGCGGCGTCATGGAATACTGGAGAAGATGTGGGAGAAGGTGACCTTTTCCACGCCAAAGGTGTGGTCTCCTTCTGAAGGAAGGGGGTGTGGACAGGTCATGAGTGAAGGATGGCCTGTGTTTTGTGTCCGTACGTGGGGTTCTAGTTTACCATGTGGTTCTTTGCCCCTTCCTTACAGTACTTAGGTCCATTTGTGTCCGTCAAGGCCCAATCAACACAAACGTACCCCTTACAGCTAGGTACTGGACTCCCAAGGTACTGGACTCCCCACAAACAAACTGGGGACATTCCCAGATAGGTGCTTTCTGGACGGGTAAAGCCTAAAACCAGATGAAGTCGAGGTGAAGCTTGGTACTGGACTCCCAAGGTACTGGACTCCCCACAAACAAACTGGGGACATTCCCAGATAGGTGCTTTCTGGACGGGTAAAGCCTAAAACCAGATGAAGTCAAGGTGAAGCTTGGTACTGGACTCCCAAGGTACTGGACTCCCTCACAAATAAACTGAGGACATTCCCAGATAGGTGCTTTCTGGACGGGTAAAGCCGAAAACCAGATGACGTCAAGGTGAAGCTAGGTACTGGACTCCAAGGTACTGGACTCCAAGGTACTGGACTCCCCTACAAACAAACTGGAGCATTCCTAGATAGGTGCTTTCTGGACGGGTAAAGCCTAAAACCAGATGACGTCAAGGTGAAGCTTGGTACTGGACTCCCAATGTACTGGACTCCCCACAAATAAACTGGGAACATTCCCAGATAGGTGCTTTCTGGACGGGTAAAGTCTAAAACCAGATGAAGTTGAAGTGAAGCTAGGTACTGGACTCCAAGGTACTGGACTCCCTCACTAACAAACTGAGGACATTCCCAGATAGGTGTTTTCTGGACGGGTAAAGCCTAAAACCAGATGAAGTCGAGGTGAAGCTAGGTACTGGACTCCAAGGTACTGGACTCCAAGGTACTGGACTCCCCTACAAACAAACTGGAGCATTCCTAGATAGGTGCTTTCTGGATGGGTTAAGCCTAAAACCAGATGAAGTCAAGGTGAAGCTTGGTACTGGACTCCAAGGTACTGGACTCCCTCACTAACAAACTGAGGACATTCCCAGATAGGTGCTTTCTGGACGGGTAAAGCCTAAAACCAGATGAAGTCAAGGTGAAGCTTGGTACTGGACTCCAAGGTACCTTTCCTCCACAAACAAAAATGGGGACCGTCCCAGACGGATACTTTGTGGACGGGCGAAGCCTAAAACCAGATGTCAAAGCAGAGGGAAGGTCTCGGGTTGTCCGAGAAGATGTTTTACCGCTCCTCAGATCAGTTGATGGTCAAAGACCAGACAGGAAGCTCTTGCGTGATTGCATGGGGCAGAATCCAAGTGTTTGCAAGAATGGCTTAGGGCGTAGAAACGAGTCTGAGCCAGCCAACGGCTTCTAGGGAAGGAAACCTGGACCGGAACCCAGGCTCCGTCTGTCTGGACCGGGTCGGGCTGCCATGGAGAAATCCCATTGCTGAGACGACCCACAACAACAATCGAAGCGAACTTGTTGCGTCCACGCTCATTTTCCGCCTGGGCGAACCTTTGGGTGAATCTTCAATCACGAGCCAGCTGTGATTGCCCCCCCTGTGCCCCTGTCCCCCCCAAGGGAGGCTCGTGATTATGAGACCTTTGAGCTCATCAGGAATTCATAGGTGCACTAATCCCCTAAAGCCCCCCCCCCCCCTCCCCGCGTCATGATTGTGATCACGGCCGGTCCCCCGGTCACTCGGCGTTTAGCATTCAGCTGCTACTGAAGACGTTAGCGTCCGAGTGAATGCGGCGACGGCGCTGGGCCACAAAAGAGCGTTAATCTGAACTGACCCTGGCCGAGGAAGCTACGGGGGCAGATTAGGTGGCGGGAGGGGGCCGAGGATGCTGCGGGTAGAGATTAGCGGTGTAAGTAAGAGGACCACACACTGACAGTGTAGCCATGTCGCCATTGTCCCAAAGACCGTGGACTCACGGACCATTGTCTCCCAAAATCCTCCAGTGGCTCTTAAACCGGACTCAAGCCCTTTGATTGGCACTTGTCAGCGCTGATAGAGAGGCTGACGTGTTCCAGAAAAGAGGCCCACCCCATGAATAATAATTTGGCCACTGGGGTCTTTCTCTGGGTGGCACCCGTGAATGGCCTCGGACAAACCATTGTCCCCCCGGGTGCTCATCCCTTTCTCAAACAGGCAAAGAAAGAAATACACGACGGACCGCCTTGCCGTGGCCTGGTGCTGGATGTGTCGGATGGGGGGGGCGCAGGGGGTTGACCCGGCCAAATCCAGCTATCTGCGGGGTTCAGATGCTGCCGTTGTTATGGCAACCTACGCTGTGTGTTTTAGACTCTTGGGGCTCTTGTTTCCAGATTGGACGGACCCCTAATCACTGCTGCCCATTCATGGGATTAGAACACCTTGGAGGCCCGCAGAGGAGGAAACCAGATCCTGCACACTGGCCAGCAGTTGGAAACCATCTGGACCTTTAAATGAGACAAAGTAATCAATCGGTCCTGGAGTCGTTACAAATACCTTTAGCAAGTACATTACCTTGGAGGCCACAAAGTGGTACTTTGGTAGAGACTGGACCTCACTGAGGCCGCATGGTGGACTCAGTGGAGTATGAGTATGCTGTGGCCACAAAAATGAAGTCATAAGACCAAACATTGTAAGACTAAAGGTAACAGAACAGCGTATTATGAAACATCGTAGCACAAAATGTTGTAACACGAAACGCTGTAAGATGAAACAAAGACGTGACGTTGTAACACGGAATGCTGTAAGATGAAACAAAGATGTGACGTTGTAACACGGAACGCTGTAAGATGAAACAAAGATGTGACGTTGTAACACGGAACACTGTAAGATGAAACAAAGACGTGACGTTGTAACACGGAACGCTGTAAGATGAAACAAAGACGTGACGTTGTAACAGCCAATGTCGTAACATGTAACACCATAAGATGAAACGTCGTAGCGTAACACTGTAAGGTGAAACATCACAGCGTAAAGTGAGATGAAAGAAGAAACGCGATGTAATTAATTAACCAATTAACCTAGCATGCTAGCATGATTTTGGAATGGGGGAGGAAACCGGAGGAGAACATGCAAACTCCACATGGAGATGGCCGAGGGTGGGATCGAACTCGGGTCTCCTAGCTGTGAGGCCTGCACGGTAACCACTTGTCCGCCATGCAGACTGGCATGCATCACGTCGAATGAAAATGAGGAATCCTTCCCCGGGACACATCCCTAATCCCGTCCTGCTGGACTGGGACTGAGACTCGGACTGGGGTGTGTGATTGTGCGCGGCGTGCCGGAAGGACGCTCCATCAGTCGTTGCAGCTGACATCATCAAACACTTAATTATCTCCTCGTTTGTTTGCTTAGTGTTCCTCTGTGTGCTGCATTCAAGGCCGACATGAAAATGTGGTGTGCATCTCACGCAGGTTCCGACGGTGGAAGCGACGTTCCAGGATGCAGGAACCCGAACGAGAAGGACCGGAGGCTGGAGGAGAGGAAGAGCAAGGTTCTGAAGATGCTCTACAAACTGCAGGACGACTCAGGGCGGCGCGGCGGCGACGCCAACATCTGCTCCGACTTTGACAACTGTGAGTTTTTACCTTTATTCTCCTGATTACCAGCAAAGGGCACAAACCCCCTTGGAATGAAGGTGGGCTGGGAGGAGGGGGGCGTAGAAGTGACCTGTGACCTCCCCAATGGACTACACTTTGGAAAGTTTTCCCAGAAGAGTGGACGCTTCCTGAAGGTGTCCCAAAACATTTGTCCGCAGAGTAGCACAAAAACATCTTTTTTACCAACACTCCTCTCGACTCTAAAAACGTCCCCTCAATTAGCGCACTTGATTTTTTTTGGAACAATGACCTCTTTCGGGCGACGCTGGAGTTCAGCCTCCAGTCCTCGAGTACCACGCTTTTTTTTTTAAGCGTCCGAGCTTTTGTGAGCGCGCGAGGCCGACCACTCGCACAATGGAGGCCCCACACCTCAGGTCAAGGCTGGTGGGTGGGCGCTGGCTGGGGCGGGGGGGGGGCGGGTACTCTGATGGGGTCAGGCAGGTCCCCCCCCTCCCGAAAGTGCTTACACCTGATTGGACGACACACACACTGCACAACTTCTATTCATTGGCTTTAAACCAGATGTAGTTCTTCCTTTATTATTGTACTTCCTATGGTGGCATCATCATCATCATCATCATCATCATAATCATACAGTACATTCTGTTGATTGAAAATCTGAAAAGCTGATTTTAAGTATGGGGAAAAAAATCCTAGTCAAAGGTTTGGGAACACTTTCTCATTCAATGACATGAGAAAGTGTCTCCAAACTTTTGACTAGGATTTTTTTCTTTCTCATTCAATGACATGAGAAAGTGTCCCCAAACTTGAAAAAATTCAATATTTCAAATTGTAATTTTAATAATAATCCCATTTTAGGTTCAGAAAGTTAGGTTGTGGAATAAAGTGACAATCTAGTGAGAATAAAGTCAAATTATCCAAATAAAACAAGAAGGAAGTTATGAGAATAAGCTTATGATATAATGAGGAAAAAAACATCATTTTATTAGCATACAGAGTTAAAATTGTAAAGAAAAAACATTTTTTTTAAGTCTAAATATAATGAGAAATAAACAAAATAAAGTTTTTGGTTTGCTGAAAAAGTGATACGGTTAGAAGAATAAAGTCCAAATATTATGGGGTAAAGTCATAATGTTAAAAAAGATTGACATTGACGTGGATTATTTAAGAAGAAAGTTGAAATATTAGGATAATTCAACCAAAAAGAGCAAAGCAGGAAGTTAATATTAATAAATTAATAAGTCACCTATTTCGACTTTGGACACCCGTTGGTTATTGGATGAGAAAGTGTCCCCAAACTTTTGACTGGTAATCTATATGCAGTATAAATACACTCTTTCAATATACAGTACATGTAAATAATTAAAAAAAAATTACAAATTACCAGCCAAAAGTTTGGAGACACTTTGTCATGTGATTGTATGAGAAAGTGTCCCCAACTTTTGACTGGTAATTTGTAAATTATTTTTTATTATTATTTTTATTATTAGTTTTTAATAATTTGTAAAAAAAAAAATAATACATTTTTTATTTTCTTTATTTTTCTTTTTTTTTTTTTAAGTGGAGACACTTTGTCATGTGATTGTATGACAAAGTGTCCCCAAACTTTTGACTGGTAATGTATTTGCAGTATAAATACACTCTTTGAATATACAGTACATGTAAAGAATAACAAATTTTTTTTTACAAATTACCAGTCAAAAGTTTGGAGACACTTTGTCATGTGATTGTATGGGAAAGTGTCCCCAAACTTTTCACTGGTAATTTGTAAATTATTTTTTTAATTATTTTTATTATTTTTTAAATAATTTGTAAATTATTATTTTTTATTTATTTTTATTTTTATTTTTTTAAGTGGAGACACTTTGTCATGTGATTGTATGACAAAATGTCCCCAAACTTTTGACAGGTAATGTATTTGAAGTATAAATACACTCTTTGAATATACAGTACATGTAAATAATAAAAAAAAATTTTTACAAATTACCAGTCAAAAGTTTGGACACACTTTGTCATGTGATTGTATGGGAAAGTGTCCCAAAACCTTTGCCCGGTGTGGTGTACTGTACAGTACTGTCCATCAGACACAGCGGTCAGTAGGATACACGTGATACGCTAATACGCTAATAAATCAACTATAGTACATTCATAAACATCAATGTCACGCAAATGAATACAACTTGTTGTATTGTTGTGTGTGTGTGTGTGCGCGTGTGTGTGTAGGCTTCTTTTGTTGGCTGGATGTGTCGTGTTTACGGAGTGTGTTCCGTACATTCTGTCATGTCTTTCTTTTATTTTGTTTTGTTGTGTGTGTGTGTGCATGTGTGTGTGTGTGTGTGTGCGTGTGTGTGTGTGTGTACGGCCCTCATTAGGCTCTGAAATGGCCAACCCTCTCCTAATTGCCCCGACACCGACCACTTGGCAGAGGCTTCCCAAAACTGAAAAAAGTGAACAACCCCCACCGCTTCATTAGGGCGGCCATCTTGACTGACCCCTGGAAATCCAGGGGCCGCTCCTTCCTGAAAGAAAGCCAGCGAAGCCCCGTAGCAGTATGCTAGCAGTATGCTAACCCCCAAGCTGTTGTGTTATTGCTGCTGTCTGTTAGTCTTGCGCCTCCAGCACTTTTTGGTTTTGCATAGCTAATTACACCGTTAGCCACCTTGTTGTTGTGCCGCCGCCGCTGCTGTTTGTTTTGTATTTTCATACGTCTTTCATGTCTTTCATGTCAGGCTCCATCCCTCAACATGTGGCGCAGGGGCCGTCATCACGAACAAGCTTACCAGATATCGCTAGGAAGCTATTTTATCCAAGAATATCAAGCTTTTGGAGTACAAGCAGTAGTAGTACTAGTTCCGTGCCACCAAATGTAACACACTGCATGGCTTTTCCTATACATGCTAAACGAGACTTGTTTGTGACCCGCAAGGCATGCAGGGTAACTTCCTTGCTTCCCAGCATGCCTTGCGGGTCATAAAATTGTGTTGTTTTGCATGTTTCTCGGCATATTAGTTAGATTGTGTGTTCCACGTGTTCATTGTTGGTTGCAGCGTGATGCGTGAGTGAGTGAGGGTGTGTAAAGACGACTTCCTGTGCAAGTCACGCCTCTCCAACGCAGGGCAACGAACAGCCAATAACAGGCCAGGTTATGAAGATTAGAAGATTGTGTTTGTTTGCTAGCAATGGCGGCAAAGCGAGGTTAGCGTCTTTTGTGATGAATGTCATCAGTGACGCCAAACACCTGGCGGCCTCGCGGTCAGCCTCCCTTCGACCCCCCCGCCCGCGGCGTTGACTCGCACCTGAAAAAAAAAAAAAGCGGCGGGAGAGCGACGGTGACAGAAGATGAATGGAGGCGGGGCCGCGCGTGTTTGCGTTGAGGTGCGCTCCTTTCATGCCACGCCTCCGGAGGACCCGCCGCGTGTTTGCTGTCGGTCCCCAGCCCCGGCCAGCGAGCAAACAAGTGCCCCCCCCCGACTCCCCCCGTGCATTGACGAGCGGCGGCGTGCGATACCGCCTCCGCTTTTGCACATCTGTCAAAGGCTGCTTTTATGCGCCACAATGGCGGCGTGTCAAGGAGCGGCAGGCCATAATAGGCCATGATTCGGCTTTGTCAGGTTATCTCCCAACATCTGTTATTGACGCCTCGCCAGCGGCTGGGAGTGACGGCGGGCGTGCGCAGGGAGCTGATTGGCCCTCGGGCGTGTGCGAGTGTTGTCGGCGCTAGGCGCTGGTTTGTGGCCGGGCCCGATGGCGTGCAGCCAGACGCGAGGAGTGTGGCAGCTACGTGTGTCTTTGTTTGTTTTCCCTGCTCACACACACACACTCACACACACACACACACACACACTCTTTTTGGAGAAAGTGAGGGGGAGGAGTCGTGTTCAGCAAGGACAAAGCTGCCAAATAGTGAGCCCCCTCCTTTCAACTGCAACAAACACCTCAGCAACACACACACACACACACAAGTGACAGAAAAAAGCTTGTTTGTATTTATAAACATATTTATTTATTTGCTGACTTTTCTTGTACCCCCCCCCCCCCAACCCCTGCCACAAATAGATTGCAGCCCTGTGGGAAACACTCCACCTGCAATAATTTGTTTATTTCTCGAACTTTTTATCTTATAAAACCACGGTGTTTGCGCATGAACGCATCGCCGAGGCTAGCCGGCCTGTATAAACACGGAACGGGCCCTCTTGTGGCCACCAGGAGTATCACAGATACGGCGTTCTTCGCCAGCCTTAAAAAAACGTGTATCCCGAATACAAACTTCAGTGTTTGCTCTTTTTTTTCAAATATTTTTACTTCATTTTTAAGTAATCTGTATACATTGTGCAGGATCTGGAAGATCTAGAAAGCTGTCTGCGCGGTTATTGTGTGTAGCTGCTCTACAGGAGTCCACTACTCAAAACAAAGGGTGGAAAAATCAGCATAACAGGTCCCCTTTAGTATTTTGACTTTATTCCCATATTTGAATATTTTCTTATCCTCATTTTGAGAAAATGACACCTTTTGTTTCTCACAATATGATTTTATATGATATGATATTATATAATATGATGACAGATTTTTTTTCTTTAATATTTCAACTTTATGCTACAATTTTTTTTCTCCTAAAATTCTTGTATAATTTGCTTTTTTCTTGTTTTTGCAACTTTATCTTAATATTTTGACATTTTTGCATAATGTTATATTTTTTTCCCTAACCTAATTTCTCCTAAATTCCAACTTTATTTGTTATTTTTGTTTCTCATAATGTTATGAAAAAAAAGGGGTTTTTTTTGGTTACGTTTCACAGCTGCTTAAATTGCATTCTTCTTCCTCATATTACCAGGTTATTCTTGTAAAATTGATTTTTTTTTCTCACATTTTTTTTCCTTAATATTTTGATTTTATTCTCATAAAACACATTTTTACCTAATTTTCTCCCAAATTCCAACTTTATTTTATTTTGTTGGTGTCTAATATCACGAATTCCAACACCAACTTCTGTCATATTTTGTTTTTAATATGCAACAACATTACGTGGCTAATCTTTGCTGTTTTTACGGTTTAGTTTTCTCGTTAAATTCCATTTAAAGAATGTACTGCGGGCCAAGAAGGCACCGCCCGGGGCCGCACTTTGGACACCCCTGGTGTAAGAATGCAGAATATAATTGTATCATAGAAGACGACAAATACGAACACAATCCTTTTGTCCTGGTCTCGGTTTGTTGACGTCGGCCGCCTTTAAACCCGAACTATCCTACAAACCTATTTCTCAGCGCCGGTTCAGGTCGTTGGCGCGCTGCTCTACATTCCCCTAATCACGTAGTTTCGGGGGTCGCCTATGTAGGCCGCGTTGACATTCTCCCGCTATTAAAATCAAAAAGGGGAGGGGGTGTCGCCTCCTCGCCTGGGCTGAATGTGAGCTTTGTTGCGAGGAATTACGGGACACTTTAGATACAGTGCTGATGAGGAGCAAACAAAAGTCTGGGATTAAGCGGGAAGGAGAACAAAGTGGCATGCTAACAATACAATACACCCCTTTTGTTAGCTTGTGTGTGCGTGTGTGTGTGTGTGTGTGTGTGTGTGTGTGTGTGTGTGCGTGTGCAGCCATAGGACAAAATCAATCAAACGCGCACGAGTGCAAGTATTTTTCATGTTTTCCATCAGTCGGCTGAAGGTGACATCCTCAAGCGAGCGCTCAATGAGCCGCTACTGACGTAAAAAAAAAAAAAAACATTTTAAAGGACGCCTAAAATGTTGCTCTTCATGATTCATTCTTCATCATTCCCGAGCGCAAAGACCCGACTGGAACCAACCGTGGTAATCTCTTGTTCATCATGCTTAATTGGATCCACATCCAACCATGACCACTGGGAAGTATCATTCCATTTTTCTAAGTGGAATATTTTCTTAGTTAGAGCACAGAAAAACTGTTTACGACCTTCTAAATATGCTATTGAACATTATTAGCGCTCCCTGGACATGATATAACACCCCTATAGTCACCTTTACACTCATGTTACCCATTCAAGTAGATCTAATAAGAGGAAATAAGACATATCAGACATAGAAAACCTGCTTATGACCTTCTAACTAATATTATTAGAGCCCTCTTGACATAAAACAACACCCCTATAGTACACCTTTACACATGTCCTTTGTTTAGTATGCAAATGAAATATGCAATATGCAAATATAAATATAAATATTTCAGATTACAAAGAGGCCGTATTATGATTATTTATAAATGAATATATTTTTGAAAAACTGTGATAGTATTATGGTAGAGGATTACTGGTTACATTTTGGAGGGTCTGAGACTCAACTCATTGCGAACTCAAACACCCAAAAGTCACTCATGGATGTGGATGTGGACATGGACAACAGACGTTGACATGCACATGGACATGGACAACAGACATGGACATGGACAATAGACGTGGACATGGACAATAGACGTGGACATGGACAACAGACGTGGACATGGACAACAGACTTGGACGTGGACATGGACAACAGACATGGGCATGGACAACAGACATGGATGTGGACGTGGATGTGGACATGGACAACAGACGTGGACATGCACATGGACATGAACAGTGGACGTGGACATGGACAACAGACGTGGACATGGACAACAGACATGGACAACAGACATGGACAATAGACATGAACATGGACATGAACATGGACAACAGACATGGACATAGACAACAGACATGAACATGGACAACAGACATGCACAACAGACATGGACATGGACAACAGACATGGACAACAGACATGGACAACAGACATGGACATGGACAACAGACATAGACATGGACAACAGACATGGACATGGACAAAGGACATGGACAAAGGACATGGACAACAGACATGGACATGGACAACAGACATGGACAACAGACATGGATATGAACATGGACATGAACATGGACAACAGACATGGATATGAACATGGACATGAACATGGACAACAGACATGGACAACAGACGTGGACATAGACAACAGACATGGACATGAACATGGACATGAACATGGACATGAACATGGACATGAACATGGACAACAGATATGGACAACAGACATGGACAACAGACATGGACAACAGACATGGACATGAACATGGACATGAACATGAACATGGACAACAGACATGGACAACAGACGTGGACATAGACAACAGACATGAACATGGACAAAGGACATGGACGACAGACATGCACAACAGACGTGGACATGGACAACAGACATGGACATGGACAACAGACATGGACAACAGACATGGACAACAGACATGGACAACAGACATGGACATGGACAACAGACATGGACAACAGACATGGAGAACAGACATGGACAACAGACATGAACATGGACAATAGACATGGACAACAGACATGGACAACAGACATGGACATGGACAACAGACATGGACAACAGACGTGGACATGAACATGGACAATAGACATGGACAACAGACATGGACGTGGACATGGACATGGACGTGTACATTTTCAACCACAACCAGGGGCCATACTGTAAGTCCCAGCGGGGCCTGGTGACAAACTCTTCGGGTACGTCTGACCATTCGCCACAAAAATGTCGTCCACAAGGTCGGAACTCCAGTAGCGAAAACGCTAGCGACTTTTTCTGGTCTTGTCGGACACTTTTTCTGAGACGCTCTTCTCAATGAGCAGCAGGTCCCTGCAAGAGGGGAAGGGGTGATCAGATGTTGGGCCCCCATAGCAGACTCTGTCATTACATTAGCCCCCCCCCCCCCCCTTGGGCCTTTCCCCCATCCAGTCGGGATCCTGGTGAACATTTTCTGCTAGGCTTCACAGCAAAAGCCCCAACATGTGCTCCTTAAAGGCGTGGAGGCAAGGACACAAAAAAGGGCGTCAAGCGCTGGAGTGGAATCAGATAAGACTTTGTCCCGCCGCCCCGACCCGCCTTGGCTTCTTCCCTCCATCTCTCACTCCACTGCACCTTTTGTGGCACGGCCCCCCCTCAAGCCGAGCCCCCCCCACACAAACACACATACACACACGATACGAGGAGCAGGTAGTCACACACATAGCAGCGCCCGGCCGCCATTTTTAAACCCGGCAATGGTGAGCGCACAGCTGATCCCCCCCCCCCCCCCCCCCCCCCCCCACAGATATTTGCAAACAGATGCCGAAGAAGGTTTCTTTTTTTTGATCAATCAAGCTTTAACAAGTCAAGTTGACGGCACGCCAATGTCCACTTTTGCATGACAAAGGCGGGGGCCCGGGTTTGATTGGAACTAAGCTGATAAATGGCCCCGTCTCAACAAAAAACCCCCAGGTCCAGAGGTTGAAGTCGGCACTGATATCAACTTTGCCCCCCCCACACACACACAAGTCATGAATACATCCATTATTCAGCACCGTCTTTCTCATCTGCTAAATTGAAGTGGCAGCGGCTTAAAAGCCCCGCCCCCTATCGTCACTTGTGTTGTCCATTGAATATTTGGGGCGTCCGTCGTGGACGATGACGGACATTTGCATATTTATGATGTGGGGTCCTTTTCAGGAATTTAATCAAGTCTTTTACCCCGTGGCCTCCGACATCTATCAATCTGCTTTCATAGAAACCAGCGCCACCTTTCAGCCTTGCACACCCCCCACCCCCCCCGCCCCGGGCCGACCGAACCCGCCCGTCCTGTGAAGCGCTCGCCCGCCTGACCTCACCCAATAACTTTCCTTTCCGTTCCAGTCGACTTTTTGGCAAAGTTCTGCATCTTCGGTCCGGACAAGCTGGAAGAATACAAGAAGGCCTTTGAAGCCGTGAGTATCGGGCACGGGTTCTCCGGGATCTTCTAGGAGACCCCATACAATCCTAGTGTCTTCTAGGAGGACGCCGACCAGGACGGTTACATCTCCTGCATCCAAGTCGTGGACGCCCTGAAAAGCATCGTTCCCGCTGAGCTGCTGTCAGACCAGGAGGAGATCTACGTCTACAGGGTTTGTTCACAACATCAAAACCTTCTGGTCACTTGGTGCTTGATCGTGGAATCAAACCGGTTTGTGTGTCAGATCCTGGCCTTGGTGGACTTCAGGGTGACAGACGGGCTGGTGGACCTGAGGCTCTTTGCTGTGATCGCCAGCCTGGCGCAGAAGATCGCCGCCATGGAGTACGTGGAGTTCTTTACTCATCAGTAATACTCCTTGGAACTTGCTTAGTGTGGCAAGCGACACCCAAGTCTTGAGTACCAGTACCACTTAGACGGAGGTCCTACATGAGACCTCAATTTTACTGGCAATCCACAGTACCATAAAAACAGTGAACGATTCGATTCAGTATCCAAATGATGCGATTCAATAGCTCCATTTCCAAGAACTGGGGCCCCACTGAGCATCCACCCATCCATCCGTCTCAATCGGGAAGCCCAGACTTCCTGGTCTCTGACCATCTCCCCCATTTCCACCCGGGGCACACTGAGGACACACGTGTCCCCGGTCTGCTGGGGCCTCCCCCTGGCGAGGAATGCCCGGAAACCCCACAGGGTAAGCGTCCAAGTCCCGAGCCTCTCAATGTGAAGCGGCGTCATCTCTAATCCGAACTTCTCCCGGAAGACGAGTCCTCAATCTCATGGGTGAGGTGAGTCCAGCCGCCCTCGAGACCTCTCTTCACCACGGGGCTCTGCTGCACCGATCTCCCGCTCTGACCTTCTGTCACTCACCAAGAACCTGAGATAACCCCTCCATCTGGGGCAAGACCCCAAAGAACCGCAGCCTCAGATTTGGGGGTCCTGAATCTCATCCTTGAAACGCTGCTTATCGGTACCGCTTGACGTCCCCCCTCCCCCCAAACATGACACCCTCAGAGTGTCCAAACATGGCATTGGATTTGGATTGGATCCGGATTGAACCTGATTTGACAACAGCGTCTTCATATGAGTCATGTGACATGACAGCGCAAGCGTGAACCCTGCACAAACCCGCCCCCCCATATGCCTCACATTCCCACACACAGCGCCGTCTTCCTGCCCTGGGGGGTTTCTGGCTTCCTTGTGACGGGAGCGGGACGGGAGCCAAGCCAACTGTGGAGGTCCCCGAGGGTCAGGGCCTGCTCCCGGATCCCTCACCCCGACACTGAGAGCTCCCTCTCAGCAAGAACAGGGCCAGGGTCACGGGTCCTGTGATTTATGGCGAGGCCTTTGTGTGCCGCGAGGCAGGACGCCAGCGAGCGTCCCGTCTGGGCTGGGACGGGGGGGCAATTATGGCGGCCGTCGCCAACCTCCATGTGACACCTCACTTTGGGACAAGAAGGGAGAACAAAAGCATGCTTCTGCAGTCTCATCCCAATCTCAAGTGCACCGATCCTCTTACCTGCCCTGCTAATCCCGCTGCCTCTAATCCCGCTTTGGACGATCTGCAACTGTAGTTACACAATCAGCCTTTCTTTCCGCGCAGGCCTTTGAAAGCTGAGAAGGCAAGGAATTGATTCCACCTGCGTCATATCTAGACGCACAGTGGAGTCAAAACTCCGATAAATTGGGATCTGTGAGTGTGGAAAAGATTATTATTATTATTGTTCATTTCTATAGCTTTGGGACTCCAGCCAACCACAGCGAGAGCCATCATCCACATATGGACAAAACATGGAGGAGTGGTGAACCTTCCCAGGAGTGGCCGGCCAATCAAAATGACCCATCCGAGAGGTCACAAAAGACCCCTTTAGTTCAGGGGTGTCCAAAGTGCAGTGCATGGACCATTTGCGGTACGTGGCCCATTACAGAAAAAAAATCAAACAGCAAAAATGTGAAGAATGTCAAGGAGAGAAAAGGATGACATATGAATCATATTAATAATAATATTTTTCCATCCATCCCAACAGACAGGAAGTAGGTCAAAGCGTGTTTGCGGGAGACCGCCAAAATTCAGGCAGGCTATTACGTAAGCAAGAAGTCTGCCTTGTTGGCCAGGCAGGGGGACAGAGGAGTGAAAATGGGTTAGGTTACCCCCCGTCCCGACACGCCCCCCCCCCACACACACACCCTGGTGTACACCGGCCATTATCACGCCAGTGTCCTCAGCTCACCAGCGTTTGGACTTTTTACGGCAAACCAAGTGCAATTAATGATCATTAGCTGCCCTGTCCTGGCTCATCCCCGTCAACCCCCCCATCACGCCCCCGCCTGCACCCACAGTGGCCAATCGCAGCCCTGGATGCACTCAGGCGTAGCGTGCACCCGATGGCCTCGCACTCGCCCATTCTTTGCTCCAACAGGAGGGGCTCGTTAACACCGGGCGCTCGTTAGCAGAGGGACGGCGGCCTCTGTGCCACACGTTCTAATAACACCCCCGACCACCCCCCACCTCCCCACCCTCCCGGACCTACATTTTGCTGCAGCAAGTGGCACCCGAGTGTGCCCCCGGGGACGCCCGCTCCCATCCCCCAGCCGCCGCATGAACTCCGCTCACCCGCAGTGACACCCTCCATCCCGCCCCCACCCCACAAGGCAGGGCAGTTGTAGCCGTTATTGTGGCGGGACGTCTCTCTGTGCCCCCGCATTGTTTGGCAGTGAGCAACCACAATGCACTCACAACACTTTACCGTCACATGACTTTACCCGCCTAGCAACACTTTACCGTCACATGACTTTACCCGCCTAGCAACACTTTACTGTCACATACTTTACCCGCCTAACAACTTTACCGTCACATGACTTTACCCGCCTAACAACTTTACCATCACATGACTTTACCCGCCTAGCAACACTTTACCATCACATGACTTTACCCGCCTAGCAACGCTTTACCGTCACATGACTTTACCCGCCTAGCAACGCTTTACCGTCACATGACTTTACCCGCCGAGCAACGCTTTACCGTCACATGACTTTACCCGCCGAGCAACGCTTTACCGTCACATGACTTTACCCGCCTAGCAACGCTTTACCGTCACATGACTTTACCCGCCTAGCAACTTTACCATCACATGACTTTACCCGCCTAGCAACGCTTTACCGTCACATGACTTTACCCGCCTAGCAACGCTTTACCGTCACATGACTTTACCCGCCTAACAACGCTTTACCGTCACATGACTTTACCCGCCTAGCAACGCTTTACCGTCACATGACTTTACCCGCCTAGCAACGCTTTACCGTCACATGACTTTACCCGCCTAGCAACGCTTTACCGTCACATGACTTTACCCGCCTAACTACGCTTTACCGTCACATGACTTTACCCGCCTAACAACACTTTACCGTCACATGACTTTACCCGCCTAGCAACGCTTTACCGTCACATGACTTTACCCGCCTAGCAACGCTTTATCGTCACATGACTCAAGACACCCCTCTAAAAACACCCGCCATCATTGTGGGTGCATCATCATCATCATCAAACAGTCTTTACTTCCTTTCAGTGACTTCATGAGGTCCTTGGTCACCACGATGGACTTTCGCTCGCTGGAAGTACGACTCTTCAAAGTCAAGGTAACATAGCACCTCTACACCATGACTCGCCAGTATTTCCTCCCTTACACCATGACTTGCCAGTATTTCCTCCTTTACACCATGACTCGGCAGTATTTTCGCCTTTACATCATGACTCAGCAGTATTTCCCTCCCTTACACCATGACTCAGCAGTACTTCATCCTTTACACCATGACTCGGCAGTATTTCCTCCTTTACACCATGACTCAGCAGTATTTCCCTCCTTTACACTATGACTCAGTAGTATTTCCGCCTTTACACCATGACTCAGCAGTACTTCCCTCCTTCACACCATGACTCGGCAGTATTTCCCTCCTTTACACCATGACTCAGCAGTATTTCTGCCTTTACACAATGACTCAGCAGTATTTCCGCCTTTAGACCATGATTCAGCAGTACTTCCCTCCTTCACACTATGACTCGGTAGTATTTCCCTCCTTTACACCATGACTCAGCAGTATTTCCGCCTTTACACCATGACTCAGCAGTACTTCCCTCCTTCACACCATGACTCGGCAGTATTTCCCTCCTTTACACCATGACTCAGCAGTATTTCCGCCTTTAGACCATGATTCAGCAGTACTTCCCTCCTTCACACCATGACTCGGTAGTATTTCCCTCCTTTACACCATGACTCAGCAGTATTTCCGCCTTTACACCATGACTCAGCAGTATTTCCTCCTTTACACCATGACTCAGCAGTACTTCATCCTTTACACCATGACTCAACAGTATTTCCTGTCTCTGCATCAGTATGGGCAGGTTGGTGTCCGTCACATGATCATGTGAGGGCATTTCCTCAGCACGTCCCCCTTGGGGTCAGCTTGTAGATTTTAGGTCAGGGTTCTTGCAGGGCCCCCAGGGTGTGATGATGATGATGATGATGATGATGTAATAAACAGCCGTTGATGAGAGGACACAAACATTCCCTGGAGGGAAGAAATAAGACGACAGCTTTTCCCTTTTCATAGATTAGCGCTGCCTTAATCTCATTAAAGCCTGCGGCTGTAGTCAACGCACCGGCCGCTCCTCCCGGCCCTGTAATCACACAGCCTGTGCCGCGGAACCGCCAGCAGACGCACAGCTGGCCGCCTGCCGGGGGCCGGAAGAGAGGGGGGGGGGACTCATGACGCCTTTGCCGTGCGAGCAGAGGCGAGGTCTGGGCCAGGTAGGGCAACCGTCAGGGATAGCCTTGTTAGCCGGGGGCTTTGCAGGGGACATTGGCTAATTGCCAGGGGGGGTTACCCCAGCCGCCCCCAGCCGCCCCCACCCCACCCCTCACCTCCTCCTCTTGCTCAGCAATTATTATCTAGCCTGCATGAACGGTGCAAACAGGTGCACTGCAACAAGAGGTAATCTGACGCTGCACAACAACACAACCACACAACAACACAATCACACAACAACACAACCACACAACAACACAACCATCTTCCTCCTTAAAAGTAAACAAAGAGCTTTGAAAAGTGTTTTTCTTTATTTTCCTCAAGCTGCCGTGCCTCCCTTGACTTTTCATATTCCCGCTTTGCCCCTCCCCCGCAGCAACTCTTCCTCTTCCTGCTGGAGGAGCAGCGAGGCGGTGGGGGATCCCTGCGGGGCTTCATCAGCACCGAGCAGCTTCTCCTGGAGCTGAAGGCCGGCGGGATCCACCTGGACCAGGAGGCCACCATCGCGCAGAAGCTCCAGAACCTTCCTCCTTTGGACCTGCTGGACTTCCTGGCCTACCTGCCGCTCTTCATGCTCATTCACAAGTCTGTGGTGGCCAACCCCCTCCACGACTCTGGACCAGTCTGAGCTCCGTCCAGGTCCTGGTTCTCGTCCTGGTCTTGGAAAGGTATGGCCAGTTGTACACGGCGCAGGGCCGACAAGGAAGTTGCTGTCTGTGGTGCTGAAATGTTCTTTTGCGTTTTTATCCAAACTTTGAATGGAGTTGTGCCTAAAGGCGTGGGGGGGGGGGGGGGTCACGTCTCCATAAAGTACTCATGCTGCTCCGCCTGGTGAAGAATACGTCCATCAGATATTAGACCGCACCATTGTACGCCAATGGCCAATTAGACATGGCCGCTCTCTCTCCCGCCGCCTGTGCACGCCTGACAGACCCCAGAATGGGGGGGGGGCGGACATAATGGACTCTGACAGGCGCCAGAGCGGGACTTTTGGATGAGCCTGACGTCATCGAAGCCACCCCCGATGATGACGCCAAGGCTGCGCTTGGCAATCTCAATGAAAACAGTGTTGCATTCAGGGGTAATCAGCTAAATGACAATCTTTTTTTTTCTCTTTAAATGTCAGAATAGAAGCTGGGATAGGCTCCAGCATACACGCAACCCTTGTGAGGATAAGCGGCATAGAAAATGGATGGGGCCAAATTGATTCATATAAATTAATTAATTAGATTAATGTATTAATTAACAACTAAATCTGTTTTAAACTAGAGGTTTGATTGGAACTTAAATGAGAGGCCTTGATTGAGCCTTATTGCAAACGTGCATGAGCGTAAACTATAAAACAAAATGAATTAATCTAATTAATCTAATTAATCAATTATTTATTAAGTTCCTTAATTAAATAACATCTGAAATTAAATAATTATTGGATTAACTAAATGAAATAAATTAGTGAATGAAATTAAGTAAAATGAAATAATTTTTAAAAATTAAAACACAAATTAAAAATACAGTAAAAACCTTTTTAAAAATTACAAAAATAAATTAAAATACATTTCCTTTTTTCACATTTTTTGGACAATTTTCTACTTTAAGGGATCCAGTAGCTGTCAAACTCCCGTCTTTTGTTAAATGACTTCCACCATTCTTTACATATTCTATATTTCATAAAAAAATGTCATTAATAAAGCTCTACGTTTCTGCCGGACACATGGGAGGATTTTCCCCTAACATTTGTCTTATTCTTCAACGGAAGCATCAAGAGGCGGTGCCGTTGGACTCCCGTGACCTCGTCCCACCCCGGCAAGGGAACAGAATCCCCCATCTAGTTTTTTTTTTTAGGCGGGAATTGTGACGCTGACTCGCGTGTCAGGAGGCACACGCCGCCCGCCGACTCACACACGCCACCGCCCGCCCTCACCTGTCAAACTTAGTTTTGGAAGAAAGACCAGTAATACCCCCACCCCCCTTCTCCCAGCCTCTTGACCCCCCTTCTGTGGACCCCACTGATGATCTTTCTCCTTGTTTTGGTGGACTAGAAGAAGACCAGGACAAAAAGTTGGGAAAGTGGCGCTAGGCTCAACTTGTCCTGATGTTTTTGTGCTTTGGCTTTTTTTTTGGGAATTGTGCAGACAAATGTGTCCTTCCTTGTGCAGATGCTTCCCCCCTTCCCGGGAAAAGTTTTGGTCTTCTTCCCAAATAACAAGAACCAGGCAGTACGTTGAGTAGCAAATGTTTTATTGTCGGACTGGATCGTGTAGAAAATCTGCTTCATTTTTCTCCAACGCTTTGTTTGGACACTAGCTGCATAAGTTTTGATCACGGACGATGTTCATGTACATTCTCTATTAAATAAGACACGTATCGGTGCTGAGTTGGAGCGTCTACATGCGTATGGATACAGTATTTAGGCACACGCAACATATATATATTTATATACAAAAGAAAGATGTGTACAAAAGCCTCTATAAATCTCTTTACATACAAAAATAGCTGATATATTTCCAAGAAAAAAAAGCCTTCTATGGAATCTTGTGGGATAAATCCGCAACTTGGAAGCATTTTGGGGCTGCTGTGATTGGATTGAGCATAGTCGATTCTTCTTCTACGCTTTTAAATAACGCGCTGCCTGTTTTGTGTGTCCCGGTCCCCCAAAAGTCTCATAAATCCTTTCTTTGAGGCGCTCATCCCGCTTCTCCCACGAGTTCTCCCTCCAGAGTTTTGTCTGTGCTTTGTGGGGCCGAGCCTCACCGGCGCACGTGCAGCCTCCTCCAGGACCACCCGGGTCTGGACTGCCTGATCCTCACTCCTGCAGGGAGAAGAAGAGGAAGAGGGGTTGGCTGTGGAGCTTCTCGATGGTAGTGGTGTTGGTGATGGATCCAGGAGGTCCAACCTTACCGTGAGGAAGGTGCTCAGAACCAGTTGGTGAAGTCCAGGAGTTCCTGCTCCTCGGGACTGAGGGGGTCGTAGGAGGCTTCGTCCGACGAGTAGGAGGACACGGGGGAGCCGGCCATGGAGCTCCTGTCGGCGGCGTAGCCCTGCGCCATGCCGGGCGACAGCACGCCGGACTGGAAGGCGGCGCTGACGGCGTCGTGCTCGTCGAGGAGCTGCTGCAGGGCCCGGATGTACTCGACGGCGGAGCGCAGCGTCTCCACTTTGCTCATCTTCTTGTTGGCGGCGCCGTTGGGCACGTGCTCCCGCAGCGTGGCGAAGCCGTTGTTGACCAGCTTGACGCGGTTGCGCTCGCGCTCGTTCCTCCGCGCCACGGCGTGAGGCTGCTGCGGCGGGAGCGTGTAGCCGAAGCCGGCGAAGTTGAGACGCCGCTTGCAGCGCAGCAGCTCGGGCGACGACGAGCGCGGACGCTTGGGCGCCTTCGAGGAGGGCTTGCCGGCCGGGCTGCGGGTGCTGGGGCTCAGCGGGACGCTCTGCGCCGCCGCCGCCGACGCGAAGAAGCAGGCGGGCGGCGCGAGCTGCTGCTGAGTCAGCTGAACTTCCATGGTGATGATGATGATGGTGGTGGCGATGAAGAGGGGGAGCTCCGCGCTCGCTTGTAAACAAAAACAAAGCAGTTCTGAGTGGTCGCCCCGCGACCGCGACGCTTTTCAACGCCTCTGGACGGCCGCCTGGCCACGCCCACCTGTCGCGTGGATACACCTTGGCTCCTCCCAGAGCGCCGGTGCGATGCGCGCGCCTGACGCGTGCCACTTCAAGCACTAAACAAACACGACAGGAGTACGTGTGCGAGTATGTGCGAGTTTGAAACCCTAACGCAGGACTTTATGAGCTGCTCTTGGTTTGCTTTGTTGTACAAAACCACTTTTTCACTTCTTACCGTTTTTCATAGCGAAGGAAAGCAGATGACTGCGTTAAATAAAGTTTTATAAGTTTTAAAAAATAAATATGGGGGTAAAAGCGGACATAAGCGTTGTATACATACATCCATTATACAAATAATATATCAAAATATCTATTTTTGACACATCCTGCTAGCTTGACTGATATTGACGTTGATTTTGGATTGACTTTTACAATAAATAATAAACATTAGCGTTATTTTCTAACATTTTACTATGTTTTTTCACGTGACTTCTCATTATCATAACTCGTTATTGTGATGAGATGTACATTGCGTGGGAAATTACTATTTAAGAATATTTTTGGACATTGTTTGACTTTTTTTTATGAAACTTTAATATAGATAGTCTTTTTAAAGTGTACGTATATCATCACAGTCTGTGATTATCCCATTCAAATGATCATCCCAGTAGTAGTCATGTACTTTATTCAATATTCTAGAACTTTCAAAGGCTTTTCTGTGCACACGTTGTCCAAGTAGCAGAAATAAAAGCTAATTTGTCACTTCTGCTCTACTCGTGTTTGCTTTCCGAGAACATGTCCACGGAGGGACTATTGTGCTCCACAGGCTGGAAATTTTCCACTTTGTTTAGAGCGGATCATCGGCCTGGCAGGGGCGTATCAGAGAGGGGGAGGGGTGGGCAGCAGGGGGCTTTGTGCATGATTGGCTCCACTTGATAATGTTACAGTAGAGCGTCGCCCTGCTCGGCTCTGTCCATTATTGCGGCTTTGGAATAAAAGTGCGGCATAATAAGACACGTCAGTCAGGGTGGAACAAAACAGGCAAAGTGTAGCCTAACCCCCCCCCCCCCCCTCCCCCCAACGCACCTCTGTCCACCCCCTTCCTGCTCCTGTCTTTATTCTCGGGCCTGTGTCCTGAAGAGGGGATTGTAATAAATTGTGCAATTTTCTGCGTTGGCAGTGGCATTCAAAATCAAGCTTGCATTGAGAGGGGACCCACCCGGCCCCCACCATCGCCACCACCAGGCCCCCAATCTCTCTCTCTCCACCAATACTTTCCTTTATTCCCCCCCGCCCCTTGTTCTGCCCCCTCTAGCCCTGCCTCTGTCTTTGGCACAGCAAGAGAGTTTAGAAAAGGAGCGTGGGTTCTATTCAGCCTCGGCCTGCAGCCCCTCGCCACAGCCGGGCCGGGTGAAACCAATCCATGGACTTTAGTGGCTTCCAGAGTCCAATTAGTGCTTTGTGAGGACTTCCACTGCACTCCTCCACAGGCCCGAGAGGGGCTTTCCTTGCAGTGTCATGAATTATATGACATCTGGGCGGCCTTTTCAACACTTTCTGAGGTGACTGTTTAACTGAAAAAAACTCCCCCTAACATCTACTTGCAAAGACGTGTCAGCTAGCATCCACTCAGGTGTTTCACTTGTGTATATGAAAACAGACAGGATGTTTGGAAATATGCACTTTTGGCCATGTGTTTTTCTACAAAAATCAGCAATTAATGTTTATAATTATATAAACTTATAATATTATAACAAGTTAATCGACAACAAATCAAAATAAAACTGCGTTACATTGTACTTTACATTCATAAATGTAACATAATGAACTTAAGAAGAATATAAAACATCACCAGAGATTAAAACACATACCAGTCTTCTCAAAGTAGCACTATTTGAAAAGTATAAACAAACAGTGCCCTCTAGTGGACAATAACATAACACCAAAACCATATCCGCAATCGGCCTTTTTGCCTCCTCTAAGCTTCCGTACTTGTTCCGGTCACGTGTTTTTGTTTACTAGGGAACCTCGCGTGCTCCGACAGCATTTAGCAAACCTACAAAGCTAGCCGCGATACGCAAAAGTAAACAGACGTGAAATTATAAACATGTATGTATTTTTTTATTTATGCGTTTATTAGTTGCTCCGTGTGGACATAGTGAGGTTTTAAAATGACGCTAAACTCCTCGTCGACGGCGGGCTAGCGGCTAACGTTAGCTAGCATCTTGACGTTAGCTGTGTCTTTAGGCTAATTTCAGACATTATGAGGTCCCTGAATTATGTCCAACGTGTTAGTTTGGACTTTACGGGGACGCTCTTTCCACACGCTATTTGCTTGGGAGATGCTGACAACGACACGGTAAGCGACACTTTTCTCATGTCTTCCGTCATTAATTTCATGTTGAAACTTGATTCCTTTTGCTGAGTCGAGTTCTTCTGTCATGTCTGATTACCATTTTAATTTAGCTGGTGGGTAGCAGGGGTGAATAGGTGAACAAGTTAATCGAAACGAGTACCCGTGAATCCGGATCCAGTGAAACGGTGCGTTTTGAAAGACTCCTTCAATATTGTCACAGGTCTTGTTAGTTGCCGCTAGGGGGCATCCTTTCAATGTACTGTATTGGCCATTGATGGGCGACTATCATGGAGGATGGGGCAAACATCCAAAGGCAGAAATGAGCCGGAAACACACAACAGCGGCTTCATTAAGGATGATAACTAAGTAAATAAAAGGCTTCTTCTGCAGCTTAACGAGCTGGTGGTGGGCGACACCAGCGGGAAGCTGCACGTGTACAAGAACGACGACTCCAAGGCATGGATCACCAGGAGCTGCGTGGGCATGGTAGGCAGGTGTGCTGCGACGTCTTGAGACGATAAGTCACAGCCGTCCTTCTTTGTCTTGTCAGCTGACGTGCGTGGCAGTAGGCGACGTGTGCAACAAGGGGAAGGTACGTCTGCGGCGACATGAATTTAAAAACTCCAGCGTGTCCAACCACAAGCTACTCGTCCCGTCAGAACTTTGTGGTGGCTGTGGGAGCCGAGGGCTGGTTCCACCTCTTCGACCTGACCGCCAGCAAAGCGGATTCGTCCAGTCAGCACGACGCTCTCCACGCGGACGAGCAGAAGCCCTTCTTCACGCAGCACATCCCGGCCAACACCAAAGTCATCCTCATCAGCGACATCGGTGCTGGGGCTTCATACGGTGAGTCCGCTCGTGGTTCTGTTTGGTGACGGGTGGTTTGTCTCAGCAGACGGCGACGGCCGCAGCGAGCTGGTGGTGGGCTACACCGACCGGGTGGTGCGGGCGTTCCGATGGGAGGAGCCCTCGGAAGGTTCTGACGGGGGGTCCGGTCAGCTGGTCCTGCTGAAGAAATGGCTTCTGGAGGGACAGGTTGGACTCGTTATGGACTATCCATCAGTAGTGTCGGAACCTACCAACCTACCTACCTACCTACCTACCTACCTACCTGCCTACCTACTTGCCTACCAACCTACCGACCTACCTACCAGGTGGACAGCCTCTCCGTGAACCCGGGTCCCGAGGGCCTGCCAGAGCTGATGGTGTCCCAGCCGGGCTGTGGCTACGCCATTCTTCAGTGCTCCTGGACGCAACAAGACTCTCCCCACAGCGGCGGCGGCGACGAGGAGGATGCGCCTGCCACGCCCGGGAGGTAAGTAGAGGTTGCCAAACCATGAGAACGATATACTTTTATTAACCTCAAGGACTGCCCTCTATTTGTGGGCGGAGCTTGATGATGTCATTGTCTCATTTGCATAATTGTCCATGATGCATGTCCATGTCAGTTTTACACAAAAAATACACTTTTAAGTATGCTAAATGTACACATCTTAGTTCCTCTAACTACTCTAAATATAGGTGCTTGATTTACTTAGTAACTATTCTACTCATTAGTTGTTCATTAGTTCCTTAGTAACTACTCTAAATTATTGTGCCCTAGCTCCTCAGTAACTACTCAAATATATGTGCTGTAGTTCCCGGGTAGCTACTCTACTCATTAATTACTCATTAGTTCTCCATTAGTTCCTTTATAACTACTCTAAATTGTTGTGCCTTAGTTCCCCAGTAACTACTCTACTCATTAATTGTTTATTGGTTCCTTAGTAACTACTCTAAATTATTATGCCTTAGCTCCTCAGTAACTACTCAAATATATGGGCTGTAGTTCCTGGGTAACTACTCTACTCATTAGTTGCTCATTAGTTCTCCATTAGTTCCTTAATAACTACTCTAAATTGTTGTGCCTTAGTTGCCCAGTAACTACTCTACTCATTAATTGTTCATTGGTTCCTTAGTAACTACTCTAAATTATTGTGCCTTAGCTCCTCAGTAACTACTCAAATATATGTGCTGTAGTTCCTGGGTAACTACTCTACTCATTAATTACTCATTAGTTCCTTAATAACTACTCTAAATTGTTGTGCCTTAGTTCCCCAGTAACTACTCTACTCATTAATTGTTCATTGGTTCCTTAGTAACTACTCTAAATGCATATGCCTAGTTCCTCGGGAATTATCCATGAGTTGCTCATTAGTTCTTCATGAGTTCCTCAGTAACTACTCTAAATTGATGTGCTCGAGTTCCTTAGTAACTACTCATTAGATGCTTATTAGTTCATTAGTTCCTGGCCAACTACTCATTAGTTGCTCAGTAACCACTCTAAATTGATGTGCCTCGGTTGGTTAGTTCCTCAGTTGCAGCAGTAACTATTTTTGTGTACAGTGAGGCCAAAATATGTTTGGAACTAAAAAGGAGAAGCAGCTGTGGTTGTGGTGGCGGTCCAAAATGATGGTGGCCTTGAGGTGCTGATTCGTTTCTTTCTTTTCCCAAGTGAGGGCCCTTCCCGAGATGTAGTCCTCCATCTGACCACCGGGAGGATCCACAACAAGAACGTGTCCACTCACCTCATCGGAAGCATCAGCAAAGGTGCCAAACGCCAGCCAAGGCGTGTCAAGGTTCCTAACATCACGTGGTCCTTTTTCCCAGGCTCCAAGGAGGAATCTTCCAAATGCGGCCTCTTCGCTCTTTGCACTTTGGATGGTGAGTTGGAGAGTCCACAGATCCCGGATCAGCTGTAGATCTCATCAATGTTTCACGAGGAGGAGGTGGAGGAGAGCATCGGGTGGGATTAGGGCAGCGCCCGGCGTTGAATACATGACAGTTACAAGAATGAGGAAGGCCCCGGGAGGCCACAAAAGTCATGAGCATGAACGCATCACGCGTGTCATGAGAGGAAGTCATCTTGTGTCGCAGGAACCCTGAAGCTGATGGACAGCTCGGAGCAGCTGCTGTGGTCGGTACAGGTGGATCATCAGCTCTTCGCCCTGCAGAAGCTGGACGTCACGGTGGGCATGACAAACGTCACGTTCACTTGTCACGACGCCTTTTCGAGCACAGGGACGTTTATTTTTTTTTTTCCTTTCAGAGGGACGGCCGCGAGGAGGTGGTGGCGTGCGCCTGGGACGGCCAGACCTACATCATCGACCACAACCGCGCCGTGGTGCGCTTCCAGTTTGACGAGAACGTCAACGCCTTCTGCGCGGGTGAGGACGCCGGGAGCTCGGCCTCCATGTTGTCTTCTTTTATCAGGCACACGTACGCCTCTGAAACGTCTTTAGGCTGAAGAATGAAGACTCAAAAGTGCACATCTCACTTTGGGCCAGCAGGTGGCAACAGAGAACATCCGTGTGCATACATAATTAGCATATCATTCATATCTTACATGCATTTCTATGTATGCATGTATATCTATATGTATTCCATTGTGTGTGCGGTGCAGGTCAGTACACGTGCAAGGAGGGCAAGAACAGCCCGTGCCTGGTCTACGTCAGCTTCAACCACAAGATCTACATCTACTGGAAGGTGGAGCTGGAGCGCATGGAGTCCACCAGCCTGCTGCGCGTGCTGGACCAGAGGCCAGAGTTCAAAGGTCACCTGCAGACGCTGGGATTGGGTGAGTTGTCGTCCATATTGTCGCTTTAACCTTCAACCCGCCTATCTTTGCCTCGAGGGAGCGCCGGCAGAAGTGACTGTGTCGCCCCCCCCCCCCCGCTCCCCACAGGAGGCGCTGACCCGGCGGCCATCAGAGCTCTGCTGGCGGATGTTCTCTACGCTGACGCCTCCCCCTCATGAGAACCGACGACGTCCTGAAAGGAGCTCTACCGTCACACCGCCGCCCCTCCTCCCCCCGTGTTTTACGTCATTTCAGAACGTGCCCCCCCGCCCCCATCCTCCCGGTGCTCCCAGTGGGAGGATCCCGTCACCGCCATGTTGACACCTCATGCAATGTAGATGATGTGTTTGTCAGACACTCAATAGCTCCCCCATTGACTAAAAACATGCATATTCATGCTAAATAAATGCATGTACACCCCCCCCCCCCCCCCCCCACCCCACCCTCAGCCGGGGTGGTCAGTAATACCGCCTGACACCCCGGTAGGACGCACGCCGTACTGTAGTAGCGTACTCTACTGTAGTGGGCCTGTCTTACGTAAGCCAGCGGCCGCCATGATGCGTCTCTGATGTGATGTGCACTGACAGGCAGCTGCACCGCTCGGAGGCGCCGCGGCCAATAATGCGTCCATCACACAGCAACTTCGTGTCCCCATCCCGCCCCCCCCCCCCGCGAGGGCCACCTTGTCCAACAGGAAAGATGCGAGACTCATATTTTGTAAAGCACACAAAAAACACATAGATGATGAATTATTTCATAATTATTCATGGCAACTTCACCCTGGGCTCTTTTTTCTCCTCACATTAGGGCCGTACTTTTTGTACATTTTTATTTTATAATATTATGACTCATTCTAATAATATTTTGACTTTATTCCCATAATATTAGCAATTCTTCTCCAAAGCTGAACTTGGTTTCCCATAACGTTACAATGGTAGTGTGCTTTCTAACCAAAGTGTCTCTCCTGCAGAGGTGTTGTCTTGCTAACAGGATGTGGCAAAGGAAGAGGCGACAAGGGGGGGGGGGGGGTCTCTTCTGCTCGTTTCTCTCCAGCGTGACGAAGCAACACCTGACAGCCCGAATGGAAAAAAGTGCAGCACGTCCCGACACCCTTTGGTGACACGGAAGCCGCGCTGGCAGCTTTTTGGGGACTCGGCGCGGTGAGCTAATCTCTGGCCGTCTGCTGGTGCACAGATAAGACACGGCTTTAGCCAGAATACATATCTTTTATTTATCACACAGAAAATACTGCTCAGAGAAAGAGAAACACCAAAAGGAGGACAAACTAGACCTCTGTGTTGATGGCGCTGGCAGGGGGAGTAGCGGCCAAATATAGCAGAAACAAACCCAAAATGCTACTCAAAGCTTTTACAAAAACACAGATGTGACACGGAGGCGTTGAACAAGATGTTACAGCGTAAGAAAAGTCATTACACGCTATGAATCATTTCTCTTGTCGTACCACTTTCCACCACAGGAGGCACCAGAGGGTCTGCAATTGGTGGCGAAAATGAAATCAGTATTTGGGCCACATTGAAAAATCGGATATTTCCACAGTGAAGTCTTATATTTACGAGACAAAAACTGGTAATATAATGTTGGTAAAGTTGTAATGCTAGATGTTATGAAGTCAAATTTTTTTTTCTTGTCAATTTTCAACTTTATTCTCATATTTATTCTTGTAAATGTACGAGAATAAAGTAGTACATTTACAAGAGAAATGTCACAAAATTACCAGAAAAAAAGTCAAATTAATGAGACACATACTCATAGTATAAGAAGGAAGTCGAAAATTCACGAGAATAGAGTTCAGTGTCAACTTTATTTTTGTAAATGTAAAACTTTTTTTTTCTTCTACTTGTGTTGAATCTGGTCAAATAAAGTCATAAATGTAGGAAAATAGTCACACATTTACGCAAAAAGGTTGTAAATTAAATTTAGGAGAAAAAAAGTGAGAATAATGTCAATTGACAAGAATAAAGTAAAGTAAATTTACAAGAGAAATGTTACCAGGAAAAAGTCAATGATTGAGACAAAAACTCGTAATATGACGAGAATAAAGTCATAAATTCATGAGAAAAAAAGTTGTGTCATAGTGTCTAATTTACAGCTTTTCTTCTTGTCAATTTGTTAAAATAAAGTTGTAAATTGACAAGAAAAAAAAAGCATACATTTGGTCATTAAAAAATATTTTTGTTTGTTTCTTCTGCTTTTTCCTTACGGAGTCGCCACAGCAGATATTTTTTTGATCCGCATACTGATTTTTGGCTTGAGCCCTTTATATTCCGGATGCCCTTCCTGATGAATACAATGGTGCTTACTGTGCAGATTCGAACACGGGGCATCCGTTGCAAGGGCCAGAACGCTAACCACTACAATATAAATCAATTTATTTTTAAATTCAGTATTAAAGTTATGTAATAAACAAATTACAAATATATGAATTGGTTGTGCGTTCAAGATAAATAATTTTAAAGTCCTATTTATGATTCACAATTTTAATAAACATTTTTAATTACCAATATAATAAACAATTTACCCATTTATATAGCTTTATTAAATGTTGGCACATAGATCTATTACTTATTCATGAATAAATCATATATATTTAAATAATTTATTGCACTCTACCCTCATTTGTGACACAAACTAAGCTGTAGAAATGTCCTTCAAATCAACTGTGCTGCCCCCTGTTGGTGTAGTGTGGTTATTACACGTGCATCCCTGGTTGGCAGGAAGCTCCCGTGCGCACGAGGAGAGGCAGGTGGCGCGCTAGCTCGTAAAAAAAAAAAAAAACACCCGGCAGATGTAGGCGATAAATTCACATAGTATCATAGTATTCCGTCTCGCCAAAAAAGAGAAGCAAAGCTTGAAGATTTGAGACAGAAAGGCGGCGTGGGAAGGCAGCTTGGACACACACACACACACACACACACACACTCTCGAGGTTCAGGCTATCAGAAGAGTACACAAACATGCAGACTTACTCCACAAAGTCATGCACATGGAATGTTTGACTGGCTGTTTATCTTGGGGGGTCGAGGGGGGGCACGTCTAACCAGGACACCGTCGCCCTCTCCACGGCTAAAGATGGACGCTAAGGAGCCGCTAATTGCGCTTTAAAATCCAGCGCGTGTCGTCGTTTGTGGAGGAGGTAGAACGAGGGGACACGTGAGCCCGCCAGCTAACTCCGTTCAGGAAATGGAGGGTGTTAGCCTAGCTTAGCTTAGCCTTCCGCGAGGATGCTAACGGAAAGCCCAGCCCAGTCTCGTTAGAAACGGGTGTTGTGGTCCAATCAGAAACGCTCACAGGTTGTGGTTGTGCTTTTCGGACGGGGGGTGGTCGGCAAGGCCGAGGAAGGGCAGCTCCTCGCCAGCGTCGTCGCCTCCGAGCTTCAGGACCCGGTTGTTGAGGTCCAAGCAGCACTGCGCAAAGGGCGGGAAGTGGCTTAGTGTTATGGCCTCTTAATGGAGGGACTCGTTTGTTGATGTTTGCTTACTTGGAGTTGCAGCAGAGTTTGCAGACCCAGGCTCAGCTCAAACGTCTGGTCCTCTGAGGGAGGGAGACATTATTTACTTTACTCTCACAATATTTACTTTTCTCATATATATATTTATTACCCCCCCCTCGCCAAAAAAGTCAAATGTTATTGTAAATTGCAACTTTATTTTCATAGAATGTATGATGTTATTTGATATTTTTTTATTCCATCCATCCATTTTCTTCTGCTCATAGAAGATGGATGATTATTTTTGAGTAGAAATAGATATTAAGACAGACCAAATCATGTTTTGTTATTCCATGTTTTACCGTAATGCTTATACAAATGGAGCAAGTAGAAAGGTCTGTGCTGATTTCCATCTGTTTCGCCTGTTTTCCTACCTTGGACCAAAGCGGAACATTGGAGCGTCGTGGTGCCCAGTTGGAGCTTCACATCCCTGACGGAGCTGCCGGAGTGCGGACTGGGCGCCAGGCTGAGCAGCGGGTAGGAAAACATTTCATTAATATTCATCAATATTTCATAACTGTGTTCTTTCAATGAAATGGGTTCTCTGGTTTCTATCTATCCATCTACATTACTGCCATCTAAAGGCCTGGGGCGGAATAGCATCTAATAAGTCAAATGTTAATTATCAGTATGTTTCTTAGCTGATTGCCTCATAGTTAAAAGATGCAGCCCGCATCTTTCTTCTTTCCACGGTAGAAGGTCAAGGAGGAGTGTTGTTGTGTTCTTACCCCAGCCTGTGGCAGCAGGAAGCAGAGATGTGGTTGTGCGGGCTGCTGGTGTTTAACGACGCCTTGACTTCCGCCTCGCAGCACTGCAGGAGGACATTTTGGTGTCAGCGCGTTTGTTTAGACGACGCAAAGGTGACATTTGGTGTTAACCATTGACGTCGAGGGAGTTAAAACCGAAGCCATGATGGATGCTTACATCTCGCTTGCGCTGCAACCTCAACAATTAACCAGGAAGCTGACTGATTTGGTTCAAGATGTGTAGTGAAGCCTGCTGTTTTCTTTACAAAGCTGCTAGATTTAAAAATACATTCCCCTTCTGGGAGTCAAGGAGACTAGTGTTGTTTTCATGGCCCCCGCAGGCAGCAGCTTATCAGCGTCACCACAAACGTTGGCTTTTGTCTCCAACACGCCCTCCACTGTGCTAAAACCCCCCCTCCCCGCTCTCTTTCCTCTGTCTTTTCTGTTCTCTGGCTGGAGTTTAAAAATAGCTGCTGGATGAGGAGCCGTGCTGGAGCACTTTGCATCAGAAGAAACAAGCAAAGTGCGAAAAGGAAACGCTAAGCATAGCAGAAAAGTTAGCATAGCTGACTTATTAAAGGAGCTAAACGTACGCGGTTAGTCATGATGCTGCTGAATCGTATGGAAAATGCTAACTAGAGTGGAAAAAGGGTTTTTGTTTACCCTTCTTAGAGTCGGGAATACATCTAACAGCCCTTTGGATAAATGCAAGACACTACAAGGTGAATAGAAGCTGCCATTCGTCGCTCTTACTGTTTTTTCAAAGCGAGACGTCATCTTTAAGATGCTACAGAAACTAAGGACTACAATTAGTGCTTTGAGATGGCGAGGGGCCCAAACCGTAAATGTTTACAACCACGAACAAACGCTCCTATGTCACAAATAACCGGCTTTATTGGGACTGGACTGAAAAGTCAAAAGGCGTCTTTGGGCTACCTTGCACTGAACGAGCAGCGCCGTGAGCGGGTGGGCGTGTGGCGCCGCCTCCTCGTCGTCTACCGGAGACTCCTCCCTCTCCTCGGCGGAGGAGTCGGCGGTGCTCTCGCTCCTCTCCTCGTCCTTGGTGTCGGCCAGCGGCGAGCGCACCCGGGCGCCCGGGTCACGCGCCTCGCCTCGCAGCCGTGTGATGTTGCCCTCTAGGAGGCGCCGCTGGACGATGCTGTGAGGTTGCTAGCGGGGGAGACAACAAATACATTATTTTATTCGAATGGAAGATCAGTCAAATAAATGTTCATTATTAGAATATGAGAATATCATTCTTTCATTCATTTTCTAAATAATTATAAATATGTACATTCTAATTAAAATGTAAAAATTATAATTTGTTATTTTATAGAATTAATTAACTTTTCTCTTAAAAGGGACCTTTAGCCCGGAGGCGGGCTATGGGTGGAATCCATTAAAACAAACCAGTTAGTAGCAGATGTTATCTATTACAGTAAATTTTTTTATTTAATTTTTTTAAATAATTTTTTTGTTTCGAAACGTAATCAGGTAATTACAACATTTTGATTTGAATTTTTCCATGTATTTTCAAATTATTTTATTTAAATAATATTTAAAAAAATAATAAAATACATTATGATTATTTATTTTTATTTTATCCAGCC
Source organism: Doryrhamphus excisus (assembly GCF_030265055.1). Classification (NCBI taxonomy): domain Eukaryota; kingdom Metazoa; phylum Chordata; class Actinopteri; order Syngnathiformes; family Syngnathidae; genus Doryrhamphus; species Doryrhamphus excisus. The sequence goes on from NC_080468.1 coordinate 17,189,080, forward strand.
ATTTTTATTTGTATTAAAAAGTCCGACAATTACGTCACACCCCCACCACAATTAGATTGCAGTCCTGCGGGAAACACTGCAAGTACCAACTAGCCACATGCTAACCAACCGGAAGCTAGCAACAAGCTAGGTGATGTTATTCGCCTGTGGCTAACTACAGCTAGCTACAGGTCAAACGTTCTGTACAGAAAAGATGTGACGTTCAACTTTTTATGACGTGTTTTCCTCTTTCGTCGTGGGAAAGCAGACAAATAGCCACAAATCAAATTTGTCAACACAATTGAATCTCTTGTCCGCAAATGACGTTAGCGAGCCGGCAGCTAGCCGGCACCTCCTGCTCGGCCGCGGCAGGAAGTCAGCAGAGCGCCAAAGCGCCGGTTTAGAAAGGTCACATGACTGGCTGGAAACTGACACGCTGGAGTAATTAGTGCGCTGGCATGCAATTAGCTTCTAATCGACCGAGGGGGGGGGGAAGAAGCGGAGCTGTACTGTGTACTTAAACGTGACATCTAGCATGTGTGCGTGTTTACGTTGCAATTTATTCACCTTTTAGCGTCTTAGCCCTGCAAAGGCGCCCAAGTGCTGTGCGGGTGTACCAAATGGAGTGGCCGGGGAGCAGGTTTGGACCGGTTTGTCATCGGAACTATTATGTGTTGTTTAGTCTGCCTGCAAAGTCCCGCTCGTGTTGTTTTTCGACACTATTTTTAGCCTCCTGTCTTCCCCCAAAACAAACACACACACCTAATTCATGCATGGCTTCCATTCAACCGCATCCACCAATCAGATCACTGATCCCGCCCACCGCCTCCTTGATGGGTGGCTTTGACACTTGTCTCAGTTAAGTCATTTTAAATGACAGTAAACCATTAAATAAATGCAAATATCACTGAATAATTATAAAGCTTGTAAATATTTTTGTTTAATTTTAGATAAAAACTCCCAAAAAATAAATTTCCCCAAAAATATATACATAAATTTATTTTTTATATCTGCTAAAAGTAATCGTCTTGAATGATTAATAACATAAATGTAATGTATGTAAATAAATGTAACTGAAGTAAATGTAGTGTCTCCTGGTACATTAGTACGTGATCTACAGAAAATATGATTTCATTCATATTGAGAACAATGAATGAATGAATTTCACTTTCGCCAACAAGCCGCTATAAACCCGATTAGAGTATTTTAGCATGCTAGCATTGGCTTCCAGCCTCAAAGCGTCGTATTCAACACAAACTTATTAAAAAATAACAAGTCCTGAAGTGAATCCCTAAAACGTTGTTAGCTTCCAGGGGCTTAACGGGCTTCGTCATCTATTAGCCGCCCGCCATTCCACCCTCTTGTGATAAAAAGCAATTATCTTTCCCGCCAAGGCGGAATGAAGCCCGTCTCAGCGGCTATCAGGAAGTCTTTGAGGGCGCGCCGCGGTGGCTTTGAGTGGAAAATGTCATCTCGTACGCTTGGCGTGCGCTCTCCGCAGTTAGCTCGCCTCATTGTTTAGGCGCCAAGTAGAGCCGAGGACTCGTTAAAGAGGAATAAAGAGACGTCGGCAGGCATACTGAGTAGTCGTCAGGCTGCTTTTAACATGAACACACATTTGGGCCCGTCTTTGGTAAAACCTTTGGAAGCCTGATGCATCCCAGGGGGGTGCCGAAAGGGGCGGAGCTAGATACAGAGCAGTGTGTTGATGGGCGGGCCGGAAGAAGCTCGTCTCGCTCAGTCACCGCTCACGGCTGCATGAATGTAGCGTGCTAAAGATGCTAATGGCTAACAGATAAAGGTCAGCCATGCGAGGCGGGACTTGGCGCGCCACTGAGCTCCGTTACGCAACAGCCGGCTTGTTTTTGGCGCTTTTTAGCCCCGAGGAGGTGCAGCGCGTCGATGGAGTGGTGCGAGTGGGAAAAGGGAAGCGCGGTCTCGAGAGGAGGTCACCGGGGAAGCGGAGCTGCATGAGGGATGCTTTACGTAACGCAACACACGCCTGTGTGTGTGTGTGTGTGTGTGAAATATCAAGGAATAAAAGTGTGTGCTTGGACATTTTCTAAGCATTTCATGCCACAAAGCCATTATTCATGATTAGGTACAAGAAGAAGACAATGGCCAGCTCCCCCATGTGGTGGTAGTGTGATGGTCTGGGGTTGTTTTGCAACGTAACATGGCGCCATGTTACTGTTGCTATGATGTTCTTTTTCTGAAATGCCAGCTGTAATGGCACACACAACCTCCAAAAAATTCGACTTTTGTCTGGTCAGTATTTTCCCAAAGGTCTTCGGGATCATCAAATGTTTTCTGGCAAAACGGGAACAAGTCTTAATGTTCTTTTTGTCCAGCAGTGGTTTTGGTCTTGGAACTCTTCCATGCAGGCCGCTTTTGCCCAGTGTCTTTCTCATGGTGGCGTCATGAACGCTGACCTTAACCGAGGCAACATCTTTGGATGTTGTTGTGGGGTCTTTTGTGACCTCTTGGATGAGTTGTCGTGCGCTCTTGGGGTCGTTTTGTTTGGCCCGACCACTCCTGGGAAGGTTCACCACTGTTCCGTGTTTTGGTCATTTGGTAATAATGGCTCTCACCGTGTTTTGCTGGAGTCCTAAAGCTTTAGAATCAGCTTTATAGCCTTTTCCACGCTGATAGATCTCGATTCATCTCAGTTAAGATATGTTTTAAGGGGGCACAATCACTTTTTCACACAGGTTCGAATTCATTTTTCCCCCTTAAAGGTCACCTGTTATCCTCTTTTCTGACCTATACATGTTGTTCCGATGTTGTATCCTGGTGTTAAGCCGTGCCAAGGCGTCAGATAATGGGATTTTGTTTTGTGACCAAAGCTGTGGTTGTGTTGACGAGTCAGAAGGGCAAAATTAGGAAGTGGGTTTCGGCAGTTGTCCGGAAGTCCTCGGGAGCGCCGAAAATGAGCACAATGGATCCCCAAAGTATTTTTCACATCGCTATGTCACAAGCAAGACGGAGCAACCAGGAAACGAGCCAAACGAGGAATACCGTGTTTCGTTTACATGTTCATGCATAATGATGTTACCTTGGTCGTGTTTTTGTCAAGCGTTAAGATTTCGGCAGCCCGTGAATGCACCACGGTCATGTACTATGAGACGCAAAAGTGATTATACACGATTATTCGCCGCAAATGTGGATTATATATAATATGTACATATACACGTAGCCGCCATGTTGGCAGCGCTGATCCCTAGCAGCGTCACGGGCTGGTGCCGCCAGATCTATTTGTGGCGGTCCAAATGTATCGTACGGGGAAGCACTGATACTGGCAGGAAGTTGATGACGTGACTGACAGGTCGCTGCTTGCCACTCACCAGGTCTTTGGACGTCCCCAGCCTCTTGAGGCCGTCCAGGGGCAGGAGGTCAGCCGAGTCCTTGTGCGTGAACTGCGTGGCCTGCTTGAGACGTCGCTGCTGGTGCAGGATGGCTTTATCGCGGATGGCCAGCTCACCTTTCTTGGCCTCGCTCATGGTTGGTTCAACACACACACCAAAAAAAACGCCTAAAGGCAGGAGGCGAAAGAGACCCTCAAAAATGGTAGATTCCGCTCCGCTGCTTGCCTCCTCATGTATTTGTCGTCCGGTTACGCTCCCCTCCTGGGCGATGAAGGTGGCGGCGTCGATCCGAGCATCCTCCTCGGAGCTGCTGTCGTCGAGCGTCGGCTGCGTCTCACACGGTCTGGCAGGCGAGTGGAGTGTTTTCCCCTCCCCTCTGTGCCATCTGTCCTTGCGAGCTCACATCCCTGCCTTCCTTCCCCCCCACTGGATCCTCCTCCTCTTTATCTCCTCCCTCAGCCCTCCTTTTCATGCCACACACTCACGCAGAGTACACGTTTGCTCACTTGTACGCCGTCTTTAAAGCCACGCCATCTCTCTCTGTGTGTGTGTGTGTGTGTGTGTGGGATGCGCCACACCCACAGATGCTTGCACCTCTGGGGGCAGATTAACCCCCCAGCGCCCCCACCTGCTGTGGTGTCACACATGGACGGTGACCCCGCACAGCCCGAGTCAGCCAATCAATGCAATGCAAGCATCGATTTCCACCCCCCCACCCCCCTCTGGAATTAAAAAAAACGTCACTATCATTCTTCCACGCCAGTAATCACTCATTAAATGTGTGTGCGTTCACACTCGGACACTTTTAATGATGGGTGACATCATCATAAACATTTTGGGTGGACATTTTCCAAAACGTACAAAAATCCATTCCCAGGGGTCGTTACGTTGAATTAGACCCTGTTATTCCTGCGTGGTGTCTGCCGCCCCCTGGCGGCCGCCACACGTATTTCACGCCAATGTGCATCCATTCTGACACATTGGAACGCGCCAAGGGTTTAAAATAGGGACAGATTGACAGCAGAGGCCCCTGAACACCAACTTTATTGCCATCAAAGTGTCAAACAAGATGAATACGAACAAAAGGAAGCGTTGAAGCCAAAATGTCAAGTGAAAAATAATTTGTTATTTGAACACACAAAAGTAGAAACAGCATTTTTGGTCTTTTGCTGGCAATTTTGTGCTTGCTTTTTGGTTTTTGGATTAAATTCCCAAAGGAGAAGGCACATGTGCAAGACAATGTGGAATACTATTATTATTACGTAATGTATACTTATTTCCATTCTTATAATATGTCAACATATTGTTTTAAATAATACTTGATTATACTGCATATAATGATAGCGACGTCATGTGTGTTAAAATGATGTAATATTTCCAATTCCAAATACGACAGGAAACGTCTGAATTCTCCCTGACGAGGAATGATGGACGTGTCAAACAAAAGCGGCATAGTCCCATTCGTGCCAAAAGCAACCTCTGCTCATGCTAAGGAAGTTAGCATGGTCCAGTAGCAGGCTCCTTTGGTCTGCAGCACGAAATGGAAAGTGCAAGCAAGGTTCCCTGGCGTCCTCCATCATCCTCCCGTCATCCTCCCGTCATCCTCCCATCACAGCACGCTGGGGAGGTAAAGCGAGCACAGCAGCATGTTCTGTCCCAGCGCCGGAAAGCGTCGGAAGGCCTCCCAGGCGTCGGAGAAGATGTTGTACTTGAGGAAGACGCGGTGCTCCAGGCTGGTGGGCAGGCTGACGTCGCGGCTCATGATGTAGATGCCGTCGTTGTGCAGCGTGCACGTCAGGTTCAGGCCCGACTTGGACGTGTTCTCCTTCAGGTGGAGCCATTCGCCGGTGGCGACGTTGTAGGACTGCACGGTGAGCACGTCCTCCGTCTGGCTGGGGCGCCGCTGCTGCTGCTGATGATGCTGCTGCTGGTGCGGCGGCGGCGTGTGGTCCAGTTCGTGGGTGTAGCCTCCCACCAAGTAGATGGTGTCCTCCACCGAGAGCATCTGCTGCTTGCGGATGTGCACCGAGCATGGTCGGAACGCCGTCCAGGTGTCGGAAGTGGGGCAGTAACGGAGGAGGTTGGTGTTCCTTTCTGTTTGACAAAGCAAATGTGATCTTTGTGATTTCCGCGGCAAAACTAAACAGGAGCGCCCACCTCGTGCGGTGTACCCGCCCATGACGTAGATCATCCCCTGGCACTCGCAGGCTGAGAACTCGGCCAGCGGGTCCGGCATGGAAGACACACAAGTCCAGAAGTCGTTCTCGGGGCTGTAACACTCCACCGTGCCCAGACAATGCCCCCCCACGGCGTACAGCTTCCCCTGCACGGCCAGCAGCTTGAAGTTGGACCTGAGAAGAACGGAGAGCGCAGCGGTGACATCTCCAGCGCTGATAAGATGACAACGTTACCTCTTCTGGTTGAGCGGCGCCGCCTGGTTCCACTCGTTCCTGCAGGGGTTGTAGCAGTGCACGGCAGAGATCTCCTGGCTGGTGGTCCTGTACCCCCCCACGATGAAGAGGTAGTTGTCCAGGACGGCCGAGCCGTAGCCTCTGACGTTGATCATGTCCTGAGGCAGGTTGTTGGCCAGAGGCTTCCAGCGCTGATCCTCCTCTCCGTACCTCAGCATGGTCCAGGGCTCGTCCTGATCTGGCACGTCCAAACACAGGCAGGTGAAGTCCCCGATGGCCACCAGGGTGGCGGCGCCTCTCATGCGCATCTCTCTCACCTGGTCCCTGACGGCGGAGGCCAGGTTGCCGAACTCCGGCCGCCTCATCATGCGGTGGTAGTGGCAGCTCATGTACTTGAGGCAGGCGTGACGCAGGTCGTGCGTCCCGTAAACCTCAGAGAGGCCGTAGAGCTCCACGCAGTTATCCAGGCGGATCTCAGCGCTGAGGAGCTTGAGGATGGAGGTGACCTGAAGGAAGGAGGCCGTCTCTATCAAGTCCTCCAGGGTCTCGTTGGAAATCTCCACTTTGGAGGTGTTGATGAATTCCAGGACCAGCTCCAGGCCGGGGACACTGAGGCCCCGCAGCTGCACGGAGTCCTCCGTGGACTCCCTCATGCCGGAGCTGTACAGCGCACGGAAGTAGTCGCTCTTCTCGATCAGCTTCCTTTTGTTCACCTCGTAGATCTTGTCCTCCATGACAATGGCGATGATCTGATCTGATGACATGTCGGAACATTAAGTTGACTTCTAGGGTATGAATCCCCCTCTGAGGCTACTTTTTTGTTTACGTGTGACCGGTGAGCAGCAGGCCATATATGGTCATGCTCGGCCCATAGGTCGACATCAAGCAACTTTCATTAGCCGGGGAAGCTAACCGGCTAACAACAAGCACAACTGGCCACAAGAGAAGCTTCGATGCGGTAACATTACCCGAGAGTCCTCCTAAAGGCTTCTATGATGTTAGCGGTTGCATTTATGTAATGTAAGATACTCTAGACAGCAGTGTTGATGTACTTCTTGTCTTTTGGTGCCCCCGGAGCTCGGCTGTCAACTTGGGACTGTTTTGGTCGACTTCCTCGCGGCCACTTATTATACAGCTGCCGCGTGCCGCTCTATGCTGCTGTCGCCACCTAGCGGCAGATGCGCCTTACAGCGGACCCTGTGGTGACTGCATCACCTTAGTTTTACTGTTCCAAAGCCTCCCACCGGGTAGATGGTTCCTCCACCGAGAATATCTCGCAGGGTGTCAGTAGCGGAAGAGAGACAACGTAATTTTTTGATATTGACAAAATGGAGAGGAGTCAGTGGAGGTATGTCGGGCATCATGTCCGGATGACACCTGCACAGGGTGCTCCCCCACGCCAGACCTGTACAGCGCACGGAAGTAGTCGCTCTTCTCCATCAGCTTCCCCTTGTTCACCTCAAATATCTTGTCCTCCATGACAATGGTGAGGATCTGATCTGAAGACGTTGGAATAAGATACATTTCCGGGTATTACTCACCCTTGTTAGTTGTTATTTGCATGGCCCAGAAGATTGCCAGTCCATATATGGTCATGTTCAGCCCATCAGAGCATTTTCTTTAGCCTGGATGCCAGCAGCGCCCAATCAGGTTTGACCTGTTCAGTGAGAAACCGTTCTTGTTTCTTCCAGATTCAAATCTGGACAGATAGGTAATACAGAACCAACCTATACCGCGTATTAAATACTTAAAGGTGTCTGAATGCTATCCCGAGAGATCGTTGTACAAAACCGGAAATATATTTTAATTTGAAAACAGGAAATCGACGCGCCTGCCTCCGTGCGACTTGACAGCGGCATCCATGAGCCGGACTCCACACAGCCGCTCAGCCGCTTCGACTCTCCCGACAGCGGGCCGTACGTGATCCGAGTCTAGGATGCGGGAGCCGGCGTGGGCCTCCTGGTTCCCCCGCTGCCTGGTGCTCGTCATAGCCACTCAGAGGGCGGCTTGCCAGGGCTCCTCGCTGCGTCGATGCGACGAGGTGAGCGCGCCTCTTACATCATCGCCCGACATTCATCATGGACAACTTGCTGTCCTTTATATTTCTATGTGTTATATTTCTATGTGTTGTTACTCATCACCTCATTCAGCCTCCTGGCTAGAAGATCGCTCAATAGATTGACAGGTGTTGATTTATGTCAATTTTAAGATTCTGAGCTCCAAACAATATGCTGAAGCCCCCCCCCCCCCACACAGCAAATATTAATAATAATAATCATAATAAACACCTGTGCAGGCTAACTTCTCATGCTAAGCTAACTATAAACAATGTATTGTGTTTGCTTTCATTCTGCTTTCTCCTGCACAGTTGTTGTCATGGAGCTTCCTTTTCAAACCCCCCCCCCCCCAGCCCCCCTTCTCATCGGTCGCCATGACAACCAACATGAGTCACCCGGGAGACGGGGAGGCCACATTATCATCCCACTGTCCTCATCACTTCCACACTTTGCCGTCCTTGTTATGTGTGCTTTCGGTTTTATGTGGGGGGTGCCCACTCAAAACTGGGTCCGTGACCCACTTTGAGGGTGACGCCCCACCGGTTGAGAATCGCTGGTGTACATGTGAAGCGTTTCTGTCGCTCTGGTGAAGTCTCTGGAACGGAGGAAGTTAGCATTAGCTCCCCCCCCCCCCAGGCCGAAACCCGCATTAAGCAAACGCCCTGCCCTTGACCGCCCATTAGTTCTGTGGTGGTTGGTTTCCATGGCGATCACGGTCAGCGTTAATTGACTCCTATCCTGTTTGTCCTGCAGACGGACTACTACTACCAGTACACAGAGTGTGACACAACGGGCTCCCGATGGAGGGTGGCCATCCCTTTCCGCCCGGGCGCCTGCTCCGACCTCCCACCCCCCAGCAGGGGAACGGACTGCTGTGAGTACCGCCCTCATCCTGGTGACCTCTGGTGGTTTGTGTTCCTGAAAGAGAGTAATATTTGTGTGTTGGCTGTAGACCATAATTGCGTAAGACTTATGGAGCTAAACCTAATTAATTAAATTAACTAATTAACTAAGTTAATTTGTTCCACGAGACCAGACGAGAACTGAATGTATGAAAACTTCCCATAAACCGCTTCCAAAGGCTCCAAAATACCTACTTCCTGTCTCTGCAGCCTTCTCCTGCTCAGCTGGTAAGTTCTTGGAGATGTCCACGCAGTCGTGCACGCCGTGCGCCTCCGGCTCCTACTCGCTGGGCAGTGGCCTCCGCTTTGACCAGTGGGACGCCCTCCCGCTGGGCTTCATCAGCATCGCCAGCCTGCTGAGCCCTGGGCCGCACAGCGAGGACCTCCAGGCGTGTAACAAGTGAGTCCGGTGCTCCCTCGGGGGCCGAGACGGGACGTCTCCTACTTCTGAGCGCGTCTGGGTTTGCCTCCCGCAGCTCGACGTGGACGCCGCAGGGGGTCTACCTGGAGTCCAACAGGGACGAGTGCACGGTGTCGCTGGTGTACGTGGTCCACCTGGAGAAGCAGGGCTCGGTGTCCTTCACCTACCAGTACCCCGAAGGCAACATGTTCTTCGAGTTCTATGTAAGCATCGGGAATGGGCGCTGGCGCCGTACGCTGCCGGCTGTTTTTGGCGTCACCGTTCAACATGGGGGTGTGTGCAGGTGCAGAACGAGCAGTGCCAGGAGATGAGCCAGAGTGACGAGCAGAAGTGGCTCAAGGTCACCAACCACGGCGAGTGGGCCACGCACCAAGTGAGCGTTCCAAACCTCTCAATGCATTTGGATGACATCTTCCGGTATTGTTGGAAATCCAGGGATTTCAGGAGTTTTTAACAGAATTCATTAGGAAGAACTTTGGCCGTGTGACCGTGCCTGGAGGCGGACCATGAGTGGAATAAATGAAAAGACCGTTTTGGTGGGAATCACTAATCCAAGGAAATAGAGCTGGAATAGGTGCAGATTCTGGAAGATCTAGACAGCTTTCTGTCTTCCCCTTTAATATTTCAACTGTTAAATTCTATTTTAGAAACCTGGCCGGGCCAAACAAAAAACAGCCCAAGGCCACAGATGGACACCGGGCTGCACTTTGGACAACCCTGCTGTCAAATATGGCGGCACAGACAGTCATTGAACTTAGAAAAAAAAATCATCCAAGGGTAAGAAGAAAAAAATTAATGACATGAAATAATTGAAATACATTTCTTCTTCTTCTCCCTCTTTGGGCTTTCCCCTTCAGGGGTCGCTATAGCAACCAATCTCCTCCATCCCACCCTGTCTTCCGCATCCATAAACTTCCGCTTTGGTTTTCCTCTACGCCTCCTACCTGGCAGCTTGAAACGCAGCATCCTTATATGCATCCTTATATGTATCCTTACATGCATCCTTATAGGCATCCTTATATGCATCCTTATAGGCATCCTTACATGCATCCTTACATGCATCCTGATATGCATCCTTACATGCATCCTTACATGCATGCTTATATGCATCCTTATATGCATCCTTATATAAATCCTTACATACATACTTACATGCATCCTTATATGCATCCTTATATGCATCCTTACATGCATCCTTATATACATCCTTACATGCATCCTTATATGCACCCTTATGCATCCTTATATGCACCCTTATGCATCCTTATAGGCATCCTTACATGCATCCTTATATGCGTTCTAATAGGCATCCTTACATGCATCCTTATATGCATCCTTATATAAATCACTACATACATACTTATATGCATCCTTACATGCATCCTTACATGCATCCTTATATTCATCCTTACATGCATCCTTATATACATCCTTACATGCATCCTTATGCCTTAATATTTGTGCTTCTCGTCAAAATGGTCTGTTTTAATTTATTCCACCCATGGCCCGCCTCCAGGCACGCCCACTCCACTGTGATTGGTCACACGCTCAAAGATCTTTCTAATGAATTCTGTTAAAAACTCCTGCATCATTCCCCCCTCCCCCCAAAATGTAATCAGTTCTTCCTTATCCCATTTCGGACAATACCTGAAAATGTCATCCAAATCCATGATTAGCTTAATAATTGCATGAATATATTATATTAGATATTCAAATCAATCAATAAGATGAGAAACATTCTATCCACTATGTATGAAAAACACATGTGTGTCATGAATAAAATGTGTTCCAGATCAGTCTGTGGGCCGGCACCAACATCTTGTACTGGAGAACCACTGGGATCCTGGTGGGCGGGAAGATGGTCAAACCAGTTCTGCTCAAGGACATCAAAATAGAGGGTAAAAAAACAAAAAACACGACAAGTCGTCGCAGGACGTTGAGGAGGTTTTTCTTTTTGTGTGTTTGGAGGCGTCGCCTACTCGTCCGAGTGCTTTCCCTGCCGACCCGGTTGGTTCAGCCCGACCGCCGGCTCCTCCTCCTGCCAGCCGTGTCCCAGCAACACCTTCTCGGGCAAGGGCTCCTCCTCCTGCTCCCCCTGCCCCGACAACCACTACTCGCGTACGTCAAGCTCCGTCGGCGTCATGCTGCTGAGTCACGCGCAAACAGGAAGTCCACGCCAACTAAGCTCTAATCGCCCTTTCATCTTTCCTCCTCATCGCCGTCTAGAGGAGGGATGGGCCGAGTGCAAGGTGAGGCCGCCTTGCTCCGACAAGGACTACTTCCAGATCCACACGGCGTGTGACGGCGAAGGCAAGGTGGGCCTGCTGTGTGCACCTCACACGTCATCATAACACGTGGAGCACACAACGTAACTACACCACACGCACTTAACCCGCAAGGCATGCTGGGCGTCTTCCTTAAAAATATGACCTCATTCTCGTCATGGGCAGCAATGACAGAACGTAAACAAATACACGTCCCTTCCGCCCTCCTCGCAGACGCAGGCGGTGTACCGCTGGGTGGAGCCCAAGGTCTGCGACGAGAACGCCACCGACGCCGTCCTGCTACCCAGCTCGGGTACCAGGAAGTCGTGCCCGCCGTGCAACCCGGGCTTCTACAACAGCAACGACTCCACCTGCTCGCCGTGCCCGCCTGGCAGCCGTTCGGACGGAACCTACGGTAATTAACAAACGTTAATTAACACCCCCCCCCCCCCCCCCCCCCAACACACACACGACTGGTTGATCCTGAAAAAGCGGTTCTTGCTTTAAAAACAATGTGGTCACAAAAACTTCAAATCATTGCATTGTGTGTGTGTGTGTGTGTGCGTGTAGCGTGCACACCTTGCCCTGCAGGTACCGAGCCAGTTCTGGGTTATGAGTACAGATGGTGGAACGTGCTTCCCTCCAACATGAAGACATCCTGCTTCAACGTGGGAAACTCCAAATGTGACGGCATGAACGGTGAGCACACCATGTATGCTCCAAATATATATATATTTTTTTAATTTCTTGTCATAAAAATTCATAGAACATTTTTTATATATGTATATGTTATAATTAAATAGAGTAAATCATTTTCATTAGTTTTTTTCCTATTTAATTTCTTTACATATTTAATTTCAATTTTTTTAGTACAAATATTATTAATTTAATACAAATATTTTAAATTTAAACTGTAAACTATAGCATAGAATATTTTTTTATTAAATTAAATATACATTTGTTTTATTTAATATTGTACAGTATAAATAAAATAAAAATATAAATTTGTAATCATGCATATTTATTTTCAATGTCATTTATAATGAATTTAATCTAAATATTTTTTGATGAATTTAAATAACACACATACATTTTAATATATATGTATATATTATAATTAAATACCGTAAATAATTTCTGCTTTTTCATTATTTTTTCTCTTTAATTTCGTTACATATTTAAACTTTTTATTTAGTACAAATATTTTAAATATAAAGTGTAAATTATAGTATACAATATTTTTTTAATTAAATTAATTATACATTTGTTTTATTTAATATTGTACAGTATAAATACAAAAATATATATTTGTAATTATGCATATTTATTTTCAATGTCATTTATAATGAATTAATCTAAATATTTTTGATGAATTTAAATAACACACATACATTTTATTTAATATATATGTATATATTATAATTAAATACAGTAAATAATTTCAGCTTTTTCATTATTTTTTCTCCTCTTTAATTTCTTTACATATTTAAACTTTTTATTTAGTACAAATATTTTAAATATAAATTGTAAATTATAGTATACAATATTTTTTAAATTAAATGAATTATACATTTGTTTTATTTAATATTGTACAGTATAAATAAAATAAATGATATCGTATATATGTGAAAAAATATATTTTTGTAACTATGCATATATATTTTAAATGTCATTGATAATGAATTTAATCTAAATATTTTTGACAAATGTAAATAATACACATACATTTTATTGGTATAGTATTGGTATGCTTTTTCCAATATGTGGAACGGTGTTGACATTCAGGTTGGGAGGTCGCGGGCGACTACGTCCGAAGCGGAGCCGGCTCGTCGGACAACGACTACCTCATCCTCAGCCTCCACCTGCCTGGTTTTAAGTAAGGATGCTTGAAGGAAACAGTTCTAATATATGCTAATATAAACGTGTACTGTCCTGGTTTTGGGGGGCAGGGTCCCGGCCTCGCTGTCGGGGATGAGTGGCGGCGAGGTGGCTCAGATCACCTTCGAGTTTGAGACCGTCTGCACCGCCGACTGCGAGCTCTACTTCATGATGGTGCGTCTGGGGAAGCTGACAAGTGATTTGGCATTTGTTGACAACCTGGCTGCTCTGGCGCCCCCCGCAGGACGTGCACAGCAAGGGCACCACCGTGGTGGAGTCGTGGGAAGGCAGCAAGCAGAGGCAGTCGTACTCGCACAGCATCACCCAGAATAGCTCCGTCACTTTCACGTGGGCCTTCCAGAGGACCAGTCACACTCTGGACGTAAGCTCATCTCATCAATACATAATATCATCATAAAATCTATACACTACCTGAAAATAGAACACAGATTTTTTCATTAAATTTGTCATTTTATTTAATGTACGATTAATTATTTTTGTTAGATTAATTCATTCATAAATATAAGTAAGTAATAAGTAAGATTTTTTTTTTAATATATTATTTTTATTAGATCAGTTCATTCATAAATCACAATATCAGAAACAGCTCTCATTTTCACATTGGCATTCTGGAAATTACAAATCTATTAATATCATTGAAATTATTTTAAAACCATCATTCAAAATATTTGATTCATTAATTTCTATAAAATTAATTATTTTTATTTTATTACTTCATTCAATCAAAACATTAGACTAAGAAAGGATTTAATACATTTGAATACAATATTTGTAAAAATGAAAATTAAATTTACATTAAATTGTTTTATTTGATATTATTCAGTTTTAATCAAATCAAATATGAATATTAATTTAATAAATTAATTAATAAAATATTAATATTAGATTAATTATGTTTGCATATAATTGCATTGTTTTATTTTCTATATTATTTACTTTGTTCAATTTGTTAAAATAATTATTTTGTAAATTAATAAAAAATAATAAATCTAAATGAAAAATACATTTAATTATGTTACTTGATATATTTATTTATCAAAACTTGATATGTGTAATAAATCTAAATATTACACAAATTAACTATGTGATTACTTATATATTATGATGTTATTTTACTTATTTACTATGTATTATGTTTATTAGGACTGAATTCATAAATTGAAATATTATTTGGATATTTTTATGTATATTCATGTATTTTTATGATGAGTATATCGTGTGACCATGGCCTTTGTCCAGGTGCGTCGTTACGTCAGCGACAGCGTGAAGGTCTTCTCCATCCACGTCACCAACGTCCTGGACGGCGTGGCGTCCGGGTGCCGGGCGTGCGCCCTTGTGCCCGAGAACTCGCAGCGTGCCGGCTCGTCCTGCGTGCCCTGCCCGCCGGGGTTTTACATCCACGGCGAAACCAACCGCTGCAAGGAGTGCCCCCCCAACACCCACCTGGCGAGGCGCCACACCTACGGCCAGGAGGCGTGCGTCCCGTGCGGGCCGGGAAGCATCAGCAACAAGGTGGGCGGAGCACAAAGGCATGCGACGCGGCCCGCCAACCCATTGTACCGCCTTGTCTTTCAGGAGCACTCCCGTTGCTACAGCGACTGCTCCTTCTCCTACGCCGAACGCAACCGCACGTTCACCTACGACCTCAGCGCTCTGAGCGACGTGGCCTCGCTCACCCTCGAGCCCAGCTTCACCACCAAGGGCACGAAGTACCTCCACCTCTTCAACATCAGCCTGTGCGGCCACGAGGTAACGCCGCCGTCCGCACGCCTCACCTTGCCGCAACGTCCTGTAACCATGGCGACCCACCCCCGCAGGGCACGAGAGCCGCCGTCTGCCGGAACAACCTCACCGACTTCAGCGGCGTCTTCAACAAAGACGACCGCGGCGAGGCGGCCCAGCTCGCCAACGCGGTGGACAGCTTCGTCTGTCAGTCCACCATCATCCCCGCGGATGGGCGGGGCTTCAGGATGCCCATTTCCTCCCAGTCCATCGGCCTGGCGGACACTTTCCTCGGTGCGTCTTAATGTCGCGGCTGTGCTTTGGTGGGCTGTCAGTCACGGTTTGGCCGTTCCCGCAGGCGCCACGGTGGACACGGCCCTGGATGGCGTCAGCGCCGAACTCCATCTTTTCCCGGAAAACGCAAACAACATCCCAGACATCAACTTCTTCTTCAGGTAGTCCCGTAACAGCCTCTTTTTGATGACACGCCCTTTAATCCTGAGTCCCGCCCCCTCTCCCCCAGGTCCACGCAGGTGACAGCTTCCTGTGAGCAGGGTCGCAGTTCAGTCGTCACGGTTCGCTGCAACGCCCGAAAATCGGAACGTGGCGATGTCTCAGTGCCCAGGTGAGCCGCCGCGCTCGGTAACGACGTCCACCGTACTAAAGTCCGTCTCTGCAGCTCCTGTCCCGCAGGAACGTGCGACGGCTGCACCTTCCACTTCCTGTGGGAGAGCGCCAGCGCCTGCCCCCGCTGCACGCAGGACGACTACCACCAGCTGGACGGAGCGTGCAAAGGCGGCGTCCAGGTACATCCGTTTGCTTCCCATCCCTGCCGTGGACGCGTTCCATTCTCCTTCTTCTTGTCCGCCGCAGGAGACATTTTATTTGTGGAACGAGCCCAAGCTGTGCACAGGGGGCGTCTCGCTGCCTCTGAGAAGCTCCGCCCCCTGCGAGGCCATCGCCATGTGGCTGAAGTTTGGGGTGGGCGGCGGCGCCTTCTTGGCGGTGCTGCTCGTCTCCCTCACCTGCTACTTCTGGAAGAAGAACAGGAGGTGAGCGCGACCCACGAAGGAAGCGTCTGCGTACGCTGCTGCGGTCATGTGACCTGCCGGGTGTCCTACAGGCTGGAGTACAAATACTCGCGTCTGGTGATGTCGGCCAACAAGGAGTGTGAGCTTCCCG
The DNA here is from genome assembly GCF_030265055.1 of Doryrhamphus excisus. Taxonomy (NCBI): domain Eukaryota; kingdom Metazoa; phylum Chordata; class Actinopteri; order Syngnathiformes; family Syngnathidae; genus Doryrhamphus; species Doryrhamphus excisus. The sequence goes on from NC_080468.1 coordinate 17,205,282, forward strand.
CCGCAGACAGCTGCGCCCTGGATGAGGGGGAGGAGCCTGATGATGACGCCGTTTACACCCGAAAGCCGTCCCTGCTGGGGAAGCTCCGCGCCATTGCCAGCAAGGTCTGGATGCGTACAGTAGGTGTACTTCTGGTAGGTGCATGTTCTGATAAAAGTGCCCAAATGTTGTCTTTCAGCATGAAGGAGGAGACGACAGCGAGTCCGTGCAGCTGAACAGCTCCCAGTCAGACCGCTGGGTCCTGGGCTAGGCCTTTGCTGATGTCATCACGCCTCAGATGACAAAACACTGGACCAGATCTCTTTACAAATACATTGCTTTTGTACAGTTTTATTTTGGGGCTTTCTGTTGGGGGTCCTGTATTTATATCAATGTTGTTTATTAAAGTCCTATATGTCTTTAGACCTTCCGGGTTGTTTTTAAAGTCTTTGAGTGATACATATTATGCTGCAGTACCATGTCTGGCCACCCGTGGCAGTATTTTACAAACAACACATCAGCTAGCACAGAGGTAGGGAACCTATGGCTCGGGAGCCAGGTAGGGCTCTTTTGATGACTGTATCTGGCTCTCAAGCATTTCTTACCACAATAAAAATGTATTTTTGCTAACATTTTAAAGTAAACCATCACAGAAATGACTGTTAAAAATAATATTCAAAATCAACAACTTTCTTATGCATTTTAATCCGTCCATCTATTTTCTACTGCAATACGGCCGACCATATCTATCTTTCCTGATGATATTTTCCAGGTCAAACACTAAAACTCGATTATTACTGTCTACCTCGGTCATTAAGATGTCAACATGTAAATATAAACTTTCCTCCTTTAGTCAAATAGTCACCTAGCTAAAGCTGCAGAACCAAGCCTTCTGGCAAAGATGGCCAAAAGAATGAAATATACTGAGTATGGTGCAAAACCATGCAGCAGCAGAAGTTTCATTAATGGCAACAAGTATTTGATTTATTATTAGACACTGCGCTGCTCACGAAAGTGTGCTGGCCACACCCCATTGGCGTGGGGTAGTGTGCCTGGTCTACGTAATTAGAGCCCATTATATGTAAAACTGTTGGTCTTACATAAAAATGCACACATTTTATTGCATTCGACGTTTAAAAAAATGTATATGGCTCTCACAGATACACATTTTAAAATATCTGGCCTTCATGGCTCTCTTAGCCAAAAAGGTTCCCGACCCCTGAGCTAGCACCTCAAGCGGGTAGTGAAAATACGAATCAGATTTAAAAACAAATCACAGAAAGAAACAGAATTGTGCTGTCGTTGGTTCGCTTTTAATTTTAAATGCTCAAGAGTAAAAACAAAATAGAACAAAAAAACTTTGTCGTCACATGTACAGCCGGAGCCCATTGCGGCGTCTCCCTCCGCCGGATCCCTCCGCCCCCTGCACAACATAGCGCCTCCTCCTCCTCCGCTTGGGGTTGTGCTGCGGCCATCTGTGAAACTTTGGAAGCCCCTTTGTCGTCTACAACGTCACATTTGTGTTTCAAATTAACTTCTCCGCGCGACACAGCATGTGAAAGTAAAGCAATCTACCGAATGATGACTTTCACTTCATAGCGCGGTAAGTAAATAATCCCCATTTTTCCACTTCTCGCCCCCCTTGTAGTGATTTCTATGGCACAAAATCAAACCATGGCGGTCGACAAAATCCTCCAGCGTGGTCCTAAAAAGCTGCTATTTGTATTTTACATCTTCTAAGAAGCCAATGTGGTGTTTTTGTCAAAGCAGTAAATGTTTGTATTGTCCATTTTTGAAGCACAAACTCTTCAAACAACAGGCTTGACTGTCTGTGACGTCACTGGATGAGAGTTTGTTTTCGGTGAAGTAAACCGTAAAAATGGCGGCTAATCATAGCGACAACCTTTAATAATAATAACGTTACGAAACACACCCAGAAGTGTGAAACAGGGCCCGTTGGGATGCTACGATGAGCATTTTCACTGCTGATTCAGTGGCGTTTGTGTCAACAAATACAGTAGAAGCACATCCTTGCTAGCATGACAACTAGCCCACTCCAAACGCAGTACTATAGTACTAGTACGACACCAAAATGGCCTTTTTGGACAGTTATCATTTGAAGCAGTAACTTATAGTAACTTATGAAACTGTAATTGTACAAGCTAGTAGCTTATACTGTGTTTTTCAGGTGGCACACTCCATCTTTGTTGTTGTCTTCAAGTGGTAAGTTTGCTACGTTGTTGTTGTTGTTGTTGTTATTCATGAGTATTCCTTCAGGTCTCCGAGGTCGCCGCCATGGCTCGCGGCTGCGTCTGCTGCGTCAAGTACATGCTCTTCCTCTTCAACCTGCTCTTTTGGGTAATCTAACACGGGGCACGCTCACTGGGAATCGAACCAGGAAGTGACAGGTGTGTGTGTATATGTGTGTGTTCCAGCTGTGCGGGTGCGGCCTGCTGGGCGTGGGCGTGTGGCTGTCGGTGTCCCAGGGCAGCTTCGCCACGCTGTCGCCCTCCTTCCCGTCGCTCTCCGCCGCCAACCTCATCGTCACCCTGGGCACCGTGGTCATGGTGACGGGCTTCCTGGGGTGCCTGGGCGCCATCAAGGAGAACAAGTGCCTGCTGCTGAGCGTGAGTCCGCCGCTTTACCCAGCATGCATTGCTGCAGGGAAGACAAGGTTTGGTTGGGAGTGTAGAGTACAGTGTATCCACAGGACTGTGATCTATGTGTGGTGGTGGGTGTTGTCTGCTTTGCATAATTGGTCATCTTTTCTTACTTTTTTCCTTTTTTTTTTATTTATTTAGACACAAAAACATATTCCCTTATGATTATTATTATTATTATTATTATTCCCCTTAAATGTTTCAGTTCTTCATCGTCCTGTTGATCATCCTCCTGGCGGAACTCATCCTTCTCATCCTCTTCTTCGTCTACACCGACAAGGTAGCAAGCGCCTGTGTTACGGAGTGAGCTTGAACGCACCCCAAACCTGACTGACACGCACGTCCTTGCAGGTGAGTGACACGGCCAGGCGGGACCTGAAGGACGGGCTGGTTCTGTACAACACGGAAGACAATGCCGGGCTGAGGGACGCCTGGAACGCCATCCAGGGGGAGGTAGGATTCCGTGTGGACGGGTGAGGCCCAAAGGAAGGAGTAAAGTGGGCTAAAGGTCAGCTGCTGGTGTGTTCACAGTGGCGCTGCTGTGGGGTGATGAGCTCCAGCGACTGGCACTCGGCCCTGCAGGTGAACGCGGTTCCTGACAGCTGCTGCCAGGTCGTCCACTCGGGATGCGGACGCAACGCTTCCAACGTCTTCTGGACACGGGTGAGCGCACGCACAGTCGCCTGATCGACGCATCTGAGCCGCGATTGGCGTCAGACCAACCCGCAGGTTCCTGTTGTTGCAGAAGATTGCTGAAAACACCACAGTACTCCTGTCATATAGAGGATCTTTGACTAGTGTTTTTGCAGTAGCTCCTCAAAAACAGCAACATGCTCCCACAATATAGAGGATCTTTGACTGTAGATTGTAAAAGTACAGCAACCTGCTCCTGTTATGCTCTATAGGAGTTGTGGACTCCTGTAGAGCAGCTACACACAATAACCTGCACATAAAACTTTCTAGATCTTCCAGAATCTGCACCTATTCTAGTTGCATTTCCTTGGACGGTCCGTTTTAATTTATTCCACCAATGGCCCGCCCACTCCGCTCTGATTGGTCACACTCCCAAAGTGCTTCCTAACTATGAAGGAACCCCTCTCGCTAATAGAGTGGGTATAGGAGTTGAGACCCCTGATTTAGTGTGGATGAACTCAAAGGGTAGGCACCACTGGTGCTCCTCCAACCTCACCTACCCGAGGAGGAGAACTCATTGTCGGACACACTTTGTCAGATGCACAGTTTTTGGTGTAGGTCCTAAAAAAAGACAAGCGTGTGGTGAAGACGTCAAAGCGAGTGACGGGTGTGGTTGGCGTTGTTTGTCAGGGCTGCTACGAGAAGGTGGAGGAGTGGCTGGACGACAACAAGCACCTGCTGGGAACCATCGCCATGTGCGTGCTGGTCATTCAGGTAAGCGACGCCTCGCAAGGCAAAGCATCGGCGCCACCGCAGCGTCTGACCGCCCGTGTCTCATTCAGCTCCTGGGGATGGCGTTCTCCATGACGCTCTACCAGCAGATCCACCAGGCGGGGAAGAAGTACGAAGCCTGAGCCACTTTCAAACACTTAAAAAGCTGGTACATTCAACATATACACATACTCATGTTTAAAAATATGTGTTTTATTTGCAGTAATACTACATGCATTTATTCCTCTAGCTGGTAGATGTTTTATACCAAATACTCTACACTTGGTGTCCTGATATGTTCAATTAAAGCCTTTAAGGATAAGATGCGTCCGACCAGGACAGTTTTTCCATTCTTCACAAATCCAGCGTCTTTTGGTTGTCGTAGACGACGTTGCCCTTGACGACGACATAGCGGATCAGCTCCTGATGTCCGCCCAGGTGGTAGATGAGATGCTCCCACCTGGAGCCAAAAAGTATCACGTCAACCACAGCTTCTTCCCAGTAGAGGGAAATGGGCGCGTTGGTACCGCGGGGCGTTGAGGACCAGAAGGTCTCCGTCTTTGCCCGCCTCCAGGGAGCCGTGCGAGCGCGAGCGGCCGAGGGTGTAGGCGGCGTTGATGGTGGCTGCCGCCAAGGCCTCCGACATGGACATCCTCATGTTGACACAGGCCAGGTGCATAACGATGGGCTGGAAGACAGACAGACGGATAGATAGAAGGTTTCGTGCCGGAATGCGTTAAACCGTGTCCTGGTTCCCTCACCATGGAGCAGCAGTAGGCGTTGGGGTTGAAATCGCTGCCGAGGGCGACGATGACACCGGCCTCCAGCATGGCTCGTGCTCGCGGTTGGGGCAGCCTGGGCACGGACGCAGGTTAGAGGACGCCTCAAACACGTCAGAAGGAACATTCCGACAAGGATGTTGCGGCTATGCTATGCTACAGCTAGCAGAGGGCGCATTTAGTTCAGTGCCCTGCCTAGATGGGCGGGTGGAAGTAAACAGGAAGTTGAATGTGAGCAGACCTCATGCAACTGGAGGCTTGGAGCTCAGTCGTCGTCAGACTGACCTTCAAAGTTTGTCACCTTGCTCCGTCTACATCTTAATGTTAGGAGTCCACTGGGCCGGCGCCAGTTGGTGTCAGTTTCTTCTAAAGACCGTCCAGCAATCGGCGCGACAAAGATTTTAAAACCTATTTAAATTTTCTTGCCGCTAAACTCAATTTTTGCCACCGTTACAGGCCACCACGAGCCAGTGGGGAGGCAGTTTGAGCCACTGCACGCCACTAGGCACCTTATTGGCGACACTAGGCGCCACAGCAAATTGCATTGGCGTAAACTGGCACCAACTCAAAGCAACACATGTCGGTATGCTAAGTTGAATATACCAATATATCCCTATGCTACCAAAACGACATTTTTCCTCACAATATTACGAGTTTAGTCTTACAAAATTTTCTGTTTCAACTTTGTAGATGCTACTATGCTAATGTTATCATGCAACACATATAGTAGTGTTTATATACAGTATGTGCTTAGTTATGAAAATGCTTAAAAATGCTACTATGTTAGCTAACTCTGAGCATGACAGTGCAAAGTTATTTAGCATGCTAAAACCTAGCATAAAGTGTTTCTATGTTTTGCTAACATTCTATTTTTTTATGCAATGCTAATGTTAGCTAGCTAGCAATGCTAACACCTACCAAAATAGTGGTTTGTGTTTGCTATCAAAATGGCTATAAATGCTAATGTGTTAATGTTAGCATGCTAACACCATAATACAATGTGTTGATATAGTCCATCCATGAAAATAGCTTAAAATGCTACTGTTAATGTTAGCATGCTAACTCCTAGCATGACAGTGCAAAGTCTTTTAACATGCTAAAACCTAGCATAAAGTGTTGTTTCTATGTTTTGCTAACATTCTATTTTTCTATGCAATGGTAATGTTAGCTAGCTAGCAATGCTAACACCTACCAAAATAGTGGTTTGTGTTTGCTATGAAAATGGCTATAAATGCTAATGTGTTAATGTTTGCATGCTAACACCGTAGTACAACGTGTTGATATACAAGTCCACCCATGAAAATAGCTTAAAATGTTACTGTCAATGTTAGCACGCTAACTCCTAGCATGACAGTGCAAAGTCTTTTAACATGCTAAAACCTAGCATAAAGTGTTGTTTCTATGTTTTGCTAACATTCTATTTCTTCATGCAATGCTAATGTTAGCTAGCTAGCAATGCTAACACCTACCAAAATAGTGGTTTGTGTTTGCTATGATAATGGCTATAAATGCTAATGTGTTAATGTTAGCATGCTAACACCATAGTACAATGTTTTGATATACAAGTCCACCCATGAAAATAGCTTAAAATGCTACTGTTAATGTTAGCACGCTAACTCCTAGCATGACAGTGCAAAGTCTTTTAACATGCTAAAACCTAGCATAAAGTGTTGTTTCTATGTTTTGCTAACATTCTATTTTTCTATGCAATGCTAATGTTAGCTAGCTAGCAATGCTAACACCTACCAAAATAGTGGTTTGTGTTTGCTATGAAAATGGCTATAAATGCTAATGTGTTAATGTTTGCATGCTAAAACCTAGCATGATAGGGCGATATACCCGGGAAGGCTAAATGTCCCGGGTGTGTTGGGAATTTGGACTTTAGTCTGAATCTGAATTTGGGAAAAAGAATAAACGCAACAGTCGGCGGCGCTATCGTTTGGTAAAAGCAGTGAGCCGAGGTTTCACTCGGCACCTCAGCGTGTGTTTTACCGTAGGATGTAAGCCGTGGTCGGCAGCAGGACCGCCGCCGTCCCCGCCTTGGCCATGGCGGCGATGCCCTCATCCGTCACCTCCTCCAGGTGGCTGATGGCCAACGCGCCAAGCTCCGCCCCCAGCTGCCAACATGGAGACGCAGCTGCCAACATGCTCCCAGAGAGAGGAAATGTTGAGAGGCTACCTGAGCGGAGTTCATGGGATGGAGCTCGTCTCCGTGGAAGTTGATGTTGAGGCCCATGTCCTTGCCGGCCTGCAGGATGGAGCGGGTGGCGCCGAGGTCGAAGACGCCTTTCTCGCAGAAAACGTCGATGTTGTCCACACACAGCGTCCCGGCCGAGATTCGCTCTTTCAGTTTTGGGAGCTGAACCTTCAGGATGTCCTCGGTGGCTTCTTCAACGCTCTTCCCTCTGAGGAGCAGACGCAAGGTGAAGGTCACGGTCAAGCGTCGTCATCATCATCAGCGAGGGCGACACCCACTTGGGTACGGCGTGAGCGCCACAGTAGGTGGAGGAGATGTTGATGGGCACCGTCCGCCGGGCTTCCTCTATCACCTCCAGCATCTTCAGCTCCGTGTGCAGCTCCAGGCCGTAGCCGCTCTTCACCTCCACCAGAGTGGTGCCGGCTCGCCGCATTCGCTCCAGCCGGTTGCTCAGCGAGGCCAGCAGGCCGGATGCAGAGGCCGCCCGGGTGTGCTCCACAGTGAAGTGGATCCCTCCCCCCGCCCGGTGCACGTCCATGTAGGTGGCGCCCGCCAGCTGCAAGAGGTAAGACCCGGGGTGTTTAAAGTGCGGGTCGGGGGCATCTGGTGCTCTAATTCTAAACATATAATTGAACCCCTTAATAAATAATAACCTGTTGGCATATTAATGTGTTGATTTACAAAATGAAGATGTTTTGGGGGTCCATCACGTACCTTCATTGCAAACTCGTGCACGCGGTCTCCAGCCCAGACCGGGTGAGTGTGGGCGTCAACCAAGCCTGCATGAAAAGATGAATAATGGATGATATCTTGTCGACAGGCCGGAGGTGAGACGTCCGTCACTCACCAGGCAGCACGCACATTCCCGTCGCGTCAATCACACGCTCAAAAGACGCCCCCGAATACTCGGCCTCTATCAGGGGCGCGGCCCCCACCGCTTCAATCAGACCGTCGCTGATGAAGACATGCGGGAATTAGTTTGTAAAGGACCCGAGTCTGTGAAGTGTCACCAACCTGCCGACCACCACGCTGGCGTTTTGGATGACGTGGAGCTTCTGCATCCCGTTCAAGGTCAGGTATTGTTCTCCGTTGTTGCAGACCACAACCACCTGCTGGGCGTTTTTCACCCACAGTCTGTAACCGGCCGACATCTTTGGTGGGTTAACGCTTCACTGCGGCAGCCTGGATGTCCTTTTGGACAAATATTTGTGCAGGGGAGCAGAGGGTGAAGTGCACAAGGGGCGGAGCCACAAGTCCAAAAAAGGTAAGCCTGTGAGATTCCATTGTGGGACGTTTTGGTCTCTTACTAGCTCACACAGACTGGGGGGGTAACTGCTTTGAAAAGAAACACTAGTAGTCCCGTTTAAGAAAGAGTACAATGATTTTATTGTGTCTGTATCACAACAAAGAAAAAGTACAAAAAACAAAACAAAAACAACGTTCATGTGGTTTCGTTTTCACATGGTGAAAACTAAAGCACACTTTCAACTCTCTGGAATTATTCTCTCATTTCCCCGTCCTCCTCCTCTTCTTCTACGCCTCGGATGTACAAGACGTTATTGCACCTGTCGGGATGACAAGAAATGTTCATCAACACCAGGTATAGCGGATGTAGGGTACAGGCCAAAGGTTTGGACACACCTTCTCATTCAGTGCCTTTTTACATTGTAGATGATCAAAAACTATGGATGAACACGTGTAATTACACACCTACTGTAACAAGAATAACTAAATATTACTTATACTGCATATTCCATTCCTCAGAGGAGCCACCCTTTGCTTTTTGGGTAGCACTGCAACCCCTTAGTGTTCTCTGAGTGAGCTTCATCGACTTAATATCAACTTCAAATGTGTTTATTCTTGTAAAACTGCAACTAGTTTTCTCATATTATGATCATTTATAAAGTAATATGTTACTGTGATTTTTCCTCATTATGTAACCATCATACAAGTATCTTTTTTCCTGTTATGTTAGGCTGCTATCGGAGGGGAACGTACCTGATGAGGACTTCACCCAGATGGCCTGCTAAAGCGCCATCCACGTACTCTTCTGTGTTGGCCAGCTGCAGTAAACACGAGAGAGGAAGGTGAAAAGGGTATGTTTGCACGCTTTAGAAGACTCTACTCACAAGGTCTTACCTGCATGTTCATGTAACCATCCACAGACACCAGGTAGCCTTTGTACTCCATCCCCCACTTGAGCTTCACCATCACCGGCTTGCCCGTCAGGCCATTCAAGAATGGCTTTGGGTTCAGTGGTAAACTCTGGGAACAAAAATGACACAGACCGCAATATCAAGCCAGGAAGTATGACCGTCAAACCATAAACGCAGCTTATTACCATCAATACTAACTCAGATTGTTAACTTTTAAGTTTAATATTTGGCGTTAGGTGATTCCTTGGTTTCATAACGGAAGAAAATGAATGCTATATTTTCCAAAAGTAAGCTGATGCGAGGCGCTCATTCATTCACTATGGAGATGCTAACACGGCTAATGCTAACTGGCTCAAACTTGATACATTAACAAAGCGGCGATGGCGGAACTTCTCCACGAAGATAAAGCGGACATGAAACTTGATAAGAACGCACTCACCATTCCCTCTTAACACGCGTGTGACCGTGGAAGTGTTATGATGATTATTTGCTTGTCGTCACAATAGCGTTAGCAAGCACACGCAACACGCTCTGCCCGCCCTCCCAACCGGAAGTACATTTCGGGGTCACGTGCAACGTCACATCCGGTTGCATTCGTCAAACGCGTTCCGAGTAGTGATGGGAAAACTCGACTTTGACGAGTGATTCACTGAAGTCGGTTGGATACTCCTTTAGAGTCAACTAAAGTCAACAGTGTACAGAAAACTCGCATTTACTCAAATTTGTCAATCGGTAAACTACCAAGAAATCGGAAGTGGTAGCTGGGGTGGGCCATACACCGGTACCCGTAACCCGATCCAGTAAAACACTCGCGAGTTTTGAAGGACTCGTCCATGACTCGAACACTATCACTGCTTATATAGTTAAATCGACCACTAATTTTAAAAGGAATATATTCCATTTTTTATGCTTCTTTCTCTCTTTTAATGTGTACTTTTTAATTCAACTACTGTACACGTTGGCTGAACATCAGGTACCAACCGGATTACATATTCTAAAAACATTTGACTGTCACAGGTACCAATTCTATTTTAATCAACACTGCTGTTTTGACTTTGTCTACCTCTGGTGGTCAACTCAAATATTACACCCACCAATGCTAAAGTCCTGAGTATTAGCCGAAGTTGAGGTGCTTGTTGTTTGTGGTATTATTTGGAACGTAAACATTACCAGGTAACGACCAAACTTGCTGTTTTTACTTTGCTGCTGTGTAAGAACAGGTTTTAGTTTGAATGAAATACAATTTTTACGACAAGGGTGAAATTGTGGGTTCAACACAGGATTTAAGCTTCTTTGCTTGGTTTAATGTTGATATGTGTGACACTGCCAATAAAGTTGGCGTTCAGGGGATGGTCCTGCTTTCTTCTGTGGCGCCACCAAGCGGCCTGGCGGTCACCCTGCAGCAATTATGAGTAAACAAATGACCACCTCTGATAAAAAAAAAACTACTTTTGATGCGCATACTCGATTGTGTATCAAATATCTGACATCTACACGACCCAAGGCAGAGAATTGGGGCGAAAAGAGAAGTGATTGTCATATCTGGGTCGTCCTTTTCTCTCTGGGTCCTAAACGTCTAAAGATTTACATTCATTTTTCCGCATGGAGGCAGGTGGCAAGTTTGAACCTGATTTTTGTGGGGTGTGAAAGGGGGTTAAGCTGCACTTGTTATGTCATTAATTGCTTTCACGCATGTTTGAAATAGTGCTGCTCTGACATCACCCTCTCCTTAATAACCAGCTTGTCCATCACCAGCCATGTACTTCTGGCATTTGTGTGTGTGTGTGTGTTTTGGAGAGGGCGGGGCTCCTGTCGCTGTATTAACCTCGACAGCCCACACAAACACCACGACCTGGGACCTTCATGTCCATTCAAGCAGAAGTTAAACAAACCAAAAAAGGTGAGATTGGCGCCACCGGCCACCATGGATGCGGGTCAAAGACGCAGAAAGGAGGACACACTAGCCAAACACATGCTGGGTCCGCCGGAGCTTGGGTCAAATGGGCCCTAGCGACATACTTTTTATACCCTAGCTGGACACCAGGGGGCGCAATGTACCTGTCTTGACTGCGCAGAATCACGGGACACTTCATTAGGTTCTCAGCATGATGCAGTGCAACAACTACGTTGTCATTATTTCTTTAAAATAATTATCTAATACATTTTTAAAAAGCAAATTTGAAACATATTTGTAATTGAGACAATAAATTGATAGAATATTCAGTGATTAAAGGAATAAATAAAAGCAATAACTGACTGAGTAAAAATAACGTCAATAATAAATATAGAATATTTTCAAAAATGTTGAATAACATGATTAATAACATAAATAATATACTGTATATAAAAAATAAATTGATTCCCATGATACCTTGGAAACGTCCCTCTTTAGCGGTTAATTGGTTCCAGACCAACCGCTGTGTCAGACTCAATGTCAATAAATGGAATATTGTCGTAGTTAAGACTTTTTAATGCGGTTTTAAAACTATTATTAGAACCCCGTGGACATGAAATAACACACCAACAGTCACCTTGTACTCCAATTATTCATTGTTTTTCACGACTTTGCCACTGTTACGCTGCAGGGACTCCAGACAGCTGCTAGCTAACTAGCGTGCTAACAGGCTAGCAAGCTAACGAGCTAGTTAGCGGAATGGCAGGAAAACTTATTTTCACGGCTGACTTCATTCAGTGTTGAGGTAATTTTTCAATATTTTGTGTCATTACCACCGCCTAGTGACAACAATACTGCACATTATTCGTATTTTAATACGTTTGACTAACAATAGGCCATCGTCTACCACCAAACAGCCATCATTTATTAATTTCCGGGGGGAAACGCGATATAGCGAGGGAGGATAATCAAGCCGCGATATTGTTACTACATATTTGTAGTTTCTTAAACAGTAGAAATATTGTATTACTGTATTGATGTGGTACATTTTCGTGTTATTTTCATGAAGCTGTTTGCATAGTCAACTTCCTGATGGACACTGGTGTGACGATCCATCCCAGCCTGGAATATTCCTTTAAGTGAGTGGGAAGTGCAAAGTGGAAAAGATGGAGGCGGAGCTTCCTCACACTCCCTCACTTTGCGTGTGTGTGTGTGTGTGTGTGTGTGTGTGTGTGTGTGTGTGTGTGTATGTGTACTCCTCAGTGGGACTTGCAAAGCACTGCGTGGAAATGAAAGACTCTGCAGGTCTCGGATCGGCGGCACACGAGCTGGACTTTCACTCCTCCACTTCCTCCTCCTCCTCACCGCTCTTCCTCAGAAGCCGCGCGGGGTCATGCTTCCTCCCGCCTCACTCCTCCGCACACCTTTGCCTCAGTGGATCTCAGCTGAGTGACAGAGAAAGCCCACACCGGATTTGAACCCGCGCACTCTTCTTTGCACAGCATCTCCACCTGCCTGCGCGCACCTCCTTGCTCGCTGTGTGCGGACTGCGCCGAAGGCAACATGCTGCTGGTGCTGGTGACGAGCGTGGTGGTGTTGTCAGGTGCAGGTCAGTCCGTGGTTTTTAATATGGCGCCGCTTCTTCACATCCAGTCAAAACTCCCTTGAAGTATTTGTCGATTTGAACCTTTCACCATCTGAGGAGGCGCGACATCATTCTCACACACTCAGACGTTTGTATTCAATGTTGCACATTTATTCTGCATGGATATGCAACATCTCTGCCCTTCGGCGTGTAATCTCAACCTCATGATTGAACACAACAGGAGTGAGCGAGCAAGAGTTTCACTGTTGTTAACTTCCTCTGATTTGGATTGGAGTTCGTCATTAAAAAGTGACAACATTGAATTTACCACCCGCTGGTGAGCACAGTGTGTTCCGCCTGCAACCTCCCCACCTGCAGACAGTTATATAATTCCACACCAGCTCCTGTTTAGCGAGAAACATGCCCCTAAGACACAAAAGGAACTCACCCCCCCATCCCTCCGCCCCCTCAGTTGAGCCTATTATTTTTAATATGAGCCACTGTGTTTGGTGTCTGACACACACACACACACACACACACAAAAGGAGAGCAGCTAGTAATAAATCCACACTGTGAGGACGAGGCGGCGAGCCTGAGGGGCTTTGCGAGGCATCTGGAAGGCGTCTGAACGCTGCTCGTCCCGGCCGAGCTGCCAAACTTGATCTGTGTCACAGTCTGAGGCCGGCAGGTGCACAATGGCGCCATTATCCCTTTTGCATAACGCTTCCGATCGAGGTAAATCTCTTGACTTGTGTACACACAAGAGGCGGCGCCAGTTCTTCGGACTCCTCCTTTAAAATGTTTTTGGTTGCTTTCAGGATGCTAGCCAGCTAGCATCCTTCTCGTGACGAAACTTGGATCTAAGCAGAGAGGACGACACTGCCTTCCAAAAGTTCTAATTTACTCATTTGTGTCCTTCAGGTGCGTCAACAGAAGTGTTCCGTGTGGGCGTGGCCCCCCGCTGCGAGAGCCGGGCCTGCAACCCTCGCATGGGCAACCTGGCTCTGGGCCGCCGTGTCCTGACCCAAACGGTGTGCGGCAACAACGGCACCGAGCCCTACTGCGCCCACACCGACCCGGGCCTGGCGTGCGGCGCCGCCAAGTGCGCCAAGTGCAACGCGGCCCTCCCCCACCTGTCCCACTTGGCCGCCGCCATGTCTGACTCCTCCTTCCGGCACCCCGACACCTGGTGGCAGTCGGCCGAGGGCGTGGAGGCGGAGACGGTTCAGCTGGACCTGGAGGCCGAGTTCTACTTCACGCACCTCATTGTGGTGTTCCGCTCCCCCCGACCCGCCGCCATGACGCTGGAGCGCTCGCAGGACTTTGGCCGGACGTGGCGCTTGCTGCAGTACTACGCCGCCAACTGCAGCGCCGCCTTTGGGCTCCCGGAGGGCAAGGCGGGCTCGGGGCGGGACGGAGCCACGTGCACGTCCAAATACTCCAAGGCGTACCCGTGCACGCGAGGAGAGGTGAGTTAGCACTGTTAGCCACGTCGGGTCATGTTAGCATAAGAAATGCACTTTTTTCTTTTCCTACAATCCTGCTAGCAAACAAGCAAAAACAGCAAAAAGATGCCATTAGTTTCAAGCTAGCATCAATTATTGAGGACTTTAGCATGCTACGGTATGAAGTGCATGCAATTATCGCCATCTCAGTCACGTTAACGCCCTTTTTTGGGGGGGGGTACACGGGGGTCTAACCAAAGTTGTGTCATGAAATGCTCCATAAATCATGAATGAGTCAACGCTTGCTATGGTTTGTAGTGGAACAAATCTTTGCAGCCCGGTCACGCAACATGCCAGGGTCATACTACACTGTGTGTGGGTGGGGGGGTGAGGGGGGGTGAGGGCTGGGGGGTCACAATGCATGTGCATGAGTGAGTGTTTAACAGGCGTGCTTGAAAGCAGCAGGAGAGAGCGCTCCCTGCACTCCATTGATGTTTAATGGAAGCAGTGAGGAAATGTGTTGCGTCGGACCCCCTGCTGTGTGTGTGTGTGTGTGTGTGCGCACTTTTACCCCCCCCCCCCCCCCCATCCATTTTCTACCATCAGGGTCACGGGCGTGCTAGCACAGCAGACTCTTAGGGTAAAAACCGATTCACAAATTGCACGTGAGCCGTTTCTGTGACGGGTGACTCGGGTGAGTCAAGTGATTCGCTTCACTGAACGATTCCTAGGAGCTGGAGTCAGAAAAGGAGACGGCCACCTGTGCCTGCACTACCGTGACCCTTGCACTCTGACCTCGTGAGGTCACAGAAGTCAAGTGGCGCTTTGTCAGCCGCGCATGTTTTGCTTTAATCCGCCAAATATTTCATGTCGTGTGTTTTATGGCACACCCCGCATCCGCTAGTGGATGATTCCGTTCCCAGTCTGGAGATCCGGCGGCGGCGGTGTTATTGTCCGACCATACGCACGATGACTGATATCATGGCTATAGTGACACGGTTGATATAAGGCGTCTTTCTGACATGGCGGATGTGAATGATGGTAATGTAATATGCCACAGAGTTCACAGAGGCCGTGCTCACGTGCGCGGCCGCTCGCCGTGCATCAAAGCGTGTTGGCGGGCGTCTGAGCCTTCTGGGGTCTTGAAGATGTGATGGATGGACGGAGGAGGAGGAGGAGCTAGTCTCAACTTTCGAACATGAAAGCATGACGACGCTGGAGGCTTCACCTGTAGTGTGTGTGTGTGTGTGCGTGCGTGTGTGTGTTATTTATGAGGTCAGCCATGATGGAAGAATGCGAGCATTGACCTCCTTAGGGAAGGCAGGCCCATAAAAACACTTCCATCAGCTTTCCATGCGTCTGCTGGGAAGGAAGTGTAATGGGCCAGACGTCCCCACCGCCCCCGCCGCCCCCAGCCTCCATCAGTGCCCATTGTGCTGTTTACCAGGTTACAGTACAGTGTGCTTTGATGGAATTAGCCCCCGTAAAGACTTTGACTCGATTCCGCGGGCCGGAACTCGAGCTTTTGAGATTACGAGCGTTGAATCTGCTTGCCTGCGGCCTCTTTTAGGCCAGACAGAAGTGAAATATGGACGCTTTTCTCACCCCGGGTGCTAATGATTGATATGCTAAGACGGTGCAAAGGTTGTGTTGGTGACACACACACACACACACGTATACACACCCACACACACAACACACGTGACGGGCCTCCATTGTAAACACATAGATAGAAACTTGTGGAATTTTCTTGTTTGTCGAGGAATGTGTTGTTGCCGTGGAATGGCCGTGCCTGTCGCAAGCCCTTTGTGGCGCCCTGAGTTATGTCAGGCCGCGTCTCTGTACCCCGTCTTTGTCTGGGCCGGGCTCTCCGTGCTCTCCCGCGGACCGGCACCCCCCCCTCCCCCCCACATTTGTCCCGTTACTCGCCACAATGCCGGGGACCCAGCGACCTTTTGCAACAACCAGGAAATTAATAGCGCTCCTCCCATCACACTTCTTGGAGCCGGCCAATGAGGGGGCGCCAACACACTTTGATGACACACACACACACACCGCAGCAGCGGTTACCGTGGTGATAGTCAACCGTAAAAGGGGATCTTAAATTTTACAAGACCCTCGTGGTCACATGATGATGTGTTGCGACACGACTTTACAGCGGCAAAACAAACCTCCATATTTAATATTAATAATTATAATCATGAGTGGTTAGCGCGCAGGCCTCACAGCTAGGAGACCCGAGTTCAATTCCACCCTCGGCCATTTCTGTGCGGAGTTTGCATGTTCTCCCCGTGCATTCCTGGGTTTTCTCCAGGTAGTCTGGTTTCTTTGCCCATTGGGACCCAAACATAAGAGTGTCGAAATGGAGTGAAAAATGTGGGACACTACTGATGGGTAATTCTGGTACCCTTTAAAATGGTTGGCAATACAATATAGGGGTGCCCAAAAGTGGAACAGCCCATACGGTACCCATAAGGTGGAACAAAACAAGGTGAAAATGTGGTACGATACAATGAGTTATTTTGGCACCCTCAAAAATGGTTGGCAATACAATATAGGGGTGCCCAAAAGTGGAACAGCCCATACGGTACCCATAAGGTGGAACAAAACAAGGTGAAAATGTGGTACGATACAATGAGTTATTTTGGCACCCTCAAAAATGGTTGGCATCTCAACAGGGGGTGCCAGAAGGGACAGCTATTTTGGTTCCGTCAAGTGGTTTGGGTCGGTGCTTCAGAGCCCCAAACCTCTGTGTTCAGTATCGTCCTGTAATTGCCCACCGCACCTTTCATTCATGCTTTTATTGTGAAAACTTGTTTCCTGCGCTCCTCAGGTGATCTACCGCACCCTCCCCAAGTGGGAATCCTTGGACCCCTTTGGTCCGGAGGGCCAGCAGCAGCTGAGGGTGACCAACATCCGGATCCGGCTCCTGAAGCTCCAGCCGTGCCCCTGCCAGGCCAAAGAACCCGCCCCCGACGGTCGGGACGCCCCGCCCACTCGGCACTTTGCCATCTACGACCTGATCGTGAAGGGAAGCTGCTTCTGCAACGGCCACGCCGAGCAGTGCGTCCCTGCGCCGGGGTACCAACCCATCCGGGACCGCACCAGCCATGTGGTAAGCCAACGAGCAACACCTCAAACAAAGTTTTGTTTTGACTTGTTCATCGCTCATGCCATGCCGGCGGCCATGTTTGTTAAGGAAGTGGAGATGCAAACGGGATTAGGAGTCATTTAGGAGTAAATGCTTCGTGCAGCCAGTCACTCGTCTTAATAATGTTCATAGTTGGGGGGGGCAGTCACCTGTCTTTGATCTTTCCACCCCGCCCCGCTCTGATAAGCAGCTTCCTGCTAGCTTCATGATGGAGATATTGACGCGTTGATGAAGGTGTGAACGTGGACTCACACACGCGCACGCACACACACACACACACACACACACGCCACAATCACCAGCAGGAAGCAAAGACTTTTATCTTAATTAGGATTTTTCACTTTCTACTGCTGCCAATGTTTGCGTTGCCGTTTGTTTGTTTTGTTTCACTGGCACGACTTAGCTGACTTCCACGAGACTTTGTGGAGGGCGGGGCTGCCGCTTCAGGAAGAAAAACAGTACATTTTTGCTGTGGATCAAATGGAAAAAAAATGCAAATCTGGCAGGACTGATTGTGGTCCCGAGAGTGGGTGCCCCAACAGAAGGGTGCGCTAAAAAAAACAACCTCTTAAAACGGTTGGTAACTCAACAGGAGGGTGCCAAAAGTGCTACAATACAGATTGGGGGGTTTTGTACCCTTGTAATTATTTGTACCCCAACAGAAAAGTACCAAAGTGTGTTGGGTACAGTTTTTGTTACCCTACAACATGGTAGCTAACTCCATAGTAGGGTTGCAAAAGTGGTAGATGCTTATATTGGTACCATTCAAAGTGGCTGGTAGTAGTGCCAAAAACATTGTATAATCCGGATTGGTTCATTTGAAAACCTGCAAAATCGTTGGTACCCCAATAGTAGGGTGACAAAAACAGTACAATCCAGATTTAGTTAATAGTTACCTGTTGAACCCGACAGGTTCATATGGAACTCTTAAAAATAGTTGGTAACCCAACAAAATCTGCCAAAATCTGTATAATCCAGATTTGTGAGTTTGGAACTTTTCAGAAACAGTTTGACAACCCAACAAGGGTGCCAAAAATGATAGAATCCAGATTTAATTTGGAACCTTTCAAAATAGCTGGTAACCCTATAGGTCGGGTGTCAAGAAGTGGTATAATCCAGATTGGTTAGTTTGGAACCCTGTGAAATTGTTGGTAATCCCACAGAAGGCTTCCAAAAGTGGTACAGTAAACCTCGGATATATCGGACTCGGATATATCGGAAATTCGCTCACAACGGACAGATAAAAAAGAACCGATTTTTCTGTAATGCATTTCCAATAAAAATTCATTGCATTTATCGGATTTTTTATAACGGATTTTGCCTATTTCGGTCCCGTTCCAATGCATTTCCATGAAATTTCCCTCGCATATATCGGATGGCCGCATCGTGGCGCTCCGATTCGCCGAATCGTGACAGGCCGCTATACGACGTCATTTGCAGCGTTTGCAGCGTTGCCTGCGCGTCCAGGTACATTGGAAACATAGTCAAGGAAGTGCCTTTTTATAACGGATAAAATCCCATTCACGCATATACCGGATATAAATCCCATATATGCGTAAAACGGACATTTTCCGGTATACGCATATAACAGATTTTGCTTATATCGGACAAAACCAGTGGGAACAATTGAATCCGATATATCCGAGGTTTACTGTACAATCCAAACTGGTGAGTTTGGAACCCTGCAAAATAGCTCGTTAACCCAACAGAATGGCGGCAAATATAGCTATATAATCCAATTAGTTAGTTTGGATCCCTCAAAACGTTGGTAACTCAACAGTAGGATGCCAAAGAAATGTTATTATCCTGCAATATAGTTTGCAATCCAACAGGAGGGGGCCAAAGACGGTACAATCCAGACTGATCGTGTGGGACGATTTGATCGGCACGTCAAGCGGAACAATAGCATTAAAAGGAATAAAAATAAGCATAATAACAGCACTGGGACCTTTTATTGCTGCGCGCCGCTTCAAGCACAACATTCCATAAGATTCCTTGGAACAATAATATAGACGGCAAATATTTGCGGAGCTGCGGAGGTTTGAACAGTAAATCCCTGTGGAGTGTCCCGACAGCAGCACCTGGGGAGGGCAAACACCCGCCGGTTATGTAACTGCTGGGTGCTGGATGGCGTATGAACTCCAACTGGGCAACACGCGCTTGTAAGGTAGGCTACGAACGGACGGTGCATACTGTAGCAGGTTTCAACTGGAAGCTAAGGGTCAGGGGTCGGGGGTCAGGGTCAGCTTTACCGCTAAGACGCGGCTAAGTCGCAGGAAATGAAGAGAACACAAAGTCATATCCTGTGTGGCGTGCACACCTTCCACGCTCCACTCTTGGCCTCTTGGCTTGGCATGGATTTGGCTCTAGTTGTCTTGATATACACAGTGTGTGTGTGTGTGTGTGTGTGTGTGTGTGTGTGTGTGTGTGTGTGTGTGCGCATGCCGTGGAGTCATTACAGTCCAGACTCCTGTCGTGCCACCCCCACCCCCACTCGCCCACACAGTAGTGTTTCTTGTTTCTTGCGGTTTGCGAGTGATTACACTGTCTGTTAGTTAGCCACAAAGCTAACACACACATCATAATGACGTCCCTAGACAGCCACTGGAGCGTTAACACACACAGACACAACTAATTGCTCATGACAAACACAGTTTGAGCAACGTACATGTACTTTGTAGGGAATATACAAATGGAAACTCTGAGAGAAATGAAGCATTTTTGGTGGGGAATATCCTGAAATTGAAAAAAAAAATTATTTTTCTATTTTTCTCAAACCTTGATGCATAATAAATGTTTAATTTTTTTAAGAAATCACCACAATTTTATTGTGAAATATGTTTTTAGGGAATATACTCCAATTTTAATGTAAAAAATATTTTTTTAGAAAATATATTAAAATTATAATGAAATAAATACTTTTTAATACATCTTGTTAGCCACCATGTTAGCACTGCTAGCATGTTAACATTAGCATAGTAGCATTTTTAGCCATTTCCATAGGTAGACACATGTATGACAACCTACCACTATTATACTAGATGTTAGCATGCCAATGTTAACATTGCTAGTACGCAGACATTAAATAACAGCATTTCTAGCACACATATAAACACTGTGTTAGCATGGTAGCATTGCTAGCATGGTAACATTAGTGTAGTAGCATTTTAGCCAATTTCATAGATAGACGCTTCTATAAACACATACTACTATTAGGTGAGGTGTTAGCATGTTAGCATTGCTATTATGCCGACATTAAAATAGCAGCATTTCTAGTGCATATACTGCATATACTGTTTAAACACATAGCAATATTATGCGAGGTGTTAGCATGCTAATGGTGGCATTAACTAGCATGTGAACATTATCATAGTAGCATTTTTAGCTGTTTTCATTGGTATTTTTATGTAAACACTTAGCACTATCATTGAAGGTGTTAGCATGCTAACGTTTTGGACTGTTTTCAAGGGGAAATACTGCCTTCATAGTGAGGAAAATACAAGAAGTGTATGAGAGCAAACTTGCTTTCTGCATGTGTGTGTGTGCATGTGTGTGTGTGCATGTGTGCTGATCTGGGGTCAGTTCAGACAGAGGACACGTTGGATCACGTGTTTGGATCAAGGCGGAGACACGTCACAGACACACACACACACACGCCGTGGGAAACAATGTTGGAGTTTAGCAAACATACTTTTTGTTCACATGTAGCGTCCATCTACAGTGTGTGTGTGTGTGTGTGTTGTGTAACTGTGTCCCACATATCACGCTGTAACGCAAACAAATAAAGAGCTTCCTCAGATGCCTTGTCCCCCCCCCCTTTCCCTTCTCCCCCCCATTCAATCATTATCCAGCATACATGGCATTCCAGCACTCAGGAATGACAAGGAGATTGTTATTGTGCTCTCAGTGCTGCATACTTCTCACACACACACACATATACACACACACGCACACACACACAGGCCTTTCAGAGTCCCTGGTATTGTTTGCGGCGATGAAGCCAAACAATCAAGCGTCCGTTCCCTAATGTGAGCGGAGGGCACAGGATAGTTCCTAAAGAGCACCACGAGGCAAGGAAGACTCGTCCGAGGGCGTCGCTAACGGCGTCGCTAACGGCGTCTGATGTTTGGCAGGTCCACGGGAAGTGCGTGTGCAGACACAACACGGCCGGCGAGCACTGCGAGCGCTGCACTCCTCTCTACAACGACCGACCCTGGCAGCCCGCCGACGGCCTAACGGGGGCGCCGCACGAGTGCCGCAGTGAGTGTGCATGCTGTTATGTAACGTGCAGACCTAAACCAGACCGCACCGGTCCAGCTGGACCGCGACACGGGGCCTCCTCGCATTTGTCTAATATCCTCACCACACACGTGCAACCCCTCCGTGCTGCCATGTTGTCTTTTGCTGCTCGGTCAGCATTAATAGCGTGCATGAGTTGTTTTGCAAACAACAGTATGGCGGAAGTGTAAGTTTCACTTTTTAAAGCGCATGTAGAGTTAGATAAAGATGATACTCCAAATGCAACTGCTGCCATTTTTTCAAGTGCCCATCCATTGAAAGCCTTTTGAACGCGTCATTGAGTGGAACTGCATGTTGCACAACACAGCAGCGAGAGAACCAATGTTGTAATACAAGTAAGATGCTAAAGTCCCCATGCCGGCATTAATACTGCTGACCATTTCATACATCAACAACTATAAACAACGGTATGCCACAAGTGTAAGTTTCACACCCACAGCTACTGTAAGTTAGGAACGTTTTAAAGCGCGTGCAGAGCTAGATAAAGCTGGACCAACCATGACACTGCAAAACCTTTTTTAAGTGACCGTCTATTGAAAGTATGTGCATTTTTTAAATAAAATGGAGGTTGTTGAACAACAAAGCAGCAACAGAACCAATGTTGTAGTAGTGCTAAGATGCTAGACGGCAATGCCAGCATTAATAGCATTGAAGTGTTTTTTGTAAAAAAAAAAAAAAAAAACACTATGGCAAAGTGTAAGCTTCGAACCAACAACTGCAGTCCATACCTAACCCCCTCCCCCTTCCTCGTTGTTGCGGTGGCGTCTCAGGGTGCAAGTGCAACGGGCACGCTCACAGCTGCCACTTCGATTGGGCGGCGTGGCGCGAGTCTGGCCAGCGCAGCGGCGGCGTGTGCGACTGTCTGCACAACACCGAGGGGCGCCAGTGTGAGAGCTGCAAGGCCGGCTTCTACAGGGAACCCCGGCGAGCGCACACCGCCCCCGACTCATGCCAACGTAAGACACACACACACACACACAAAGACACACACCGTTTGATTGTTTTGGTTCTATTTGATTCCTTTGTGTCAATGCTGGACCCGTAAAACAATCCTTCCCTCACTCCTATGCCTTTTACAGCCACTAGGGGGCATACGGCTATGATCAGATGGTCATTATACTGTAGTTCAGGGGTGTCCAAAGTGTGGCACGCGGCCCATTCTAATCGTATAATTTAACAAGAACACTAAAAAACACTTGCAAAATTTTTGTTAAATAAATAGTAAAAGTTGAATGTTTTTGAAACAAACAGCAGAAATTATATGAGAATAAATGAGAATATTGGGTTTTATATTGAGTTTTATGAGAATAAACACACTATTATTTGGAAAAACAGTCTAAAAAAAGATGTTTTTGTTGTTTAAAGTTGCAATATTATGAGAAACAATCAAAACAAAACAAAGTTGTCATTTTTGAAAAATAAAGTCCAAATATTATGGAAATAACGTCATAATATTACCAGAAGAAAATTTACAAAAAGCTGACATAGATTTAGATATGTAATTTAAAAAAAAAACATTTTTTTTCTTGAAATATACTGTATATAACTATAACTAATATAATTATCCGCTTAAAACATGCTAGGTTAATTGGCCACTCCAAATTGTCCATAGGTATGAATGTGAGTGGGAATGGTTGTTTGTCTATATGTGCCCTGTGATTGGCTGGCCACCAGTCCAGGGTGGGATAGGCTCCAGCAACCCCCACCCTAGTGAGGACAAGCAGCATAGATGACGGATGGATGGATAGATACATAACTTCTTATCATATCTCCATATGTTGCTTTACAAAATGTCAAAGTGGCGAAGCTCCATCCGTTTGGTTTTTCACTGCATGGCCGTCACTGGATAAACATTTGGCCCCCCTGGTTGAGTTGTTTGCAGCAGCCTAGCGCCTGGCACGTCAGGCTCATTGATAAAACTTTGTGTACTGATGAAATATATAATTAGACATTCCACTAAGTATCATTGATTATGTGTGTCGGTGTGAATCGTACAGTAAGATCCCTCAGCACGCCGCCACCGCGCTTCATTCTCACCAGGAATGAGGAAGAGTGCAAGCAGGGACGTGCTGGATATCACCGATGGGGCACCTGGCCCTGTGTGTGTGTGTGTGTGTGTGTGTATGTGTGTGTGTGTGTTAGATGTCAGGCAGCCCACGCTGTGTCCAAGGTTTACGCCATAAGTTAATCATCAGATTACGGCATACCTTCGCTTTGACTCAGACCTGACACATACGACAATGTTTGTCCGTCTATGCTTGTTTTGGTGTTTTGGATGGCTGAGTCACGGTGTGTGTGTGTGTGTGTGTGTGTGTGTGTGTGTGTGTGTGTGTGTTTGGCCGCGCCGAGCCGAGCGGCGTGCTGCCCTCCGCTGATGAGATGAGTCCTAAGTAAACACCAGATAGTCATCTATAAACACAGAGCGCTGGTTACATTCTCCTCCTGATTATCTATCAGATGTGACCCTCTGAGCTCAATGCTGTGGGTGTGCTGCTGTGCGTGGGTGTGTGTGTGTGTGTGTGCGCGTGTGTGTTGTGTCCAAAACAACTGTCAAAATGCACCAGACCGTCCAAAAACATTTCCCATTTCTCTGCTTGTTTAATAATCACTATGGCGACTAGGGAGCCCACAGGATGGCCCGAGTCACTCAAATACATATGAAATATACATGACATATCATATGAAAACTAGTCTAGACTAGCTGTTATTGAACATTGACACAATTAAAGGCATGTTTACAGTACTGATCAAAAGTTTGGAGACATGTTCTCACTCATTAGCATGGCAAACTGTCTTTAAACTTTTGACCGGTACTTCATCATTAGTATACAGTACTGATCAAAAGTTTTGAGACATGTTCTCACTCATTAGCATGGCAAACTGTCTTTAAACTTTTGACCGGTACTTCATCATCAGTATACAGTAGCGGTCAAAAGTTTGGAGACATGTTCTCATTCATTAGCATGGCAAACTGTCTTTAAACCTTTGACCGGTACTTCATTATTATACAGTAGCGGTCAAAAGTTTGGAGACATGTTCTCATTCATTAGCATGGCAAACTGTCTTTAAACTTTTGACCGGTACTTCATCATCAGTATACAGTAGCGGTCAAAGGTTTGGAGACATGTTCTCATTCATTAGCATGGCAAACTGTCTTTAAACTTTTGACCGGTACTTCATCATTAGTATACAGTACTGATCAAAAGTTTTGAGACATGTTCTCACTCATTAGCATGGCAAACTGTCTTTAAACTTTTGACCGGTACTTCATCATCAGTATACAGTAGCGGTCAAAAGTTTGGAGACATGTTCTCATTCATTAGCATGGCAAACTGTCTTTAAACTTTTGACCGGTACTTCATCATCAGTATACAGTAGCGGTCAAAAGTTTGGAGACATGTTCTCATTCATTAGCATGGCAAACTGTCTTTAAACTTTTGACCGGTACTTCATCATCAGTATACAGTAGCGGTCAAAAGTTTGGAGACATGTTCTCATTCATTAGCATGGCAAACTGTCTGACCGGTACTTCATCAGTACACAGTGCCATGCCATGCCTACCAGTTCCTCATTCAATTGCATGAAAAACTGACTGTAGACATTTGACTGGCATTGGACATGTTCTCAACCATTAGCATAGCGAACAAAGTCCCCAAATCAACTGTACAGTACATACAGGTACTTGCAATCCCAGACAAAAGTTTGGAGACAATGTCTCATGCTATTGAATGACGACGTGTCTCTAAACTTTTGTCCGCTACTGTTGGCTCTCTTTGACATCAAAATATCGAAATGCCACCATGTTAAGAGTTTCAATACGTGGCCCCCGGTGCTAAAGTAAGCTAAATATTAGAAATAAGGCGCGTCCGTGCCATCCCCCTGTCTGTGAGGGGCCAGGTTGTGAAATCCTTTCTGGCTGACAATGTAGGAATTTCCCTGCGTCGTGAGGAACATTTTTATCATACCAGGCTGCGAGGGGGCCTGCCAGAAAGAAAACAGTCTTGTCATGCGCCGCAGAAAGACACAGGAGGTCGTTTCTTATCCTCCAGAGGTATTATTCCCAAGGAGTGAAACAGTGATGCAGCATTAACGTTAGCATTAGCGTTGGCGTGCGTGGAGCTGACACACGGCGTCAGATAAGCATGCGAAAACGCACGCAAGCCCGTAAAGTCCCTGGAGGGGCTATCTTTACGACGTTATTGCTGTTGCACTTTATCTTATCTAATGATGTGTGTGTGTGTGATAAACGTGTCTGAGTGAGACGTCTCTTCTTTTCACAGTCAATAAATCACAACCTCAACCTGACTTCTTTCTCCGCCAGCGTGCAGATGTCACCCTCTGGGCTCCATGGCCTTCCACGCGGCCGGCGACGCGCTCTGCGACCCCGCCAACGGCAACTGCGTCTGCAAGCCTGGAGTGGGCGGGGCTTACTGCGACAGGTGCATGGTGGGATACTGGGGATTCCACGAGTACGGCTGCCGCCCGTGCGACTGCGCCGGAGACTGCGAACCTTTCACGGGCGATTGCGTTCTCAGGTGAGTTGTAAACACAAAAGTATCGGAGAACGGCGCTTCATTTTCCCACTGCAAAAACGCCTCATCTTCTATTTGGCAAAGGTAAAAGTCAAAGATCCTCTATAAGACAGGACAACTTATGCATGTCAAAGATCCTGTATATTAGAGGAGCGCTACTGTGTTTTTTATGACCAACTGCAAAAATTTTAGTCAAAGATCCTCTACGTGATGAGTGCTTTATTGTTTTTAAGGACCGGATAGAAAAAACTCCAGTCAAAGATCCTCTATTAGACAGGACAACTTATGCTAGTCAAAGATCCTGTATATTAGAGGAGCGCTACTGTGTTTTTTATGACCGACGGCAAAAATGTTAGTCAAAGATCCTCTCCGTGACAAGAGTGCTTTATTGTTTTTAAGCACCAACAGCAGAAATGCTTGTCAAAGATCCTCAATTTGACAGGACAACTTATGCTAGTCAAAGATCCTGTATATTAGAGGAGCGCTACAGTGTTTTTTATGACCAACTGCAAAAATTTTAGTCAAAGATCCTCTACGTGATGAGTGCTTTATTGTTTTTAAGGACCGGATGGAAAAAACTCCAGTCAAAGATCCTCTATTAGACAGGACAACTTATGCTAGTCAAAGATCCTGTATATTAGAGGAGCGCTACTGTGTTTTTTATGACCGACGGCAAAAATGTTAGTCAAAGATCCTCTCTGTGACAAGAGTGCTTTATTGTTTTTAAGGACCAACAGCAGAAATGATTGTCAAAGATCCTCAATTTGACAGGACAACTTATGCTAGTCAAAGATCCTGTATATTAGAGGAGCGCTACTGTGTTTTTTTTATGACCAACTGCAAAAATTTTAGTCAAAGATCCTCTACGTGATGAGTGCTTTATTGTTTTTAAGGACCGGATGGAAAAAACTCCAGTCAAAGATCCTCTATTAGACAGGACAACTTATGCTAGTCAAAGATCCTGTATATTAGAGGAGCGCTACTGTGTTTTTTATGACCGACGGCAAAAATGTTAGTCAAAGATCCTCTCCGTGACAAGAGTGCTTTATTGTTTTTAAGGACCAACAGCAGAAATGATTGTCAAAGATCCTCAATTTGACAGGACAACTTATGCTAGTCAAAGATCCTGTATATTAGAGGAGCGCTACTGTGTTTTTTTTATGACCAACTGCAAAAATTTTAGTCAAAGATCCTCTACGTGATGAGTGCTTTATTGTTTTTAAGGACCGGATGGAAAAAACTCCAGTCAAAGATCCTCTATTAGACAGGACAACTTATGCTAGTCAAAGATCCTGTATATTAGAGGAGCGCTACTGTGTTTTTTATGACCGACGGCAAAAATGTTAGTCAAAGATCCTCTCCGTGACAAGAGTGCTTTATTGTTTTTAAGCACCAACAGCAGAAATGCTTGTCAAAGATCCTCAATTTGACAGGACAACTTATGCTAGTCAAAGATCCTGTATATTAGAGGAGTGCTACAGTGTTTTTTATGACCAACTGCAAAAATTCTAGTCAAAGATCCTCTACGTGATGAGTGCTTTATTGTTTTTAAGGACCGGATGGAAAAAACTCCAGTCAAAGATCCTCTATAAGACAGGACAACTTATGCTAGTCAAAGATCCTGTATATTAGAGGAGTGCTACTGTGTTTTTTATGACCAACTGCAAAAATTTTAGTCAAAGATCCTCTACGTGATGAGTGCTTTATTGTTTTTAAGGACCGGATGGAAAAAAACTCCAGTCACAGATCCTCTATTAGACAGGACAACTTATGCTAGTCAAAGATCCTGTATATTAGAGGAGCGCTACTGTGTTTTTTATGACCGACGGCAAAAATGTTAGTCAAAGATCCTCTCCGTGACAAGAGTGCTTTATTGTTTTTAAGCACCAACAGCAGAAATGCTTGTCAAAGATCCTCAATTTGACAGGAGCACTCAAAGATCATGTATAACGTGTGTGCGTGTGTCTGTGTGTGGTTGCAGTTCGGATCTGCACAACTTGGAGGGCAACTCCAGCGAGCCAATCAGGATCTTCCGAGTGGACGAGCTCTTCTCCGCCCTGCACTACTCAGGTGGGCTCTTGTTTTTCTCCTCCTCCACCGCCCAGTGGCCGGTGTCCCGTGACTCAGACCCCACCGGCAGCTTTCATACGCGCATTCCTCACAGAACACACACACATTAATGGACGTGTGTCCCCTGCAGAGAAGTGTGAGTGCAAAGAGCAGCCGCTGACCAACAGCAAACTTTTCTGCACCATGAACTACGCCTACGGTAAGACATCTCACTTTGTTCTTGTTAAGGGACTAGATGCGTGTAGCACTCGTGCTCTTCCTATCCTATTATCCTTTGGCAAGTCATCCTCCTCCTCCTCCTCAGTGCTGAAGGTGAAGGTGCTGTCGGCGCATGACAAGGGCTCCCATGCCGAGGTGGAGGTCAAAGTTCAGAAGGTGCTCAGCCAGAAGGTGAAGATCCAGCGGGGGGTGGTCACGCTTTACCCCGAGTCGTGGACGGCGCGGGGGTGCACCTGCCCCATCCTCAACCCAGGTGAGGAAGGCCTTATCGGGGCTCCTGTAGAAGTGAACCCTGCCCCCCTGCGTTTGATTGGTTGATTATTAATAAGGCAGTAATGAGTAATGAGGTCACCAGCTCCTTATCAAGGCCAACCCCAGAAAAACAACAAACACGTTTGCAGGCCGGCGAGTGCGCGCCAAAGCCATGGGTAAACTCTCAAACCTTTTAGCCAATCACGCGCCTGAAGAAATGCTACTCAATGGTCCTCTGTGTGACGAGCGCAATCTGCTGTTTTTAGGAATCAACTCCAAATAAAATGCTTGTCAAAGATCCTCTATATGACAGGAACACACACTGCTGTTTTAAGGAATCTATGGCAAAATAATGCTAGTCACCGCAAGATCCTTTATATGAAAGTAACACATTCTGCTCGTCAAAGATCCTCTATGAGAGGAGCAAAAAACGCTAGTCAAGCCTCCTTGTGTGACAGGCGCAGTCTGCTGTTTTTAGGAATTTACTCCAAAATATCCTAGTCAAAGATCCTCTAAATGACAGGTGCAGTCTGCTGTTTTTAGGAATTTACTCCAAAACATGCTAGTCAAAGATCCTCTATATGACAGGTGCAGTCTGCTGTTTTTAGGAATCTACTCCAAAACATGCTAGTCAAAGATCCTCTATATGACAGGCGCAGTCTGCTGTTTTTAGGAATCTACTCCAAAACATGCTAGTCAAAGATCCTCTATATGACAGGCGCAGTCTGCTGTTTTTCGGAATTTACTCCAAAACATGCTAGTCAAAGATCCTCTATATGACAGGCGCAGTCTGCTGTTTTTAGGAATCTACTCCAAAACATGCTAGTCAAAGATCCTCTATATGACAGGCGCAGTCTGCTGTTTTTCGGAATTTACTCCAAAACATGCTAGTCAAAGATCCTCTATATGACAGGCGCAGTCTGCTGTTTTTAGGAATTTACTCCAAAACATGCTAGTCAAAGATCCTCTATATGACAGGCGCAGTCTGCTGTTTTTAGGAATCTACTCCAAAACATGCTAGTCAAAGATCCTCTATATGACAGGCGCAGTCTGCTGTTTTTAGGAATCTACTCCAAAACATGCTAGTCAAAGATCCTCTATATGACAGGCGCAGTCTGCTGTTTTTAGGAATCTACTCCAAAACATGCTAGTCAAAGATCCTCTACATGACAGGCGCAGTCTGCTGTTTTTAGGAATCTACTCCAAAACATGCTAGTCAAAGATCCTCTACATGACAGGCGCAGTCTGCTGTTTTTAGGAATCTACTCCAAAACATGCTAGTCAAAGATCCTCTATATGACAGGCGCAGTCTGCTGTTTTTAGGAATCTACTCCAAAACATGCTAGTCAAAGATCCTCTGTATGACAGGCGCAGTCTGCTGTTTTTAGGAATCTACTCCAAAACATGCTAGTCAAAGATCCTCTGTATGACAGGTGCAGTCTGCTGTTTTTAGGATTTTACTCCAAAACATGCTAGTCAAAGATCCTCTGTATGACAGGTGCAGTCTGCTGTTTTTAGGATTTTACTCCAAAACATGCTAGTCAAAGATCCTCTATATGACAGGCGCAGTCTGCTGTTTTTAGGAATCTACTCCAAAACATGCTAGTCAAAGATCCTCTATATGACAGGCGCAGTCTGCTGTTTTTAGGAATCTACTCCAAAACATGCTAGTCAAAGATCCTCTATATGACAGGCGCAGTCTGCTGTTTTTAGGAATCTACTCCAAAACATGCTAGTCAAAGATCCTCTATATGACAGGCGCAGTCTGCTGTTTTTAGGAATCTACTCCAAAACATGCTAGTCAAAGATCCTCTACATGACAGGCGCAGTCTGCTGTTTTTCGGAATTTACTCCAAAACATGCTAGTCAAAGATCCTCTACATGACAGGTGCAGTCTGCTGTTTTTAGGAATCTACTCCAAAACATGCTAGTCAAAGATCCTCTATATGACAGGCGCAGTCTGCTGTTTTTAGGAATCTACTCCAAAACATGCTAGTCAAAGATCCTCTATATGACAGGCGCAGTCTGCTGTTTTTTGGAATTTACTCCAAAACATGCTAGTCAAAGATCCTCTGTATGACAGGTGCAGTCTGCTGTTTTTAGGATTTTACTCCAAAACATGCTAGTCAAAGATCCTCTGTATGACAGGTGCAGTCTGCTGTTTTTAGGAATTTACTCCAAAACATCCTAGTCAAAGATCCTCTATATGACAGGTGCAGTCTGCTGTTTTTAGGAATCTACTCCAAAACATGCTAGTCAAAGATCCTCTATATGACAGGCGCAGTCTGCTGTTTTTAGGATTCTACTCCAAAACATGCTAGTCAAAGATCCTCTATATGACAGGCTCTGTCTGCTGTTTTTTGGAATCTACTCCAAAACATGCTAGTCAAAGATCCTCTATATGACAGGCGCTGTCTGCTGTTTTTTGGAATCTACTCCAAAACATGCTAGTCAAAGATCCTCTATATGACAGGGGCACTAAGCTGTTTTTGGGAATCAACTACAAAACATGCTAGTCAAAGATCCTCTATATGACAGTAGAATATTTTGCTGTATTCTGGAATCTACTGCAAAAACACGAGTCAAAGATCCTGTATTTGACAGGAGCAAGGAAGTGATTTTGGGTGTGTGCGGTGACGTGAACGCTAACGACTTTTTCCTTGTCTTCATGTCCCGGGTGCGCCAGGCGTGGAGTACCTGGTGGCGGGCCACGCGGACAGGAAGCAGGGTCACCTCCTGGTCAACATGAAGAGCTTCGTCAAGCCTTGGAAGGCCAGCTTGGGACGCAAAGTCCTCACGCTGCTCAGGAAGGACTGCAACTGGTAGACGGACACGGGACTCAGAGGACGCATCCACGCGTGGATTATTATTATTATTTTATTATTATTATTTGGATGAAACGGCACAGACTGAAACGTGCCGGGCGCTGACTTCCTCTCTGCAGCACTTTACCATGATGGAATACGGACGCACAAAGAGAGGACGGCTTTGGCACGACGGAAGCCGCGGTGTGGACGGCGTACACACGCCCTCACCTGACACACAGGAAGCCATAAGACGCTGCAGGTGTACAAGATGAATGTATTTGTGTGCACGAGGACACAATTAGCACAGACTCCTCTTTAGCTAGCCAGCATGGCCGACAGTTCCACCGCTACTTCCTGTGCAGTGTTGTTTGGACATCTCTGTTTTCCACATTCATGTAGCTTTTACCTGCAGGTAGGTTCCACCAGGACACTCTAGCTTTCACTTTCTCTTTCCGACCCAAGCAGTGATAATACAATTATCCTTGCACCATAATTTGGGATTGACTTTATTGTTTTATCATTCTTTAGCAAAATAGACAACAAACACAACACAGACCCTCTGCTAGCTTTAGTTACATGCTACCATGACGAACTTTATTCAGGTATCCACAAAAACGGAAGTTATTTGGCTCCTTTACTACAATATATTAACAAAAATGAAATTATTTTGCTGAATGTGTTCATAAATGAACTGCAGCTACTTCGGGGTTAGCTACACACATTGAAGCTGCGTGACGTCACGTCAATAAACTCAAAATCTTGATGCTTATTTTCTAATTTGAAGCATCAGGCCGGAGTTGTGGCTAACGGAAGCTAACTGGCTAACTGGAAATGCTAAGTCTCTAGGCTACATTTACGGAATATGTTTGGCTAATATTATGCCGAGGGCACTCGCTAATGGAAGCTAGTTGGCTAACATGGAGCGTCGTTAGCTAAATAAATGACGCTGCCTGGCAAATCCTTACTTCAAAACTCCAAATATTCAAGCTAGCTGATTTACTGGCATTTTCTTAAAATACGACAGAATATGAAGCTATTTGGCTAACTTTAGTCCAGTATACTGTACTCGATAAACCGGGCAAGCTAACTGGCTAGCGCTAAATGCTACGTTTCTTGGCTACCTTGAAGCTGTTTGGCTAACTTAATGCTAGTTAGCTAAATAAATGAAGCTACTAGGCTAGCTTTAGCACTAATACTCCTATAATACTCCTGAATGTGCTTGCTTTATTTTGTGGTAGATGACTCGATGTTTGTTTCATTTACGTTGTTGTTGTTGGATACCAAAATTGTGTCGTCGCCCTTAGTGGACGTAATGTCGCTTTTCGGTCTATCGGCGCCCAGGCCTTGAAATTCTTCACATGGATTTGACAAAAATATCCTTATCGCCTCTCGCCTTGTGACGTCATGCCCTCGGCTCCCCAAACAGCCCCCGGGCGGCAGAGAGCGCGTGGACTGTTTGGGTTTCCCGACGTTCTCTGCGCACTTGTCCCGGAGGTGCCGACACATTCCTGGCGCGTCCAGCCGGAGGTTGCTCACCTGTCTGACGGCCACGGAGCATTCGCAGATTTGTGGCAGTAAAGGTTGCGCCGCCCCGCCTCCATCCTGTCAGGATGATTCCAGGCAAGGGGGGGGGTGAGGATGGGGGGGGGGGGGGGGGTAGAGGCTAACGAGTGCAGACTCAGGAATGCGGCTACTGTACGTTGATGCTAATAAGCCAGACGGTGTTTTTGTCCACATGCTGGGAAGCGTCCTTGCAGAGAAGACGCAACAAACACTTCCACTCTGCCCCCTCCCGCGTGGACTGCTCATCTAGTGATGGAGATGTCCCGCAGTGGGGGGGGGGTGTCACACGGTGTGGGAAAGCGTCCGGCATGCATGGCTAGCGTATAGCCGCTGCGTCCATGCATGTGTGCGTGCGTGAGCACAATGGCCTGCTTGTGTTGCTATAGAATGGAGTTATGGCCTTTGTCCCTCCAGCATTCTTCCGCCGCCATTGGCCCCACGGAAGCTCCCCGCGGGACAATAAACCTTCCTCCCTCCTCTTCCTCCTCCTCCTCGCCACGGCAAGGAGGACCTGTCATCCCGAGACAGATGAAGTAACAGTGTGGTGACAGAAGCGGGATTTCTCCCAGGAAATGTATACTGGATCTCGTGTGGGAACAGTCAACCCTCCCATTTGACTTGCAGGAAGCCCACGTATGTTTTCCTTTCCTTTCTTCTTCTCTGCTTTGGGAAGTTTCCTGTCAATTTCTTTTATTTTCACTTTCATTTTTTTAAATTGCAGGTGACATTGGTGATGAAAAACACCCACGTTTGATCCACAGTAATCTGCCAGGACAGTGGTGCAGTGGGCGGTCCGGTCTTGCCTTGAGAATGATTTGGAAAATTTTGATATGCAAATGAAGACAGGTAGGGTGTGGCAACAGAAGTGGGATTTCTCCCAGGAACTGTCCCACCGAATCCCAAAAACCTCCCATTTTCAACTGGGAAGCTGCCAGGACAGTGGTGCAGTGGGCAGTCCCATCTTCTCATTTCGGGAAAATGGTTCCTTATTTCCAAATACAAATGTTGACAGGTAGGGAATGGCGACAGAAGTGGGATTTCTCCCAGGAACTTTCCCATCGAATCCCAAGTGTATACAGACAAACCTCCCATTTTGACCTGGGAAGCTGCCGGTGCAGTGGGCAGTCCCATTGGCTCATTTCGGGAAAATGGGCCTTATTTCCAAATGCAAATGTTGACAGGTCGGGAATGGCGAAAGAAGGGGGATTTCCCCCAGGAAGTGTACTACTGCATCAAATGTACAAACAGTCAATACTCCCATTTTTCCATGGAAAAGTCCTATATTTTGCCTTTCTAGTCCGTCACCCTCCAGTTTAAATAGCTTCCTGTAAGTTTCCCGTATTTTAGCTTTGTTTTTTCCCGTGATTGGTAACTGACATGGTAACTGACGACACTCATGCTTGAACCGCAGCAATGATGCAGTGGGCGGTCGGGTCTTCCATAAGGAACTTCCCAGAAAATTTCTGACTTGTTTCCAAATGCAAATGTTGACAGGTCGGGAATGGCGACAGAAGGGGGATTTCTCCCAGGAAGTGTACTACTGCATCTCGTGTACTTTCCTTGAGGAGCTGTCATATATTGCCCCCCTTTTTTCCCTGTAAATGTGCATTACCAGGACGCTGGTGCAGTTTCCAAATGCCAATATTGACAGGAAGGGAGTGGCGAGAGAAAGGGGATTTCTCCGGCGACGTGCGCTACTGGATCATCTCATGGGTTAGCGTAAAAAACACCCCGGTCACACTGCGCCTCCAGGAAGTTCATTAGGCTAGAAAACACGCATGCATGCACACGCGCATCAGGAATGTGTGCGTAGCGCCACAGCAAGCCACAACACGGAGGGGCGGTGTTGACACAAGCGCCGCTGATTATTAGTATTCTTATTAGCATCCAGGCGCGGACGAACGAATGGACAAAAGGACGCTTTGGCAAGGCGGCAGGCTTCGCTGCACGTCTTAAAATGCAGCTCAATCGGTCAGCCGCAGACTCGGGATCTGTATATGTGGATCTTTTTCTTCTGGAGGCCAAGCTAGCATGATGTTGCTGGTAAAATGTATGGTGAGCGTGTTAGCATCCTTAATGTTACGTTGTAAAATGCATCCATCCTCAACTGTAATTCACCATATTGACCACTAGGTAGAGCTCCTGCACTGCAAATTGTGTTTTTATCCATGGACAAGCCAATTGGAGTGTTTTGTGCCAATGAATGCATGTTTATTCGATACCAGTGGGGGCGCCATTTCTACGTTGGACAGGCCGTGCCTGTGAGTTGACTTAGTTTATGACAAACCTGTCCCAAATTCTTGTCCTACAACAGCAACATGTGCTCCGAGAGGTGAAAGGTCCCGATTCAAAACTACGCCAACACCTGGCTGGTCATGCAGCAACACAAAAATGTGTGTTTGTGAGGAGAAGGAGGAGGAGGAGGAGGAGGAGGAGGCGTTGGCGTGCGCGGACATGAAGGCCCTGGAGACACGCAGCGAGAAAAACATTAGAAGACGTGATTCACAGGCATCGCCGTGGCACATCAACGCATACCTATGAGTCACACACCTGTGTTGAAATAAAACTCCATTCAGGTGACACCCCCCCCCCACACCCCGACACACACACACACAAAAAAAGGCACAGATTGACATATCAAGCCCTTATTGTGCTTCCAAAAAGTTGTTTTGCAGCAACTTTATCTTCCAGGCTGATATGATCTGCTGAGCCAGCAGCCCTCATTGACCCGCATGAGCTGCCAGACCTGCATCCACCCTGCATCCACCCCGCATCCACCCGCGTACACCCGACCCAAGTGTGGTTACTGATGGTAGCTGAAAAAGCATTAGCATATTTCAACTTTCTTCTTAAATAATCTTTGTACATTTTCTTGTCATGTTTATGAATTTATTCATGTAAAAATTTGAATTTCTTTCATAATATTCTAACTTTTCCCCAGAATAATTTTAAAAAAATTAAGCTTCATTGTTTTATTTTTTTCTCATAATATTACAACTTTTTTCTTTAATATTTCAACTAAAATGAAATTGTTTTCTCACATTGGGAATGTATTCTCATAAAATTACCATCATATTTTGACTTTATTCTTGTTTTTTCCCATTTTTCCATAATTCTTCCTCATAATATTATTGGTTTATTCTCATAAAATTGTTTTTTATGTAATATTTTGACTTTATTCTCTGAAAATTACAACATCCCCCCCACTTATGCTAATTGGATAATTTTTTTCTCCCTCATCCGTCCGATAATTACTGTATGGCGCACCCCGAATTGAACTTTTATAAAAATGATATTTCTACACTGTGCTTCGAGCTATTAAAAAAGACAGACGCAAATGGCCCCCAGGCCACACTTTGGATGCCACTGGCATATATTAATGATATACTGTATGAACATTCAGTACCAGTCAAAAGTTTAAAGACGCTTTCTCTTTCAATAACGTGAGATATGATCAACAAACTTTTGGGGAACATATTAGCTATGCAGTAACATATTTAAATACGTAGCGGTCAAAAGTTTGGGTACAGTACTGTCCATACCGCCTCACTTTTTAACTGGTGCTGTTTGTAATTTATACACATCTTCATCACTGTCACATCCGTAAACATGTTTATAAAAAACAATGACGATGAAAGCTTTCATTTGAATGGTTTGCGTGATATTTTATATTTTTTCTTGGCAAACACAGTGACTGAAGCGCCGCACTGCCCTCTAGTGTTCATATATGACATTGCGTCTAATTCTTCTCGACGCTCAGCATTTTTTGTTTTGTTTCTCAGCGGTGATTCGGTTAAAAAGTTTGTTCAAAGGAAAACAATCACATTTCATTGATAAATGTGTGATTTATTGCTTAAATTATATATTTATAGAGATTTTATTTATTTTTAATTAAAATAATTAATTAAAATGAATCCGTAATCAGTCGAGTAGACAGAAAACAAACACATAGGATGTTTTTTGCAGTAACCTACACGTACTTTATTTAATTATTCAATTTCTTTCCACGTCAACAAAAAACAACAACGACAGCGACGACGTCACGTCTCGTGGACGCGCACGAGCCTCCAAACCACGCGACAAGATGGCGGCCCCTGTGAGAGCACAGCACTGACCACCGTGAAGGAGAGCCTCGGTATGTGCCTTTCCCCACTTTCACGACGCTTTAATCCGCGTTTTGTGGCGGAGCGCCCCCGAAGCCCAACCGGAGCTCCGGCGGCTGCTCCCCCCGCGAACGTCATAACTTGTTTGGGAGCAGCGCCCGGCAAGGGGTTAGCCTAGCATGCTAGCACCTTGCTAGCAACCAAACATGGTTGACTAATTTACACAATGTGGATTTGCATATAATCATGTGTGTTTTTATAGTGACTAACATCCTCTCGTTTGATATATTTGTGGAGATTATTCCAATATTTTGCCTATTCTCTTGTTGTCTAGCGTGTTTGCTAATAAGTGTGCCAACTGCACCTTTAGCCTGCTAGCAAAGTGTGCTAAAAGCGGCTTTAGCCTCAAGTCTTGTTGTTATGGCTGTCGTGTCGCGCGTCTGTTTGTGTGTGAGAGTGGGAATTATTGCACATTTAAGCAGGTTTGTTTGAAAAATCAGTGAGCTTCACGGAGGAACGAAGCGAGTCGCCGGGCGAAAACTTGTTGATATTTAACTTGCGAAAAGTTTGCAGTACTTTCCCCCACACTCGTCAGGCTGCATCGTTCTGAAAGATCAAATGACTCCTCAGGATCCTGACGAGGAGGAGTCGTGTTTTTGTTTGGATTTGTTTCTTAAATGTGCTTTTTACATCATCCAGTCAGCGAACCGTATGAGTGGTTACTGAATAGTGTTGCTAAAGCCGCACCTGAAAAGATAAGAAGGTTGATTTGAACTCCCGGAAGTCAGCCCGCCCTTAAAATAGGCGTTGTTAATAGTGGCGCTCATAAACGCATTATAATGGTTTTCCCGGTTCAAAATGCTCCACGTTGACTGTGTTTGTGCGTAGACATCACCATGCCTCGGGAGGGTCCCCTTTCCCCTCGCACCACGGCCGCCATGAAGCCAGTCTGACACAGCGACTGAGGGTCAGCGAGCATTGGACACGCACGCGCACACCGGCCGGCCACCTCCGCGGGCAGGCCGGTGTGATGGACAGGTGCAAGCATGTGGGGCGGCTGCGGCTCGCCGCCGACCACTCCATCCTCAACCCGCAGAAGTGGCACTGCGTGGACTGCAACACCACCGAGTCCATCTGGGCCTGCCTGGGCTGCGCCCACGTGGCGTGCGGGCGCTACATCGAGGAGCACGCCCTGCAGCACTTCAAGCAGCAGCACCACCCGCTGGCCATGGAGGTCAACGAACTGTACGTCTTTTGTTACCTGTGCGACGACTACGTCCTCAACGACAACGCCACGGGCGACCTCAAGCTGCTGCGGAGCACGCTCAGTGCCATCCAGAGTCAGCGCTACGAGGTCACCACTCGCAGCGGGCGCACGCTCCGCTCCGCCAGCGCCGCCTCCGACGCCCCGATGCCCTGCGGCGCTCGGGAGCTGCAGCTCAGGGACGAGGACCGCATGTTTACCGCCCTCTGGCACCGCCGCCGGGCCCTCATGGGCCGCGTGTTCCGCTTCTGGTTCGGCCTGACGGACTGCGGGAAGGCGAGGCAGGAGGAGGAGAGGCAGCGGGAGGAGGAGGAGGAGCAGAAAAGGGAGGCGAGGGAGAGGAGGCGCGCCCTTAAAAGGCAGCTGCAGGAGGAGCTGGAGAATGCGCCGCAGAGGAAGAGTCGGCGCTTGCGTCGAAGGAGTCGGCGGGTTTCCGATGTTGCGGTGAAAAAGCCGCACTCGCGCCCCGCACCCAAAAAGACCAAAGCGTCTGCGCCCTCCCCTCTCGCCCGTAGGCCAAGGACTCGAACGCCCGCCGCCCCCGCCCTCAAGAAAAGCGCACGTGTCGAAAAGGTCCGGTCGACACTCGAGCCCAAGAGTCGCTCTTCTTCCGGCGCCAAATCCAAACCCAGGTCCTTGGCCGCTGCCCCCCGCCGAAAGCAGAGCAGCAAAGAGGGCGGCTCGCCCTTCAAGCGGCGCCCCACGGTCACGCCAGGCGTGACGGGCCTGAGAAACCTGGGCAACACGTGTTACATGAACTCCATCCTGCAGGTGCTGAGCCATCTGCACGTCTTCAGGGAGTGCTTCCTGCGCCTGGACCTCACCCAGGCGCTGGAGCTGCTGGCGTCCGCCGTTCACGGCCAGCTGGCGGGCAAGGCCTCGCCACACTCGCCCCTGAGCCACAGGAAGGGATACCCGGCCAGCTCGGGGTCCGGGGCGGGGCTCAGCGGCGGGGCGTCGCGGGGCCGCAGCATGGAGCTGATCCAACCCAAAGAGCCCAGCTCCAAGCACATCTCCCTCTGCCACGAGCTGCACACCTTGTTCCAGGTCATGTGGTCCGGCAAGTGGGCGCTGGTGTCGCCGTTCGCCATGCTGCACTCGGTGTGGCAGCTCATCCCGGCGTTCCGAGGCTATGCTCAGCAGGACGCTCAGGAGTTCCTGTGCGAGCTCCTGGACAAGGTGCAGCAGGAGCTGGAGAGCACGGGGAAGCACACGCCCAGCGCCGACGTCCCCCACACGCAGAAACGTCTCATCAAGCAGGTCCTCAGTGTGGTCAACACCATCTTCCACGGACAGCTCCTCAGCCAGGTA
The DNA here is from genome assembly GCF_030265055.1 of Doryrhamphus excisus. NCBI lineage: Eukaryota > Metazoa > Chordata > Actinopteri > Syngnathiformes > Syngnathidae > Doryrhamphus > Doryrhamphus excisus. The sequence goes on from NC_080468.1 coordinate 17,244,952, forward strand.
CGCCGCCACGCCGCACCTTCCTTCCAGAACGTCCGCGTGGTTGCACTCCTCACGTTTGCGGCGTCTCGCAGGTGACGTGTCTGGCCTGCGACCATCGCTCCAACACCGTGGAGCCGTTCTGGGATCTGTCCCTGGAGTTCCCCGAGCGCTACCACAGCAACAGCCGGGAGTCGGCCGCGCAGGGCTCCTGTCACCTGACGGAAATGCTGGCCAAGTTCACCGAGACTGAAGCTCTGGAGGGAAACATCTACGCCTGCGACCAGTGCAACTGTGAGTAGGACGCGAGACTCGGTAGTCCATCACTTTCCCACAGGACTCCCATCCATCTGTGGTGGTGCTTTGCTCCATGGTCGTTTTCTCATTTGTGGTTGTACCAACAACCTCCACAGACGCATCCTCATGTCTTCATGTGCCAGGGCCCACAGGTAGCGCCCAATCTATGTGGGAATGTATGGGAAACACTGGAATTTGCTGGATCCGGGAAGACTAACGCAGGTTCTTCTGGTCCGCAGCAGCACGAAGGCGGTCGTCGTCCAAAGCGGTCCTCCTCACCGAAGCCCGGAAACAGCTGATGGTCCACAAGCTGCCTCAGGTGCTGCGGCTCCACCTCAAACGTTTCAGGTAAGACCAGTCCTAACGCTCCCCGTACCGCCAGGACCTGACCGACATTCCGCCCCTCAGGTGGTCCGGGCGGAACCATCGGGAGAAGATCGGCGTCCACGTCAGCTTTGACCAGCTTCTCAACATGGAGCCGTACTGCCGCAGAGAGCCCGCCCCCAAAGGCGTCAGCCCCCAGGGCTCCGCGCCAGGGTCCCCGCGTGCCAAGCACTTCCTGTACGAGCTGTCTGCCGTGGTGATGCATCATGGGAAAGGCTTCGGGTCGGGCCACTACACGGCCTACTGCTACAACAGCGCAGGAGGTGAGAGCAAAGCGCCGTGGCGTGCGGGCTCAGTCACTGACTGTCATGGCTCCCCCCCCCCCGCAGGTTTCTGGGTTCACTGCAACGACTCCAAGATGAACGTGTGTTCCGTGGACGAGGTGTGCCGAGCCCAGGCCTACATCCTCTTCTACACGCAGAGAGTTACTCAGGACAAAGACCGCCTATTTTTGTGACTAGCGGGGGTTGTACAAAGACCAGGCGGAGTCCCCGTGACCGGGTCCGGTCCTGCTGTCACATTCAGTTTGGACCAGGTCTGCATTCAAAGAAGACCCCCCCTGCCTTTCCGCTAACACCTGGGATGCCTGCAGGTAAACTGTTAGTCAATCAAGTGGCCTTTTTTTCTATGGAGAACATCTATTTTTATACGGTGGCCATTTTGTGGTCCTTGGTGAGCACAGATGCCACGGCTGGTGATTGTATTTAAAGAAGAGAAATTAGACCCACGTCTGAGTGAGATTTACCTCCATACTGGAGGACCTTGTACAGAGAACTAAGACCCAGCCATGGTTGCTTTGGAAGCACAGTTGTCCATCACTTCCTCCTGGTTGGGTGTTTGTGTAAACGGGCGTACGGACGTTATTCTATGCAAAGTGTTACCTCACTTTTTCTAGAGAACATGACCTCAATAAATGCAAATATTTTTCCATTTTTCTATAAAACCTGTCAGCCGTTCTTTGTTGCTTTCAAGAAAAGAGACTGGACCATCTCACAGATGCGCATATTTACTTTTTAATCTTTTCTTACAAAAACATTCCCAGGCTGCTCAAAACGAGGCAATTCATTAGGAACGCGGCGGTGTTCCCTCCTGGAGTGACAGAAGCCAAACGTATGGTAGAACAGCAGCCGCCAAGCTCAGCCCGAACAACGCCATTGGCTGTTTTGATTAATCTGACCCGAGAGCGACGTGCCGGGCGGCGTCGGATGTTAAGGGGGAGGAGCTATAACCGTCATCTTAAGTAGTTCACTTTCCAAAACGCTGGGTTGAACCGAGGGGAGAAGAAAAGTCAGGAAGCACCTCATGCTGCGCTGAGTGGGCCGCTTCCAGATTGGGGGGGTGTGGTTGAGGGGCGTGGCTTCAGTAGTCGTCTCCTCGGCTCACCACCTCCTTGCAGGAGGGCCTGAGCAGGATGGTGTGCTCAAATTGAGCCGTGTAGCAGCCCTTGGTGTCGCACAGGGGCGGGTAGGGGTCCACGATGCCCAGGTCGCACAGGTTCTTCAGGGCCATCAAGTACTTGCTCTCACCCAGACGGTCCAGCCAGCGGCGGCAGAAGGCCAGAGTGCCGAAGTTCTCGTTGATCACGTTGAGCAGGTGTTTTGCACGCGGAAGCCTGCAAAAAAAAAATCGAGTAAGCGCCAACGGAGTCTTCTTATGCTTAAGTCGGGTCCACATGGGGAAGAAAGGCAGACCTGATGGGGACGTGACCCACGTCAAAGTTCTTCATGTAGTGGGAGCACTCCATGTCGTCGTGGACCACACCTTTGCCTGTGCTGCCAAACGTCTCGATGGCGTAGACCTCGCCCTCCTGCAGACCAACATGACAGCTTATGTAATTAAATTCGGGCGGGGGGGGGGGCACGCTTTCAGACGTACCTCCATTCTCGTCGCTTCCCCTCCTTTGACGATAGGCACAGTTTTTCCGGCGTGTATCCTGTACTGGCCGATGGAGTGACCGTTCAGGTTTCTGATTGGTTTGACTGCATCCAAAAGAAGAAAGCTCAGGTTCAATGTGGGGGGGGTGCACCATGTTGTGCAGTATATATATGATAGGAGGGAATTATGATGAGTCCGATAATAAAAAATAGCCCAGGTAACCGTTGATTAAAAAAAAAAACAATGAGGCCAGATCACCAAATCAAGCGCTCCTTTTTCCTCCTTCCTGTTCTAACTCGATCTGGAACGAACCTTGGTACGTTTTGCCATCCAGCTCCACCTCATAGGACTCCATCACTTCCTGGATGGCCTCCCCAACGTCACACAGACGCACGTCAATGCCGGCGTTCTGCGACAAGGAGACAGATGCATTAAAAAAAAATTTGGCGCCACCAGTTTGATGGCCGTCCTGCGGAACGACAAAAGCCCACCCTGATGCCGGTGTTGGTGGCGTCCTTCACGGCCTCCAGGAGCTTGTCGTACTTTGGGTTGAAGGTGACGGTGAAGGCACAGTCGATGATTCGCCCTGCGGACAAAAAGACGTGTCGGTGGGCGTGTCCGTTTGCCGGTGTCGGCGGCGCCGCCGGCCGTGATCGCTACCGTTTATGTGCGTGCCGAAGTCTATCTTGCAGACGTCGTCGTACTGCAGCACGGTGGCGTCGCCGGCGTTGGGAGTGTAGTGAGCGGCGCAGTGGTTGAGGGAGCAGCCGGTGGGGAAAGCCAGGCCGGCGCTCAGCTTGTTCTCCTTGATGAGCTTCCGGGAACAGTCCTCCAAACGCTCGCTTGAATAAGAAGCACGTCAGGGTGATAGCGAGAACGGTTTAAAAATAAGCGGACGCTTCGGACGCCGTCGAAGCCTCACCAGATTTCAATCATGGTCATGCCGGGTTTCAGGAAGCTGCGGACGTGCTGCCGGACCTGTCTGTGCGCCTCGGCCGCCTGCCGGAAGTCGTTCCACACCTCCTCGTTGGCTTTATCCAGCACTCGCTTCTCCTCGTTGCTGCTCCGCCACGCCGCGCTCCGCCTGCGAGGACAAGCGTTCACTTTCACACACACGAAGGCAACGCGTGGACCAAGTAGCGCTTACCCGTCCTGCGAGGCGGGGTATTCGCACTCCTGTCCCACGGGGAAGGCTCCACTTGGATACAACTCACAGATGGGAATAGACGGAGGATCAGTCTGACCTTTGGCTGAAAATACAGGAAACTCAATTTCCCACGCCGCCCTTGCTTGGCAAAGACCGCTCTGATGGAACTCACATCCTTTCTTCTTCTTTTTCTTCTTCTTCTTCTTCCCTGACGAGTTTTCCCCATCATCTCCATCTGTGTGGACCGTGGAATGAGACTTCACTCGCTTTAACACACGACAATTTCATTAAAAACAAACTTGTGGGTGACGCCGACCTTCCTCGCAGTCATCCTCCTTCCCTTTGTCCTCGATCACCTGCTTCTCCAGCTCCTTCGTCACCTCGGCCACGGTGTCCCCATCAGGACCTGCTGCCGAGAACAGACATGAGGCCACCCTCCCCGAACCTGCCCAGTCGGCAAAACCGAACACCTGACACCAAGTGATCTCTTCGGATCTGGAGTTAATCGAGCTTCCAGGAACTCATCCGTCAGGCCGTGCCAGCTTACATAACGACCGTTACGAAACCGGATACCTTCAATTGAAAAGCGGAAAACTGAGTTGTTTAATTTCGGGGCCCTTGTGGCCTTGTTTGTCTAGCCAGTGAGTTGTCACGGTCTCCGGAGGCAGACCTCGGCGTATTTCCGAAGGCCTGACATGAGATCTTTAACTGGTCCCGACCCGCATGGCTAACGAGGATCACCGTCAGGTTAAACGTGCTTTGCCACAGCACTTCCGGGCCGACTAAAAATAAGACGCATCGACACGCGCTGGCCTCATTACTATGACGTCAATTTATAAATGACCATTACTACACGACTGACTCAAAGTGGTTAATAGTTTGCATAAGAAGTACAGCTTGGGGATTAAACACTTCAACCAGGACTAACACACAATGTTTTATTTTGCAGGAGGTCCGTTTCCGGATCGGTGATAAATATGGCTACTCTGCCGCAGCACCAACAGGTAGCCTCTGCTAGCATGCTAGCATGAAACTGACAAGTCTTACCGCTCGCGGCTGACTTGTTCTTCTTCTTCTTTTTCTTCTTCTTTTTCGCCGCCTCCTCCACTGCGTCCACGGCGTCTTCTCGTTCGCCGGCCTCGCCGTTCATCTCCAGTTCATGGGCCTGTTTTGGCTCCGCTAATGTCTCAGTTAGCACCGCCGCCATGATGACAGCCGCTGCTGGGAAGGTAAGCGCAAAGGGTTGTGGGAAATAGGAAGCGCTCGCGTCAGCGTGCCGATGCCTTCAGGGTGCTCCGTAATGTTGGTAACGCTTTGACAACAAAAGACCACCAGGTGGCGATGCCTAGCTGGAATGTTGCGAATACGTAGACGCATTCATGACGTTTTTGTTTTGTTTATGACGCTACGAGTGAACGTTTTGAGGCTAAATATTTTCCTTCCGGTTTTTTGCACGTGGCAGTATAGGTTGAATGCAGTCATAACAGCCTGTTTTTAGTAGATTGCAGATTCACTTTGTGCTGATAAATAATAACCCAGTTTACTGTTTAAATATGACGCCATCTTTACGTTAAGTCCATTCATCAGGTTTCTGGCTCAAACAAAAAGGCGGTGGTGCTTACCCGGGGGCACCCCAGCTGTTGTGGGCCAGACAAATGCAGATTCCTCCAAAACATATCAAGTAACCCGGCCAACCTGTTTATTAGCCCCCCTGCCATTTCAGTCTGTGATACATGAGCAGCTAACAGCTTAAAAAAAAGACATTAAGATACACCAAACGCTGTTGAATGGTATTTTATTTCACGTTGGAAAAAACGCACGAGGGACATAAACCTCCCCTACAAGGCAGGGCGTAGACCAGGAAAGGCTGTCCCCGCTTCTATGGTGACGTCTTTGAAAAGAGAGAGCAGTTGATTGTCCCTCACATGACAGAAATAAGCAAATACTCACGGAACAGTACTAGTGGGTGATGTCACAAGTCTTAAAATACTTCCAAATATGCACAGCCACATGTAGAAGACCCTGACAATAACAAGAGCATCCCACTTCCTCCTCAACAGTTGTGGTTTTCTGACCGCAATGCTACATGTTCTGAACAAATACAACTAATTGACACGAGTGGCGTTCCACATGGATCTCTTCAAAGCCACCGTTGCTTTTATTTCCTTCAGGATGTTTGCACCTCATTCTTCCAGAAGCCCAGACAAGTCCCGTTCCATTTGGGTTCAAGAACAGCGAGTAGAATCTTCACACATGAGGTCAGAGGTGGTTTCAGTGGTTCTGGTACCTGAGTTTGGACAGCAAGAGAGCGGTACAGGAAGATGGATGGAGAACGACGTGAACTACGTAGCTCTGCAGGCTAACACAAGCGCTGCTTCATCAGGACAATCTCAATCTTTGCTCAGTGCTCCTCGACTGCCTCCTCCTCCTCGTCCTCCTCATCTCCAAACGTTTGCTCCTCCAGTTTCACGAGCGACTGTGAGTGCTTCGCCACCTGGGCGGCGAGGGCGGAGCTGAAGCTGAGCGCGTCCGAGCCGTGGATCTCCGTCAGCCTGTCCATCACGGAGAAAGCAGGAACTTTGGGTTTCAGGGGCCAGTCCATACCGTTCTGCTCCTCCAGCTCCTCCTCCGGGACGCCGTCGTACTGATGCAGCTCAGAAGCTACGCCGCCTCCTCCGGCCAACACCGACGCTCCCGCCGCCTCCGAACCGCAGCTGAACTCCGTCACCGGCTCGTCGGAGGGGTCAGGCCTTCCTTCCTCCTGGTTTCCTGCCGTGGACTCTGTGTGGCCGTTTCCTCCTTTGTCACCGCTGTCTGCCATGTCGGAGCTCGCACCGCAAGTTGAAGGCGTCACCGCAGCTGCAAGACCGGACAGGAAATAGTCAACCCAAAAAGCCAACAACCCTCCCCGGCTCCCTGGACATCCTTCATGATGGGCACAAGCCATGCACACCAAAGCAGACCTTGGTCGCTGAAGAGCATCTGCTTCCTCTTCATCCTCTCTCCCTCCGACGCGCGAAAGCCCAGCACCGCTTTGAGCTCCGACAGGACGCGACGGGACTCCTCCCGCTCTCGCCGCTGACGTTCCCGTTCCTCCGGAGACAACATGTCGCACCAGGACTCCTTCCCTCCTCCGTCCGAGTCTGAATCCGACACGTAGGCCTCCCACTCCTGCGGCAAGGACACAAAGTCCTTTAGCTTTAACCTTGGAGGTTCTCAGCGTGTTGGCTCGTCTCACCAGCTCCTCAGGAACCGGATCGCGGTCCAGGATCAAGGGATAAGACGGAGGAGTGGCGGGGAGCTCAGACTCGGGAGTGCCACACTGGTCTGGAGCCTCAGTAGTACCTGCAGACATGATGGAGGATAAACACGCCCATCCCTCCGTAGTCATTAAGAAATCATACCGCGTCATGGTTGAATATGGCCGATGATTAGTAAAAAATGAGGTCAAATACAAGAATAACAAAGTAGCCAAGGTCGTGATATGTAGTATTCTATACTGGTCAGAAAACTGATTCCAGAAAACTGAAACTTGGAAACAAGTTATACTGAGTAATATATGAATATTCCCTTTAGAAATCAAGAATCATGGAAATTCACTCATCACCGGAACCGATTACGGGCCACAAACGAGGGCCCACTGTCCGACTCCCCTCACCTGGACACGCGCCGGCCCGCCTCAGCATGCGCTCCACCTGGCCCACGGTATCGTCCCAGCAGCCGGCGCTGGCCTGCATGTGCGGCTCCAGCTGGTGCAGCCGCTCGCTCAGGTCCCGGTAGCCCTCCAGAGTCAGCTCCGTCGGCTCCTTGGACACCATCAGCTTCTCCAGGTCGTCCTCCAGGATGATCATCCTGGGGAGGATGCAGACGGGGCGTCAGCGTTTGGGATCGGGGATGGCGCCGGCAGCGGGAGCGCGTGCGCCTCACTCGCTGAGCAGGGCTTTGAGGTGCAGCTGCAGGCTCCGGATGGACGTGTGAAGAGTGTTGATCTCGCGGCACTTCTCCCGGACCCGGCCGTTGCGGTCTGAGCCCAGCGTCCGCTCCTGCGTCTGGAAGTGACGGTGGAAGTCGTAGCTGCGCTGCACCTCCCCGAGACAGGCGGTCAGGGCGTGGTGGAGAGGCTCGGTCACCGTGGCGATGGAGCGATGCAAGGCAGGCGGGGAGGGCTCCTCCGTGGGCCCGCCCGCTTCCTTTGGCTCCTCCTCCAGTCGCCGGGGCGACAAGAGAAGGGCCAATCTGCGGAAGCACTCCGAGCTTTGCCCCACCCACAACTGGTACAATACCTGCAGAGGTCAAAGCAGGACGCGTCAGCATTCAACAAGCGGCGTGCGGCCGAGCTCGTCCCCACCTTGAGGGCGGGGAGGCTGTAGTCGTCGGTCAGCTCCTGGGCCTGCTCGTCACCCAGATGCTCCACCCCCAGGCCGAGACCCAGCTCCTTCAGAGGCACCGCCGACACGTAGTTGGTCACGTTGTCGATCTCTGAGCTCAGGGGGAACGTTGGGAGGAGTTAAGGGGGAAGAAGAAAATGCAGCAAGATGCACCCCGTCACCCTCCCCGGGAAAGGATATGCCTTGAGCATGTGACACGTGGCTCTCCTGGAGGCTCTGAAGGCGGAGCGGAGGGACCGGTACAGGGCCTTCCTCAGGCCGATCAGCTGCTGTCCCCGCGGTACCGCCCCCGGCCCCGCCCTGCTAAAGGTGCCGGCTGCACTCACCCTGTCGAGCAAACTTGACAAGTGAAATGTGATACAACTGTGGAGACGTCCCGAATTGGCAAGAGGGGAATCACACACACAAACACGTGACACCGAGAACGAGACGCAGGCGGACACCAACCAATCACGAGACAGGACAAAAGAAAGTGGAGCATGCGGCATGCGGCGGACATGACGATTCCAACACGGATGAAGATGGAAGAGCAACCTTACAGGGTGAAACCTCTGGAGATGACCTCCGTCTCCTGGACCAGACGCAGGGCTTTCCGGGACAAACCCGTCAGGGTCTTGCTGTTGTGGACCAGCGTGTGAAGCTGCGACACTCTGGCGTGGACGGCCCGCTGCGCTCGACCCCGCCTCCACAGGCCCGCCGCCCTCAGCCCCACCCAGCCCAGGAGAGCCAGCCCCCAAGGGGCGACGGCCAGCCACCACAGGTCCCCGGATGCTGAGCCCAGACCCAGCAGGACTGCGGCCAGACCAACAAGACCGGCCACATCCCTACGAACGGACCAAGAGTACAAAAATGTGAAAGATGTAGAAATGCATCAGATGGATTATTTTACTTTTTAGTACCAGGACGAGGGCGTGGCAAAGAAACCGGGGCGGGGCGGGGCGCCGCCTCGGTCGGGTGACGAGCCCAGCGTGAGCAGGCTGGGGTCCAGCAGCTCGATGAGCTCCACGTCTTCCTGGAGCAGCACGTCCTGGTCCAGAATGCACTTCACAGAGTACTGGCCCAACATGGCGTCCTGCAAGGGAGGAGGCGGGATCAGCGTGCCGTCCGCTTTCCGGGGCGGCGCCGTGTTCTGCGCCACGTTCTACCGACCAGCTGCTGCTCCAGCTTGTGAGACGAGGACGCCTGCCGGACTGGGCTCCATCTCCACAAGGCTTCAGCCAGGGTCCGCAGGAGGCCCCCCTGCACCAACACACACAGGATGATAGGAGAGAGGAACAAAATGTACTTGTGGCGGTCCAAAATGTATTTGTGACAGGCCGCCACAATCATAGAAAATGTCCCAAAAGGCAACATTTCCCGTACTGAGGACCTCGATTCGCACCACACACTTCGGGCGGTGCAGCAGAATCAGGGCGCAAATCAATTCGCCCCCTGCCCCGGGGTGACCCATTTCCAGAGGGGCGAGGGGGGGGGGGGTGTTATTAGTCAGATTGATTACTGATGTGTGACGTGAAACAACAAGCATGCTTATCTCCTTAGTGGACCGCTGGAGCGCTCTCGCTGACTCGCAGCTTTTGTAGAAACGACATTCCCGGGAAGCTCCGCCTCCAGGAAACGGCTCAGGGGCCACATTTCCTGTCTTGTCAAGAGCCTCCCGTCCTCTCCTCGGAGAGGAAGCGTGACACATGTGGAAAGTTCCAGGGGCATGCTCTATGACAGCGAGCGTGTCATCGGTGCGGTCCAAACTAAATATGTCAGCAAGAGGAGCCAGGTTGGCCTCCAATGTGTGCATGTAGTCGTACACGACCACAATGTACTCCCACAGACAACTACAACATCTCTGTGGAGGACGATTATAAAGAGTCTATGAAGTCAACACGTAAAGATGAGGAAATATGCTCACTCTTTGTGGGCCTTCCTGCTCGGAGGCGGGATCGCCGTCCAGTCCGCCATCCTCCTCCTCCTCTTCCTGCGATGCTGTCGGACATGCCTCAAAGTCGGTGTGGCCTAGATCGTGCAGGTACTGGAAAAGAGGCGAGTTCTGCAAAGTGGAGACACAGATTCTTAAATAATGAAAGCGGCTGTGGGAGGGATGGGTGCATCGGCAGCGACAGTGGCCGGGATCGTGCCCCAGAATTCCCCAAAGAGAAACACAATAAATGGACGTCATGGTCCTCCTTGCAAGATGTCTACCTCACCAACAGCTGGGGGGGTACAGCAGCATCATGGGAGCATCTCAGTTGGATTACCATCTACTCACTATTAGTACACACATGATGTCGGCGTTACTCACTTCCATGGTCACACAGAGTGGGAGATCATGTCGCAGTCCAGATGCCTATATGTGTGTGTGTGTGTGTGTGTGTGTGTTTCAGAACCGACGCATTGGTTCTGTCTGTCTGGTCATCCCCGCCCCACCTCAATGTAGTGTGACGCTGTAGCGCCAATAACAACAAACTTTAGCATAGCTAGCAAAGCAGCTCACTTGGGACTATGCGCGCCCTGTCAGCGTGTTTACTGTAGCCGTGTTTGTTTACGTTATCCTAACTGGCTAGCAAGCTAACCGGCTAGCCGCCGCTTGACATCCACGCCAGACAGCATGACAAAGCAATCGGCTAACAACGCCGTCGTAAACACAAACCTCAAACACAACATCTTCATCAAACTCCTCCGTCATTGCGCTCCTCCATCTGCGCGAAGCTCGCGGTGCATTCTGAGCGCCGGCGGCGACAGGAATCTGGGCAGAGAGAAGCGTAGAAGTTGGTAGTTTAGCCGGTTTCGTTAAAAACTTTAAAAAAAAACTACAACTCCCATGAGGCCTTTGTGTGTTTCTTTCGTGAGACCCGACGCTTGTAGTCACAGCGCCCCCTGTGGCCACTGGAAACCGTTAGAGGAGGCAGGCGAGGAAATGAACTGTACAGTGACAATATCCAGCCGGAAGATGAAGACAATTTCTTCAAAATAAAACAACAAACGCGGTGTAATAACCGTAAAATATAATTCGAATATACATTTAATCCCAGTTGTAATGTATACATTCTAAATTCTGTTGAAGCTGTCGCTACAAATTCGTCACTTAGAGAGTAAATTTTTTTTGTTGTTACGACGACAGGAAGTTGCCCCGGTGTTGTCATTTCCCACTTGACACCAACGACGAAGTTGCCGAAGCCGAAAAACGTTGGAAAAATGGGAAAAGCAGCAAAGATAACGTCTCTAACGGTGGATGTGCGAGCGACATAGGGGACATCAGCGACGGAGCGGAGTGTTTGCTCCCCCTAAAGCGGATTTCCAAGTGACAATGTTGCCGAGGGAGCAAAGAACGAAGACCTTCTGGCTCTTCCATTGAAAGTACTTTTGCGTTACTCATGGAGGAAGGAGCAAGTCTGGAGTCATGAGCACCACAGGTTTGTTTCGAGCTTAAAAACCAACACGATGGCACTTTTTTTAAGTTCTCGGTACGCACCCTCAGGTTGTGCGCGGAGGAGAAAAACAACAACTTGAGTGTTGCTCAAAGATAGCATCCACTGCTGTTACACGGCCGCACTTAATTACAGCCTTTTCCTGAAAATAGCTTCCAAAAGCGCACAATAGGATGGACTAAACCTCATTTTGGGATCTCTTCACAAAAACCACAATAAAAGTCCCTCTTCGCGGAGGAGGCACATTTGCAGCTGGATGGAGTCAAATCCTTTGTTTGTAACATCTGTCCTGATGTTGCTGCAACTTGTCGAAAATCCAAAATAAGCCTCAGCCAAGGTTTCGTTTCCGCTTCAATGGTCATGTAACGTTGCTTTTGGGGGGCTTTTGTCCGCTGAGCTCGCGTTACCTGGCGCGTAAGAAGCCAAACTCCGCGGACAAGTCATGTAAATAAGTCTTCCTCGCTGGGATGTTGTCTTTGAAACAACATGAGGGTCTTTGACGGCATCATCGTCATGTGTGGATCTCGGCCTCGGCTCCCTTAAACGGGCTCATCGTTGTTTAATTAAAAAATCACGCCTTCTATCATGTTAATATGTTTGCCGAAATAAAATTCGGTCGTCATTGCACATTTAGTCATAAGTTTTGTCCTAATTTATTCATCCACAACGTGTTTATAAGGCTATCTTGTTAGAATTTGCTATATTCTTAACGCAGTTTGGTGTCCGTTTGGACATGGAGCCTGTACCTTCAGGAAAGACTGCTGGGTGACGTCACAGGGACAACTTTATTACTGCGGACAAATGAGATGCTACTGTTGACTACTTGAGCTGAATACAATGTAATTCTCAAATTCTTAGACCGGTGAATTGTTCATCAAGCAGTGCCCCTAGGACCCAGCAGGGTCGAGGGATTCGTGATTCGTGAATTCTCAGATAAGTGAGTCAGAGTGTACTCCCATCTTCCGTCCAAAACTGTGACGCGTGGTTTATTGTACACATTACTCACCCCGCAGTTGCTCCCCCCCGACCCCAGAGGGTGACCGTTTGACCCCGGCCGCCACTTCGGCTCGCAGCTGTCTCTGATGAAAGCACGTTTGAATTCTTTATTTTCCCCACGCAGGTGTGAAGAAGCCTCCATTAGCGCCCAAGCCTAAACTTCCCTCTGTCGCCAAGCCCTCCCCCCCGCCCATCGCCCCCAAACCGGGTGTGCTCACCCAGCCCGCCGTCGTCTCCCAGCCGTCCCCTGCCACCCTCAAGAGGACCAAGCCGGCTGTTGCCCCCAAGCCCTACATCCCCAAACCCGCCCCCACAGCTTTGCCCCCGCCGCCACCCCAACCCGGCGGCCACCTTATCTTATCTCAGGACCAGGAGGCGGCGCTAGAGGATGGCCTCTCGCTTCTCAATGCCAAAAATGGGATTCTATCCGAGGCTGTCGAGCGGGAATCGGACTACATCATTCCCACCTGCTCTTGCGCGGAGCGGGACTGCTCCCAGTGCCGGCAACTGGAAAACGGCGTGCACAAAACATACGAACCAAAGAACGGGATTCACGAAGAGGAGTGCGTGTGCCCCCAGAGGAGCGAGGGGGTCAACAAAATTCCCCGGGACAAGCCTCAGAGACAGAGGCACTTGGACCGGCTGGTCAAAGAGCCACGTGAGGACAAGGACGGCGCTGATCCAGGGTCAGCAGATGTCATCTGTGATGTTGCAGGCAGCATCATCATCTCCACTCCTGCGGCGGAGCACCCCCAGGAAGAAAGCATCACCTGTGCACACCCTGATTTGACCGTCCCCGCCCCCCCAAGTAAGCCTCTTCCCGTCCCCCAACCTCGGCGGTTTAAGAAGCCCACCCTAGTGAGGCAGGACGGTGTGGAGGGAGGAGTCCAGGACCAGGTGGAGAATCCCAAGGAGCTGAAACAGGACTCCAGTGGTTCTCCTTCCCAGGAAGTCTTAAGCCCCGGTGAGGCTGGGCCGAGCGCACCTGTCCCCCCTCCCCGACAGAACTCCCTGTCACCTCGCCTCCACAGAATGCTCCACTTGTCCATGACACTGAACAAAAACACCTCTCACTCCCTCAGTCTGCTCTCCCAGCCGGAGCTGCTGAGCGGCCTTGACGGTGCGGGGCAACGCGAGGCGGACTGCGAGGAGGAGGACGGCGGCTACGGCGACTTTAAGCGCTACCCCGTCACTCACAGCCTCCCCAAGCAGATCAAGCTGGGTTGTCCCCCTCCCCCGCTTCACGCCAGGAAGGCCCTCTCCGCTGACGACCCGCAGTCGGTGAGGCCGCCGCCCCGAAAACCTCAGAGACACAGCCTGCCCGCCCCACCGCCTCCCTCCGTCTGCCCCCCAGCCCCTCCTCACGGCCCCATGAGAGAACTACCCGCCCCTCCCCAGGAGAAGACGCCGTGGCGTTTCACTCGACCGTGCGTCACCTTCTTCAGCCGCCAGGTGCCCAGCAGGAGCAGTGTGCCTCCCAAGAGCCGAGCCCCCCCGGCGCTCGGGGGCAAACAGCGGGCGCAGTCCTTCTCTGCCGCCGACCTGGCGACCCCCGCAGGCCTTGACCCCCAGAAGAGGAGCCTCTCCTTCCGGAAGCTGCTGGAACTTCGCGTGTCCGTGAAGATGCTTCCGAAGCTGCTGGCCAAGGGAGGACACTCCCTGGACTGTACCAACGTGGACTCCAAGCGGGGCGGCCGCAAAGGCCCGGAGCGACCTAGCAGCTGCATTGGGGAGGTGGACCTCAGCGGGGACTGCGATGACGTGGAATACGAGAACGTTCCGCTCTACGAGGAGATCCCGGAGTACATGAACCTGCCCTTTCACAGCGGCAGGCCGGGCTGGTCACATGACCCCGACGGCGCCGACTCGGACATCTACGAGGCGCAGGACCCTTACCAGAGGTTCCAGGAGGACGGCAGGTACGTGTTCACGCAGCGTTTCCCTCAGGACTACAATCTGTTGGCACTGCCCGTGCCCCGGGGCTTGTAGAGGGGCCGTGTTTACCCGGACCAGAGGCGTGGCTTTCGTAGGACGTAAATGCACTTCCTGTCTTTCCTAAAAGACCAGGTGCGTTACATTCACTCCCTTTATATACGAGCGAGGGCAGCTAGCTAGCACCAAATCTGGTCTGTGGCGGGCCACCATGAATGAATACATGTACAAGAAACCGCACGGCACCGTTGGGTCATTAAACACGGCCAGCGTGTCTGAATCCTGGTCCCGACCCCCGGGGCCTCTCAGGTGACATCAGCTCCAGTCAGTGGCGCGGAATCCAAGCGGAGCTCGGACGTGCCACAGGTCGGCCCGTCGTCTTCCTCTGGGTTATTTTCAGCGTGCCGGGCAGGAAATGTCTGAGCATCTTGCTAACGCCGCACGGCGCTCCAGGACTGGGAAAATAAATGTGCGGCGACCGCCAGCCTCGGCCTGGCCCTCCTCGCTCTGTGTTTAGCCTTTGCTTAACCTCAGTACTTAACCTCAGACCTCCTCTAAGACCTCCTCTCAGACCTCCTCCCAGACCTTCAGAGAATACCAGCTCTTTTGTTGACATCCTACCAAATGTTTCATGTAGAAGACAAGCTATTTGTGGCAATGCTAATTTGTACAACTTGGACGGTCACAAACAAACAAGACAGAGCCGCCCCTGAGTGCTTTTCGTTTGTGGCGGTCCATATTTAATTGTTGCGCCAAAGCGTTTTTGCTCAAGCATTCACGGCATGAACAGACTTTAGCGGACGTGTCGAGCAGCCGTCCAACCAGCCCGCTCGTCAATTGCGCTGAGCGTCGAGAACGCATTTGCGTGCCAGATAGCCACCGCGCCGCCTGCCAGGCATCTGTTGACTTCATGCGAGAAGCTGTAAACAAAGTGGCGCTTTGTACCCGATGCTCCACGCCACGCTGACCCACGGGTCTTTTGGGGGAAGAGAGACCCTCGGTACACTGTATGTTTTCTTCTTAAGCCCCCCCTCCCCTCCAGTGGAGATAATTCATCTCCCAACGACAGAACCCGATCAAAACATCAGAGGCCGACACGTTTGCGCTTGCACTCCGCCGCCCGTGCACGTTTTAGCACCACGGCCTTCGTGGAGTAAACATTGGCGGCGGCTGCTGAAGCAGTCTTGACTCCATTGCCTTTTGTCGAGCAGTGATTGGCCGAGGAGGGACGTCCACTCTGAGGAGGAGGACCCCCACAGTTCGGATGAGGAGGACAACAGCTCCACCTCCAGCAAGGAGCACGTGGAGGAGGCCGACAGACAGGTGACGTCTTATTATTATGCTGGATTTAGTTATGTCGTACATGCTGTAGTAGCATGACACAAATAAAGAAGGCTTCGCTACACATCTTAAAGTGACACCCCTATGGTAACCTCAGTCAGCTGCAGACGTGGGAGCTGCACGTTTGACTATGTTGTTTTTCCTCCAGCAGCTAGGCTAACCTAGCATGACTTTACTGTGAACGTGTCGGTTAGCGTTAGCACCCTAGCACACGTAGCTAGTCGCTAACCTTTGGCTTCCTTCCTGATAGTGGATTCGTAGCCACGATCGACCTTGGAAGCATATGACTCCCAAAAATTTGTCGGAAATTTTACGAACCTCATCGGAATTTTATGTTAGCAGCTGTGTTTACGGTCAAGCTAGCAACATCTTCAAATTCGTTTGTAGAGTGTTTTTTTTTATGATGGTGGCTCAGACCGCCGAGGCCAGTTTAACACAACGGCGTAAAGCAGGCTTCACTGCACATCTTAAAAACGCAGCCTTGCCAGCGAGCTGTCAGTCAGCTACTGACGTGATGGTTTTCTTCGTAGCAGGCAAAGCTAGCATGATGTTGCTGTTGACGTGCTAGTGTAATGTTAGCACTTGTTAGCTCACCAGACCCCACCACCCGGGGGTGGGGGTCGCATTCGGCTGCCATTAACAATCTCACCCCCGCAGCTGGAGGACGAGACCAAGAGGAGGAAGGTGGTGCACATCGCCCAGGAGATCATGAGCTCGGAGAAAGTGTGAGTGGCAATGAGCCGGCAATTACCCAGCAGCCCCGTTGCTGACTCTGCGCTCTCTCTCTCCTCAGGTTTGTGGACGTCCTCAAGCTTCTGCACATAGTAAGTGTCGTGCCGCGTGAATCATGGGGGTGACCTTGCCAAAGGTCACGGGGTCGTCGGCAATGGCCGCCACGCCCTCAGTAGAAAGCAGCGTCCCGAAAGGTGGCCCGGTTCTGTCCAAGAAATCGGGTCAGCTCGAATTCTTTTCTGCCCGCGGAGGCGGCAGCTGCTTCCTGCTGCCACAGAGCTGACCTCTGAGCGCGCGCACACACACACACACACACACACACACACACTGCAATGGAGTGTGTGCATGCTTGTGGCGAGCTGTCCGGGTGATGTGTTTACAACAGTGCTTGTATATAGCATAATATAATCATAATAATTAGCTATTTCATAGGACATAAACGCTCAAATGAACATGCTAAAGAAGGCGATGTGTTAAAAGTGTGTGTGTGTGCGTGCGTGCGTGTGTGTGTGCGTGCGTGCGGCCTCCCTGCTTCCTTCCAGGTGGATGTGTGTGTTGGCACATGGCAGAGTCCGGAGCGCTGACTCCGCTGAAACACACACACACTGTGTTCTCGCACCACGGCCTCACTTGACTCTCTCCCCAGGACTTTCGGGATGCGGTCGCCAAGGCGACGCGGCAGAACGGGAAGCCGGTGGTGGACGAGCGGGTCCTCAGCCAGATCCTGTACTACCTGCCTCAGCTCTACCAGCTCAACAAGGACCTGCTGAGGGAGCTGGAGGAGAGGGTGGCGCACTGGTACGCTTGGGGGGGGGGCGAGCTTCCGTTTCATCCCGCAGGAACGCCCCGCATCCTCAATGTGCGTGTGTGTGTACGCAGGAGCCAGCACCAGCGCCTGTCAGACATCTTCGTCCAGAAGGGCCCGTACCTGAAGATGTACTCCACCTACATCCGCCAGTTTGACAACAACGTGGCACTTTTGGACGAGCAGTGCAGGAAAAACCCCCCCTTTGCCGCCGTCGTCAAGGACTTTGAGGTAGAACCGCCTCCTAGCTTGACGTTCTTGTAATTATTAAAATGTATATCCACTCACCACAATTGAATGATGATGTGACAGCACACGACTATGGTGTGTTCAGGGACTGCCAGACAATTTGTGTCCTTACTTTATACACCATAAAGTCCACATACAAGGCCTATCCGTCAGGGTTTTTTTGTGGTTCCTAATCCAGTGCTTGTCTTGGTCCAGATAAGTCCTCGCTGTGCCAGTCTGGCTCTGAAACACTACCTGCTGAAGCCGGTCCAGAGGATCCCTCAGTACCAGCTGCTGCTCACAGGTGAGTCGTTCCCTTACTCTACACTGACACCTAGTGGACCGGAAAAATCTCAAAACAAGTCCAAACACTTTTGTTTTTCTTCTTGTCCCAGACTACCTAAAGAATCTGCCGCAGGACTCCGAGGACTACAAGGACACACAAGGTGGGACACCGTGGCCACGCCCTCATTTAATCACGGTTAATTGGTTGCACGCCCGACCGACTCTGATAGGTCAACCTATACCAACTTATTATTATTATTATTGTTGTTGTTGTTGTTGTTATGGGATAACAAGCAAACTCCACACAGAAATGCCCGAGGGTGGAACGGAACTCCTAGCTGTGAAGCCAGCATGCTAACCACTCGTCCACCGTGCAGCCCATCGTAGACATGATAGCGGAAAACAAGACATTGTGTATATATCATGCTAGTACCTAGCATGACCTAGTTGCACCTAACATGATCATGCTACGTGTTTGTATGTGTAAATAGCTAAATACGCGAGTATGGTGGGGCGGCACGGTGGTCTAGTGGTTAGCGCGCAGACCTCACCGCTAGGAGACCAGTTTGCATGTTCTCCTCGTGCATGCGTGGGTTTTCTCCGGGTACTCCGGTTTCCTCCCACATTCCAAAAACATGCTAGGTTAATTAGCCACTCCAAATTGTCCATAGGTATGAATGTGAGTGTGAATGGTTGTTTGTCTATATGTGCCCTGTGATTGGCTGGCCACCAGTCCAGGGTGTATCCCCTCTCGCCCAAAGACAGCTGGGATAGGCTCCAGCACCCCCGTGACCCTCGTGAGGAAAAAGCGGTAGAAAATGAATGAATGAATGAATGCAAGTATGGTAATGCTAGCAACACCTAGCATGACATTGCTAAGCGTTTATGCAGCAGCTTTACAGAAAAGTGGGAAAATTTTGAATTTTACATTTTGGATTGCCCCCAAAATGTAATTGTGTCCCATTTTTGACAATTTCTGAACATTTCATTCAAATCCATGCAGAACTTTTCAGGTTATTTTCAACACAAAATAAAACGTAACCTGATTAAAATTTGTAATAGTTTGACATCCCTAATAAAAATTAAGAATAAGAAAAGAGCAAACATACACAATACGTGCTTATCGAGCGCACTGGGGGCTCTTCTGATGTCCTCCATAAATGTCGTCCGTGCAGCGGCCCTCGGCATCGTGAAGGAAGTTGCCAACCACGCCAACGACATCATGAAACAAGGGGTGAGGAACGCTCCATTTTTTTTCTGATTGCTAGCATCGATCTCCTAACCTCCTCGTATTTCTCCCGCTGTTTTTTCTCCTGGGGCCTCGTTGGCAGGACAACTTCCAGAAACTGATGCAGATTCAGTACAGCCTGAACGGCCACCACGAGATAGTCCAGCCGGGCAGGGTGAGCCTAGTCGGCAGACTGAAATGACATTCAAGGTCACCTCGGGTCACGCTGAAGGTCGCTGTGTCAAACGTGTGCAGGTGTTCCTGAAGGAGGGCACGCTCATGAAGCTGTCACGGAAGGTCATGCAGCCCCGGGTGTTCTTCCTGGTGAGGAACCGTCCCCGACCGCTCCACGCCCCCCCTTCCCCCCTTCCCCTGTCTGGTCCTAACGGCCGCATTTGTGTCCGCAGTTCAACGACGCCCTCATGTACACCACGCCGGTCCAGTCTGCCCAGTACAAACTCAACTGCGTGCTCTCCTTGGCCGGGATGAAGGTGAGTAGGACACGGCTGGCTCAACGCGCTGGTCCTTGGTCCGAGCGATGACGCCGAACGTCCGCTTCCTTGCCAGGTGAGCAAGCCCAGCCAGGAGGCGTACCAGAACGAGCTGAACATCGAGAGCGTGGAGCGCTCCTTCATCCTCTCGGCCAGGTGAGAAGACCTCCACGGTCGTCCGCCACGGTACGTGAAGAAGCTCACGTCTTCTTTCCCCGCCTTCAGCTCGGCGACAGAGAGAGACGAGTGGCTGGAGGCCATCGCCAGAGCCATCGACGACCACACCAAGAAGAAAATAACCTTCATATCCAGCCGCAGCCAGGAGGAGGTGACGTGACGTCCGCACGGGTTCTCGCCAGCCCGCCGTCCATCTGGCTCACTGTGTCTGCCCCCCACCCAGGCCGACGGCGTCCTTGACAGCGGCGCTCCTCTGGGTTCCAAGGCTCCCATCTGGATCCCGGACCTCAGGGCCACCATGTGCATGATCTGCACCTGCGAGTTCACCCTCACCTGGAGGCGCCATCACTGTCGGGCCTGCGGCAAGGTGGGCGGCGCTCGGCTTCCTGCGTGCCTCCCCGTTCTTCTTCTCACCGATGTGTTAATTCCCGCCTTCGCCCCCGGCAGGTGGTGTGTCAGGCCTGCTCGGCCAACAAGTACTACCTGGAGTACCTGAAGAACCAGCCGGCGCGGGTGTGCGACCACTGCTTTGCCAAACTGCAGGAGAACAGTACGTTTGGACGTGTACCACATGGCTTGGCAGGTTATACCGTTGTATGGAATTGGACTTGTACATTAGCATGTACACGAGTCCGCGACCCTAGTGAGGAAAAACCACATAGAGAATGGATGGGTTGATGTATATTAGTGTGGAACCGTTTCCTGCCCCGTCAACCAAACTGCAGCTCCAACTGCTTCAGCCATTTCCACCACTTGGTAGAACATACTCAACATGCCCAACAAGCGTTGTCATACGTGCCGATGTCGTTTAGGTGACCGCCGCGCCTCGTCGTCGGTGTCGCCCATCAAATCCGGAGCCTTCTCCTTCACCAGAAAACAGAAGAAGATCCCGGCAGCGCTAAAAGAGGTGAGCGTCACAACAGAATGGTGTCCCAGCAGTCATGTGACCAAGGCTGTCCTCGGCAGGTGTCGGCCAACACGGAAAACTCGTCTATGAGCGGCTACCTGAACAGGTCAAAGGGCAACAAGAAGCAGTGGAAGCGTCTGTGGTTCGTCATCAAGAATAAAGTGTTGTACACCTACGCCGCCAGCGAGGTTCTCCCGCACGCAAGCTTCTGTGGTTCTTTATCTCTGCCGGGGCGCGCTTCATTTACCGTCACTTCTCCCCCCCCCCCCCCATTTAGGACGTGGCGGCGCTAGAGAGTCAGCCCTTGCTGGGCTTCTTCCTCCGGGAGGAGAAGAACGGGCCGGCCCAGAAGATGCAGTTCAAGCTCTACCATAAAAACACGCTTTTTTACATCTTTAAAGCTGACGACATCCCCACCGCCCAGAGGTGCCGCACGCCGCACGCCCTGACGCTAACGCTAACCCTACCCATTACCCTGTCCATTACCCTGTCCATTACTATACCCCTGTACTGTAACCCTACCCATACCCCTAACTCTTACCCTTATGCTAATTGAAACCCGACCCATACCCATTAATTACCCTTACCCTGACCCCCATGTACTGTAACCCTACCCTTACCCATTAATTACCATTATGCTAACTGTAACCCTACCCATACCCATTAATTACCCTGACCCTTACTATACCCCATGTACTGTAACCCTACCCTTACCCATTAATTACCATTATGCTAACTGTAACCCGACCCATACCCATTAATTACCCTTACCCTGACCATTACTATACCCCATGTACTGTAACACTACCCATACCCATTAATTACCCTTACCCTGACCCTCACTATACCCCATGTACTGTAACCCTACCCTTACCCATTAATTACCATTATGCTAACTGTAACCCTACCCATACCCATTAATTACCCTGACCCTTACTATACCCCATGTACTGTAACCCTACCCATACCCATTAATTACCATTATGCTAACTGTAACCCGACCCATACCCATTAATTACCCTCACCCTGACCACCACCCCCCCTCTTAGTCTAACTCTAACCTTTGCTCTTGCCCTTACCCACACCCTTATCCTACGTTTACCCTTACCCTTACACACTTAGACTCACACTTCCTCCCTTCCACCCCGACCCTAATCGTACTCACTCTGCCATTTCCTCATGATCTTCTTTTTTCATGTCTGTAGATGGATCGAAGCATTTCAGGAGGCCATGATCCTTGAACAGTAACCACCTGCATGAGGCCTAGGGGTCAAGGGTCGCCAGGTCACCAGGTCAGGAAGGACTAAAACGAGATGGGACACCAGACGCCTTTTGAAAAGAGTTATTCCCAAACGTGTATATCTTCGCCTTCCAAAGCTCAGCGACGCCAGGCGAGGTCGGTGCAGGTCGCGGTTGTGGAAGTGAGAGCGAACGCCCGCCGGGGCCGTTTCGGTGAAGTGCAGGAAGTCCGACACCCCGGGAGGGGACAACATTGAAGCAAATTGAAGTATTCCTTATTTCTCCCTTTGAATGAATTCCAAGCAGCATTTTACTGTGAAAATCAGGCTTGGACAAAGAAACAGGAAGTTTGTTTTCTGCCCTCAGCTTGATGTGCTCCAAAGCAAAGATTTTTTTTACAAGATATCAAGTTACTGACGTACATTTTGGGTCTTAGAGCATCCTGGAGGAAACTGGAAGGAAACATTTTGATCTATTTTTCATACGCGTCAGAATGTCAAGCCACATCAGAAGTGGCGTGTAGGTATTTTTGTGTATATGACAGAGCGACATTGACCTTTTTCTATGATATTTATAATGTATGAAGAGGCAGTACAAGCTGTCACGTCTTGGTAGTCAGGGTTTGTTTGACTTTCAATCACACCTTTTTGTGTTTTGTTTTTTTTAATGTGGAAAAGAAACTTGTTTTTTTTTTTGGTTGCACTACTCATGGATGTATTTTGTCCCCAACTCCAAAGAAATGATACCTGTTTTTTTTGTATGTTATTGTGCCTTTTTTGCTCGTGAAGCCAACAATCATATCGTAACATGAATTCTGCAGGTTGTTTGACATTCATCACACTGTCTCAAAATCTGCACCAGCTTGCTGGGAAGTATGTGTTTACACATGATTGTACATTAGCAGTGACTATTTTATAATATCAACAGCGTGGAGGTAGAGTCTCCCACAAACGTTTATTCTTAACTGTCAGGCAACAGTTTTTAATAAAATATATCAATATATATTGGCATACTGTGGTTATTTTGACTTCAACGCTTCTGATTACGCTTCGACGGGACGCGTACGTGGAACCATAGTAGCGTGCTTGGTGTCACCCGGACACGTTATGAGGAAACATCTTCCGACCCCATAATAGTTCCGTCTAAAGATGGCGGAGTACGTTAATATTGTCCGAAGGGCTTTTGGACAACTAGGAGGTCACAGTGGCGTTAGAGGGTTTCTTCTTCAGCTTTTTAGGTAAAATGTTTAACGTCATTTTGAGAACTTTGTAGTGAAACTAAGACGATGAAACGCAGAACAACATAAATGGTCACCGGATTTGTTAACATTGCTTAGCTAGCATGTTGACAGCTACCAGTAAACTTGTGTCGACGTTTAGGGGACGAATTGTTTGTTTTTTTTGTTTCGACAAAATGAGCGTGTTGAAAGCTAACTTTGAACGTTATTCGACAGAGTAAACGATGTGAAGACGGGAGCGCTGATTGGCGTGGATAAATATGGAAACAAATACTACGAGGACAAGAAGCACTATTTCTTTGGTGAGTCTAGCTTGTTGTCACTGTGATTGTTGGCACTGACGTTCGGATGTTTACATTTAAACAGACAAGAAGATGTTCTATTTATTATATATGCATTATTTAATACATTACCTGTTGTCTCTGTGTTTGTGTGTTTGATTAAACTGAATTCAGGACGACATCGCTGGGTGATCTACACCACAGAGATGAACGGAAAGAACACTTTATGGGAGGTGGACGGCAGCATGGTGCCAGCAGAATGGTTTGTATCCCCTCGATCTTAAGCTTGGTCACTGTTGAAACCATTCATCTTTCAGTCAAATATCAATTGTACGTCATTTTCTGACCCCCGCCCTCCCAGGCATCGCTGGCTCCACTCCATGACGGACGACCCCCCCACCACTCACCCTCCGGAGCCCAAGAAGTTTCTGGCCGAGGTCCACCAGTTCAACGTGAGCGGCAGCCCCAACCAGTACGTGCCCTACTCCACCACCCGCAAGAAGATCCACGAGTGGGTGCCGCCCAAAGCCGGAGCTCAGTGAGCCGCTGTAACTTATGTCCTGTGTTGCTCAATAAAACGTGTATGTACATTTACAATGGAGGCAACCGTGACTTTATTTGGATGTCAGTGCATGAGGACAAACCAACAAACAGGTGAGCCGCTTGTAATATTTTGCTGACTTTATCTGAGGTGCCTGAATGTGATGCGTGTTAATCACTGCAGGATTATCCAGGGTAAAGTTGCAGCGTGTGGCATTTTGTGCCGTTAAAGCTTCCCTGCTGCGGGCTGAGCGGACAGGAAGTGGAGCGCCGAGGGTCTCGTCGAACGCAAAGGTTTGCCCTTTTGTCTTAATTTCAGTCAGTTGGAAGCTTTTTCATCACAAATCTAAACTAGATATTCACACCACTGATGGTTGCTGTTGTCAAATTCTATGAGATGTTTTCATGCATTTCATGCATATTATTTTGTATTTTTATTGTACTGTTTATACAATATTTATTTGACATTTGTTTTTTTTACTGTTATTTTTGTGCCACGTGCTCATCTTGTGTAAATGTGTGTTATGAAAATGAGCACAGAGGAAAAAAGCAAACATTTTAGCGCCATGGTTTCAAAATTAAATTCTTTTTAAAGCATTTTAAGGTCAATTTTAAGAATTTTCATCACCAAACAATTGAAATAATACCCATGGTTGCTGTATTCAAATGCAATGAGCTGTCTTTATGCAGCGAAGGCTCCTAACCTGATTCAAAGATATAATTAAACATAATGGCTGTAGTTATTATAGAAAGTATACAGTTGGAAAATAAATATTACGTATTTATCATCATTTATTTTTATGTTTATGTATTTTTTACATCACTATGTGCCACACGCTCAACTGAAAATGTGACTGCTTTTAAACATTACTTTAAGATATCCTTTGACTTTTCTCATTGGTTTTGTGTTCATAGCTGACTGATGAGGAGGCTCACTTTGACGTCACTGTGTCCCGGAGGGGACGGTTGGGAGGAGGAAGAAGAGAAGGAAGCAGCTCGAAGACGCCTGAGTGTGAGTGTAATTACGATCTCCGACCAACAGAGGGTGCTGTTTCCTCACCTTCATATTTGGCAAGGTACAAGAACAACTTCTGACAGCTGCTGAGTCAGCGTCTTATTACTAGGCTACAGGATGCTCTTGATTTTTAAACATCTCTGCATCTCCCAATAATATATTTATTGCATTTGTGCTAATGTCATTAGCTGATTCATCCTTTGCAAAAAAAAAAAAATAGTGCATCTCATAAAATGTGTGATGGGGCGTCCAGGCCTCGTCGTCATCGTCCTCCTACACACTCCTGCCAACTGTCATCTCTCATTTTAAGTGCGTCGCCTTGTCCTCCATCGCTTCCCCTCAGCTTCACTGTCAGGCAGCGCTGGTGTCGGGTTCTACGCCGCAGTTTGAGCTTGTAAAGGTAACACGTTGACTCGCTTTAATGGGTCGTAGTCCTTTGCCGTGGGTCTGTGTTTTAGTTCTTGTTTTTTTGGTTTGTTTTTTATGGGCCTGCCCTCCAACCCTGAGCACTGCGCTGTAAAAATACATACAATGCCCCAGTTCTGTCCCCCCCCCCACCGCCGTCCCCCGTCACACGCACTTGGAAGGACATTTAAATGGAGAGCACAGCGCTGCTCATCTAAAGGTCAATTTTGGATTACCTTTTATTATTAGACACTATGTCTATTTATTATGTGATACATTTTTAAAATTATTTTCTAAAAAATCATTTAAAAAATTAGATTATTTCAGGGAGATAGCATATTAATTATTATTTATTTGTATTATTTATAATTTCTTTAGTGTTTAATGTGAAGTTTTCAAGAATTCCAAGCACCCTCACAGACACACACACACACATATTCATCCTTGGTCCGGAGCAGCGGTTGCCGTGGTGATGTGTTGTTGCCGGGCCAGTGGAGGGCGGCCGACAGGGAGCAGAAAGATTCTGCCCGGTGCCTTATAAGGCGGTGCGGCTGTAAAGAAAGACGGGTGTGCACGTCAGCTGGAGGGCCACTCACTCACTCACTGGAGTGAGCGCGTGCAGGTGCTGCCACAGGAAGCTGTGTATTTCACAATAAGAGCGTCGCACAGCAGCGACGGGCCTCTGGATGAGGAAGAACTTCAGCACGTTGCCGCTCATCTACGTCACCGAGGTAGTCGTGCTTTATTGTCTTTGCCACATTTGGCTGTCATGGTGCCGCCCGTAAAAGTCACATGACCTCACTTGTTGTCGTGACCTTTCACCTTTTCGCCAGAGGCTGCAAAGAGTGTGCTGCAAAAACGGGTGTTTTTGGGGTGTGGTTTCCCCTCTTGTGTTGAAACAAGTTGCGTCGGGCAAGTTTCACCACGTTTGTGCGACGCTCACAGCTGACCTCTTTTGTTGCTTGTGTAACGCTGCAAGAATGTGCAAGCGCAGTCGGGCGCACCTTACTGCTTGTTAGCTTGTGTCGCTATCTGTCCAGCTTCTCGGGTGCACTTTGGAGCTTTCAAAACCACATGACCACGCGTGGCATCATGTGGGTGCACCAGCACACATAAACTACATTATTGTTTTGTAACTCCTCTGCTTTAATGGCCCACTTCCTGTTTTCCTGTGGCGACCCCGGCCCCCACTAACAAGGAAACAGTAGACACTAATGTTTCTTTTTCTTGTCATTTCAACATGAGCTTGATGCCAACAGTTTCCTCATACATTCATACGCGGACCTCCACCGGTAAACTTGGACTGCCACAAATAGATTCTGCGCTACCTGTTCACCCTAGCTCATAGCGAGACGGGCTCAGTGTTGCCAAGTTGGCGGCTTTGTCGCAACTTAACACATTATCGCCTATTATAATAGCGCTAAGTGTTTATGTAATTTTGTTCCTACTAAAATGGCTATTAGCTCTGAAAATTCATACCTTTTTTACAATGGATAAAATGCTAACGTTAAGATGCTGGCATTGTTAACATTCTAGCTGTTAGCACTGTCTATGGAAGTTAATTCCTACCAAAATGGCTAAAATGTTAATATGGTAACTGGTAGCATGCTAGCACCTAGCATGATAGTGCGAAGTGTCTATGGAAGTTTTTACCTTTTTGAAATGGCTAAAATGCTAGAATGCTAACGCCAAGAATGATAGCACAAAGTGTCATTGTAAGTTGGTCCTACTAAAATAACATGTTAACTGTTAGCATGCTAGCACGTGATAGCAAGTATCTAAGTTTATACCCTTTGATATGGCTAAAAAGCTAACAATGGTAAAGTGCTAGCTCCTAGCATGGTAGCCCTTTGTGTCAGCAGAACTTTATTCCTGTCAAAATGGCTAAAATGTTAATATGCTAACTTAACATGCTAGCCCTGCGTACATACGTACATTTCTACCTTTCAAAATGGCTAAAAAACGAATGTTAACCTGCTAGCTTTACACCTATATACCTTGTTAACATTGCTAAAATGCTAATATGCTATATATTATCATGCTAGCCCTTGGTATGATAGTGCTAAATGTTTATTCCTATTGAAACAACTAAAATGCTGATACTCCTCTACCTTTTTAGATATTTTATCCTCAAAAAAAGACTTGTGACTGAAATGAAATCACAGTTATCAACGAGCAGCGAGTGCTCCTTTGGCCCCGCCTACATCTCAAAGCAGCAACAGGTGGCTCCATCTTGTTTGCCATGTTTTTGAAAAAGAGAAAGCAACAGTAGAAAGCTAATTGGTTGCTCATTATGCAAACCTCTCTACCATGCAACAACGTTCGTCATCAGCGCTAATCGGGCCGGCAACAAACACCCCGCCAAGGTTGAGTACTACTGATTAGCCCCGCCCACATGCCTAATAAATGACCTTGATGATGATGATAACCCCAAATAGTCACAAAATCAATTTGGCTGGAGTTTCTTCCGCACACTCCAACCTGTAATTGCCCACGCTCGTCTTCATTAGGCACGCCGCGCTCAATTTATCACCGTGGAAACCAGACAGGACAAAAAAATCTAATTATGAAGCTAAGCTAACACGCTAACAGCGGTGTACTGTTCGTCCGGCTAAGCCCACAAGTTGACCTCCAGTGGCTCATTAGCATATTTCCCAGACACATGAACTGGGCCCATGGAAGCGGATTTTGAGCCAGCGGCTGCTACGTGGGTGAGATACGTTTGTGACGGTCGAGCTCGCCGGCGGCCTCGTCCTTGCATGCTCACGCATCCCCGCCGCTGTCCTTTAGCCCTAAAAAGACACCAAGTGAAGCCTCAGATGAGACTTCAAACCACTCCGAGGAAAACAAAGGCCCTGAAATGTCACCAGCGCCGCGTTTGTGTGGCTAGACGACACACAAAAGACGCCCACACAGGCTTTTAAAACGCGAACGGCTGAAATATTTATCCCAAACGGCCTCTCGGGGACATTTTAGGACGGTTACTTGTCTTGCATTGTGGTGCAGATCTGGATAAAGGTGCAAAATGATGCCATGAATAACCATTTTCCTTCTTTGTCGGAGGTGTGTAACTACTGTCCATCTTGTGACATCTTTTGACATTTTTCTTGTTCGGTAGCACACTGTTTAATGTTAGCATGCTTAGCATTAAACATGGGGGCGCTTGTGTTAACTGTTACTAGCTTAACGTAGCTTTGAATGGAGTCATATTTAAATCTGCATCATTTGACCTTTTGATGATTAATATCCTGCATGCTAACTTTAGCTATGTTAACTTAGCTTCAAGTATGACTCAAAAGCACTACTAGCTAGCATGTTTTCTTTGATTTTTGTTTTAAAACATCAACTTAGGCTGCATGCTAACTTTTTTTATGCGAGATTAACGTAGAGCCGATTGGGACTTCATAGCACAAATCTCAGGTTCTCTGTTTTTGTGCGTGATAAAACCTCAGATTATGTCTGCATCGTTTGAACTTTGATGTTAGCATACTTAATATCCAACATGCTAACGCTAGTTAGTTCTATGTACCTTTGAACAGGACTCGAAAGCACAAAGTTTGCTTCAGTTCTCCTTTTTGCGCGTTTAAAAATGTCAATTTGTATCTATATCAGCTTTGACATTAGCTAATATCTACCAGCTATACCATAACATCCACTACGCTAACTTTAGCGAGTTTTAACCTTGAATAGGACTCAATAAGGCTGTAACTCTGATCCATCTGCTCCATAAATGACAGCGCTGCATCTGTTCGGCGTAAAGTTTCACCTCCCAGTCATCTTAAATTTACCGCCGGAGAAGCTAACAAAACCTTGGCGCGTCCATTCAAGCGCTCCATTGATTGAGTTCCTCTGCCAGGCCGCAACAAAAGAGGCGGTGCTGCATGAGGACATCCTTTTATCAGCACTGGGTGGGGGGGGGGGGTGGGGGATACTCGAGGGGGAGGAGCCACACTTCTTTTGTCTTAATTTGAATTTGGCTATTGGGGGAGAATTTTACACTGACTAAATGCTATGGGAAATACAAGTTAGCTCGACAGCTGCAAACATACAGTAGATCAATAGACAAGCTAATTGTGCTAACTTGGCTAACTTACGTAGCTTGAAAGAGGCCACCAAAGCACAGCTTTCTTGCTTTGTCTGTGTTTAAAACATCCACTTAATGTCTTAGTTTTGGCCACCACTGTAGCCGAATGTTAGCATGCATAATCGCCAACGTTAGCATGCTTGTGATAACAATAGCTGTCTTAGCATAGCTCCAAAGGGGCTTCATAAACACACAGAGCTTCGATAGCTCAGTTCGTCCACTTATGCCTGGATCATGCTAACATGCTAAAATTAGCCAGCTAAAGGTAGCTCTAAAGAGACCTCAAAAGCACTGACAAATGCATTTTGCGTTTTTTAACTCTACGATGGTTTTAATATTAGCATGCAAAATAACCCAACAACTATAGCTAGCATAACGGTACTATCTAAGAGGCCTCTAAAGCACAGCTAGATGGATCTTTTACTTCCTCTTCCTTTTTGTGCTTGAAAGCAGCAACTTAATGCTAGCTTATAAAAGCTTAAACGCTACCATGTTGGTTTTAATGTTAGCATGCTTGTGCGTAGCTTCAAAGAGACCTAAAGAACACAAATAGACACAGCCAAGAGTTTTCTTTTTGCCAACTTATGTCTGCATTTGATGGCCTTTCATGTTAGCATGCTTAATAGCCAAGGTGCTAACTTTAGCTAGCTGAAGGGAGCACAGCAAGATGCCGTCTGTGTTGTTGTTGTTTTTTTTTTTTACATGAATCATCTTGTTTGTCCCACACTTTACACGTCATTGTTAGCATGCTTAATAGCCAGCATGAGCTGGCTTGTGCTAACGTTAGCTATCTTAATGTAGCTTCAAGGGGAAAACATATCACATGTGCTGTCGCGGCGTCCTGCTTGTAGACGATTAGATTAGCTGGCGGCTCAGCGGGCGCTCATGCATATTTTAAAGGCTGGTTATTTCCACCGTCACTGAGCAACATGAGCAATGGTCTCGGTAAACAAAAGACTTTCACCTGCATCAGCAGCACTAGCAAAGTTTCGTTTCCTCCTGTTTTGGACTCCCGAGAGGCTGGGAATCGGAATATTGTGATGGCGGTAGACCTCCAGCAAGGGGAAATGATGCTAACATCATTTGCTGAGAAATTAAGCGCCATGATAGCATATCTAACCTGGAGGAGGTCATTCAGATTGTTAATTGGGATTGACATCCCACTCCCGTTGAACATTCCAGATCCTTCCTTAAACGTTCTAGGACGCTTCCATAAACCCCCCGATTCAACATTGCATCCCGTGTCAATCACCTTTCTAACGTGTCGGACCCGCAGGATCTCAGATGGAGACAGGAAGTGAGGCAGGAAGTGCGTACAGGAGACAAACACTTAGGAGAACAATGGTGTCTTGTGGGGAATCAGACATGTGGATCATGACGCGCCACCGTCTCGTTTGTGGCACACAACTTTTTTTATTATTTTTTTAAAGATGTGCTGTGTTGGAGATGAAATGATACCAAAGTGATGAATAACAATTATCAATTTTATCACACTTCCACTGTAAATAAATCAAATCAGGGTGCATTGTTTCCCACAGGACTGCAATCTAGCTGTGGCACCGGGATGACAATTTGTGTAACTGGCCCTGATATTTGCAAATGGCTAAAAAAAAATCATCGCTCTGTCATGGTTGAATATGATCTATTATTTAGTCTAAATATGCATATTTAAGCAAACTTAATGTTTTAAAGCACAAAAATGTGTCAATAAAGTAAAGTACAAATATAAGGCATTCAGAAGTCTACATTTTATATTAGGCCTATATTACAGTTTATGTTATATCCTATTTTCCTGTGATGTCTACTATATTGGGTAATAGGAGCGTAAGGGTGACTATAGGGGTGTTATTTCATGTTTAGGGGGCGCTAATAATTTTTTAAACTTTATTTAGAAGGTGGTAAATAGGCTTTTCGTGTCTCATGTCTTATTTTCCGTTATGGATCGGAGTGTAAAAGTGACTGTAGGGGTGTTATTTCATATCTAGAGGGCTCTAATGTTAAACAAAACTCTATTTAGAAGGTGGTAAACGGGCTTTCTATGTCAAGTCTTATTTTTCATGATTATGGATAGGAGTGTAAAGGTGACTGTAGGGGTGTTATTTCATATGGTGAGGGCTCTAAAGCCATATTTAGGAAGTGGTAATCAGGTTTTCTATGTCTTATGTCTACTATATTGGGTAATAGGAGTGTAAAAGTGACTATGCGGAAGTTCTTAAACAGGTTTCCAATGCTCTTTCAAAATGTTCCATATATGAATAAGGAATCCTACTTGGTGGAAATTGGCTTATTGGAGTCGGGTCTGGAAGCAATTAACTTTGATAACGGAGGGATTACTGTCTGGGGTTTCATCCCTAAACGACATTGGATACACCACATGTTTTAATGCGGCCCTGAGGGGAAAAAGGTCTGTACACTCTCGCTTTGCGTGTTCATTTGCACCGATCCAGCCGCCCTAATTAAGTCACATTTAACTGTGTATGTGGAGGAGTACGGATGCTAGGAATCGATACGTGGCTGAAATGAAATGGAGTGGAAGTGTGTGAGGTTATTAGTATTGATCACAGCGAACGGAATAACACGCTTTCATCAGGCTGCTCGGGAGGGAATTCCACTTTAATCACGGCTCAAGACCTGATCAAGTCAAAGGCCCCGTGGGGGGGTCTCGCCTGTCAGCGCTCGGCACATGCGGGATTAAAGGTGTGCTCAGCTCACACCGGCCGCTGCGGCTTTTTCCGTGAATTTCAGTCTTTCTACTTGATGCCTACCGTGAAATGGTCGGGTTACCGTTAATAACCTGCTAGAAGCTACCGCATTGTAATCATTGTCTGACCCTGCTCACGTACGAGTGCAGCAGCTGGGGTCCATGTCACTGGGGTCCATGTCAGCGTTTTCTAACCCTTGACACCAATACCTTTGGACAACATGAATGATTTACAGTGGCATTTAGCACACTAATTGTTTTTTATTATTGCCTTGCACGGTAAATCATTCATGACACAAAACCTCCATTCACTGGACACGCCCCCACCGCCTAACCCCCACGCTATTACACTTGACAAGCTTTAGTGGAACTTGGCATTACTTCATATGGATGCATGTACAGCTTCAAATGTTCCTCTTGAAGAAGATTCTTCAACTAAATTGTTCTTTAAAATTGAAAAAGATTCACTGATGCCCTTATTTTGCACATAATGACGATGCTTACCTTCACCTTATCACCAAATACACCCTATAGTGTATTTTGGAAAAGATCATCTATATGACAGGTTAAGGACATACTGCAAAAACAAAAAACTACTAGTCAAAGATTCTCTAAAACAGGAGGAAGTAGTTAGAGATCATGTATATGCTTTGCAGTATTTGTAAAGCTACTGCAACAATGCTCTATAGGACTGTTTTTAAGGACATACTGCAAAAATAATGCTCTGCAGATTTACCTAACAGTAAAAGATTAATCTTCCAGTGCTGTGGGACCTGCTGTAAAAATCCTAGTCAAAGATCGTTTATATGTGACAAGAGCTCTGCTGTTTTTAAGGAGCAACTGCAAAAACAGCGGTCAAAGATCCTATCGTAGGAATGTGCTTCAAAAAATTGTGTCACTCCCAAGTTGAGAACCCAACTCTCAGGACGTTGTGATGTCATGAATAGGCTCATTAGAATAGACTGCTATAGCATGGGAGAGGGGTGTGTTTGATATTGTCAGCCACGCCTCCCTGCTTATGACACGGAGAGGGCGGTGCTTAGTCTTCCACCGAGTTCCAGCAGCTCGAGAGGCGCCGCGGTGGTTTCAGCAGATGATCGCGGCGGACCGGTGGGGTCGACGAGCCCTTCCATCTCCGCTGGTGTCAGTGCGCTTGTTGTTTTTTCTTTGTTTTCGACTCTGGTGACGTTTTTTGTTGCACTTCACGGACAAGTTTTAAGCTGAAGCGAGGATACCTGGGAGCCGCCCGGAGAGCCGATACTATGCCGGGATCTGGCGGCGCTGCCGCGGCCAAAAGTTTACCACAAGTCGGGCTACATTCACACCATCGGCGTTAACATGGTAACCACGTTTACTGTTATGAATTAGCTAATTGGCTAATGCAAGGCACCGTCGTTCATTCCGCGAGATAAAAATACACGTTAAATGTGAACCATGTGATCAGTGTTCCAATAATATGACACGTTGTCAGGTAAACGTATCGTCACGTGACGTGCACGGCCATCAGAAGGCTATTAAAGAAGTCGAATCCATCCCGGCTGTGCTAGGCAACACTTTGTGTTACCGCAAACATCTGGCTACATGCCGCCATGCCAGACTCCGACAAGAAAAGCACTCTTTCTTGGACTGTGCCGAACTGTCGCAAATCGGCTCCGGCAGAGCCAGAAAACATTTGTACGGTGCTTCTCATCCTACCTGCTTCATGCCGGAATCTTTGAATTCCCCTCAAATATATCTTACATGCTCTCTTCCGCCTGGGGGGGGGGGTCCATGTTGGTCACTACTTTGAGGGCTTCAAAATACTTTGTTTTTTAAGTGAAGTTTGGTGGAGAGTCCCTGAGTTTCCTTATTTCCTTACCTTGACTATTTTGTGTGTGTGTGTTATAACTTCAAATACCAGATAAATGTTTATGTGATGTTTGTGCCGCGAGCGAGCATGCAGGCAAAGCAATGGCGAGAACCGGTTGGTCCAGTCAGGTGATGACTCTAAACGTCATACGTATGGATGTTGTTTGTTTACATATTTTCCTGAAGCTGGTCCTTTTAGACCACATCTCTCCTGTCACACAGAGGTTTGTCCCATGTTGTGTTTTTGCAGCAGATCCTTAGAAAGTGAAGAGCACTCCTGTCACATAGAGGATCTTTGGCGGTGGCCTTTAAAAGTAGGCCTTTTTAAAGGTAAAAAGAATAGTGCAGGCACGGCGGTCTAGTGGTTAGCGCACAGACCTCACAGCTAGGAGGACCAGGGTTCAATTCCACCCTCGGCCATCTCTGTGTGGAGTTTGCATGTTCTCCCTGTGCATGCATGGGTTTTCTCCAGGTACTCCGGTTTCCTCCCACATTCCAAAAACATGCTAGGTTAATTAGCGACTCCAAATTGTCCATAGGTATGAATGTGAGTGTGAATGGTTGTTTGTCTATATGTGCCCTGTGATTGGCTGGCGACCAGTCTAGGGTGTACCCTGCCTCTAGCCCCAAGACAGCTGGGATAGGCTCCAGCACCCCCCGCGACCCTCGTGAGGAAAAAGCGGTAGAAAATGAATGAATGAAAAGAATAGTGCAAAGATGTGGTCTTGAAGTATTGCACCCTTTGCATCTGGTGTGTCAGATTGTTGCTGCTTCTTGTTGACGTGATGTGAGGAGCGCTCCAGTGCTGACTGTGCAGACGGAGCGTCTTCGCCATGCAGCTTGTGCTAGCTGGGGGGGGGCAGGGCATCTATCCGGTCCTCTCGGAGGCCAGGAAGTGCGTCTCTGTAAAATCCTGGAGACGGGACATTGCCCCGGCCCAATACTTGATTACATTTTGGAAGCCAGAGGTCCTGTCTGACATTTGAAGCAATTATGCTCATTAGTGGATGTGATGGCGGCCGTGCGGCGCTCTGTGTGTGTTCGCTCGGACGGAAATGGATTTGCTCGTGGCTTCTTATCAGGACGTCAATATTGAAGCTCTTTTAAACGTTTGTTTGCTCGTGTGTGTTTACATAATCCCTGGACGTGTGTGAGTGTGTGTGTGTGTAGTGCCAGTTTGGGCTTCCGATTTTGCCTCCAGCTACTTTGTATTCCTTCCCACCAAACATGCATCATTATAATTCTACTATGTCATCGTACAAAATCTTTCCTTGCTGGATTTTGTTGGGTTTTTGCACTTTTGTGCCTGATTCAATTCCTCGTTTGGAGATATTTCCTGGAATAGACTTGCAAAAAAATGTCAACGCATGAATATTATTGATTGCTTTGAGCACCCCCTTTCATGTTTCATGATGAGCCTTCATCCCAACCGAGTTTACCCAGGCCTTCGATCGGCAAAGTAACGCTAAAACCAAACGGTGCTCACAGGCGGCGTCGCTCGCTACGTTGCAAAACAAATGCAACCGTTCGGTACTTTACTGCCATATAACGGGGATGTTTCCGCGGTTGATCGTCAACGTATTTTGCCGTCGGCGGCTTTGCACTCGCGCACAGGCGACCTCCGTGTTAAGCTAAGGTGGCTCACACAGGTAAACGATACTTGGCTGCCATCCAGTGGCTCATATGTCAATGACAACTTTCATGACAATGTATAAAAATGTATATTAATAATATTAAACTGTTTATTTTATTACAAATGTAAAATGATTCCAAGTGTGTATTGATTAGAATGATTTTCATTCTTAACCCTTGTGAGAATCAGCAGTATAGAAAATAAATGTAATAAACACATAATCCGTGATTACGTAGGACGTCAACGAAATGTGTGAAAGCCGCTTTATTTGTTGTTGCCGGGAGACACTTGATAGCGTGTGTGTGTTTAAAGCTCCTTAAAAGGCATGTGTCATGACACACACACACACACACACACACACACACACACACACGGTTTGGGAACCAAATGTGTTGCGATGGTCCTGACTGATGCCGTTGGATGGGGGCTTTTTTTTTCATTCATCTGCGTTGCCAAGGCAACCAGCGCAATGTGTTCATTACACCGACACCCCGCGTGAACATGTGACACTCAAACTTGATTTTCTTGTGGGGGGGGCTGCTGCAGTGTGACACGTAGGATGGGTGCGCAGGTTCGATGCCCCCCCCCTGGCCTGGTGTGGATTAGCGGGTTAGCGTGGCGTGAGTCGACACACACACACACACACACACACACACACCAGCAGAGGGGGTGTGAGTAACACGGTGTGGATTAAGTCGGCCATAAATTCACACACGCACACGTTAGCTGATTCAGGGCCAGTGTTCCACCGTGTCAAGCACGTGTTGTCAGGCAGCAGCTTTTGTCTCCAAATGCAAAAGCCACTATTTCATTTTGGGCGCAGTCATGTGACCGAGAGGCACGCCATTTGATTGGCGCATCCCTCCTAGATGCAGTTGTGTTTTGGGTGAAGTACCCACTCCACGTTTAGTGCTGCACCATCCTCACTCTTATGATGCAGTACCGCTAGTCATAATAATATTCTTTCCACGCAATATGTCACTTTTGCACTCATAAACGTCAACATATCTTCCTGAAACGCTTTGTGGTTGGAGGAGAGGACGTATTCCCTTTTACAACATTTATTGATGGGGTGGGTTTTTCTCGGAATAAATGGTAAGCTAAAACCCCTGATATTATTTTTTGCAATATTTCTGCATAAAAAATAATATATATAATATGTCAAAGAGAATATTTTGTGCAGAATCAGCTGCCTTTTGGAGCTTCAGCATATTATTTTTCATCTTATTCATAAGTCATAGAGATGCCACCCAGTATGTCAGCTTTCTTTAAAAATCACCACTAAATTTTATTTACATTAATAATTTCATTCAAAGTAGAAGTAAAGTAGAAACATAGAAAATAAAGAATAACCATTTAAACATCTTAATTTTTGAAAATATAATTTTTAAATCATAAAAAGTCACTCAAAATGTCATTTTTATTACAGATAAACTGTACTTTTGGTGCAATTCCACTACATTTTGTAATGGGAAACCACAACATATTTTTATAGTATTAATAATTAAGAAATAATTAAGAAAAATAAAGAGTTGCATATAATATTTTTTGGTGCACAGGTAACAAGAATATTTTTGTACAAAATCACAATAAAACTCCTGAGAAATAACTTCCAATTTTGGCATTTTTTTCATTTATATTATAGTAAGTTTATTTTTCAGTTATGAATTATTATTATTAATATAATGAACTAATATGACTATATCAATTAATGTAATATTTAAAATAAAAAAAATCTAATATTAGATATAGATTGATTTAATATTACTACTAAATAGAGAAATATACATTTCCCCCTCAAATATGTTTTTAAAAAGTTTTAGACATTTTTTTCATAACATGTATTCACGTTTTAGTCCTGCATAATCACACTAACAGGAAGTAGTAGGAGTGTGTTCCTGTTTACATTTTTGAGACCCCCACCCCCCTGTCCCCCAACTCACATCCTCGCCTCCTCAGCGTTCCCGGCTCCTCTTTGGGAAGGGTGGGAAGTGAGGCCTGCCGGGTATCTTTGAGAGATGAAACTGTCAGATTCCAAGGATAGAAGGGGGGAACGGGGGGGGATTACATCGTTTTTCATCACTATTACTGTGTTCTCTTAAAGGTGCGTTCAGGCGTGTCAAGTAGCAAGAAGGTGTTGCCAGCCGTGTCCAACTTTCCATTCATCCATTCAATGATTACTAAATGCTAATTATTCATTCATCAACTATCTACTTGGGGTACTTTTTACTACCATTACTACCATTTATGGCAAGTGTCCATACCATCTACAGTATCCCCTTTTAGACTAAGGGACTAAGAGGGGGGGGTCTGCATGCGTCCCTGCGATTCCACCTGGGGGGTCTGACTCCTCTTTTCCCTAATTAACCTCTTCAGCCCACAACACAGTCATAGTACTAGGAATCTTACTAGCCGTAGTAATACTCATCATCATAGTAGTAGTAATCATCATAGTAGTACTAGCAATTGTAATACTAGTAGTAGTCATAGTAGTATTAGTCATAGTTGTAGTAGTAGTAGTCATATTGGTACTAGCAATTGTAATACTAGTAGTAGTCAGTAGTATTAGTTGTAGTAGTAGTAGTCATAGTAGTATTAGTTGTAGTAGTAGTAGTCATATTAGTTGTTGTAATAGTACTACTAGCAGTTGCAGTAGTAGTAGTAATTGTAGTAGTAGCAATAGTTGTATTTGTAATAGTAGTGGCAATCGTAGTAGTAGTTGGAGTAATAGTTATCATAATAGTAATTGGTAATTGTAGTAATCATAGTAGTTGTAGTTGGATGCTTATTTTCCTTTATGTTTACTTTATTGGCGAGTAGGAGTGTGAAGGTAAATATAGGGGTGCTATTTCATGTCTAAAGGGCTCTAACAGTGGTAACAACTGAAGGTAGTAAACAGTTTGTCTTGTTTTCAGTTATTACATCTACTATATTGGGCCATAGGAGTTGTAAAGGTGACTATAGGGGTGCTATTTCATATCTAGAGGTCTCTAATAATGTTAAACTGCGTGATAAAGAGGATTACTGTGCTGTAACTATAAAAATATGTCGTGTATATCAGGAATATACTGAATGAGGGTTTACTGTAGTGATGCACCAACGACCATAAGCCGTGAGACTTCGGGTGTCTGAGGTTAAGTCGGAGTTTTCCAACTCTACGTGCTTTGAATTGAAATGTCAGCCTTTTTTTTTTTACTAAAAGTACTCATTTACGAAAACTGCTTCTTCTTCATGGGTCTCTCAAATGTTTTCCCTCTCTGATTAATGAGGCGACCACTTACTGAATGTGTCATTACCACAGCGGGGGGGTCGTCGCTTTCATGGCGACATTTACTTCGCTTGGCAGCAGAGTTGATTCCAGCTGCGGGCTATACGTACATGGCTAATATATACGTACATGGCTAATATATACGTACATGGCTAATATATACGTACATGGCTAATATATACATACATGGCTAATATATACGTACATGGCTAATATATACGTACATGGCTACTATATACGTACATGGCTAATATATACGTACATGGCTAATATTATTAGCTGAAGTACTGCATATTTCATACTCCTATTATTCCTGTGTGGTCCCCCCAGGCGGAGCGCAGCGGCTGCGATGTCCTCAGCATCCCCGTGCCCATGCGGCGCGGCGGCTCCGAGTCCAACCTGGACGTGGTGGACAGTGCGGGACACGTCGGCGTGGGCCTGGACTTCAGCAAGGGGGCGCTGGGCATCGACAGCCTGCAGCAGAAGATCCTCAAGGTCGGGTGAAGTGAGATCAAGGAGTTTGAGAGGGGGGACGCAAACGATAGCGACGCTAGCGTAGCTATGTGATGCTAAAGCGCTAACATCACGCTCGCGTTTTAACATCATGCTAGGTTAGCTTATTCGCCGAAGGAAAAAAATAACAAACTTACAGCGTATAGCCTTCCTGGTACATTATGCTATCATGCCATTGTTAGCATGCTAACATTAGCTTACTGTCATTTTGTTTTGTTATTGTCACGGTTAGACACACAAAAACACTTTCCACGGTCATGCTAGGTGTTAGCATGCAAACCTAATTAACATTTGTAGCATTTTCAGAGGTAGCCTCTCATACGGTGTTAGCATTGTTAGCATTCTTCAAGTCATTCAAACCCCTCCATGGTATGTTTTTATGCTCCAAGGAATCTAAATATGGAGATAAAATCAACATGACATCTGGTGTCCCGTATCCCGGTTTCCATGGAAGCTTTCCTTGTGGCGTTCCAGGTGACGGAGCAGATCAAGGTGGAGCAGACGGCTCGTGACGAGAACGTGGCCGAGTACCTGAAGCTGGTGAACAACGCCGACAAGCAGCAGGTGGCGCGGATCCGCCAGGTGTTCGAGAAGAAGAACCAAAAGTCGGCCCACTCCATCGCCCGGCTGCAGAGGAAGCTGGAGCAGTACCACCG
This sequence comes from Doryrhamphus excisus, assembly GCF_030265055.1. NCBI lineage: Eukaryota > Metazoa > Chordata > Actinopteri > Syngnathiformes > Syngnathidae > Doryrhamphus > Doryrhamphus excisus. Next base: position 17,284,980 of record NC_080468.1, read on the forward strand.
CCGCATGAAAGACGGCGAGGCCAACGGCAGGCACGCCCACCACAAGGACGCCGCCAAGGAGTCCGGGGGCCACAGCAAGGAGGGCAGCCTGAAGGACGTCAGCTCCTCAGGCCGACACCCGGCCCTGGACAAAGTCAAGACCATCGGGCCGGGCGTCTCGCTCTCCCCGCCGTTCTTCTTCAACAAGTCCCGCGGCTTCGCCAACCTCATCCGGAACAAGTACGGCAGCGCCGACAACATCGCTCACCTCAAGAGCATGGAGGCGGGGTCGGGGCTGCAGGCGGAGGGCGGGGCCCGGGGCCTGAGCGGCAGCGCCACCACCGTCGCCAAGGCCGGAAAGTACCACAGCGACGACGAGTGCTCCACCGGGACGTCGGCCTCCGCCGACTCCAACGGCAACCCGGCCGGGGGCTCGGCGGCAGGCTCGGGGGGCGCCGCCCGCTCGGACGCCAATGGGCGACTGGGGGAGGTTCTGGAGATGGTGCGTGAGGTCCGAGACGCTCAGGCCCAGCTGGCGGAGGACATCGAGACCTTGAATGCGCAGTTCAAACGAGACTACGGGTACTTCTCTCAGGTGATGCAGGAGGAGAGATACAGGTGAGCGTTGCTGTGGCAACCGGGGGGCAGGCGACGACGGATGCGGCGTCTTAACTGGTTTCTCTCCGGGTTGCGTCAGGTATGAGCGACTTGAGGACCAGTTGAACGACCTGACGGAGCTCCACCAGCATGAGACCAGCAACCTGAAGCAGGAGCTGGCCAGCATCGAGGAGAAGGTGGCCTACCAGGCCTACGAGAGGGCCCGGGACATCCAGGTGAGGTCTTCAACACGCACACGACACATGAGCATCCCACTCACACGGTTTCCGTTCAGGAGGTCCTGGAGTCGTGTCAGACCCGGGTGTCCAAGCTGGAGCTCCAGCAGCAGCAGCAACAGCAAACGGTCCAGCTGGAGAACGCCGACGCCAAGGTCCTCCTGGGGAAGTCCATCAACATCATGCTGGCCATCGCCACCGTCATCCTGGTGTGCGTGTCCACCGCCGCCAAGTTCGCCGCCCCGCTGCTGCGTAGCCGCCTCCACCTGGCCCTCACCTGTGTGGGCGTGTCCTTCCTGGCGCTGCTGTGGAAGAACTGGGAACACTTGCAGTGCAGCCTGGAGCGGATGCTGCTCCCGCACTGACTGACTGACTGGGGGGCACCATTGTGGGCGGGGTCGGGGGGTTTACACGTAGCCTTACACCAGCACTTGTCGCTTGCATCCCAGGAAGAACCTCCACAAACGCGGATCCAACAAAGCTGAAGACCACGACGCTGCCTTCGGGGTGCATGGGTAAAGACAACATGGCGACATGTTTTTTTTTTATTGTCTTTTATTTTGGAGAGCTTATTTCCTGTCCTGAAAGGGTTTGCCGCGCCGCTGCTGAACACACGACTCCATGAGTTTTACATCCTGATGTTTCTCTGCTCTTCTCACGTGCGTCCACCGTCCGTCTGCTTGTCGACGACTCTGAAGATTTATTTTGACATTTTGGGAAACATATTTCATGTGACCGTTGATTACAGCGATGGAGGCGCTTCTTCTACGCTCCTCGTGGAAACTCACTCTTGGTATGAGTCAGTCACTCTAGTGAATCTCGAGTCACTCACACCCATGAGTCAGTAAAACTCCAGTTTTTGTCGAGTACTTGTCAGTCATTGAAATCGATTGAATCCCCGTGAGTCTGTAAAACCCGAGTCTTCATGGAGCACCTGTGAGTTGAGTCTTTGAGTACCCGTGCATTCGCGACACTCCAGTCTTCTACGAGTGCTGTTAAATCAGTAAAACGCCAGTCTTGTTCGAGTGCCTGTGAGTCAGTAAAACTCCAGTCTTAAAGCGAGCATCCGAGACTCAAGTGAGTACTCGTTGAGTACTCGTGAATCAGTGAAACTCCAGTCGTTGAGTACCAATGAGTCACACAAATTCCAGGTCTTGTTGAGTACTTGTGAGTCGGTAAATCCTCTTCGGCCAGCTTCCATGAGTCAGTAAAGCTTGAGTCTTTGTCGAGCACCCGTGAGTCAGTGAAATTCGAGTCTTGGGTGAGTACCGGTGAGTCAGTAAAATTCAAGTCATCATTGAGTACCTTCCTCGTTGAGTTCTTGTGAGTCGGTGAAATTCAAGTCTTTGTTGAGTACCTGTGAGTTGGTAAAATGTCCTTCTTTGTCCGGTACCCGTGAGTCATTAAAACTCGGGTCTTGGAGGACCTGTGAGTCGGTAAAATGTCCTTCTTTGTCCGGTACCCGTGAGTCATTAAAACTCGGGTCTTGGAGTACCTGTGAGTCGGTAAAATGTCCTTCTTTGTCCGGTACCCGTGAGTCATTAAAACTCGGGTCTTGGAGTACCTGTGAGTCGGTAAAATGTCCTTCTTTATCAAGTGCTGGTGATTCAGTACAATTCTGTCTTCGTCGAGTACACGAGAAACTTGAGTTATGGAGTACCCGTGAGCCTTTGATGACCACTCGTGAGTTATTGAAAGTTGTGTCTTCGAGTACTTGTAAGGTGTGATACTCCAATATTCGTCGAGTACCCATTTAATACTTTGAGTCTGTAAAGTCAAGTCTTCGAGTACCAAGTCGGTACTAAGCCGCTAACTGCGGAAGAATGGCATTTAAAGTCAAGGTGTGTTTCCCAAATACTCAAAATACTCTTTGTACATGAAAGTTTGTGTACTGTTGTACTAATTTGACACTTTTTCAGTGTTTTAGGGAACGTTTTATGGTTTGCTGTTAAGATCTGTGAGCGTTTAGTTTTTAGAGAATCCTCATGAACTGCCTTCTCTTGAACGGATGCGGTGCTGCGTTCCAGCGCAGTAGGAACAACGGCATAGTCTGATGGTTGAAAGCATTCCCAGCTGTGGAGGTTTATATCTTTAATTCCCAACTATTCCTCCGAGCCGTCTTTGCACTCTTGACTTGAAGAAAGTCATTTTCGCGGCTGGCGGGATGAAGATTTGTTTTAGTGGCCTTCACCGCTTGAGTGGCGCCTGTTTTCCCCATGCGACCTGAAAGCAGCACGGCTGGATGGACAGAAGGGGACTGTAGCGCTCTAACCAGGCATCACTGTGACGACTGACCTTCTCCAATGCAGCTTCTCTTCTTTTTTTGTCCCTTCTATAAGCCAAATATCAATTCCAAAGGCACTTTAGCCCCTCTATACGTAACACTACAATTACTTTCACTGTAACGTTTGTAACAGCTGTCTCGTGTCTGCATGTAAGCATGCTTTTTTAAGGAGAAAATAAATGCTTGTTTTCTTAATACTCTTAATGTATGTTTTTATTATTACAGACTGCTGTGCATGCGTCTGGAATTTGAATTAAATGACAACTACACCCCTGAAAGTGTCATTTGATCATGTCAGACTCGCTGCTCGGTAAATGACCATGAGAACAAATAGTTGTGGTGCATCATCCATCTTTTATCTCACTCGACATTCATTATTCACACTGTTCTGCTGTCTTCCTGCCAGCTTCCATCCATTGACTTCTATCACTTCTAACGCCACATAATAGAAGCGTACAGGCACGACTGCCTCCTGGTGGTCAGAACACTGAACTGCGAGTCATTAAAAAAAACAATAACCAACACAGATATTTTAAGAAAGATAACAAAAGGGATAATGTGATAAAACATACAGTAGCTTCAAAAGGTAAACGTGTGTGTTTCATCCACAAAAACCAGAAGGCGGTTCACTCACTAGAGGCGACTAGCTAGACCGGATCCATCCATGAAATGCAAGTGCGCCAATCTTGCCCGTTAGCCATGTTGTTAGCAAGCGCCGTTGTAATGGTGGTCATTTTGGCAGTTTGTTTTTTGTTTATGAATAAAAGTGTACAGACACGACTGAAATACAAAATAACAGCTCGTATTTTCGAAAGGAAGGCGTCCAAAGTGAATATACACAAATGTAATACCCGCGATGTAAACACTGTGTGTCCTCCACAACACCAGGGGGCAGTATGGCTGCAGTTTGAACGCCACGGATACCGAAAGTCGACCCAACTGCAAAAGTTGAGTGCAAATTTGTGCGGTCTCAACCGAGAATGGTTGCTTTGTCACCGAAGTAACACTATTTTACAACGGTAACACGATTTAATTACGTATTCATTTAACAACAACAATAACAGGCGACTAGCTCGAGTGGATTCAGCCTAATTCGGGAGGTGCGGACGCGCCCCAATCTTGCCCATTAGCCATGTTGTTAGCAAGCATCGTTATAATGGTGGTTTGTTTTTTGTTTATGAATAAAAGTGTACATACACGACTGACATAAAAAATAACAGCTCCTATTTTCGAAAGGAAGGCGTCCAAAGTGAATAATGTCAAAATATACACAAATGTAATGCCCGCGATGTAAACACTGTGTGTCCTCCACAACACCAGGGGGCAGTATGGCTGCAGTTTGGGACGCCACGAATACCGGAAGTCGACCCAACTGCAAAAGTTGAATGCAAATTTGTGCGGTCTTATCCGAGAATGGCTGCTTTGTCACCGAAGTAACACTATTTTACAACGGTAACGCGATTTAATTACGTATTAATTTAACAACAACAATAACAGGCGACTAGCTCGAGTGGATTCAGCCTAATTCGGGAGGTGCGAGCCCGCCAATCTTGCCCGTTAGCCATGTTGTTAGCAAGCGCCATTAAAATGGTGTTTTTTTGTTTATGAATAAAAGTGTACAGACACAACTGACATGAAAAATAACAGCTCCTATTTTCGAAAGAACGGCGCCCAAATTGTATAATGTCAAAATATACACAAATGTAATGCCCGCGATGTAAACACTGTGTGTCCTCCACAACACCAGGGGGCAGTATGGCTGCAGTTTGAGACGCCACGAATACCGGAAGTCGACCCAACTGCAAAAGTTGAATGCAAATTTGTGCGCTCTCAACCGAGAATGGCTGCTTTGTCACCGAAGTAACACTATTTTACAACGGTAACACGATTTAATTACGTATTCATTTAACAACAACAATAACGGGCGACAAGCTCGAGTGGATTCAGCCTAATTCGGGAGGTGCGAAGCGCGCCAATCTTAGCCGTTAGCCATGTTGTTAGCCGACGTTAGCTAGCTCGGCTGTAACTGCTCGCTTGGCCTTTCACCCCCCCCGTTTTTGTGGATGAATCTTAAATGGACGAACTCAAGGAGAACATCCACGGCCAGGACACCAATGTGAAGATGTCCAGCGGAGAAGATGATAAGGTTTGATCATCGTCTGTGCCTTTGACACCCCTCATTTAAACGGACATCATGATAACAATAGTCAACCGAATGTGCACCTGTGTCCTCATCCGTCAGGCGATACGTCCCGCAGGAGGCGATGCCTCAGAGGCGAGCCAGTCCAACAGCGACTTCAGCCACCCCGTCTACAAAGAGATCGCTTTGGCCAACGGCCACATCAACCGCATGACCAGGGACGAGCTCCGCACCAAGTTGGCCGAGCTGAAGCTGGACACCAGGTAGGACCGAGCCCGAGAAGGATGCAGTGTCGTCATCTTCATTCGTCGGACGTCCTGTGCCGGCAGAGGCGTGAAGGACGTGATGAAGAAGAGGCTGAAGAGCTACTACAAGAAGCAGAAGCTGACGCAGTCGGCCGCCGAGGAGGACGCGGCCGACGCCTACTACGACTACATCTGCGTGGTGGACTTCGAGGCCACGTGCGAGGAGGACAACCCTGCCGACTTCCTGCACGAGATCATCGAGTTCCCCGTGGTTCTCATCAGCACGCACACCCTGGAGATCGTGAGAGGACTTTTTTTTTTTCTTGTTTCAAAGCCCAGCGAGCTTCTGCTCACCTTTTTGCTCCTCAGGTGGACACCTTCCAGGAGTACGTCAAACCTGAGCTGAACCCCACGCTGTCGGACTTCTGTGTCAACCTCACAGGAATAACACAGGTGCGTTTATTTCTCCTCGCTGTCCGTGCCTCTGGTGTTAGATACCTAACACTGCTCCGCACAGGACATGGTGGATGCAGCCCACACCTTCCCCGTGGTTCTTCAGCATGTGGTGGCATGGCTGCAGGAGAGGGAGCTGGGCACCAAATATAAATACGCTCTCCTCACTGACGGGTCAGTTCCTACTTTTTTTTTTTTACTCATTTTTGCGTGTGTGTCTTGTCCTGATGACCTTTGACACCAAGTGTTGCGGTGCAGAGCGTGGGACATGAGCAAGTTCCTCAACATCCAGTGTCGCATCAGCCAGATCCGATATCCGCTGTTTGCCAAGAAGTGGATCAACATCCGCAAGTCCTACGGAAACTTCTACAAGGTTTGAAATCTGTCTGACGTTTGATATTGATACAAAAAATGCCGGGAATTGGGATGCTCATAAAAAGCAACACGCAAAACCCTTCATGTTGTCCCCCGATCAACAACAATGAATGGGGGGGGGGGGGGGGGGGGGGGGGGTGACAAAAATAAGCAGGAAATGCACGAGTGTCGATGAAGCAAAAGAGACAAAGTCAAGCTGAAATGACACCGAAATTTTAAACGGCTACATGAGTGATACTTAGCACGATAGCACAAAGTCTTTAGATACTTATGAAAAAGGCTAAAATGCTACTCTGCTAACATTAGCATGTTAGCATGCAACACCCAGCATGGCAGAGCTAAGTGTAATTATGACAATGTCAAAAAAAATGCTACTATGCAAATGTTAGCATGCTAAACCCAGCATGATAGTGCAAGGCGCCTTTGTATTTTAACATTCACAAAAATGGCAAAAAAAATGCTACTATGCTAATAACATTAGCGTTTAAAAAAAAGTTTTGCAAGGTTTGCAAACAAAATTAATTTTTTTAAAATGCTGCTTTTGTGAAATGAAATGGTAGATTTTGTGTGAATTTCCAAGTTTTTTTTGTGTGTCCTGAAGTTGAAAAAAGCATAGTTTCATGAGAATATTTATTTTAATTTGTAAACAAAAACTAAATTTGCATATTTTTTTCAACACTATTTTCATTAATTTGTATTATTATTATTTGAAATCAATGATTTTTTTTTCAGATATCTTTTTTGTTCGCATTTTGGATTTCATATCCTTTTGGAAAAAGAAAAAAATTCTCTCAATAGGCATAGCCTGCATTTATTGTCAATCCGCAAGTGTAGTTCATCTAACGGCCAGCAGAGGGCGACATTGTAGGGGAACCCTGCTACTTGATGTGTACTTCAACCGACCCACATGGCTTCTATTGTGCTGTATTGCAGCAGTTTCCCTGACCTTGTGATTATTTCTATTACTACCATGAACTTATGAACATTATGAACTGCGTCAGCTGTCAATCACAGCATTGACAGCCGCTCTGTGACGTGTGCCTCGTCAGTTGAGGCGTAAAGTGGGCCCAAGCACGGTACGCATGGCCCGGCCCAAGTAAATGTGCGTACACGGTCGTGGCTCGAGCCCCCTCCCCCGCCGCTCACCGGTAACGTGCTCTGTCCCTCGCCCAAGGTCCCGCGCACTCAGACGAAGTTGAGCACCATGCTGGACAAGCTGGGCTTGCAGTACGAAGGCCGCCCTCACTCGGGCCTGGACGACTCGCGCAACATCGCTCGCATCGCGCTGCGCATGCTGCAGGATGGTTGCCAGCTACGCGCCAACGAGCGCATGCACGGCGGCCAGCTGCTGGCCGTGCCCAGCTCGGCGCCGGTGGAGGGAGCGCCACCCCCTCGCTGGCCGGGCAACCGCAAGTAGGGGGGGGGGACACAAACTTTAAACGCTCTTCTCAAGACACCAGCACGGAACATCTTGAGATGGATTCCACACGTGATGCTGCTACATGAGTTTTATGTCCGATGTATTTTAACATAAATAAACCACAAGAGCCAAACTCCCAAAACATGCTTCCATGCCTTTATTGTGTGGTCACAGTCATTCAAAACAAAAGTCATATTCTCATAAAGCGACATGATAGACAACGTATGCCTTTTGTAAATAGTGTCGCGTTTCCTGTGTTAGTACGGCGCCTGTAGCTCCATCCACTCGATATTTAAGGGAAAAGTCAACTCGATGGTTTCTTTTGTGGCAGCGAGGTCCGTCTGGTTCCCGTCACGACGCCCCCGATTCAAAGCCCCTAACTTTATTGACAGCAGCGCCCTACAAGCAGGTGCTGTACAGCGTCACCTTGTAGCTGATCTCCTCCAGGATGCGGCGGGCCATCTCCTCCAGCTCGGCCAGCTCCGCCGCTTTGGCCTCCAGGACGCCCTGGTTGGCCTGGTAGGACGTCTCCAGCTCTGGCAGCACCAACGAAAACATAGTTGAGGAAACAAGAACATCTCCATGTTCTTTTCCTGGTCATGCTCGGACATAATTTCCCTGACAAGGCTGCACGGTGGACTAGTGGGTAGTGCCCAGGCCACACAGCTAGGAGACCCGAGTTTGATTCCACCCTGAGCATCCCTGTGTGCAGTTTGCATGTTCTCCAAATTTATTTTCAACACCCGAAAATCATTAGGCAAAATTAGCTTTAGAAATTAGCAAAATTAGCTTTTATGTTGGACGAGACCCGAGTTCGATTCCACCCTTGGCCATCTCTGTGTGGAGTTTGCATGTTCTCCCCGTGCATGGTTGGGGTTTTCTCCGGGTACTCCGGTTTCCTCCCACATTCCAAAAACATGCTAGGTTAATTGGCCACTCCAAATTGTCCATAGGTATGAATGTGAGTGTGAATGGTTGTTTGTCTATATGTGCCCTGTGATTGGCTGGCCACCAGTCCACGGTGGACCCCGCCTCTCACCCCAAGACAGCTGGGACAGACAACATTCCTGACACCTGATTTCTCATATCATGGCGTTAGAAGCTTTTTTTTCTGGAATATTTGAACTTAGATTACAATGTATTTTAAATGGTACTATTGTACTGTTCATATGTTAGAGTTAGTAGTACTGCTGTTTTTCCCCTTTCTTGGTACTTTAGTAAGTAGGTGAATACGTTTGTAGCATTAGGTGAATTTTTTCTAAATCTTTTTGTGTAATAACATTTGTCAGGCCAGTAAAAAAACATCAGTGGGCTGCAAATGGCCCCTGCTCTGCACTTTGGACACCCCTGATCCATTTATTTGTAGCGGTCAGCCCACCACAAATAAATTGGAGGCGCCCCAAATGGATGCAAATGAGACTACAACATCATCCCCACCGACCTTGTAGCCTCTGCAGCTTGCTGCTGCTCTGAGCCAGGAGCTCCTTGGCCTCCTGCTGCAGCTCGTCCGCTCGTTTCCTGGCCTGCAGCACCGACTCGCCTTTGTCCTCCACCAGGTCCTCCACCTCCTCCAGTTTGTCCTTCACCTCCGTCTCAAACTCCTGCGCACACAAAGTCAGCATCCTACCCTACAAGGGAATGCGGTGTGTTTGCGGGGACCTGCTGGGCCTCGGCGGCGTCCGTCTTGGCCCGCTGGCTGATCCAGTCGGCCGTCTCCGCCAGGCTGTTGACCTCCAGCTCGTTCTGCCGCAGCAGGCCCACCTCGCGCTCCAGCCGGAGCAGCCGGTCGGTCGAGTTGCCCAGCCGCAGCTCCGACTCCGCCGTCTCCGCCTCCACCTGACACACGCCGCCGTGTCAGCGCCGTCTACGCCGCACGCCGCAGCAAACTCACCGAAAGCAGCAGGTCCAGGGTTCCCTTTGTGTTGTTCCGGGCCAGCTGGATGGCGTCCATGGCGACGCTCTGAGCACGCTCCGTCTCATTCAGGGCTGTCCGTAGCGCGTCCGATGTCTCCTTCAGGCTGGACGCCTCCTTACTGGAGGACAAACACGCTCACGTCTCCGATTGGGAAGACGCCGTCCTCCTGTTCTCACCTGGCGGCCTCGGCCCGCCTCAGCAGCTCCTCTGCCGCTCGGATGTCTCGGGCGCTCTGACTGAGGATGGTCTCCACGTTGGTGAGAGCGCCCACCTTCTCCCTGATTTCCATGGTCAGCTCCTGCAGCTTCTCCGTAGACGTGGGCATCTCCAGGGCCAACACCTGATTGGCCACCGCCTCGATCACCGACACGTTGGCCCTGTCGTCTGCAAGATGGCGGCTGAGAGACGCTCGGCTTTGACGAGAAACAGACGAGGTGAGGACTCACTGGTGAGGAGGTCTCGGATGTCCTTGATGAGGCTGCGCAGTTGCTGGTTGCTCTGCTCCACTCGCTCCTTGCTCCGGTTGGACTTCATCAGCACCTCCTCGGCGTTGGCTTTGGCCTCCCTCGCTCGGTTGCTGGCCTCCCAAACCTGCACTCCAACGAAAACAGTCAACGGATCAAGTCCTTCTTCACCAAACGTGGGACTGCGTAGAAGGACTTTATTACCATAATATTAGGAAATTATGACCATAATATTAGGACATTATTACCATAATATCAGGACTTTATTCCCATAATATTCTGATTTTATTCCCATAATATTCTGACTTTATTCCCATAATATCAGGACTTTATTGCCATAACATCCGGACTTTATTCCCATAATATTAGGGCATTATTCCCATAATATTCTGACTTTATTCCCATAATATCAGGACTTTATTCCCATAATATTAGGACATTATTACCATAATATTCTGACTTTATTCACATAATATCAGGACTTTATTCCCATAATATCAGCACTTTATTCCCATAATATCAGGACTTTGTTCCCATAATATTAGGACATTATTACCATAATATTCTGACTTTATTACCATAATATCAGGACTTTATTCCCATAATATTAGGACATTATTACCATAATATTCTGACTATTTCCATAATATCAGCACTTTATTCCCATAATATCAGGACTTTATTCCCATAATATTAGGACATTACTACCATAATATCGGCACTTTATTCCCATATTATTCTGATTTTATTCCCATAATATTAGGGTTTTATTCCCATAATATTAGGGTTTTAGTCCCATAATATTTGGACTGTATTCCCATAATATTCAGATTTTGTTCCCATATTATTCTGAATTTATTTGCCATTATATTTGGACCGTATTCCCATATTATTAGGGTTTTAGTCCCATAACCTAAAACCCGGCCCCCCCTGAGATAAAGCTGGCATCCTCTCACCATCCTGGAGAGCTTGTCCACTTCCTGCATGGCGTCCAGGATTTCCTTATCGAGGTCCTCGGCTGACTTGAGAGCTGTCTGCGAGGCCGCCACGACTCCTTGGCATCCTTTCCTGCCGCACCAGGATGCGCCGCCCTCATCCCGGCATCCCAGGCCGCCGCACGGAGAGCCGGGGCACTCGTCGCCTTCAGCCGCACCGCCGCACGTCTACGGAGCAGGTCGGGAATGAGCGACTGGTCTCGGAGAGGTGGTCTGCTGTTGCTCTTACCTTTTGGCTGAGAGGTGAAAGGTCAAAGGTCTCCAGCTCCTTGTGGAGCTTGTCCATCTTCTGTGCGTTTCTGTGGTGCCTGCGGTCCAAGTCCTTCCGGCTGCCACTCAGCTTGTCTTCCGTCACCTTGCGAAGCGCCGCCGAGCGCTCCGCCGTGTTGCCAGGATCCGCGCTGGAGACGTTGACGCGGATTTCCGCCAGCAGCGACTCCTCGTTGGCCTCGATGATGGTGTCCATGGCACCTGAGGAACACCGGAACAGGAACACGTGAAGCCGTGACGCTGATGCGGTGCTGGCGTGTTCGAGGAAGCATGACGATCACCCTGGAAGTTGGCGTTTTTGGCGTCGTAGACCTGCTGCCTCAGCTCCTGCACGCGGCGCTCCAGCCGCTTCAGCTCCTCCGTGACCTCGTCCACATTGGCATCTGTGGCGTTGGCCTGGTTCTGGAGGTCACTCAACGCCTCCTCAGTGGTGTTGAGTCTCCCGCTCAGGTAGGACATGAGGCCGCTGAAGACAGGAAGTGAGGATTGTAGCCGCGAGCGACACGCACGTACGGACGAACGTGTGCCGACCTACGTCATCTGCTGCGTCAGGTCCTGGATCTCTTCCAGCCTGACGGCGCCGGGATTGTTCTCCACGATGTCCCTGACCGCCTTGGCGTTGGTCTCCAGGCTGCCCACCAAGTCCTTGTAGGGCGCCGTCACGCCGCTGGTCTGCAGCTCCGTCACCTTGGCCTCCAGACGCCGCGTTTGGTTGCTGAGCTCGCCCACCGCCCTGTCCCACGTGGCGAAGCACTCGTGGCAAGGCTGGCAGTCGGGGAAGTCGCCCTGGTAGCCTCTGGCGCACGTGTCGCAGCGCGGGCCCGACACGCCCTCCACGCAGGCGCAGTGGCCGCTGGAGCGATGGCACTGGCCGCTGGAGATGCCCCGCGGGTCGCAGTCGCACGCTGACAAAGGACAACACACAACATGTTGACCCCCCTTCTTGACGCACCCGCCCCCGCCCTCCCACAAGACGAAGCGTCAGAGCTAAAGAATGCAGGCGCTTATTTGGCTGATTTATTGCGCTTCACCGTGCGGGGGGCTCCTCTTCAATCACTGCACTAAAAGGCCAGAGTTCAGCTAGCGCTGGAACCTTCAACCGTCCGGACCAGCCCCCCCCCCAGCATATCCATGGCATGGGCATGGAATCGTCCTTCTTGTGCTGGCTGGGAAAACAAGACAACCCCGGGAGTTCCTGAGAACATCTGCTTCTCATGAAGGGAACACGAGGTCATTCTCCCACCGCAGCCGGAACCTCATCCCACGCTACCGCTCTGCTCCTCTGGGGGGGCCATACCGAGCGCCAAACAAGGAATGGGGGTGTCCAAAGGCAGCAGTTATTGCGTAATAATAAAGTCAAAATAGGAAGAGGGAAATGTTGTAATCTAACTAGAAAAAGTCACAATTTCACAATAAAATTGGAAGATTAGATCACAAAAAGTTATTAAAAGCCAAATATTATGGGCATAAAGTCATAAGTATGTTGAAATAGTTGGAAAAAACAACTTATTAAAGGCCAAATATTATGGGCATAAAGACAGAAGAAAGTCAAAAATAAAATTTTATTTTTGGGAAAATTTGTATGGGGAAAAAGTCATAATATTACTAGAAGAACCTTTGTAAAGATTATTTAAGTTTTAATATTTTGACAAATAAAAGACAGCAAAAATTGACATTAGAATAAATTTAAAATATTCAGAGAAAAAATTATTTTTTTAACAAAAAGTAAAGCAAATTTATGAGAATAAACTAGTAATATTATGATGAAAAATAATATTCCAGCAGCGTAGAGTTTAAATATCAAAGAAAAATTGGAAAGTCATAATATTATGTGAAACAAAACAAAGTTGTAATTTTTGGAAAACTAGTTTTCCAAAAAGTTAGAATATTAATATTAAAAGTTACAATATTATTTGAATAAAGTCAAAATATTAAAAGAAGAAAGTTGAAACAGTTGGAAAGCATTTAGTCATTTTAGTCGCACAAAGTTGAAATATTAAAGATAGTCATAATATTTCAAGAACATTGTTTTGGACACCCCCTGGTCTAATGCCCCACTTCAGCTTTAGTGGCCCCACTAGGGGGCGCAACCTTTGACCGCATTCATTATGACGGAGCTCATCCAATCACATTCATCATATATTCCACTTGTCCTACCGTGGCATTTGACTTCCGGATCCCCCCAGAAGAGCTCCCTGCATTCCCGGCACGTCCTGCCACCGAAACCCGGTTTACAGGAGCAGCGCCCCGTGACCTGGAACCCAGAGAAATGCCGACAGAGACATGTTTAGGAAAACCAGGTTGTTGTGTCCTCGCCACAATGGAGCCTTTGTAGAAGAACATGCGTATCCGGGGGACTTCCTTCCTGTCCTACCAGAACGTGTGTGTGTGTGTGTTTCCAGCCACCCGCCCCCCTCCGCCCAGCCACCAACTCACCTCATGGCAAGAGGAGCTGAAGGAGTGGACCGGGTCGCAGGCGCAGCGCTGGCAGCCCTCCCCGCTCGCCATGTTCCACGTGTCCTCGGCGCAGCGCTCGCAGTTCTGCCCCACCACGTTGGGCAGGCAGGGGCACTGCCCGCTGCGCTGGTCACACTGGCACTCGCCCGGTGCGGAGCAGGCGTGTGGTGCCGTCCCCTCCGGGTGGCACATGCACTCTGCCGGACAAGGAGTGCGCTTACAAGAGCCCGTATTGGTGTTGACGTGTTTACCGCGACGGCACTCACTCCTGCAGCTTTGAGCGGCAGCGTTGCCGTAGTAACCCAGCTTGCAGTCCTGGCAGGCGTAGCCGTCCGTGTGGTGCAGGCACCTGAGGCACGCCCCCGTCCGAGCGTCGCAGGAGCCCGGGTTCTGCATGTCGATGTTGCCGTTGCACTGGCACGCCAGGCAGCGTCCGCCGGGCGACAGAGGGTTCCCGAAGTGGCCCGGGGCGCACTCGTCACACCTGGCCCCTGAAAGGAAGTGACGGCTAACACGGGGGTGTCCAAAGGGCGGCCCGGGGGCCATTGTTTTTTTTTGTTGTATTTTTTTAGGCACATTCAAAGAATATCATTTAACAAGAAAAGTAAATAGAATAAAAACTAATGGAAAAATCAGCAGTAGTTTTAGCAATAAAGTTTCAATCTAACAAGAAAAACTTATGAGAATAATGTAATATTATGAAGAAAAATAATATTATTTTGGTAGCACTTAAAGGAAAAAATACATAATATGAGAAACAAAGAAAACAAAATAGTTGTATTTTTTTGCAAAACTAGGTTGAGGAAAAACTCCAAATATTATGGAAGAAAAAATACTTGTAGCAGTCATATTGTGAGAATAAAGTCAAAATATGAAGAGAAAGAAGTCGTATTCTAACAAGAAAATGAGAAAAATAATGTTATTTTGGTAGCATAGCGTTCAAATACATCTTTAAAATCATAATAAGAGAAACAAAACCAAACTAGGTGTGGGGAAAACAAAATATTAGAGTCATAATAGTACAAGAAAATAGCAGAAATGGCAAAACACGTGTAATGTGATGAAAATGGACGTCAATGATGGTAGTTGTTGTCACGTGTTACCTTTGTAGCCAGGACTGCAGACACACACCAGCTGGTTGGTGGAGTCCGCCATGTAGCAGCTGTCTGCAAACTGCCGTGCACCGCGTGGGCCGTCGGGGCACAGACAGGGGCGACAGTGTCCGCCCGACCCCAGCTCTGGATCACCATGGTAACCATCCAAACACCTGCGAGGTCAGAGTAGATCATACTGAGGAAATGGGCCCAAATGCTTCCCTCCTCTCGTACCTCTCACAGTAGTGTCCGGTGGTCAAGTCCCGGCATCCGTGACACTCTCCGGTCACGGGGTGGCAGACCTCGCTGTGTCCGTTGCACTGGCACGGGCGGCAGTGAGGGAACCCCCAGAATCCCGGCAGGCAGTGAGAACACTGGCGTCCCGTGGCCCCGGGCACACAGGCGCACTGCCCCGTTGCTTCATGGCAGAGGGCGCTCACTGACCCCCGGGGGTCACAGTCGCAGGCTGCGGGCGGGACATTCCGAATGGTTTCCAGACTTCAAGTGGCAGAACCTCTAAAGTCCAGCCTGATACTTACGCCTGCACCCAGCAGGGCTGAAGAGGAAGGTGGCGGGGGCGCAGTGCTCGCAGTTCCTGCCCACCACGTTGGGCCGACAGCGACACTGGCCACCGCTGGGCTCGCACACGGTGCTGATGGAACCTTGGGGATCACACTGGCATGCTGGAAACGGCACGTATCTTCTGCTTAGAGAGCTTTTCCCAGCGTGAAATGTTTGAGGAGGAACGTACGCATGGCTCCTTTGTGCAGCAGTGCCGAGACGCTGAAGATGTAGTCGTTGCAGATGTCCGTCATGGGGCTCTTGACCACGCTCTGGCTGCTCTCCAGGCAGCGGTAGCGCTGGAAGGTGTCCCACGCGCCGTCGCCGTCTGCCCCGTGGAACATGTCCAGCTCCCTGACCCGGGGCATCAGCACCAGCTGCACGGGATGAGGAACCACCACGGCTGAGAAGATGGCCAGGGAAAGTCGGGAAAGTTGAACTTACGGAGTCGATGAGCGTGTACGGGCTCTGCATGTCGCTGTAAGTGGAGTAGAGCGGCAGGCCGAGGCGCACCGTGTAGTTGTGCCCCTTCTCCAAGCACACGGGCCTGGGCAGCAGCACGTGTCTGCAGGAAGCAGGAAGTGTGTGAAGACCACGACGACGATGGAAGTGACATTAGAGTCGGACACTCGGCTGGTTGTTACCTCGAGCCGGGCGGCAGAGAGACATACTGCTTGTCTCCTCCGCTGACGGAACCGCCGCAGTGACCGGAATAGTCGGGAGGGTTGAAGACTGGTCGCTGCACTCGGACGTTGACCTGCTCCCATTGTTCTGGAAGCTACCATCCAGCAGAACATGCGCTACTTCTTCAAGAACTGTGGAACTGTCAAATGTAAGTGGACGATACCTGAGGCTCGTAGCGGATCAGGACATCATAGTCCATGGACTCTGGGATGTTGTTGATGTAGAACTCCAAGTGGGCTCCCTCTGGTACGTTAACAAAACCCATCCCGGTCCACGTGGGGCTGCGGTCCAGAGGGTAAGGTCTTTGGACCACCGTCACGCCCTGACAAAGGAGCGTTTAGTATGATGTTCTTTCATAGACGTCTGATGCGTGTTGGCGCGCTCACGGGCCCGTGGTTGGCGTCCTCGGCCTCGTAGGTGTAGTGGTCCAGAGCGATGAAGTAGAAGCCGGACTCCAGCTGGTCGCAGCGCCGTCCGAACATGTGCTCCCTGCACACGCATTGCCCGGACTGCGGGTCGCAGCTGCGAAGGCGGAACATCAGGAGTTCTTCATTTTTATTCCACCGACTAAGAGGTAGCTTCACAGAACATACTTATTGTTGAGCGCACCGCCCTGGTCGCAGTCACATGGTCTGCACCCATCCATGTCATTGGACAGACCCCAGTGCTGCGGCTGCAGGAAAAACACTCGTGTTGGTCGGAGAAACACACAGCGGTGGGAAGTTACGCACGGGTGACCCCGCCTACCAGACACTGGTCGCAGTTATGTCCGCCGACGAGCCGCTTGCAGAAGCAACGTCCTGACTCGGCATCGCAGGAGTTGCTTCCTGGCAAAGTTCCCAGCGGGCTGCAGGTACAAGCTGCCGGAACGCCAAACATAGTTGGTGTGTATGTGGGATTATCACACTCTCGTGGGATTAATGCGCAAGGGGGGAAATGGTAATTATGACTTTATTCCCATAATATTATGATTTTTCACCCACCTGATTTTCCAAAATTTCCCTATATAATATATATATATATAGTTTATATATATATATATATAGTTTTTAATATTTTAACTCTATGCTACTAAAATGACATTTCCTCCTAACATTACAAATATGCCACTTTTTCATATCAGAATATAACTTTTTTCTATTAATATTTTGACTTTATTCTTGAAAATTATTTGTTGTTTTTTATTTTTGCTGTTTTATTTTTGTTGAATTTTGTAAAAACATTTTCTTCTCGTAATTGGAATTTATTCCCATAATATTTTCACTTTATTTATTGTTTTGTTTTTCATCATATTAACTTTTTTCTTTTAATATTTGGACTTTATTCTTGTAACAGCAGATTTGTCAATTTTTTCTATTGTTTTTTTTTAATGTTTTTTTGATATATGATATTTTTAGAATGCAACACTTAGGTTAGCCCCGAACTAGCGTCTTCAGTTTTGGACAATTGTACCGCCGTTGGTGTTCCCCACTTTGCGTATGGCCAGTTTGTCCTGGCGTATTTCGACCTGTGTGCGTACCCAGGCACCCCGCCGGGCCCTGTCCCAACCCGTAGTGGCCGTGTCGACAGTGGTCACAGCGCTCGCCCTCCACGTTGGCCTTGCAGCGACACTGGCCTGAGATGAGGCCGGAGGCCACGTCGGTCCTGGAGTCGCAAAGCCCCCCCTGCAGGGAGCCGGTCGGGTCGCAGTTACACGCTGTTGAGAAAGTCGGATGAGACGGGAAGTCAAGGAGGAAATTCGGGGTTCCATCTAGGAAAGGACTTACGCTGGCAGACGTTGGGGTCCCTCAGGTCCCGATTGGGGTGCTGGTAGAAGAAAGGCGCGCACTGCTCGCACTGGCGGCCCACCGTGTTGTGCTGACAGTCGTCGCACACGCCCCCGCTCACATTCCCGGTGGTCATGAAGACGGCCATGTCAAAGTGACAGGAAGAGGAGTGCTGGTTACATTCGCACCCTGATGGGAGAGAGGGGGCGGGTTCAGGTTTGTGGTCTTTTATGCCAACACGGAGAAGGTCTCTAGAGATCTCAACAAGTCTCACTCGTGCAAGCGTGCGTGTTGCGGCCCTCGGCGGGCCTCCAGGGGTGGTCGTGGTGGAAGTCCCGACACCGCTCGCAGTTCAGACCCTCGGTGTTGTGGTTGCACACGCAGCGGCCGTGGACCTTCACAACAAACTCGTTAAAGCACACGCCACGACTCAATTGTTGTTGCGCAAGCACGTGTTCCGCCCACCATTCCCTCCGCCCCCGTAGGCGCGCCGTCGATGGGGGCGCACTCAGACGCGTGGCCGTAGCAGAAGCAGTTGCCGCGGACGACCATGTCGTAGAGCGCGTAGTAGTACTTCTCCGTCACCTCCTTGCGTGAGTCCAAAAGGTTGTCACCCAGGGTGTGGAGCTTCAGGAAGTTGACCCGCAGGTTGGTTATCTTCAGCATGTCTGCCACGACACAACGCTTAGATGCCATCTTGTTTTCAGGCGTTTGCGTATGGTTGGTATCTCATGTGTCCTCCACGTACCACCACCTTCTCATGGTGGAGGGGTCGGAGTGCCTGAGTCATATACGTATGCTGTATGCTCCTGGTAGGGTCTCCCTAGCCAAACACTAAGGTACCGTGTCATCTGTGTAACCTTTGACACCGGGAAGTCTGGACTTTCTTACTGAGACACTGCTGCCCCCCCCCCCCCATATCCCAACCAGGATAAGCGGAAGAACATGGATAAATCCATTATCTTCTCGGTTAGCGGATAGCTAAAATACATTTTCGGTTCAGAGTTACGGCGCTTGACAATCTGTGAGCATGTTTTCACGTGGACGGACACGGTTAGTGTGGGGGGGGGGCTTTGTGTACACGGACATATCCGCTTCCACGTGTGAAATTCCTTTCAGCGTACTTCCTGTCTGGCGGCGTTTGCAAGACTGCATTCAGTGGACTCAGCTGCACTGTCGCATCACTTCCTCCAGGAGGACGTGCCCCACGGTCCCAGACCCCAACCCTAATACGCTAACCCTATCCTCCAACCCTAACCCTATGACCTCATCCTAATCATATACCCTAAACCTAACAATATGCCCTAACAGTCTGTCCTGGCCCTATCCCATAACCCTAACTCGAGGTCCTGGCCCTAAACCTATTCCCTAACTTGTACCATCCTAACATTTCCCTAACCTTTAACCCTAACTTTATGTCCTAACCCCAACCCCAACCTCTAACCCTATCACCTAATCCTATCCCCTAATCCTATCTTCTAAGCCTAACAAGGTCAAAAGTCATGTCAGATAGTTTCAGGAAGGTCTTACTTTGGATCCTCAAGCTGTAGGGGTCCTCGATCTCAAAGGCAGGATCCAGAACCCGGAAGATCACCTGGGAGAGAAATAAGGTGAGTGCTCCTGCTTCCTTTTCTTCCATTTTTCACCCCGTGACACAAACTGACCTCTCCCTCGGTGGAAGGTTCGATGTCAGAGTAGCGCGAGTCGCAGATGATGTCATCCACCTTGACCATCGGACCCGGAGACACGCCGGGGAAGGCGGCCTGGCAGTCGTAGGCGAAGTATCGGTACACCTGCCACGTCTTCCCGAAGTCCATGGAACGCTCGATTATCATGGCGGCGGGGCGGAATGTCTGCGTGTGGAAAGGGAGGGGGGGGGGACACAACTTCATAAAAACAGCATTTGGGATGTACGGTGATGTCATTCCAGCTGGATGCTCTCAAACCAACACAGCTCATTCTGGTTTTACTCCTTCCTCGCTTCCCACCGCTCTTCCACATTCCTCCCACACAGCTGCCGTATTTATCTCATGGGACCACCGTACACTTTTGTGTGTGTGTGTGTGTGTGTGGAGGAGGGGCACCTTGAAGGTCATGATGAGGTGTGTGAAGTGGAACTCGGCCTCCAGGTCCAGCTGGATGGTCACGTTCTCCACACCTGCACAAAGGAAACGAAGGGTGACACTTCCTGTCAGACGTGTTCACACGCTGTTGCCGTGTTTTAAATATTTACAGCTCGAGCGCTAAACACACGAGCGTGATTAACGACCACTGGCAAGGAGAGGAGGATTTCATGCACAAACTCCTACGGTATACACCTTAGGTTCACCATGACGCCATTCCACCAAGAACTGCAATGACTGCAGTCATCAGGTTGGCATTTTACACACAAAAAACTGAATATTTAAGATAATAAAGGCATAGTTACACAAAAGTAATCAGAAATATCCAGATATATAAAGTTGTCATTTTGGGAGAAAACACAATTTAAAATCTTTTATAATTCTATCATTTACGATACATTTATCATATGAAAATATCATACTACATATGTAAATAATGATATACTTTCACAAAAATAACCATAAACATTAGAGAAAATAAAAAAATTGTCTTAATTTTACAATTAAAAAAAATACAAAAATGGTAATTTTACTTGAAAAAATACTCCAGATAATACAGGCATAGTAATCATGTTAAGAAATATCAAATTGTATTATATACTGTGAAAATATATATATATATATATATTGGTAGACAAAGTCACGTCTACCAAGAAAAAGTAGTCATGTTGTTAAACGGACACGCTAGCAGTGTGGGACGGGATCCTGTGAGGGAATCAGGAAATCCCAAACTAAAGTACGGCTTCCTGCCGCTTCCCAGTCATCTGCTCTGCTGGCCGCCGATTCTCCGACACATTCCCACCACTCCCTCCCTCCCCTTAAAAAAATCCAGAAGCTTCGGCCATGCTGCCGATGGAGCGGCGGTTCCCATGCGCCAGCAAAGGAATCGGAAAGGGATTGAGCCCTTTGCACCTTGCTGCGCCGCCGCTTGGGGAACAGCTGCTTTTTTACGAGCCGTGTTTATTTGCTGGAATTGAATTCATGCAACTTCCTGTCTGGCCTTTGATACACACGGGACATCACGTCATCAGACCAGGCGCCCTTTGAAGGCCGGTCAGGTGATCACACACACACACCTGTTTCTCACCTGCAAAACAATGGCCCCGCCCACCTGTGGTCTGCAGTCTTCTCATTAGCGAGCTTCTCACGGGAACGCACTCGGCCCTCCCGCCTCCCTCCCCGCACCCTCAACGTGTTTTCTCACCGTTGTCGGACTGCCACCAGGTCTTGAGACGGTTGGGGGCGAAGGTGGTGACCATGTTCTCGATGCCGTGGCTGAGGGGGTTGACGTCCTGGTCGTAGGCGTCCCTGGAGTCGCACTGGAAGCACTTGGTTTCCTCCTGGGGGCGGAGAAAATAACCCGTGAAGACGATACGGCATGTGGCGGCCATGTTGGAAAGGCACAACTGTCTTATAGTCACGGCGGTAACACGTTTGCTGGTTGATAATTGTGCTACAAATTATCGTCAACATTTTCGGAGAACATTTTTTACTTTGTCATTGTTATGAGAGATGTAAATCCCATTTTAACCACTAGATGGTACTCAAGTAGAGCCTACCTGCGTGAGCCACATTAGCTCAACGCAGAACTTTCTTGTTGCCAATCGTATTGAACGGTCGCATTCATGTAGTCTGTGAGCGCACACCATTTTGCACTGTTTTGTTTATATTTACATTCCTCCATTGTTTTTTTCTTTATCAGTCGGTCCATTGTGATGCACTAGGGGGCCTCGGCGTTCAAGCGGCTCCTGAGGAGTCGCATCAATGAACGTGTACTACATCATGTCAGTGGAAACGTAACACTTCCAAATGTGCTGAAACGTGAGAAGAAACCTTCCTCCTCCTCATTTGTGGCGCATTCTTCAACTCTGCACTCATCCCCACCGTCCGTGAGCGTCCATAAGGACGCCCTTTCAGCGGCCGGGGGCCTGTGCACAGCGCTTTTATTGTGGAGGGGAATTTCTGTACTCCCACTCGACGTGACAGACGAGGAGACATTGTGTGGACTTTTATGGTCTCGAACTAAAGGGACTGGCCGGCGAAACACGAATGAATCAACTTCCTCTTACCTCCAGGTGTCCCACAATGCAGAAGGTCTCGGGTTCCTGCAGGCCACAGGTGGACGAGGCGATGAGTTTGTGGGCCCGGCCGATGAGCAGGTCCCCCGTGGCCGGGTAGCAGCTCCCCTCCGTGCACACGTCTGCCATCTCGGGCACCAGCGTCCCAGCGGGACACCACAGCACCGCTAAGGAAGACAACAGCATGGAGAACCAGACTCAAGGTCACATCACACAGATGACCGGGAAGGAAGATCACTTCTGACTAACAGCCAGCATCTGGCTTCCATTAGGAGCCGTGTTGTTGTTGCTGTTGCCTTTTTTGGCACACGAGATGACGTTCCCATCAAAGAGCACTTCATAGTTGGGACGGAAAACATCCCAAACTCACCTAAAGCGGTCCAGAAGTGGATGAGGAGCGACATGTCGGAGCTCTGACAGCCCGTGGAAGAGTGTTGATGACTCCCTGTGAGCTCCTGTGGGAAAGTCAAAGAGGCGGTGGGAGTTTTCCTGGGAAGAGTCAGCCTCATCCCAACAGCGGCTCCTCCCAGACCTCAGCGGGGCACGCCCCCTGCTGGTCAGATTGCACTTAATTGAAAAAACACACTTTGAAACTGCAACAAGCAATGCCTTACAGAAATAATTGTCTACTTTTGGAATGGATAAAAAAACATAACACAGAATATAGTCAACTAATAAATAGGCAGCGTTACATCACTTGGAATTAATATGGAATGCAGTGGATCAGCAATCGCAACCCACATATTCACTGATTTTTTATTATGAATTATTAATACATTTATTAGTGATGACATTTCCAACTTTGTATCAAAAAGAGACTTTTTTATATATTTGCTATTATAGATGATATTGTATTATTGTGAATTTTTCTGATTGTAATTAATTGTCTCACAGACAGTGAAGTAAATAACACAATTATAGATACAGTATATCGAGTATAGATACTGTATGGAGAAGGTGGAGCATCCGTCCCGGTTAGCGTGTTGTTAACACAATTTAGCCTCAATTTTTGCGTCCATTCCCCCTCTTAGCGTATTATACTAAATAACTATCATAATAATTGCATTTTGCCTTGTTTTTTAATGTTTTTTTTGTCCCATCACAAAACGGCCTTCCTTGTTAGCCTCCTATTAGCTAGCTAAACTAAATGGCTAAAGGAAGCGGAAATCAGCGACCTTAAGAAACGTTTGTAAAACAATGAATTCTTAAACCATCCAATCGTGTTTTGGGTCAACATTTTTGGCTTTCTTGAACTGATTTGGTTAACATTCATTTTATTCTGGAAGAAATGAATGATGCTTACCAATGTTCCACTGTATATTTAGAATTATACACGCTAAATATCATCTTCACACGGCGGGAAATGCTAGCATACTTTTTTAAAAACAAGCGGAACTCTAGTTGTCTTCGTCGCGGTTGCTGGTGGGGGCTTTAGTTACACACGGACCGGAAGTAGTGCTAGGTTACACGACCTGACGTGCTGCTCTTTGGTAAGTTTGGAACTTATTTACTTCTGGCAGTAGACGCCGATGTTTGTTATCATGTTATACGGTCGCTGATGTCAATCCGGTGTGACAACTGAATACGAAAAACGTCCATTTGAGTTGACTTGTGTGTTTTAGGCCGTGGTGGGAAATTGCGAGAGCACGACTTTCACTTTGCATGATGGGGCTGAAACACAAATATGTCACCCCGATGTGCTTGGAGTTCATTTAGTGTCGTTTCGACACGAAGCAACGCTACCTATTCCCTTCTATTGACCCATAGAATGTTAAGAACGAGCTTCCTGTCTGCAGATATTCCAAGTACGAACCGGGGAGTGGGGAAGTTGTTTCTCGTCCAAGCTGTCTGCAAAGAATTGAGAAAATGCTGAGAAGGGCTTCAGCACAGGTGGGTTGCAACCTTCTTTGGATTCATCCACAATAGGAATGTAGTGTTTACGTTGAAAGTATCAACATGGCCATACTTAGTCATGACTCTTGCAGGTCTTCAGACAACTGGTGAGGAACAACACCACCGACTCCAGCCTCATCCTGGAGAGATGTAAGTGGAACGAGTGCTATTTATGTGAACATATAGGAAGAAAAAGCTCCAATCCAACATGGTGTCGTCCTTGCAGCAATAAACCGTGTGCAGCTGCTGGGCCGAGTGGGTCAGGACCCCGTGATGAGACAAGTGGAGGGTCGCAACCCTGTCACCATCTTCTCCATGGCAACCAACGAAATGTGGCGCACTGGAGAGAATGAGATGAGCTCATCAGGTAGCTACTAGCAACACCCTAGTAGAGATGTCTTACTTCTATCATTTCTTAATTCTCTTTTAAAACACATTAAAAAGCATAGAAATTCATCATTATATTACAGTAAATATAGATATTTTATTACAATACTCTAACTATTCATTAGAAATCTCACAGTTTTGGAATGTTTAATGTGAGCTACATGTGTTGCTTAACTAAATAGCAAAGTGGTCGTTGTAGTTATCATTCTCACCACTAGAGGAGGCTGTTACTCAACCTGTTCAGGACACAAAGCTTCAGCTATGGTCAAAAGAGCTGAAAAGCACACTACTGTTTGTTTTGTTGTGTTTTTCACCTCCAGGTGACATCAGCCAGAAGACCACTTGGCACCGCGTGTCCATATTTAAGCCCGGTTTGAGGGACGTGGCCTACCAGTACGTCAAGAAAGGGTATGTAATGCCCCCGGAAGTGCTAACGCGCCCCATCGCACCCCATTCAACCATGCGTCTCGCAGGGCCAGGATCCTGGTGGAAGGCAAGCTGGACTACGGCGAGTACGTGGACAAGAACCAAGTGAGACGCCAGGCCACCACCATCATTGCAGGTTTGTAGAAAAACTAACTTTGCACATTCAGGTTTACGCCGACAAAGCTAAAAAGCCGCCCCCCGTTCCTTGTTTTCTCAGACAACATCATCTTCCTGAGTGACAACATTCGTGACAGAACCTGAACGCTTCTTCTTTCAAACAAACTTTATTTTTCTACCTTCTTGTGTTTGTATAATAAAAAAGACTGAGGACGGGACACCACAGAGACAGTTTGCCAAGGCTTTGAAGCAGCACATAGGCGTAGTTAGACTGTGGTGCCTCCAACTGGTGGAAAAAAGTCATGATGTCTCCTAGTACATTTGTGTAATACTTTCTCTTTGCAATGTACATGTCCCAAAGAATGCTACTTTACTAACATTTAGGCACTTATCTGTTGAGGGTTGTCAGAAATGTACAAGTCATTTCAATTTATTCACAATATAGCACTGAGCAAAGCCACAAACCTGTTAAGTGGTAAAACAGTTTATTCACGATAAGGTTGGAAAGTTGTCGTTTAGAGAAAGATTACTTTTGAAGGCGGGCCATCGTCGCTAGTATTCTTGGCCTCCCCTCATTGGCCTGAAGGAAACGTTAAACGCTCTCCTGGTTGGCCAGTTTCTCTGCCCGTCGAAAGTCTTGCTTTTTTGTGTGACCTGATTGGACGATAAATGCGCGTGCGCTTCGCCAGACCGGAACTTGAATTAATAAAGTTTCAGATAGCGAGTTAAGATTTAAATCGTGTTTAGTTTTAATCTATTATTTAAAGCAGAAAGCTTTAACTTTTTTATAACCTAAAGATGAAGTTGAGGACCGCATCTTTTGTGTCATTAACTCAGTCGTCGACGCGGAGGCTTTGGAAGAAGACTTTACATTGAAACCGGAAGTGGTTGAAATATTTGGATTTGAGAGTTGAACAAACATTTGGAAGTCACAAAACAGCGAATACATTCATTGTAAATTAAATCGGAAGTCGTACTTTCAACGCAAACTTTGACAACATACGTTTTAACAGTTTGATGGTTGTTATTTTTGCACTTTCTCGCTTGGCGTCTGACTCCGCCCACACATTCCAGTCAGTCTGGTGGGCGAGGAAGAAGGAGGAGGAGGAGGAGAGAAAAGGAAGGTGAGACAGACGCCAACTGTGTTGATGTCGAAGACGGCAAGAGGAGATAATCAACAAAAAAAACATTCGGACGTTGACGCGTCTTTAACTCACTTTTTGGTGACGAATTCCTGTTAAAAAACACACACACAAAAAGTTACTGCGAACTTTTCTTGTTTGCTGTCGTGCCGGAGGAGGACACAGCGGGGACAGAGGACCATGGAGATCCTGGACTCCACTGAAGCCTTCCTGCATTGGGACCGGAACCTCAGTGAGCTGTCCGAGGCTGCGGACATGGACTGTGCTCTCTACACTAATGTAAGTCCTTACTGGAGTAGCATGATTTGTGTGTGTGTGCGTGTGTGTGTGCCCTGCTCTCCATGCACTAGTAGAGCCTTGAGGTCCAGGGTGCAAGTACCACCCAACTGCACCCCCCCCCTTTTTTTAGGTTTGTTTACTTAAGTGAAAATAGTTTGTAAATAATCAGAACAAGCACCATCTCCTGTCATTTTGTTCATTTTGTTCAGATGCATTTGGCATAAGTCATCCTCTCTTATTTCCTTTTAGAACATGTTTATGGTCATTGTTGAGGAACAAAAGGAGTAAACTAATGAGTACACTGCTCGCCGAATACCTCTCTGACAGTGTCAATCAAAAGTGAGCATGGTTATCTTCGTTAAATGTATTTGATTGGGCGGCTTTCATGGCATTTTACTGACCCAACTCAGTTATTCCAAAGCAAAATGACATCTGCAGGGTTGAAAACATCATTTATTTGTATGGTCTGATCATTTACCTGATTAGATTCCACCAAAAGCTTGCCTAATATACTTTTAAAGAGCTTTCATGCTTATTATGTGGCCTAATGTGCTTAGATTTCACCAAAAGCTTTTCAAATATACTTTTAAAGAGCTTTCATTCTTATTACGCAGCCTAACTTGTGTTTAGATTTCACCAAAAGCTTGCCAAATATACTTTTAAAGAGCTTTCATGCTTATTATGCGGCATAATGTGCTCAGATTTCACCAAAAGCTTGTCAAATATACTTTTAAAGAGATTTCATTCTTATTACACAGCCTAACTTGTGTTTAGATTTCACCAAAAGCTTGCCAAATATACTTTTAAAGAGCTTTGGTGCTTATTGTGCGGCCAAACATGTGCTTAGATTCCACCAAAAGCTTGCCTAATATACTTTTAAAGAGCTTTCATGCTTATTATGCGGCCTAACTTGTGTTTAGATTTCACCAAAAGCTTGTCAAATATACTTTCAAAGAGCTTTCATGGCTTATTATGTGGCCTAACGTGCTTAGATTCCACCAAAAGCTTGCCAAATATACTTTTAAAGAGCTTTAGTGCTTATTTTGCGGCCTAACATGCTTAGATTTCACCAAAAGCTTGTCAAATATACTTTTAAAGAGCTTTCATGCTTATTATGCGGCCAAACATGTGCGTAGATTCCACCAAAAGCTTGCCTAATATACTTTTAAAGAGCTTTCATGCTTATTATGCGGCCTAACTTGTGTTTAGATTCCACCAAAAGCTTGCCAAATATACTTTCAAAGAGCTTTCATGGCTTATTATGCGGCCTAACGTGCTTAGATTCCACCAAAAGCTTGCCAAATATACTTTTAAAGAGCTTTCATGCTTATTATGCGGCCTAACTTGTGTTTAGATTTCACCAAAAGCTTGTCAAATATACTTTTAAAGAGCTTTCACGGCTTATTATGTGGCCTAACGTGCGTAGATTCCACCAAAAGCTTGCCAAATATACTTTTAAAGAGTTTTCATGCTTATTATATTATCACCAACTGCATGTAAAATATAATTTAATAAGACAAAACGGCATCTAGTGATTTGAATATGCAGTTTATTTTCATATTGCACTATAACCACCATCTTATATTTCAGTAAAAGCTAGTAAAATATCATTTTAAAGAGACTTATTACGGGACATACTACAAATATTGTAAACCAAAATGGTGTCTATTGCTTGGAGGACGCAGGTTCTTTTTCCCAACTTATATTTCACCAAAAGCTAGTAAAATATACTCTGAAAGAGCTTTGAGGACTTTGCTTATTTTTCATTAAAAGCTTGTAAAATATCCTTTTAAAGAGCTTTCAGGGCTTTTATGTGAGCTATGGCAGCCTAAAGCTGCTGGACATCTGCTAAATGCATCTCCAAGGATCCAAGGAAATATCCAAGGAATCCAAGGAGGCATCGTCCATCTGTTATGTAAGTGCGAGCGCCAAGGAGCCACTTTGGGCCGGCAAAGGGAAACGTCTGATCCTTGCCCCGTAGAAGCCTCCGGAACCCACTCACACTTAGACCTGCTGCTCCTGACGGGTCCAGACTTGACTGGCGGTCCAGAGGCTACGCTTCCTCCAGCATTCGTCCAATGAGAAGCGGCGCTGCCGGTGCGCACGTTGGCCCCAGCAGCCAAGCGTGAGCAGGGCGTGCATGACGGTAAAATGGAGCGTCGTGTTCCACAAAGAGACCGGCGGGTTTGTTTGCCCTCCTCTCCCGGTGCAGGGTGTGTTGACGCCAGATTCCTGACGACAATGCAAAGCCTCCGCGGCATAAATCCATCCGCTCGTCGAGACGTCACTCCTTGCATCGTGGATCAGGTTCCGCTGGTTCGCAAAACAGGAAGTGACATCATCTCCACTCATGTTGGGGAACCCCTTTGGGCCATTTGTCAGTAAACACGCGTCTTACTGTTAGCTTAAAGCGGGAGTAGCATTCATAATAGCAGTGATTGACGCTGTCAGAGAAGTATTAGCTTCCAGTTAGCATACATTGAAAACTACTTGATGCCGATGCGAGAGCAGCCATGTAAACAAAGCGCGCCATGGGGGGGGGGCAGACAACCGATATGCTCAGAACTCCAACAAAATGGCTTCCGTCGCTCGTTTTTGTCATTTTAAAAAAGCCACAAACAAGACGGATGGTGGAACGTTTAGAGTTCCCACTTTGTTTGGCGGTCCTTGAACGCACCACGGTTACTGTATGTGCTCTGAGTGCACTCCATGCACCCGTCTGGCAGTGAGGAGGTTTGCTGCGCTCCTTTCCAAGAATGTGTGCTCTTACGTAACGCACTCTCCTGCACTACTTCAACGGCGGCGTGTTGGCAAACAGTCGCAGAGTAAACAACGGCGTGACAGTAACACGCCTGTTCTCCGCGGGGCAGGGCATCCTGTTGAGAACGTTGCAAAGACGCCATCGGGGGGGTTTGTTGGTTGTCCTGCTGCTCCCTCCGTGAAGCCCGCAGGCTCACACATGGCGTCCACATGGAAGCGTGTGCGTGTGCATGTGTGTGTGTGCGTATTCCCATTCTGATGCAACGTCTCCTCCCCCCTTCTGGCCGGGAGAAGTGGAGCTTTTGAGTTTGCGGAGAAGGAAGGTGGTAATCATGCGGCGAGAGATGATTATTATGGTCTTCTGAGGAGAAGCTAAATTTGTCTCTCCTTCATATGTCTTCTCCGCCACGCCTTTGTGTGTGTGGTTAGCTCGAAATATCTAATCCCAAAAGGAGCATCGAGTAGAAGACTTTTTCGGCCTAAAGTGGCTTCATCATCATCATCATCATCCAGCGTCAAGCAGCTCGGCGGTGCTGAAGCATCAAAATCTCTCTAGGCAGCAGCAGGACACCTTTTATGGGCGTGCCGCCTCACTTCCTGTCTCCTTCTGCTCCCAGTCTCGTTAACCTTTCACCCCGCCTTTGGCCATCATCCCTGCAGGTTGATCGAGTCGGTTCTTGCCCAACTCAGCGGGAAAAGTCCAGTAAAAACGTCCGCAAGCTGCTTCATTTTCTGTTGCTAGGCAGACTTGTGACCATGGCGGACGAGTCCGGGCGAGTTTGTTTTAGTCTTGTGGAGACATGAAAAGTCTTAGCAGAGGCATTCACTGACCCACTTTCAGTCTTTACTTGTGTGACCCACGTTGAAAACAAGATGGCCGCCAAGAAAGTCTGCAAGCTAACTTCTTAGAAAGCTGCTTAACAAGTTGACATCGACATAGAAACTGTCTTAGCTAGCTAGCTAGCGAGCTAGGAAGTCAGTCGACAAGATGACTCCATAGAAGGAACAATATATACGCTATATCTACCGACCAACTGTGTTGGTTAGCTAGCTAGCAAGATGGCTGCCAAAAAACTACTACTTAAAAAGCTAGTCAACAAGTTGACATCGACCTACAAGCTGTTACTTTGCCAGGTTAGACATAATAAGCCAACAAGATAACTCCACAGAATGAAAGTTAGCGTATATACGTAAGATACATATGTCTACTTAGCACAGCTAGCTAGCTAGCTAGCTAGCAAAATGGCCACCAAGGAAGGTAGTTAGTCCACAAACTCGCGACGTAAAAAGCTAGTTAACAAGTTGATATCTACCTAGAAGCTGTGTTAGTTAGCTAGCTAGAAAGTTAGCCAACAAGATACCAGCAAGATATGTTTACCTAGCAACAGTACTGGCACCCTCAACTCATTTCTTATTGGTCACTGGCATAGCGTAAATAATATGAAATACTTGTATGTAATAATATTCTATTCATAGTATTTAAATCATTGTAAAAAATGCTTATTTTTAACAGAAGTCGATTTTTTCAAATCATAATTTTACAATAATTTGTAGTTATGTACTAGTAAGTAAAGATCGTCTTTTTAAATTATACATTACTTACTACTTATTACTAATATATAAATATTACTAATACAATTACTATCATAGTAACTATTATTACTACTTGCTTAATATTTTATTATATTGTTATTTTGTGATTTTTATGAAGTTTTTTTGTATTCACTTCAACTTTATAGTTATAATATATATAATTACAATTATTTACTATTTTATTTGATTTAAATTTAGATTTTATTACTTTGAAAGATAATTATTTTTATTTTATTAAACTTTATGCTTTTATGTATATAAATATTTAATTTAAATGTATATTTTATTTATATTTTATAATAACACAAATATTTATGTTATAATTTTACATTATTTATTATGTTATTATAATATATACATGCGTGGGTTTTCTCCTGGTACTCCAGTCCAGGGTGTACCCCGCCTCTCGAACCAGGACAGCTGGGATAGGCTCCAGCACGCCCGCGACCCTCATGAGGATAAGAGGTAGAAAATGAATGAAAATGTAACTAATAAAATACTTTAAAAAGTCATGAACTATAACGTTAGGTGATATAAAATAATAAAAATGCTAATGGTCCGTCTTGTAGACTTAACTTTGTGTTTGCTGAGCGGAGGCTATGACTAAACCCGGCTGGCTGGTCGCCATGACGACATGGAAAAAACCTGCGTGAGCTGACCCAATTCTAACAACCCAGTCTCTCCACAGCTGACAGAAACTTCCAACATTTTCACTTCTCGAAAGCCCCGAAACGGCCTTGGCAGAACGTTCAGCCAGGAAGTCGTGCTTAGGACGGCTTTCTCGCTTAAAGCTCAAGAAAATATTCCACGCGTGACGTGAATTCATATTTGACCCATAACAATAACATGCTAGCGTGATAAAATGTCCTCGCTATCAAACTCTGATTGAAAATAGGATTGTGAAGGTTCTTCCTGGTCTGCATGTGGTGAAGTCATCCACTGACGTCTGGTTGCTGTTTGGTGTGTGTGTGTGTGTGTGTGTGTGTGTGTGTGTGTGCATGGAGGAACAATGTGGAACTTTTGGTGAGGCCTGCAGCAAGGGAGGGGGGTATCATTTAGGATCCACACACTTTTCCATGTCTGCATTTTCACTTTAATTCCCGCACACACAGACACACACATGCACGCCAACATGTCACAGTGGCCCAGATAAGCCATGACCTTTGACCTGCCGTGTTATTTGTACACCGTGAGCTTTCGCTTTCACGAGAAAGCAAGACATCTTAACTTTCAACGACAATCATCGATGTCCTGTCCCGCTCCGTCACGCTTCATCGTTGTTCTTCCCGTCTGCCAGACGGCGCCCACGTCTCCATGCGGCGACTAATTGGGCTTTCTCATGAGGTGTCATTATCTGCCTGGGGAGGGAAAGCACTAGATGCAACCAGAGGTATAATCATTGCAGCCCTGGGGGGTGGGAGGGAGGCTTCACTTGCGGATGCTTGCGATCAAACGTGAACGCTCCACGCTCCGAGTCAAAACGGCCTCGCCTTCCTGAGATAAAAGCAGCCTGTGGTTTTGTCCAAGGTTCCTCACGTGAGAAAAGCAGGCCTTTGTGGTTGATTACGATGGCGCTATCTGCAAGCAGCTTGCCACGCTGATGCTTAGTTATGACTGGGTGATCATTATCACCGCTTGTGTACACTCCAGCGTGTCAGAGCGTTCAGATTTCTAGCTGGCTTCCTGACACTGTTGCTAGGCAGAAGTACTGCACATCCCGGTGGTCGTCGTCGTTCCTTCACGCTAACAACGCTAACCCTGCTAACGATGAGTCGGGAGGCCTTTATCTCGACGTGTTTGTCCTTTGGCGTGGGAGCGTGTCATCGCGCCGAGGACACAGTCCGGGGCTAAAGTGCTCGCGTGCGCAAACATTTCCTCTACACCCCCCCCCCCCCCCGCTCAACTTTTTTTCAACTATGAAATAAAGTTGATATTATGACAGAAAGTCATAATTGTGAGATAATAATTCAAAATGACGAGATTTAAAAAATATAAATTTTAAGTTAAAGTTACAAGCTACAAACTCAAATTTTCATATTTTTTTCCATCAGTTAATTATGACAGTGCCTTCCTTCAGTGGTTTCCATACAAAAGGAATTAAAGACTTGGAGGCAGCATTCCTCCTCCACCCCCCCCCCCCCCCCCCAGATCCTCCATTAGCGCTCCAAGCAGACGCGGCACAGCTGGTGGTCACCTTTTATTGAGGAGACCTAATCGCTCATTAAAAAAAACAAAACAAAACAAAAAAACATGCTCACTCGTGGTGACTTTCAGACATCTGATGTTTTTTTTTTTTTTTTGGAGAGAGGCTACGCAGACTAGCGACGTTAGCATGTGGCATCAAATAAGCTTTTTGGTCACCAGGAACAAAGGTGCCTCATTGTTGCGTAGAGTCTCCACTCTAACCAACTGATCCCTCCTGCTACATCTTCTTCTTCCCCGACAGACCAGGTGCGTGTGAGGTGTGCTGGAACAACAGGACGTCCCGTTCTAATGTGTGTTATGGCGCCTTTAAGTCATCTTCATTTTCCTCCCGATGATTGACTCACACCATCCCCAAAGCCTTTTTGTTCCTCACAGATTCCTGCCTCCCACTTTTCCCACTCGGGCTACTGAGGTCGTCTGGGAGGGTGGGGGGGGTGTTCAGATGGGAGGGGTGTCGAGTTACAGTGATCCTGAAATGGCACGCCTGTGTGAGCTGGCCTCACAAAGACGCTACTGTGTGTGTGTGTGTGAGATGTAGGGCAGTGGAGCGGGCCACAGCCCATCACACACACACACACACACACACTCAGGAGAAATAACAGGGAGTGTATGAAGCTGGTGTGCCTGTGTGGTTTGTGGCCTGGTTCTGTTTTTAAGCAGGCAGAGTGGGACCTCTCCCCTTTCCTGTCCTTATACAAAGACGTTATTTTTAAGCACACTCGGGTCAACAACGCCCCACACTGTTGCTTCAACCTCCTGAGCTAAGTGGCCAGGGATGGACGGATGAGGCAGTAACCATGGCAACCAAGTTACCACGGCGATAACTTCTAAGCCTGAAAGTTAGCTCTTGGATATTTGTTTACGTGTCTGAGCTGGATGTTGTGGACCAGATGGTGACTGTCCCACTGGTGGGTCCGTGTGTAAATATTTGTCTTCTTTCTTAAATAGCCTCACAGTGTGCTGCTAGCATCACACACACACACACATACACACACACACTGTAGTTCAATGACTTCCGATGGGCTTTGTTTGGTGTGTTCTTCTCCCGCCATTGTTGCTAGCTCAGCTGACGGATATATACGGATTCCAAATAAAGCCTTGATGCACTGTAAAATATTGTATATACCGACATAAAGAATGTAGAAATACAATTTTACACAAGATACAAAATAATGAATAATGACAATGAACATGAAAGAAATGCATTCGAAGATAAGCACTAGCTTACATAACAAATACCATATACATGCTAGCGGTTAGCCACTTCTATGGCGACTTGAAACACTTCCAAAAACGATCTACATCCCGTTTAATATACCACTTTATCAGATGATGCACAAAAAACACACAAATAACACATTTGTAGGCAAACATTTTGTCGGGCTCAATAAGAAAAGAATCGGCTCATTGTACGGCTTAATAGCAGGAGGCTACTTCCTGACTACGGAAAGCCCGCTTGGACAAAATGGAGGCCAACCACCTTTCCATATGAGGGTAGTATGCGCTGTATTTGAGCAACACGGAGGTCCTTGAGCTGGTGGTGGGGTTCGTACCAGCGCCACCATGTGGCGGTTTTGTTGGAAAAAGTAGTAGCACAATAGGGCGCTTGTTATGACACCTTTTTTGAACGGGAGCCTTTTAGCTTATAAAAGCATGTAAATGAGGACTGATGAAAGACAACACACATGCAAGTACGCCCCCTGGTGGCTGTGATTGTTTACAATTCCTACTTGTTCTCGTTTTGTGCAGCATTTCTCCGAGCTCCTGGACGACCTCTCCCAGGACGCTCTGCTCGGGCAGCTCCTCAGCGACCCCTTCCTTTCCGGCGGGGTGCGAGGAGTTGGCGCGGACGCCATGGAGGGCGAGGACGGGGGCGACCTGTCCCCGTCCTCGCCGCTGCCACCGCATATCACGGCCGAGCACAGTTACTCACTGTGCGGCGACAGCAGGCCGCAGTCGCCGCTGTCGCACCTGACCGGGGAGCACGGCAGCGACGCAGGTGAGGACGCCGCTCCTGTGGATCTTCTTCTTAAAGCACCTCCTCGTAATACTTATTTATTTTATTTAAGAATCCGATGGTGACTCGGCCGAGTGGCCCATGGACCAGGATGAGGCCATGGAGGGCCTCCTGGGCGACGCCCCCGCCTCCCTCCTGCCCACCTTCCCCCTCTCTCTGGGATCCGCTGAGGAGCCCGAAGCCCCCGAGGCCCCCATCATCGCCGTCACTGTGACCCCCACCAGCCCGGCCCAGAGCCCCGTCAGCAGCCTCCACGACAAAAGCATCAAGGTGTGTGATTAAATGTGCACGTGTGGCCATCTTCACGGTAATAATCTTTACGCTGGCAGGTGAAGGAGGAGAGCGTCCTCCCAAAGATCAAACTGGAACCTCACGAAGTGGACCAGTTTCTCAACCTGTCCGCCAAAGGTGAGTTGTAGCTCCTCCACGTATAGCCCCCCATGTTTAGTCCTGACAAGGGTCTGCCCCCCCTCTCCCCTTCAGGTCTGGATCAGATGCCACCCACCCCTCCCAGCTCCCACGGCAGCGACTCGGAGGGCAGCCAGAGCCCCGTGCACGCCCCTCCGAGCCTGTCCCGCCCCACCTCGCCGGCCTGCCCGCCTCCCGCCCAGCCCAGTCTGAAGGCGTCCCCCCGCGGGAGCTCCTCCTCCTCCTTATCCAACTCACCTCTGCTCACCGCCCCCCACGTGAGTGACGCACGCCGCGTGCCTAATCAAGTGGCCCGCTATAGCTGCTTGAAGTTCTGTTGTTTTTGGTTTTAGAAGCTTCAGGGCTCCGGACCACTGATGCTGACTGAAGAGGAGCGCCGCACGCTGGTCGCCGAGGGTTATCCCGTTCCCACCAAGCTGCCGCTCACCAAGGCGGAGGAGAAGGCGCTGAAGAAGATACGCAGGAAGATCAAGAATAAGGTGAAGTTCTCGGAAAACTGCATTTAGTTTTTATTATTAAGTCTTTATTTTAACATATTATCTTCCCTCAGATTTCAGCCCAGGAGAGTCGCAGGAAGAAGAAGGAATACATGGACACCTTGGAGAAGAAGTGGGTCCTTTTATGATCAACTTGACAAAAAGTCTTGTAATGTGCTCTAATTTGGCTTTAGTTGGGTTTTTAAAATCCTTTTTATTGTTGAATGGTTTTGAACCGGGCATCACTCACCTGCAGTACTTCCCTCTGACCACAGGGTGGAGACATGCTCCAACGAAAACTGTGAACTGCGCAGAAAAGTGGAGACACTGGAGTGCACCAACAAGTAAGCAGTACACAGAATACACATACTTAGACATATTGCCATACTAGTAGTACTACTATAGGAAAAGAAAGCAAAATATATATGAAATGAAACCAAAAGTCATTAAATGGGATTTTAACTTTTAACTCTAAAATGACAACACACCAGGGAATTGGCCCTTTTACATTGAAGTACCTGCTGTCACATTCGTGATTGATGAACATCATTTCAATATTGATGAAGTCATTGTTATTTTGGCCATAACCATGCGGTCATACACAGTATGTCTCTTTATGTATGCACTGGACACCACCATTTTTACTGCCATATTTTGGTACTTGGAGCACAGTAAACCTGTTTATGACCTTCTGAATATTATTAGAGCCCTCTTGACATGAAATAACACCCCTATATTCATTATTACACTAGTTTGTCCCTCAAATAGTAGACATAAGAGAAAATAACACGGTTTACAACCTTGTAAATGTGTTTTTTAACATCATTAGAGCCCTCTAGACATGAAATAACACCCCTATAGTCACCTTTACGCTCCTATTTCCCAATATAGTAATACATAGTAAGCAGAGAAAACCTGTGTACAACTTTTTAAATACGTTTTTTTTAACATTATTAAAGCCCTCTTGACATGAAATAACACCCCTATAGTAAATTTACACTCCTATTTCCCAATATAGTAGACGTAGTTAGAGAAAGTAATACATAGTAAGCAGAGAAAATCTGTGTACAACTTTCTAAATATGTTGTTAACATTATTAAAGCCCTCTAAACATGAATGAACATCTTTACAATTCCCTTTGCACTCCTATTACCCAATATCGTCGACGTAAGAGAAAATAAGACGTGTAAAACATGGAAAACCCATTAACAACCTTCTAAACCTTCTAGTGTTAACATTATTAGAACCCAGTAGACAGTAAATAACACCCCCATAGTCACCTTTACCCCCGTTTTGCCCAGTTTCACATGTTAGCATTGGGAGAGTTCCTCGGTGTGTTTCAGAACGTTCTGCTCTGTACAGTACTTCCAGCGTTGGCTATTGTCTCGTTCATGCAACATTACTGACACCTAGTGACCACTATAGAATACTACATATCTACTCAATGTCTTTGAATGCATCTTCTGAATGCCTGTATTACTTTGTTAAGCCGTTTTATGATGATTTATTAATTAGTTTTAGTAAATAGTACAGTAAACCTCGGATATATCGGACTCGGATATATCGGAAATTTGCTCACAACGGACAGATAAAAAAGAACCAATTTTTCTGTCATGCATTTCCAATAAAAATTCATTGCATATATCGGATTTTTTATAACGGATTTCGCCTATTTCGGACAAAATCTCCAGTCCCGTTCCAATGCATTTCCATTAAATTTCCCCTTGCATATATCGGATGGCCGCATCGTGGCGCTCCGATTCGCCGAATCGTGACAGGCCGCTATACGACGTCATTTGCAGCGTTTGCAGCGTTGCCTGCGCGTCCAGGTACATTGGAAACATAGTCAAGGAAGTGCCTTTTTATAACGGATAAAATCCCATTTACGCATATACCGGATATAAATCCGATATATGCGTAAAACGGACATTTTCCGGTATACGCATATAACGGATTTCGCTTATATCGGACAAAACCAGTGGGAACAATTGAATCCGATATATCCGAGGTTTACTGTAATTAAAACCTTCCTTTAAATGGAAGCCAAAATACCTGCAGTCACCACTAGAGGGCGCTTTAGTGCTTTTAGCAGAAGAAACAAAAGGCGGTGGTGCATAATCATGCGGTTGGCCCCAGCAAACACACGCTTTTACTGCGAGGCTGCAGCACAGCTGCTTTTGTGCTCGCCGTCCGAATGCTTAATGGGGCGGCGTGTG
This sequence comes from Doryrhamphus excisus, assembly GCF_030265055.1. NCBI lineage: Eukaryota > Metazoa > Chordata > Actinopteri > Syngnathiformes > Syngnathidae > Doryrhamphus > Doryrhamphus excisus. The sequence goes on from NC_080468.1 coordinate 17,323,056, forward strand.
TGTACCTTGGTGGGCAGTCACATGACAGCAGCGCTCTCAGCGAATGAAAACAACACTCTGGAACATCAATACGCTGGCGACCGTCACTTTAGAGGAGCGTTACAATTTGACACACGTGATGGAAGCTAACGTGTGTGTGTGTGTGTGCGTGTGTGCGTGTGCGTGCACGTTCAGGTCTCTGCTGCAGCAGCTCCAGTCCTTGCAAGCATCACTCTCCGGTAGACTCCCCAAATCGTGCAGAGTGGCGACCACGCAGACGTCATCCTGCCTAATGGTACGAGTCTGAGCGATATTGATGAGGTTATCGACCGGCTCTTATGTCCTCCTCTGACTCCGCCCACTCTCTCCCTTGCTCTCTCTCCCCCCCGGCAGGTGGTGGTGATGTGTTTCGCTCTCTTTCTGGGAAGCTTCTACCCCAGCGGCCTCACCCCGTCCTCCGGCCTCGCCCAGAGTGGCCCGGCCTCCAAACAAATGGCCGTCAAAGAGTCCTACTTGGCCACAGGTCAGCCACAGATACATTTGGACCACCACAAATAAAAAACCAGCATAGACATTTATGATCTTTACATTTGTATTCCCTCAGTCAAGTCCAGAAGTCTCTTGTCCACTTTGGAAGACGAGCCGCCGCACCTCCTGGGCCTGGGCGGCGAGTATCCCGACCACTGGGAGGACACGCCCGCTGTCGTCATGGCAGCATGGCGCCGCTCAGAGCAGCAGAGAGTGTCGCAGGAGCCGAGGCGGGCGGAGACACACCCGCCTTTCAGGAGTAAAAGCAACGACACGCACGCGCCAAAGAACCTGCACAGGTACCAGACACGCTCCGACACCACCCAATCGGCACAAACACTCCCAAGCACCTCAAACTCACCTCTCCGCTACATCGTTAAAGACTGGCAGCTTCTACACGATCGCAATAATTCATGTAATTCATGTTTCGGAAAGACTGGTTCTCAAGAGCACCTATTCTGCCACAACTTTGGACCGCCACAAATAAAATATGGGAATAATTATGGGAAGCACTGGGACCGGAGAGCACCAATCCCGCCACAAATAAATCAACTGCAGTAAACACTGCATCTGCAGAGCACATATTCTGCCACAAGAAAACGTGGACCGCCACAAATAAATGTAAATAAACACTGGGCCTGGAGTGTGCATCTTTCCTGCTACAAAAAATATAGACCGCCACAAATAAATGAATGTATGGGAAAAGCGGGGTCTGGCGAGCACATATTCCGCCACAAGAAAATATGGGCCGCCACAAATAAATGTAAGTAAACACTGGGTCTGGAGTGTACATCGTTCCCGCTACAAAAAATATAGACCGCCACAAATAAATGAATGTATGGGAAAAGCGGGGTCTGGAGAGCACATATTCCGCCACAAGAAAATGTGGACCGCTACAAATAAATGAATGTATGGGAAAAGTGGGGTCTGGAGAGCACATATTCCGCCACAAGAAAATGTGGACCGCCACAAATAAATGAATGTATGGAAAAAGTGGGGTCTGGCGAGCACATATTTCGCCACAAGAAAATGTGGACCGACACAAATAAATGTAAGTAAACACTGGGTCTGGAGTGTACATCGTTCCCGCTACAAAAAATATAGACCGCCACAAATAAATGAATGTATGGGAAAAGCGGGGTCTGGCGAGCACATATTCCGCCACAAGAAAATATGGGCCGCCACAAATAAATGTAAGTAAACACTGGGTCTGGAGTGTACATCGTTCCCGCTACAAAAAATATAGACCGCCACAAATAAATGAATGTATGGGAAAAGCGGGGTCTGGAGAGCACATATTCCGCCACAAGAAAATGTGGACCGCTACAAATAAATGAATGTATGGGAAAAGTGGGGTCTGGAGAGCACATATTCCGCCACAAGAAAATGTGGACCGCCACAAATAAATGAATGTATGGAAAAAGTGGGGTCTGGCGAGCACATATTTCGCCACAAGAAAATGTGGACCGACACAAATAAATGTAAGTAAACACTGGGTCTGGAGTGTACATCGTTCCCGCTACAAAAAATATAGACCGCCACAAATAAATGAATGTATGGGAAAAGCGGGGTCTGGCGAGCACATATTCCGCCACAAGAAAATATGGGCCGCCACAAATAAATGTAAGTAAACACTGGGTCTGGAGTGTACATCGTTCCCGCTACAAAAAATATAGACCGCCACAAATAAATGAATGTATGGGAAAAGCGGGGTCTGGAGAGCACATATTCCGCCACAAGAAAATGTGGACCGCTACAAATAAATGAATGTATGGGGAAAGCGGGGTCTGGAGAGCACATATTCCGCCACAAGAAAATGTGGACCGCCACAAATAAATGTAACTAAACATTGGGTCTGGAGTGTACATCTTTCACGCTACAAAAAATATAGACCGCCACACATAAATTAATGTTTGGGCAAAACGGGGTCTGGAGAGCACATATTCCGCCACAAGAAAATGTGGACCGCCACAAATAAATGTAAGTAAACACTGGGTCTGGAGTGTGCATCTTTCCCGTTACAAAAAATAAAGACCGCCACAAATAAATGAATGTATGGGAAAAGCGGGGTCTGGAAAGCACATATTGCCACAAGAAAATGTGGACCGCCACAAATTAAACACTGGGTCTGGAGTGCACATCTTTCCTGCTACAAAAAATATAGACCGCCACAAATAAATGCATGTATGGGAAAAGCGGGGTCTGGATAGCACATATTCTGCCACAAAATCTTGGACCGCCACAAGTAAATGCCTGTTATTGGTGGACAGTCGCGCACTGGTGGTGGTAAGCTGCGTCTGTCCCGGGGTGTACACAGTGCAGGGTATTTGTGTGTTTGTTGCCATGACAACAAATAATGCTGGTATTGTTCCGCCAGGCCTCTGGAGCAGAGGACGAACGAGAGCCGAAGTAAAACGCTCGCGCTGGAGCGAACCGTCAACGAGACCTCCTGAGGTCTACCCCCACCCAACAAAAGCCCCCCCCCCCCCCCCCATCGCCCTCCCCGGCCTTCGTCTGACAATCGTCTGACTTCTCACTGCTTTTTCTTCTATTCTGTCGCTCCTCAATCAGCCGACAGGAAGTAGTGACAGCACAGCAGAATAAAAGTAAGAAGAGTATAAATGGCGGCGCTCGTGTTGAAGTAAAGCTGCACTGAATATGAGCGTCGTCTTGTGATTAAACGTCAGCGCCGTCAAAGCACACGAGGAGGCTTTTTACAGGGCACTGACTTCAGTATTTATAGACTCGTTTGTTTCCAAAGACTATTGTTCTGTTGTTTTTACGCCATTCCCTTACCTTCTTTTGATACTCGTGCTTTTATTTTCTTATCCTTTTATATATTGTTTGTATGTTCCTAACGTGCCTTATCGCATTCCCCGCGCCGCTTTCAAGCTTAGGGGTTGACCACAGCCAAGTTGGAGCGTGGCCCGCGGTTGACCACAGCATGGGCCGCCACCAGGGGGCGCCTTAAAGTGTTTAAGCGTGTGTAAACTTTATCTTGACTTGCAGCATTCGCAGAAAAACAAACAAAAAAAGATTTTTGTAAATAGAATTCATTTAAAATGTCTAAAATCTCAGTGCCTCATCCTCACGAATCTCCAAAAGATTGAAAGATTAATGCGGGAACGCTGACATTGGAAACGATTAACCGCTGTGACTGAACCCTATCAGGTGGAGAATGTTCTCCGTGTTCTTGTGTGCTTCTGCACCTTGCTTGCAATAAAGTATTTTCCTTAGTGAAAGCATACTTTGAGTCTGGACAATGCTTGACCATGGAACACCAGTGGTATGGGCCATGAGCCCTGAGGAACGCCATAGATTGCTGCATTACACTCCTGAGGGCTTGAACACATTGGTGCCACCTCCTTTGGGGAGGAAGTAGGAGGTCAGAGGTTCGCGTCGAGCTTGGCTGGAAATGAAATGAACTCCATTCTAGGCCGAAAGGAGTCTCATGGTTGTCCTTTTGAGGCGTTCAGGTCCCGAAATAGACCAGCTCATCTGTGAAGTGCGAATCGCCCAAATATCTCTTCACACACACACACACACACACACACACACACACACACACACACACACACACACACACACACACACAGTGTCACGTGGTTGACCGCTGGATGGAAGTGTCCAATTGAAGAAGGACATGACAGGCGGAGCAGCTGCAGTCCTTGAACGCAGCATATGTGTGCTCGTTTGTAGCTCACCCCCTGCCCTACTTTCTGACTGATGATGCTGCACAAAGAAGGAGGAGGAGGAGGAGGAGGAGGAGGAGGAGGAGGAAGAGAGGAATATCCCACAATGCCATGCTCCGTGTCCCTGCGTGGATGGATGCTGCAGAGGCCGAAGAATGGCGTGATCGCCGCCTTCTGTTTGAAAGCCGCTCACAATTTCAACACGACAAAATAAGACACTTCCGGTTTGGTTCGGCGGGATAAATATTTCCGTTATTATCGAGCTATTCGTTGGTACTTTTGTCAAAATCTTACATTCATCGTGAACTATATTCATTTGTCAAAGTTAGCTGGGATAGGCTCCAGCACACACGTTCCCCTCACGGGAACAAGCAGTATAAATAATGTACGGGTAGGAGACAGTAAATATCAATACAAGACCATCAAATGTTTAGAACAGGGCGGACAAACAAGGGATAATCATTATACGACGTCAATCGCTAATAATTTAAACACGGAACGTAACAAAAGTCGGCAAGCGGGGCGTTTGTTTACATAATAAAGCGTTCCGGTAGACGATATGGTTTTATTTTGGAAGGACAAACGCGCTCCCTTTCGCTGGGTTGACGTCACGTGACAGCAGCTGCTCAGAGCTCGTGAGAGCAGCTCGTGCGGCGGACCTGATCCGAGTTAGCTCTCGAGGAGGCTAGCGGCTACACGCTGGAGGACATCGTCCCCGGAGTGTCCCTCTCTGTCCCCGTTCCCTCGACATCCCCTCCCGCGGCCTCGCCGTCTGCGCACCGGGGGCGGCGGGGGGTCCGGCGCGGGGCGAGAGAGCGACCAGCATGGACCCCCGAGCCAAGGAGCGCAGCAGCCCCGCGGCGACCGGGGGCTCGGGCGCGGGGCGGCTCGCCTCCCTCGGAGCCGACGGCGGAGAGTCGGAGTCCGGAGCCGGCTCGGAGGAGGCTGCCGTCGGCTGCTGCAGCGACACGTTCAGCAGCCTGCCCGACATGGAGCAGGAGAGCCTGGAGGAGAAGCTGAGGGGGCTGGCGTTCCGAAAACAGACGTCGTATCGGTGAGTGACAGCTGACGGGATGATTCGGTGATGACGTGAATTTATGGCCGGAGCGCCATGCCGGTCCTTGACATCTTGGCTTTTAATGTGTCTCCTTTGCTGCACCGTCTCAACCCTTCCCGTTGACCACAGCTTGGTGTGTGGGAGCCTGTGGTGGTGGTTGGGGGGGTATACTATTGATTTTTGGACACTGTGTGCACGGTGCATGCGTGCGCATCGTGTTGATCGTGGAAATTCGACACAAACAACAGTTTATGTTGTCACTTTGTAGGAATGTGTGGCATTTATCCATCAACTGGAGACCAGCTAATCCAGGGGCCCCCAACCATCGGGTCGTGGTCCGGTACTGGCCCATAAGCATGCAGAAATACAATGACAATGTATTGTTATCTGACGTCACCTCGGGATCACCAAGTTGTCCAAATACGGTTTTTGCGCTGAATTTGTGAGTCCTGATGTTGGTGGAAATAGGAACTCTCTAGACGTTTACTTACGTAAGGCGCCATTTGGGGGTGCTTAGTATTCATTTAGTGTTTTCATTTGATCACCACTCCAGACCACTTCATGTCAGACTCTCCAAAAGTCTCTTCCCTAGATTTGTCCATGAAACCCGGACCAGATTGAAAACCACTTTACCGAGACTTACCTAGACTTCGGGACTACATTCATGGGTCATAATAATACAGTTTCTGATTGGTGAGACGTTTATTCTCTTTGTAAAAATGCAATAAAGGCACATGGCTCCATTTTTTTGTAGCTTCCAGACCACTTTAGACCAGGTCTAGTTCAAAAACCACTTCCCTTAGACTTCTCGAACCTGGACTGGATTAAATGCCAGACCCTGTCGGCTTCTAATAGCAGAGTTTCTGATCTGTGACCGTGCAATAAAGGCACATTCTCTGTGTTTTTCATCATCTAGCCCACCTTAGACCAGGTCCACTTTGAAAACCACTGTACGTAGACTTCTCAAACCTGGACTGGATTAAACGACAGACCCCGTCTGCTCCTAATAGCAGAGATTCTGATCTGTGACCGTGCAATAAAGGCACATTCTGTGTTTTTTTCGTCATCTAGACCACCTTAGACCAGGTCCACTTTGAAAACCACTGTACGTAGACTTCTCAAACCTGGACTGGATTAAACGACAGACCCCGTCGGCTCCTAATAGCAGAGTTTCTGATCTGTGACCGTACAATAAAGGCACATTCTGTGTTTTTTTTTCGTCATCTAGACCACCTTAGACCAGGTACAGTTTGAAAACCCCTTTACCTTGACTTCTCAAACCTGGACTGGATTCATCAGCAAACCCTAAGATTCATAATAAGACAGTCTGAGATTTGTGAAAACTTTATTCTATTTGTGAAAACCAACCTCCAAACCACCTTAGACCAGGTCCAGTTAAAAAACCATTGTACCTAGACTTCTCACACTTGGACTGGTTTAATCGACAGACCCTCAAGGGTCACAATAGCCCAGTTTGAGATTAGTGAAACCTTTATTCTTTTTGTGAAAATGCCATAAATCCACATTGGTCTGTTTTTTTGAGCATCTAGACCACTTTAGACCAGGTCCACAATTTACTTAGTCTTCTCAAGCCTGGCCTGGATTAACTGACAGACCCTGGAACAGTCTAAGAACAGTCTGATTTGTGAAACCGCAATCAGGACACATTTCTGTGTTTTTTTTTTTTTTCATAATCTTGATCACCCCAGACCACGATCAGTTTGAAAACCACTTCACCTAAACTAGATTCACTTCCAGACTCTTAAAGTTCTCCAAAATACCGTTCCTGATTTGTGAAGCCTCTTTGAAGAATAGCTACTGTAACACTGACTGGCTAGATGTCGGCAACACCGATCCCTCCTGCTACGTCTTCTTATTCTCTGGCAGACCAGGTGTGTTGTATTGTGCTCATGAGCCCAGGTAGGGCCAAATCTATTTATAGATGAATGTACGGGAACCAGTGGTTGGATTCCTATAAAGTCTGTCTGTTTCCTGTCCATCAAGTATGACTGACAGCTCCATAAACAACGACGTCGGCAGCGACAAAGGTCCTCTGAGGATGGAGACGCGAGAACGGCGTGTGTGGTGTTTTCCGAGGCGGCCATGTGGAGGAAATGGCGTTAGCCGGTCAGCGGCGATGGGGCGTAAGAAGGTCGTTTGAAGTGTCCGCCGCCAACACGCCAGTGACCATATGTGGCGAAGTGAAGGAGCTGAGAAATGATGCTGTCCAGCAGCAAATGCGTGTGTGTGTGAAAGGGGGAGGGGCTTATGCCAGCGCGTGTTTATGGCGGTGAGGCACATGTAGAATATCTGTCAGACATTCATCACAATAATGTCCCGCCTTTTATCTATTCTTAGACGCCGCCCCCCCCCCCCCTGCCCCCCTCCTCCTCCAGATGTCTCTGTGTGTGCGTTACATTCAGCCAGTAAAACATTCCACCAATTAGCCACTTAGCTGGTCAGTGTGTTAGTGCACTTCCTGTCTCTGTTAGCGCTGGTCACTGTGAGCAGGCGGGGGGTGGGGGGGGGGGGGGTGTACACTACGTTAGCGTAAGAAGCCTCTTTAGATTTTAGACAATTTGTTATTTGGGCGCCGCAGCCGCATGACAGGATGTAGTAACATTAGCAGCCACCCCGCAAACCGCACGCCACAAAGCAGTCCCGAGAGGGAGGAACTGAATGTTTGACACAGGAGAGTTTCGAGAAGAAATGATGACATTCGCCTTACCCAAGTCGTTATTAGCAATACCTGATGGCCACATGCACACTATGGACCAAAACACTGCTTGTTCTCTTTGCTGTGCACATTTATTAGCATTAGCAAGTCTGGTTTCCTTGCCTACTAAATGAAGTAAAATGTAAATACTGTATAAGGCATTCAGAAGATGCATTCAAAGACATTGTGAAGATAAAACCTGGTCCTAAACAGGTTTTTTTAATGCCATTTGTGTCTTATTTTCTATTATTATGTCTACTATATTTGGTAATAGGATTGTACAGGTGACTATAGGGGTGTTATTTCATGTCTAGAGGGCTTTAAGGTAAAAAAAAAAACATTTGAAACATCATTAACAGGTTTTCTTTGCCTAGTAAGTCTCATGGTCTCTGATTATGTCGACTATATTGGATAATAAAGGTGACTATAGGGGTGTTATTTCACATCTAGAGGGCTTTAAAGTAAAAAAAAAAGTATTTAGAAAATTATAAACCGGTTTTCTTTGCCTACTAAGTCTTATAGTCTCGACTATATTGGGTAATAGGATTGTACAGGTGACTATAGGGGTGTTATTTCACGTCTAGAGGGCTTTAAAGTAAAAAAAAAAAGTATTTAGAAAATTATAAACAGGTTTTCTTTGCCTAGTAAGTCTTATGGTCTCTGATTATGTCGACTATATTGGGTATTGTACAGGTGACTATAGGGGTGTTATTTCACGTCTAGAGGGCTCTGAGGTAAAAAAAAAAGTATTTAGAACATCATAAACAGGTTTTCTTTGCCTAGTAAGTCATGGTCTCTGATTATCTCGACTATATTGGGTAGTAGAGGTGACTATAGGGGTGTTATTTCACATCTAGAGGGCTGTAAGGTAAAAAAAATATATTTAGAACATCATAAACAGGTTTTCTTTGCCTAGTAAGTCATGGTCTCTGATTATGTTGACTATATTGAGTAATAAAGGCAACTATAGGGGTGTTATTTCACGTCTAGAGGACTTTAAAGTAAAAAAAAGTATTTAGAAAATCATAAACAGGTTTTCTTTGCCTAGTAAGTCTCATGGTCTCTGATTATGTCGACTATATTGGGTAATAAAGGCGTCTATGGGGGTGTTATTTCATGTCTTGAAGGCTCTTTTAATGTTAAAAACTCTACCTTAAAGGTCACAAATGGGTTTTCTGTGCTTAATATGTCTTATTTGCCCTCATAATGATTACCGTATTCAGTTAAACCAGTGTAAAGTTGACTGTAGGGCTGTTATTTCATGTCTAGAGGTCTCTAATGATGTTGGAATACATTTTTAGAGGGGTGTAAACAGATTTTCTAGGCCAAATATCTTATTTTTTGTTACTATGTGTGCTATCTTAGATAATAGGAATGTACAGGTGACTATAGGGGTGTTATTTCACATCTAGAGGACTTTAAAGTAAAAAAAAAGTATTTAGAAAATCATAAACACGTTTTCTTTGCCTAGTAAGTCTCATGGTCTCTGATTATGTCGACTATATTGGGTAATATGATTGTACAGGTGACTATAGGGGTGTTATTTCATGTCTAGAGGGCTCTAAGGTAAAAAAAAAGTATTTAGAACATCATAAACAGGTTTTCTTTGCCTAGTAAGTTTCATGGTCTCTGATTATGTCAACTATATTGGGTAATAAAGGTCGACTATGGGGGGGTTATTTCATGTCTTGAAGGCTCTTTTACCGTATTCAGTTAAACCAGTGTAAAGTTGACTGTAGGGCTGTTATTTCATGTCTTGAGGTCTCTAATAATTTTAGAATAAATGTCTAGAGGGGTGTAAACAGATTTTCTAGGCCAAATATCTTATTATTCGTTATTATGTGTGCTATCTTAGATAATAGGAGTGTACAGGTGACTATAGGGGTGTTATTTCAAGTCTAGAGGGCTCTAAGGAAAAAAACAAAACATCATAAACAGGTTTTTTTTGCCTAGTAAGTCTCATGGTGTCTGATTATGTTGACTATATTGGGTAATAGGAGTGTAAAGGTGGCTATAGGGGTGTTGGTTCATGTCTAGAGGGCTCTAATGATGTTGGAAAATGGGCTTAGGACGCTATAAATAGGTTTTCTGTGCTGTAGCTACCAAAATAGGAATCCTGCTTTGATGAAACTCCAGATTACTGTAAAACCAGTAGGAATGTCATGAAGATTTAAGTTTGGTTTTTCCTGTAAAACGTAGACGGGGTTGATCACGGTCTGCTACCTCGGTTCTAAAGTCATGATTCTGGTCGTTTTGGGTAAAGTCAAGGAGAATAGAAGATGCTCTGCATTTCCTGTCGGTGACGTCCAGGAAGAGATGCTCTGATATATTTAGTGTGTCATCTGCGCTCCAGGCTTTTTTTCCCCTCAATCTTTTAATGCTAGCGTTGTTTTCATAGCAACCACGAGCCGGGGTCACCCGCAGCGCGGCGGCCGCCTCCAGGAAGGATTTCCCGACAGAGGAGCCACAGTCATATCAGCGTTGCGTCACCAATAACCTCAGCGCTTCCCTGGGGAAATTACACTCCAAGGTCAAGCAGGTCAACCAGTCCGCCTCCGTCGACTGGCGGCACGCGGCTACGCTAAGCACGCTCGCTCTCCGCGTCCGGCCTGATGTCATCGCCGTGTCACACATGATGACAGACGACGGCCCTTCGCCGCTTAAGTGGTTCCAACGGACGACATCAATAATGAAGCAGCCCCTCCCCGTACGCCCCACGCAGGCTGCTCCGCTGCTCCTGCAGCCAAGTTCAATTCAGCGGAACGCCGGGATCGGCTGGGGAATTGCTAAGCAGATCACCGCGCCGCTTGGCGGTTGGTGTTGCGTGGTAACTTAGCTGATGGGGTCATCTTTTATGAGTGCCGGCTGGGTGTCCTCGGTGGGGTCACGGGTGGGCTGGAGCCTATCCCAGCTGACCAAATAAGGTGGTGAAATATTAGCAGCAGTTGCGTGAACACTAATAGGATTTCTGGCTCATCCCCGGCTCCCTTCTTGGCCTTTTCAGGAGTCCTTGGAAGTGTGTGTGTTATTTTGCCCATAATTCAGTGAGGCGAGGCGTTAAGGGATATCGGCCGACATGGGGGCCCCGCTCCTTATTAGTCGTCTGGCTGCTGGAAGAGGATTTGCCCGCTTTGGGAAAGAAGCTAAAAAAAGAAAAAGGATAAATGGAAAAGTAGAAGTTCCTCATGGAGTGTGTTGATAGAGTTGTGTGTGTTTGAGACTCCGCCGCGTAGCGACACACCAAACACTGGGGGACATCGACCATGCCGCCCTGACGGAAGTGATTAGCGATCATGCATCCATGTTTCAGGCTCCTCATTTGGAAAAAAAAGACCACAGGACAGCGGAATGCTAACATTCACTGGCAGACAGTGAATAAGGTGCGTTCAAAGGTGTGTGCGTGAGGCGTTCAGAGGTACGATGCCATCTTCTGTATGCAGTTGAAAAGTCAAGCTGCATTCACTGGCAGCCCCGTTATCATGTCTTTATGAGCGCCGGTCCACACGTAGCAAATCAAATTGGGGCGATCCACATTTAGAAAATATTTCAATAGTCAAATATTCTATTAATAAATATGAAATATATTTATTGTAATTCATAGATTATATAAAAATATCTTGTAATATATTGTTTTAATATATAATTGCAGTATATTGATTATATTATGCTATAATATTAAATATAATCGGTAATAGGAGTGTAAAGGTGACTATAGGGGTGCTATGTCATGTCTACAGGGCTCTAATAATGCTAAAAACTGTATTTAGCAGGTTGTAAATGGGTTTTCTATGCTTAATATGTCTTATTTTCTCTTATTATGTCGACTATATTGGGTAATAGGAGTGTAAAGGTGACTATAGGGGTGTTATGTCATGTCTACAGGGCTCTAATAATGCTAAAAACTGTATTTAGCAGGTTGTAAATGGGTGTTCTATGCTTAATAGTATGTCTTATTTTCTCTTATTATGTCAACTATATTGGGTAATAGGAGTGTAAAGGAGACTGTAGGGGTGTTATGTCATTCCTACAGGGCTCTAATAACATTATAAACACTCTTTAAAAGCTTGTAAACAGTCTTTCTATACCTAATATACCTTATAGTCTCTTATTATGCCAACTATATTGGGTAATAGGAGTGTAAAGGAGACTATAGGGGTGTTATGTCATGTCTACAGGGCTCTAATATTGTTGAAAATTGTATTTAGCAGGTTGTAAATGGGTTTTCTATGCTCAACATGTCTTATTTTCTCTTATTATGTCAACTATATTGGGTAATAGGAGTGTAAAGGAGACTATAGGGGTGTTATGTCATTCCTACAGGGCTCTAATAACATTATAAACACTCTTTAAAAGCTTGTAAACAGTCTTTCTATGCCTAATATACCTTATAGTCTCTTATTATGCCAACTATATTAGGTAATAGGAGTGTAAAGGTGACTATAGGGGTGTTATGTCATGTCTACAGGGCTCTAATAATGCTAAAAACTGTATTTAGGAGGTTGTAAATGGGTTTTCTATGCTCAACATGTCTTATTTTCTCTTATTATGTCAACTATATTGGGTAATAGGAGTGTAAAGGAGACTATAGGGGTGTTATGTCATTCCTAAAGGGCTCTAATCACATTATAAACGCTCTTTAAAAGCTTGTAAACAGTCTTTCTACGCCTAATATACCTTATAGTCTCTTATTATGCCAACTATATTGGGTAATAGGAGTGTAAAGGTGACTATAGGGGTGTTATGTCATGTCTACAGGGCTCTAATAATGCTAAAACTGTATTTAGGAGGTTGTAAATGGGTTTTCTATGCTTAATATGTCTTACAGTTTCTTATTATGTCTACTATATTGGGTAATAGGAGTGTAAACGTGACTATAGGGGTGTTATGTCATGTCTAGAGAGCTCGTATTTAGGTTGTTGTGATTTTCTATACATAGTATGTCTTATTTTCTCTTATTTTGTGTACTATATTGGCTAGTGGGTGTGTAACGGTGACTATAAAATATATAATATATAAAATATTTAACATAATATTTATGTGGGCTGCACGCGGCCGAGTGCTTAGCGCACAGGCCTCACAGCGGTTAGCATGCAGCCCTCACAGTTTTTTTTTTATGTTTAAGTAAAAATCATGAAAGGTGTTTACACAAAAGCAAAAGCAGTTTAGCATTTTGTTCCCTAACTGTACCCAAAAAAGGACACAACCGTGACCGTCTATTTGTGGCTGCGGTGGCTTTTTCTTGTGGCGGTCCGACGCAAATAGCTGAATGTATGGGAAATGCACGCCGTGGTCCCGCCGGCGACCGGCAGCCATGTTTACTTCCCGTTCTTGTTGTTCATTTGTGCTTTTAAAAATCTCACCCTTCCTTCCAACAAGCCCATCTGTCTCGCCCGGGCTGATAATGAACCTGCGGCGCCGCCCGCTGAGGTGACACTGACTCCATCACTGCAACGCTCCCTCACTTTGTCTCGCTGGAAAATCACTTTATCACACACCGAACACACACACACACACACACACACACACACTGCATGAGCTTTCCTCGTGGCTAAACATGCTCACATCCGAGAATCCTTTTTTTTTTAAACAATCACAGGACTATGATCTATCTGTGGCGGGACATGGGTCTGTCGTAATAACATCATGGTGAAAAAAAAAATGCAAAGCAAAAGAAAAATGTGAAGAATGACGCAATCGCCAACAGGTTTGTAACGCTAGCTTCTCCGCTGCAACTTTGTTTGCACACACACTCTCTTGGCTGCAAACATGCATGCACTGCCTGGATTAACCTTCCACATGCGTGCACGTGTGTGTGCGTGCACGTGTGTGTGTGCGTCCATGAAAGCAGGATTAAGTATGGCGCAGTCAGCACTCGCAAAGATGAAATGGCCACACACACACACACACACGAACACGAACATGCCCCCAGACACACACCTACGTACGTACGTGCACGCAACCTGGTGCAGGGATACACCATAATTAGTGAGACAGCACCTTTATCCCACCGTGTGTGTACGTGTGTGTGTGTGTGTGTCGTTAGCAAATGATGGATTTTATTCAGCAGCTGAGGCAGAGGTTAAAGAGCCAAAACACCGAGAGATCTAATTGGAACTCCCTTGCCGCGTGTGTAGCGTCATGGAGACACGGGTAGGATTTACCATCTTTTTATTGGTAATGGTAATGGTAATGGTAATGGTAATGGTAATGGTAATGGTAATGGTAATGGTAACGGTAATGGTAACGGTAATGGTAACGGTAATGGTAATGGTAATGGTTTTATTTCATATGAACATGCATCAGATTACAATTGAGTGCATCCCATAATCAGTTCCCAGTTCCACATGTCCAAAAGGAGTAGGAAGAAGCAAAGCTTATTAAATCCTACCCCTCCATCTGGTACTTTTACAATCACTAACTGTTACATTTGTTCACTTCCTGCTTTCCTAATATAATTATTTCTTTTTTACTTTATTTTATTAAATTTTTGTATTTATTTTTTGATTTATTGGAACATAAAAAAACACAGTATTGAACAAGAAAACTTAAAAAAAGTCAAAATATGTAATTATATATGAAACATGTAATTTGACAAGCATAAACTTGTAATATAATTAGGGAAAATAATGTCATGTTAGTAGCATAAAGTTGAAATATTAAGACGTTTTAATATTTCATCTCTGTACTACAAACATGACTATATAATATAATGTAATATAATATAATATAATATAATATAATATAATATAATATAATATAATATAATATAATATAATATAATATAATATAATATAATATAATATAATATAATATAATATAATATAATATAATATAATATAATATAATATAAATGTCATGTTAGGAGCATAAAGTTGAAATATTAAGACATTTTAATATTTCATCTCTGTGCTACAAACATGACAATAAATATATAATATAATATAATATAATATAATATAATAATGTCATGTTAGTAGCATAAAGTTGAAATATTAAGACATTTTAATATTTCATCTCTGTGCTACAAACATGACTATAATATAATATAATATAATGTAATATAATATAATATAATATAATATAATATAATAATGTTAGTAGCATAAAGTTGAAATATTAAGACATTTTAATATTTCATCTCTGTGCTACAAACATGACTATAATATAATATAATATAATATAATATAATATAATATAATATAATATAATAATGTTAGTAGCATAAAGTTGAAATATTAAGACATTTTAATATTTCATCTCTGTGCTACAAACATGACAATATAATATAATATAATATAATATAATATAATATAATATAATATAATATAATATAATATAATATAATATAATATAATATAATATAATATAATATAATATAATATAATATAATAATGTCATGTTAGTAGCATAAAGTTGAAATATTAAGACGTTTTAATATTTCATCTCTGTGCTACCAACATGACATTATTTTTTCTTGCCGTTTCACGAGAATGAAGAAACATGACAAGAAAATGTGCGTCATCCCACTAGCATGCTTGGACCAGGCCGCTCCAAAGTCCTCATCAGCTTTGGTGGACATGCTGCTGCGTTTTGGACCGTGGACCTTCTGCAGAAACCTTCAGCTTGAGGTCACCAACCGATGGTCGCACGTTCTCCTTCAGCAGAAGTCATGCTTCCGTTCATCACAGCAGGTCTTCCAGGGCCTGAAGCAGCAAAACCATCACACTACCACCACCGTATTTGACTCTTGCTATGATGCAAGTGAGGCCTGCGGTTCTTTGGATGTTGTTGTGGGGTCTTTTGTGACCTCTTGGAAGAGTCATGGCTGCGCTCTCTCTTTTGGTTTACCACCGGTCCATGTTTTGGTCATTTGTGGATAATGGCTCTCACTGTGTTTGGCTGGAGTCCTAAAGCTTTAGAAATGGCTTTATAGCCTGGAGGGGAAACGTTTGGACTCCCTTGTCCTGTCATCTGTAACGCTGCAGCTTATCTGGCGTCAAAGCTTGCCTCTTATTTTCTTCATGCGTATGGATATCTTTCATATGGTCTTTATGTCCATCTTTTCCGCTGCTTTGCCGTCTGCTTCTATTCTAAGCAGGAGAGGTCACATACAGATGCACCGTGTGAATATGAGGCCTCCTACACACACACACACACACACACACATTAGGAGGAGGCTGGGTGGAGAGAACATCTCTGATTTTCTGCTTGTGTCTCATGACTTCAGAATTCAGATTCATGACAACTTCTCCACTGCAAGGGTGTGTGCAGACATCATGGGAAAATCCTACATGGCACCCCCCCCCCCCCCCCCCCCCACTTGGCAACATTGATCCCTCCTGCTACATCTTCTTGTTCTCTGACAGAGCAATTCACCTAAAAGTGTGTTATGTGAGCAACGCCAACAGCTAGCACCTTATCTAGTTGGGACGGACCGCCACAAGTAAATGCTGTACTGTACTGTATATTATTTTCATCATTCAAAAATGACTTCTAACTCCTCAGTAACTACTCTAGATGTAGGTGCCTTCGTCATACGTTCCTCATCAGTTCCTCAGTAACTACTCTAAATGTATGTGCCTTCGTCATTAGTTCCTCATCAGTTCCTCAGTAACTACTCTAAATGTATGTGCCTTCGTCATTAGTTCTTCGTCAGTTCCTCAGTAACTACTCTAAATGTAGGTGCCTTTCGGCATTAGTTCCTCGTCAGTTCCTCAGTCACTACTCTAAATGTATGTGCCTTCGTCATTAGTTCCTCAATAACTACTCTAAATGTATGTGCCTTTGTCATTAGTTCCTCGTCAGTTCCTCAGTAACTACTCTAAATGTATGTGCCTTCGCCATTAGTTCCTCGTCAGTTCCTCAGTAACTACTCTAAATGTATGTGCCTTCGTCATTAGTTCCTCGTCAGTTCCTCAGTAACTACTCTAAATGTATGTGCCTTTGTCATTAGTTCCTCAATAACTACTCTAAATGTATGTGCCTTCGTCATTAGTTCCTCATTAGTTCCTCAATAACTACTCTAAATGTAGGTTCCCTAGGCATTAGTTCCTCGTCAGTTCCTCAGTAACTACTCTAAATGTATGTGCCTTCGTCATTAGTTCCTCGTTAGTTCCCCAGTCACTACTCTAAATACATATTACTTTAATATGTATGTATGAGAACCAGTGCGGCACCATGATGAGAAGTCTGGTGACTTTTACGGCCAAGTGTCCCCCTTCCTCTCCCAAAGCGTCCAGGTGGTCGTGTCGGCGTCGGAGCACGTTCATGCTGGGCCGCCACGAGCTGGAGGAGCCCGATGCCTCTCCTCCACTGCGAGAGGAAGGCGGTGGGCAGTTGGAGTCCGAGTGGGAGGAAATCATCTTGCTTCGCATCTCATCTGAATTTGACCCACAAGTTGAGTGTGCAAAAAGAGAGAGGTGAGAAAAAAGGAAGGGGGGGGGTAGATTAGGATGGAGCAAGAGAGAGGAGAGAGTTGAAGTGTGAAGGACGGATGAGGAGGAGGAGGAGGAGGAGGAGGAAGAGGAGGACGAGTGGGAAACGAGCCAAGGCCTTCGGGCAAAGCCAAGCCCGCCTACCAATGATCTCTCCTTCACTTCCATCTTCCCTTCTTTTTCTCTTTTTTTTTTTTTTACTCCTCCCACTTTTTCATCTCCCGCTCCTTCCCACCCCCACCTCCTCTTCCTCCGTCTTCATCCACTCCCAGAGGAAAGGAATGTAGGCCAGTGGGGAAGTGAAAGGAAAGGCAGGCGGTCCTGGCAAGGACAATGGCAAACCAAACGTGCACATCATCATCTTGAAAGGGATGCAGAATTCCGAGGAGAAGAAGTGTCGGACTCGGAGAGCAGATTGGAAGCGAAGGATGAGGACGTGAGCAGCGTCCCAATGTCCTCGCCGCAGCGGGATTAGGGATTCCGTGCAGGTTTTATTAAGTAGCGTCTTCCCGCGGCTAACGTGAGCGACCACGGCGATGGACATGAACGTCATGAACGTGCGTCCTTGGCGAGGAGTTCAACCCTGGTGTGCATCAAGTCAGTTGTCAATATAATAATTCCAATTCAGCTTATTTAATATTATTTTTATTATTATTTCAGCCACATTTGATATGCCTGACATGATTTCTTATATAAATAATACATGATGTAATATATAAGTATATATAAGTATACATAAGGAGTACAATCAGGTGACTATGCCACGAATGGGAAAGACGAGGCTTATAAATAGAGGGAGGAAGGCCGGAGAGGAAAGAGGCAGACTTCCTGTACGTAACCCCACACGCTCCAAACCAGGGAAGTTCCACACCTTCCACTTTCAGAGTGCTGCCGTGGTGCCCCCCCCATGCGTCTGCTGTCCTTCCAAGTCACATCTCTTAAGCCCTGACTTTCCCTCCTTCCTCTTAGCCATAAAACAAACGCACTTCCACTTCCTGTGTCCCACAGGACTGCAATGTGCAGTATTTTTATGTCTTATTTTCTCTTATTATGCCTTCTATATTGGGTAATAGGAGTGTGAAGGTGACTGTAGGGGTGTTATATCACATCTAGAGGGCTCTAATAATGTTAAAAAGCGTATTTTGAAGGTTGTAAACAGGTTTTGAATGTCTTATGTTCTCATTATGTCTACTATATTGGGTAATAGGAGTGTAACGGTGACTATAGGGGTGTTATTTTATGTCTAGGGGGCTCTAATAATGTTGAAAAGCGTATCGAGAAGGTTGTAAACAGGTTTTGAATCTCTTATTTTCTGTTAAGTTAACTATATTGGGTAATAGGAGTGTAAAGGTGACTGTAGGGGTGTTATATCACATCTAGAGGGCTCTAATAATGTTAAAAAGCGTATTTTGAAGGTTGTAAACAGGTTTTGAATGTCTTATGTTCTCATTATGTCTGCTATATTGGGTAATAGGAGTGTAAAGGTGACTATAGGGGTGTTATTTTCATGTCTAGAGGGCTCTAATAATGTTGAAAAGCGTACTGACAGGGTTGTAAACAGGTTTTGAATCTTTTATTTTCTGTTATTATGTCAACTATATTGGGTAATAGGAGTGTAAAGGTGACTGTAGGGGTGTTATATCACGTCGAGAGGGCTCTAATAATATGCGTCTGCTGTCCTTCCAAGTACACCTGCCCGCCCGGGGCCGGGAGCCCCCCGTACGTTTGTGCTTGTGCGTGTGGAGGCAGTGATCTAATCAGAGCTGATAGCAACCCCACTGCAGCTGCTCGCCCACACCCACTCCCTGTCACACACACACACTGGCCGTGGACGCTCGGCACTGCAATTAAATATATTATACTCATTACACGTAGCGGCGGGATGTAGCTTGTCTTTAAACAAGGAGGCCGTGCGGTAGAATAAGAACACGTAGCAGGAGGGTGATGGGCGGGTGATGTTGGTGGTGAGCTCCACTTCAAAACAGACACACACACACACTGGCCGTGGACGCTCGGCACTGCAATTAAATATATTATACTCATTACACGTAGCGGCGGGATGTAGCTTGTCTTTAAACAAGGAGGCCGTGTGGTAGAATAAGAACACGTAGCAGGAGGGTGATGAGCGGGTGATGTTGGTGGTGAGCCCCACTTCAAAACAGACACACACATGCACACTCGCAGGCCAACAGGGAGGAAGACGGACAGACAGAAAGGAATGTCGCATCCTTCCACAATACAGGAGAGGAAGTGTGAGGCGGGTCACCATGACACCCTGCCCCGTGTTCTCGTACATGTGTACTTGTACTTCTACACAAACACTAACTACATTTGTGTAGTTTGTGTTGTCGTTAAAGTCAACCAAAAAAATGACCACACAACAGCTGATCACCACAGCGTCAGTGTGTGTGTGTGTGTGTGTGTGTGTGTGTTGATGTCTTCCTGCTATTGTCATTTATGAAATGAGCGTTCCTGTGTGTGTTTTTGTTTTGGCCGGTTAGAGTGGGGGTTGGGGGGCGGGGGGGTTGTGAGGCATCTTTGTATTGTAGGATAACGTAAAGATTACGGTTGGCTTTCCTGTTTACCGCCACGTCAAGGGAGGCTAAGCTAGAAGAACGATGTGTACTACAGCCAGTATTGCTTGTCAGTACAAAAACAAAATGGATGCACTCATTGAGTGGGCCTTTCATTATTAAAAGCGCCGTATCGATCGGTCACAATGTGGATATTGGCCTGTGTGGACTTTGGGTCCCGTGATGACGCAGTACGCATTTACGACGCACGTGTACTGCAAGTATGTCACCAGTGACAACAACATGGCCCTTTGACCCTTGACCCCTGTAGAGCCAATCATTTTTTTTTTGCTAAGGGGTGAGAAGGAACCAGAGGTGCGAGGAAGTCGGTGTGTTGCAACTTTCAAGTCGAGTCCCAAGTGAAACCAAAATGGACTCTAACCAAAGAAAATAATGCAAATGCAATTAATCTGTTCCAGAAGGACGTACTCAAACCAAAACAGACTCTAACCAAAACAAATTTTCCCAAAGAAAATAATGTAAAGCCAATTAATTTGTTCAAGCCGGTCCGACTTGAACAAACACAGCTCTGAAAAGGGAGGACCTATGTGACCTTTGACCTCATTGGGCATGTGGAGTGGGGGGGGGGGTAGACGTGGGCTGGACATGCTAATGTTTCTGATCAACTGTTTTTTTTTCCTTCCTTCGTGAAGGTCTATGCCAGGGGTGGGCAAACTACGGCCCGGGGGCCACATCCGGCCCGCCAAGTGTTTGAATACGGCCCGTCCGTTCTTTCCAAAGTATTTAATTTAAACTCAACATACAACCTGGCATCATGGCCTGAGCCAACCTTTTGATGGTTTTATCAATTTCGTTTTTTGACATGGTCTGTTGTTTACAAGGTGCTCCTGAAAAAAGGGACACAAGCACATAATAATAATAATAATTATTATTATGATTATTAGATTATTATAATAATTATTAGAACTATTATGGTTATTATAATTATTATATTAATGCTAATTATTATATTAATTATATATAATATTATTGTTATATTTGCATATTTTACATAATAATAATATAATAATTATTATTTTAATTTTATTGTAATTATTATAATATTTTATTATTTTTAAAATATTTAAATATAAATATAAAATAATAATAGCAGATTGCATGACAATTTTACAGATACAATAATACCAGGTGGACTGTTACGTGTAAAATATATAGTCTGCCCCCCCCGTAAATTTTGTCATATCAATGCGGCCCGCGAGTCAAAAAGTTTGCCCACCCCTGGACTATGCTCTAGTTTGACCTCTGACGTGACTTTATTCTTGTAAATTTACAACTTTATTTTCTTTTTATTTGCACATTTATTTCTCATAAATTTACGACTGTCACAAATGTAAGACATTTTTCACACCTTTTTTTCCCCCACATAAATTTACGACATTATTTTGTAAGTTTGTGACTTTATTCTAGTAAATGGACTACTTTTTTCCTAATAAATTTACAAACTTTTTTCTTGTAAATGGACTACTTTTTTCTCATAAATTGACAACTTTATTCTTGTAAATTTACAACTTTATTTTTAAAGTTATTTGTTTTCATGAAATTTACGACTTTGTCATAAATGTAAGACATTTTTCACACCAATTTTTCCACATAAATTTACGACTTTATTTTGTAAGTTTGTGACTTTATTCTTGTAAATGGACTACTTTTTTCTCATAAATTGACAACTTTATTCTTGTAAATTTACAACTTAATTTTATTTTATTTGCACATCTGTTTTCATAAATTCATAAACTCATAAAATTCATAAACATTTCATAAACTTTGTCATAAATGTAAGACATTTTTCACACCAATTTTTCCACATAAATTTACTCTATTCTTGTAAATGGACTACTTTTTTCTCATGAATTTACAACTTTATTCTTGTAAATTTAGGACTTTATTTTCAGAAAAATCGACTTTATTCATGTTAATTTACAACTTTATATTTTTTAATTTGCAATTTTTTTTCTCATAAATTTACGACTTTGTCATAAACGTAAGGCATTTTCTTGGAAATTCACACCTTTTTTCCCCACATAAATTTACTACTTTATTTTTGTAAGTTGTGATTTTATTCTTGTGAATGGACTACTTTTTTTCCTCATGAATGTACAACTTTAGGACTTTATTTTCAGAAATATCGACTTTATTCTCATAAATTTACGACTTTTTTTCCTCTGAAATGTATCACTTTTTTTTGTAAATTTCCAGCTTTATTCTCAAAATTTCTGATTATAATTTTCTTCCAACATGGTCCTATTATGCCATTGTAGAAAAAAAAAAAACATGGAGTACACAAAAACCTGTATCAGCCACCTGAAATGCCAGTACTACGGTATTTGAAAAGCAGAAAAAGTTTGCCGGAGACCTCTGTGGCGTCACACCGGCTGCTCGGAGAGTGTGCCCGAAGACAGTGCACCTTGCTGGGCCACAGCTGGTGGCTTCCTCCCCTCTATACTCTGGTTCTCTCTGGTGGTGACAGCAGTGCTTTAGTAGTAGTAGTAGTAGTAGTAGTAGTATTGTCAGGATATTTGATTAGGACACATCAACAGGTACACAGGTATCGTACTGTGAGTTGTGTGGAAGGATCCAGGTACTCTAAGACTGAACGTTGGACGCTGACCACTATCAAAAACCATCACCTTCCCTCGGGGACACAAAGTCCCGGCTCGGGGCGGTGATGAGTCCGTGTTTGTTTTGTGTGTGTTGATATTCGTGGTCTTCCCATCAACAGGTCGCCATGACAGGTCCCGTGTTGAGTTGCGTTATTCTTAGACCCGTCCATGAGATTGGATTGAAAGTTTAAGGTCCTCGTCACCCAAAGCCGCAAAGCCAGCCCCCGGTTCTAAACACAGCTACCTGACACGCCACTCGGCGCCGCGCGGCTCGGGTGTCCGCCGGCTCTCCGGTGTCTTTGACAATTGCTTACCTGAAGGACGGCGTGGTCGCGGGTGAAAGACGGCGGCTGACAGGGGGACACGTGAGTCGGGCCCCTTTATCGAGGAGCGCCATGATCAACGTCAGACGGAGAGGGAGGGTGAACAGAGTCTTCCATCGGCTTCTCGGCCGCAGGTGAGTGACGAGCAGCCGCCGCCTTGCCGGGGAATTGAACCGGCACGCAGAACTCCTTTTTCACAGCACTTTTCAGTGGGAAGCGTGGAAGGAAAGTTCATGCGTTGCCCGCCACCTTTGACGGCAGGAACCGCACCGCTCATCGCAAACGCCGCTCAGATCTGCCTAAAATGGATTTGTGTGAGCCCACACTGGTGCTCCTCCTCCTCCTTTTTCTCCTCCTCCTCCTCCATGATTGTGCTGAAATCACCCGGTGTGCTCCACGAGCCAGAGGATGTTGGCTTCAGTTCCTCCCACTTGCAGCTGCTCGGTCATGCATCACCAAAGCTGCCGTGTGGGGAAAAAAAGTTGGCAACCTTGAAGACTTTCACGGATGACATCATCTTCGCCCGACGTGGGAAGCCCGGCTTCTGAGGGCGCGTTGGCACGCTCATTTCAATATTTCAAAGGCACACACAGCGGATCCTCCGCCAGTATAATTAGCCGATGAGCTGCCGCCGCCGCCGCTGCGCCGTTGCCGTGGCAACGCGGTGCAGCCCGCCTCTGCGGGGAGGCGGAGGAAGCCACGAGGGGGAGGATGGGCAGGAAGAGGAGAAAAGAGGAGATTAGGGGTTTTTTTTGTGTGTGAAAAGTGTAAAAAAAAGAATCATATGGGATGTTATGATTTGCACATTAAACATGGTCTATTTTTAGACGCGTGAACTTGACTGCACTCCAAATATCTCTCAGCTGTGTGTGTGTGTGTGTGTGTGTGTGTGTACACACGCCAGCTTCACGCTCGTTTTTTTATGTCGATTTTAGAAGCCAGCCTTAATTCCCACGATGGCGTCTGCTTTTAGTAGATTAGGACTCACTCAAACATGATGACCGACCATGATGCCCTGTTACTGTGTGTGTGTGTGTGTGTGTGTACACGCGTGTGTGTTTGTGTGGGTGTGTGAGAGAGCAGGTAAAGCGTCATTTCTGGGTCACATCTCTTAAGCCCTGACTTTCCCTCCTTCCTATTAGCCATAAAACAAACGCACTTCCACTTCCTGTGTCCCACAGGACTGCAATGTACAGTATTTTTATGTCTTATTTTCTCTTATTATGCCTACTGTATTGGGTAATAGGAGTGTAACGGTGACTATAGGGGTGTTATTTTCATGTCTAGAGGGCTCTAATAATGTTGAAAAGCGTACTGACAGGGTTGTAAACAGGTTTAGAATCTTTTATTTTCTGTTATTATGTCAACTATATTGGGTAATAGGAGTGTAAAGGTGACTGTAGGGGTGTTATATCATGTCTAGAGGGCTCTAATAATCTTAAAAAGCGTATTTTGAAGGTTGTAAACAGGTATTGAATGTCTTATGTTCTCATTATGTCTACTATATTGGGTAATAGGAGTGTAAAGGTGACTATAGGGGTGTTATAGCATGTCTAGAGGGCTCTAATAATGTTAAAAAGTGTATTGACAAGGTTGTAAACAGGTTTTTAATGTCTTATATTCTCATTATGTCGACTATATTGGGTAATAGGAGTGTAAAGTTGACTATAGGGGTGTTATTTTATGTCTAGAGGGCTCTAATATTGTTGAAAAGCGTATCGACGAGGTTGTAAACTGGTTTTGAATCGCTTATTTTCTGTTAAGTTAACTATTTTGGGTAATAGAACTGTAAAGGTGACTGTAGGGGTGTTATATCACGTCTAGAGGGCTCTAATAATGTTAAAAAGCGTATTTTGAAGGTTGTAAACAGGGTTTGAATGTCTTATGTTCTCATTATGTCTACTATATTGGGTAATAGGATTGTAATGGTGACTATAGGGGTGTTATTTTATGTCTAAGGGGGTCTAATAATGTTGAAAAGCATATTGAGAAGGTTGTAAACAGGTGTTGAATCTCTTATTTTCTGTTAAGTTAACTATATTTGGTAATCGGAGTGTAAAGGGGACTGTAGGGGTGTTATATCACGTCTAGAGGGCTCTAATAATGTTAAAAAGCGTATTTTGAAGGTTGTAAACAGGTTTTGAATGTCTTATGTTCTCATTATGTCTACTATATTGGGTAATAGGAGTGTAAAGTTGACTATAGGGGTGTTATTTCATGTCTAGAGGGCTCTAATGATAAAAAGCGAATCTCTTATTTTCTGTTAAGTTAACTATATTGGGTAATAGGAGTGTAAAGGTGACCATAGGGGTGTTATATCACGTCTCCAGGGCTCTAATAATGTCATGAACCATATTTAAAAGATTGTAAATATGACCTAACGAGAAAAATATTCCATATATGAATAAGAAAATGGACTTTTCAAGTAGCTACTGTAGCTTGTGTAGCGATGGGTTGAGAGTTTTTATGCAGGGATGAAAGTAAGAGAAGTGGGAAGGACGGTTTGGTTATGAATAATAAACACACACTCAGGTGCTTCTAAAGGTAAGTGTTGCATAGATGAAGTCTGATATTAAAAGACGGCATCAGCCAGAAGGTCATGTTGTAAACAAAGGCTGTGGATGCGAGTGTGTGTGTCCAGCGTGGCAGGCGTCCAGCCAGCATACATCCGTGGATTTCTGCCCGTGTCACCCACGCAGTACTATTTTTATCCCAAGAGGTGTGTGTGTGTGTGTGTGTGTGTGTGTGTGTGTGTGTGTGTGTGTGTGTCATCAGGTTACAGAGTGTGTAAACAGACTCCTCTTTGTCCCGTTTGACAATCCTAGACAGGCGGCCACTCAAACTTTCAACCAGGGGTTTTTCATACGTCCACACTTCCTCATGGTGTCGGCCATTTTTTTTTATTATCAGCCTGTGTTATTCTAACATGATAATGTATTATATACAGTAAATGTGTCGCTATAATAATGATGTTTTAGCAGCAAAAACGTGAAAATTAATGAAAAGTGGCGTTTAAAAAATATATCTTATGATAAACAAACATCACAAGGAATAAAGTTGTAATTTTTGTAAAGTAAGGTTGCGTCAAAAGTTACAATGTAACAAGAATAAAGTGAAATATCATGGGAATAAAGTCATAATTATGTAAGAGCATTTACAAAAGGAGTTGAAATGTTGAATTAGTTGGACAATTTTGAAAACAAAATGGAAAAAACGGGAAAAAAGTCAAAAGTCATTTTTGGAAAATAAGATTGCTGAGGAAATTTTTAATTTACAAAAATGAAGTGAAAATAATGGGAGGAAAGTCCAAATTGTGGGAATAATTTTTTTTCTCCAGAAATGAAAATGCCATAATTTTACGAGAATAAAGTCAAAATATTTAGAGAAAATATCATATTCTAATGAGGAAAAGAAGTTGCAATATTATGAGAAAAACTTGTAATATTATGAGACAATATAATGTAATTTTGGTAGCATAACAAAATACAAAATACTCAAGAAAAAAAAGTGTTTCTGAAGAAAAAAAGGAGAAAAAGAAGTGACAGAATTTGTATTCCTTTTGCCTGAGCGAGCGAGCAAGTGACGCATGGCCGTGCAACACGGAGCCAGGCCGCTCGCCGCAAAGTGTTGTGCGGCGTTAATGTGATCAGCAGAGATTAGAAAGCCAGAGCTGGAATTACAGCAATTCATTAGCGGGAAAGAAGAGAGGAAGAGTCAGACTGAGCGATGATTGCTGAGTCATCCTCCGACAGAACGTCTCACCCCAAAGTGCCGCTGGCGGTCTCTCCTGCAAGCTGTTCCCCGTCCCCGGCCTTCCTCCACCGCCGCTACCGCCCTAATGTGCTGACACGGCGTGAATAATTCACTCACATCCCCCCCCCCCATCAAATTCTTGCAGTGATTGTAGGCTGTGGAGATGACTGTGCCCTTTTTTGTGTGTCTTCTTGGGTTGCAGGAAGGCCATCTCTCGTTCCGGGCTGCAGCACCTGGGTCCGCCACAGCCCGCCCTGCCCCCCGCCTCCAACGGGCCCAACAAGGAGCTGAGGACCTACATGGATTGGACGGTCAGACACACACACAGCAGCGGTGTCCTTACTTTTTCCTCCATTGATGGCCATATTGTTGACAAATGAAAGGACGCTATTTCAGCTTTTCCTCTTGTGAATTTTGCTCACTTTATTCCCATAATATTTCAATTTTTTTTCCAAAAATTCCAACTTTATTTCTTTTGGCTTCTTGTAATATTTTGCCTTTTTTAAATTATTTTTTAAAATTATTTTTATTATTATTATAATTTATTATTTACCCACCTAAAATCTTGTCAAATTAGAATAC
The DNA here is from genome assembly GCF_030265055.1 of Doryrhamphus excisus. Taxonomy (NCBI): domain Eukaryota; kingdom Metazoa; phylum Chordata; class Actinopteri; order Syngnathiformes; family Syngnathidae; genus Doryrhamphus; species Doryrhamphus excisus. The sequence goes on from NC_080468.1 coordinate 17,350,314, forward strand.
AACTTTTTTGTCTTAATATTCTGACTTAATTTTTTTAAAATGTTTTTAAGTTTTTCCAACTTTCTTCTTCAAATCTTCATGAATACACTTTTTGTAATATTTTGACTTTATTGACATAATATTATAATTTTTCCTGCATTGTAATTTTCCAGAAATTACTTGAATTATTGTAAAATTACTGAAAAAAAAAAACAAAAAAAAATAATATATATATATATATATATATATATATATATATATATATATATATATATATATATATATATATATATATATATATATATATAATTTTTATATTCTCCCCCGGCGGCACTTTGGACACCCCCGTCTTTAAATGCACAATCATGGCCACCAATGCAGCGTCATGTAACGGGGCTGAGTCACCAAATGACATTTAGCATTTTCATGCCGCCAGCTTTGCTAGCAGACTGCTGTCAGCAACACGTACGCTGCTTTGGGTTCTTTGGTCTTTTTTTCTAGTATTTGAGTGAATTTGCATGCCGTGGAGACTTGCAGCCTGTGGCTTTGAGCGGGTTCTGCTCCTGACTCATCTCACATCAGAGATGGCGAAATGAGCTCCCTGATTAACGCCGCCGCCATCCAGCACTCCAGCACTCAGATGTTCATTTATCATAGCGTTCAACAAGCCGATTGGGCCCTTTTGGAATAAAAACACCCGGCGCTTGCTGGCCCCGGAGTCTTTGTCAGCTGCATGACAATGTCTTCTCCCTCAGCGGTGCCATTTGTGTCCGTAATCACCAGATTACGCCACGGCGGCGGCTAACTGCTGCCAACTTCTTTACAGTGGCTCCAACGTCACAAAGGCACGCTGCTATTTTTAGCCAACTGCGGCATACAGTCACAGCGCAGATGAATCTTCAGAAGACGAAGAGTTGACACTGGGAGTGCAGCAGGCCGGCCAAACGGGAAAAAAAGACTCCCGGGAATCCGGCAGAACGTTTTTGGTTTTCCATCGGGACGTAACAGACGTGTGCCGCGCTCCCCAGGCTGCTCCGTCATGTTTGGCTGATGTAGAGGTGTGTTTTACGCCGTGGTACGGTGCAGGGGCGTCCAAAGTGCGGCCTGGGGGTCAATGCCGACCAACAGCTCATTATTTTTATGGTAAAAATTTTATGAAACTGGTACAGTAAGGATAAGAGGCAATAACATAACATGAAATAAGACATATTAGGAAGAGTTAACCTGTTTACAAGCAGTTTTTAGCATTACTAGAGCCCTCTAGACACGAACCAACATCCCTATAGTCACATTTACACTGCTGTTACCAACATAGTAGACACAATAAGACAAAATAAGTACACTCTTATTACTTCATATCGTCAACATTACAGAAAATAAGGCATATTGGGCATAGTAAACGTGGCTACAACTTTCTAAACATAATTCTTAACATTAGAGCCCTCTAAACAAGAAATACCGCCTTTACACATGTTACCCAATATAGTCGACATAATAAGATAAAATACAACGTATGTATTAGGCAGAGGAAACCTGTTTACAACCTTCTAAATATGCTTTTTAACATTATTAGAGACCCCTAGACATGAAATAACACCCCTATAGTCACCTTTACACCCCCATTACCAAATATAGTAGACATAAGGGAAAATAAGACAAAAAGACACCTATTTACTACCTTCTAAATATACCTTTTAATGTGATTAGAACCCTCTACACATGAAATAACACCCCTATAGTCACTTTAACACTCCTATAACCCAATATAAGAGAAATATAAGAGAATATAAGAGAAAATACCACATATTAGGGAGAGCAAACCTGTATACAACCTTCTAAATATGCTTTTTAACATTATTAGAGACCCCTAGACATGAAATAACACCCCTATAGTCACCTTTACACTCCTATTACCCAATATAGTAGACATAACAAGAGAAAATACCACATATTAGGGAGAGCAAACCTGTTTACAGCCTTCTAAATATTCTTTTTAACATTATTAGAGACCCCTAGACATGAAATAACACCCCTATAGTCACCTTTCCCACTCCTATTACCCAGTATAGTAGACATAACAAGAGAAAATACCACATATTAGGGAGAGCAAACATGTTTACAGCCTTCTAAATATTCTTTTTAACATTATTAGAGACCCCTAGACATGAAATTACACCCCTATAGTCACCTTTACACTCCTATTACCCAATATAGTAGACATAATAAGAGAAAATACCACATATTAGGGAGAGCAAACCTGTTTACAACCTTCTAAATATGCTTTTTAACATTATTAGAGACCCCTAGACATGCAGTAACACCCCTATAGTCACCTGTACATTCAACGATATAATGATATATCGTGTCCATAAAAGTAAATAAAACATATTAGACATGGAGATGAAAATGCAAATATTGAATAGTAAACAAAGCTGCCATTCAGCCTTCAACAATTTGATATGCAGTGAAAAGTAGCGTGATTGGTTGATTGGGATCACATCTGCCACAACCCCCCCCCCCCCGCAGCCCTGACCGCAGGGAATCTTCCTCCACGTCACGGCTGGCCTTTAGCGCTCTGCACGACAATCTAATCAGTGTAGCCATGGCTGGCTAATGACACATCAGGGATGCTCTCTGTCGTATGTTTGTAGGAAAGGTGGCCTCCCGATCGAGAGCAGCAATTACGTGCTTGACACGCTTATCCACCGCCACGTGGGCCGGCGTTTTGGCGTGAATGATATCATCCCCCTCCTCCTCCTCATCATCTAACCTCACGTTCCCTCCTCTGCAGGAGAACGCCATGAACGGAGATCACCTGTGGATGGAGACCAGCTGCTCGGGAGAGCTGTGCTACCTGGGAGAGGACGCCTGCCTTCTGAAGGCCGCGGTGAGTCGCGGACGCCGCCTCCATCCAATAAATCCCTTTGAGTCTAATTCTTCTAACGACTCGCCGGTGCTAAGAAATGTTAGCCTGTCTAAACAAATGCAGACTGTGCTCTCGCTGACTGTAATTACATGAATATTCCATCTGCACTTCTTGGCCACTTGAAAGGACGCCGCAACCTTGTGTTGTCACGTTTGAGATAAACAGGCGTGTTTTCTTCTTGGAATCTTGAAATATTCTACCTATGAAAATGGATAAAAATTTGACTACGCTAATGTTAGCATGATAGCAATGTTAACATGCTAACATTAGCATGCTAACACCTAGCGAAATGGTGGTAAGCGCTTATATAAGAGTCTACCTATAAAAACTAATAAAAATGCTACTGTGCTAATGTTAGCATGCTCACAATGCTAACATTAGCATTGTAAGTGCTTATATAAAAACAATGTTAATGCTAATGTTAGTTAATGTTAGCATGCTAACATTAGCATGATAACACCTAGCATAATGGTGGTAAGTGTCTACCTATGAAAACATATAAAATGCTACTGTGCTAATGTTAGCATGCTCACAATGCTAACATTAGCATGCTAACACCTAGCATAACGGTGCTAAGTGTTAATATATGTGTTTCGCTATGAAAAGGCTAGAAATGCTGCTATGCTAAAGCTAGCACATTAGCAATGTTAACATGCTAATGCTACCATGGTAGCACCTAGCATAACAGTGCTAAGTGTTAATATATGTGTTTCGCTATGAAACGGCTGGAAATGCTGCTATGCTAATGCTAGCACATTAACAATGTTAACATGCTAATGCTACCATGGTAGCACCTAGCATAACAGCGCTAAGTGTTAATATATGTGTTTCGCTATGAAAAGGCTAGAAATGCTGCTATGCTAAAGCTAGCACATTAGCAATGTTAACATGCTAATGCTACCATGGTAGCACCTAGCATAACGGTGCTAAGTGTTAATATATGTGTTTCGCTATGAAAAGGCTAGAAATGCTGCTATGCTAATGCTAGCACAGCAATGTTAACATGCTAATGCTACCATGCTAGCACCTAGTATAACGGTGCTAAGTGTTAATATATGTGTTTCGCTATGAAAAGGCTAGAAATGCTGCTATGCTAATGCTAGCACATTAGCAATGTTAACAAAAACAGCAGATTTTGACCAAAAACCGGAGCAAATTCTGCAACCTGTGTGTTTCTGCTTGAAGAAGTCGGCCCCCAGGAAGAAGTGCGCCGCCTGCAAGATCGTGGTTCACACGGGCTGCATGGAACACCTGGAGAAGGTAGCGCAGGAGCGCAGGAACGCAGACCGTGACAGAGGAGTCAGCGCCACGGAATGACTTCTTCTTTCTTCTTCTCCATTCAGATCAACTTCAGATGCAAGCCGACGTTCAGAGAGGGGGGGTCACGCTGCCTCCGAGAGGTAAGTGGGTGTGGATTCACGTTGCCAACGTGTGACAGAAGAGTGACTGTGTTTGCCCTCCGCCCCACCACAGCAGAACGTGCTGAGACACCACTGGGTGCACAGGAGGCGCCAGGAGGGCAAGTGCAAACAGTGCGGAAAGGTTGGTACCCGATGGCTGCCGTGGCGCCATCGTCTTATTCCCGAGTGTACGACATGAACGTATGGTCAACGCCGACTGTGGCCTTCTTGTGCAGAGCTTCCAACAGAAGTTTTTCCACAGTAAAGAAATCATCGCCATCAGCTGTTCCTGGTGTAAACAGGCTGTAAGTCGCACACAATACACTTTTCACTCATCTATACTATGAATGAGTCCATATTATGTCTTATTTATGTTTTATTTACTCTTATTATGTCTATTGTATTGGACAATAAGGATGTAAAGGTGACCATGGGGGTGTTATTCCATGTCTACAGGGCTCTAATCATGTTAAAAACCACATTAAAACGGTCATAAGCAGGTTTTTTTATGTCTTTTATGTCTTATTTAATGTTATTGTGGACGCTAAATTGGTTAAAACGAGTGTAAAGGAGACTATAGGGGTGTTATTTCATGTTAATGGGGCTTTAATAATGTTAAAAATCATGTGGAGAAGGCCATAAACAGCTGTTCTCTTAATGTGACTGCTATATTGGTGACAATGAGTGTAAAGGAGACTATAGGGGTGTTATCTCATGTTTAGAGGCCTCTAATAATGTTAAAAAAACATATTTATTAGGTTTCAAACAGGTTTTCTATGTCTTATATATCTTATTTTCTGTCATTATAACTACTATATTGGTTAAAACGAGTGTAAAGGAGACTATAGGGGTGTTATTTCCTGTTTAGATGCCTCTAATAATGTTAAAAACCATATGGAGAAGGTGGTAAACAGCTTTTCTCTTATTGTGACTACTATATTGGTGAAAATGAGTGCAAAGGAGACTGTAGGGGTGTTATTTCATGTTTAGAGGCCTCTAATAATATTAAAAACCATATTTATTAGGTTCTAAACAGGTTTTCTATGTCTTATATATCTTATTTTTTGTCATTATGTCTACTATATTGGTTAAAACGAGTGTAAAGGAGACTATAGGGGTGTTATTTCATGTTTAGAGGCCTCTAATAATGTTAAAAAACATATTTATTAGGTTTCAAACAGTTTTTCTATGTCTTATATATCTTATTTTCTGTCATTATGTCTACTATATTGGTTAAAATGAGTGTAAAGGAGACTATAGGGGTGTTATTTCATGTTTAGAGGCCTCTAATCATGTTATAAAGCATATTTATTAGGTTTTACTGGATTACTTTCATCCTCATTGTTGCTAAAATGAGCAACCGGAGCATTTGCTGTGTTGCAGTTCCACAACAAGGTGACGTGTTTCATGCTGCACCAGATCGAGGAGCCGTGTTCACTGGGGGCGCACGCCGGCGTCATCGTACCGCCGTCGTGGATCATCAAAGTCCGGAAACCACAGGTGCACAAACATGCACAACCAGAACCTAGCATCACCAAGGCGGGACAGTGACAGTGAACTAACCACTACAGTCATTGTATGTGTGTGTGTGTGTGTGTGTGTGTGTGTGTGTGTGTGTGTGTGTGTGTGTGTGTGTAGAACTCCCTGAAGAACTCGGCCAGGAGGAAAAAGCGGACATCGTTCAAGCGCAGGACCAGCAAGAAGGGACTGGACGTAAGTGCCAAGATGACACACGACGAGACGAGGCCGACTTGTCCTCCCGTCTGTCTTCTCTTTCCTCCTAGGAGTCCAAATGGCGGCCCTTCATGCTGAAGCCCCTCCCCTCCCCCCTCATGAAGCCCATCCTGGTCTTTGTCAACCCCAAGAGTGGAGGCAACCAGGTCTGCGTCCGCTTTCATCCTCATCTCACTAGCATAGCCATGTTCTTTGTTCGCCATCACAGCCTAGATTATCATCTTTTTCATCATGAATGGAGTCTTATTTACTGATGTTATGTCTACTATGTTGGGTAATAGCATTACGTCATCTCTACAGGGCTCTGATAATGTTAAAAAGCACATTTAGAAGGTATTTCTATGGCATTTATATGTCTTATTTTCTCTTATTGTGTCTACTACATTGGTTAACAGGAGTGTAAAGGACTATAGGGGTGTTATTTCATGTCTAAAAGGCTCTAATCATCTTAAAAACTGTATTTAGAATGTCATTAACAGGTTTTCCATGCTTAGTATGTCTTATTTTTCTCGTATTATTTCTACGATATTAGTCAATATGAATATAGGTGACTATAGGGGTGTTAATATCATGTCTAAAAGGCTCTAATCATCTTAAAAACTGTATTTAGAATGGTCGTGAACAGGTTTTCCATGCTGAATATGTCTTATTTTCTCTAATTATTTCTACAATATTAGTCAATATGAGTATAGGTGACTATAGGGGTGTTATGTCATGTCTAAAAGGCTCTAATAAGCTTAAAAACTGCTATTAGAAGGTCGTGAACTGGTTTTCTATGCTTAATGTGTCTTATTTTCTCTTATTATGGCTACGATATTAGTCTATATGAGAATAGGTGACTCTAGGGGTGTTATTTCATATCTAAAAGGCTCTAATTATGTTAAAAACTGTATTTAGAAGATTGTAAACAGGTTTGCTATGCCTTATATGTCTTATTATGTCTACTATATTGGTTAAAACGAGTGTAAAGGAGACTATAGGGGTGTTATTTCATGTTTAGAGGCCTCTAATAATGTTAAAAAACATATTTATTAGGTTGTAAACAGGTTTTCTATGTCTTATATATCTTATTTTCTGTCATTATGTCTACTATATTGGTTAAAACGAGTGTAAAGGAGACTATAGGGGTGTTATTTCATGTTTAGAGGCCTCTAATCATGTTAAAAAACATATTAGGTTTCAAACAGGTTTTCTATGTCTTATATATCTTATTTTCTCTTATTATGTCTACCACATCGTCAATAAGAGTGTGAATGTGACTATAGGGGTGTTATTCCATGGCTAGAGGGCTCTAATTGTGTTAAAAACTGTGTTTAGAATGTCGTAAACAGGTTTGCTATGCCTTATATGTGTCATTTTGGCTTATTATGTCTACCATATCGTTAATAAGAGTGTGAATGTGACTATAGGGGTGTTATTTCATGTCTAAAAGGCTTTAATCATCTTAAAAACTGTATTTATAAGGTCGTAAACAGGTTTGCTATGTCTTATTTGTGTTATTTTGTCTTATTATGTCTACCATATCAGTCAATAAGAGTGTGAATGTGACTATAGGGGTGTTATTCCATGGCTAGAGGGCTCTAATTGTGTTAAAAACTGTGTTTAGAATGTCGTAAACAGGTTTGCTATGCCTTATATGTGTTATTTTGTCTTATTATGTCTACCATATCAGTCAGTAAGAGTGTAAATGTGAATATAGGGGTGTTATTCCATGTCTTATTTTGTCTTAATATGTGTTATTTTCTCATATTATGGCTACTATATTGGTCAAAAGAGTGCTTATGTGGAGAATGGATGGATGATAGATGACAATGACAGTTAAAGTACGTCATCGGTATCGTTTGCCTTGCAGGGCGCCAAGGTGCTCCAGATGTTCATGTGGATCTTGAACCCGCGGCAAGTCTTTGACCTGTCTCAGGGTGGCCTTCGAGAGGCGTAAGTACGCCTCCCCGGCAGCCTCCTCACCTTAACGGCGCTGTGGCGTTATCATAACCGCTATCATCGTCACCATGCATCAAAATGCTTGACCTCCGACCCTCGCTTATGATTTTTTTACTCAACAACACGCAGAATGAGCAGTTTTCAACCGACACCCACTCAGCACTGCCTCTCTCACTCCTCAACCAGGCCTCTCTGCTTTTTCCACCTTTCCAACCCCTCAGGTTGGAGTTGTATCGGAAAGTGCCAAATTTGAGGATCCTGGCCTGCGGAGGAGACGGCACGGTAGAGTCCTCCCCGCAACGCAACGTCCTCCATGGCTAACTACCTGCCGCTCACGCTCACACTCCGTGTGTGTGTGTGTGTGTGTGTGTGTAGGTGGGATGGATCCTGTCCACGCTAGACGAGCTGCAGATGACCCCCCAGCCACCGGTGGCCGTTCTTCCTCTGGGAACAGGAAATGACCTCGCCAGGACGCTCAACTGGGGTGGGGTGAGTTCCTAACCTTGGCTCCTTGCAAGAATAGACAACCACAAAAAACACATACAAGACATGGACATTCTATTGTACATATACTACATACTATATACTATTTGATGTATACTACATGCTATATACTATATACTATTTTATATATACTACATCTCAGCAGGAGCTGAAAGAACATTTATAGCAACTTTTTTTTTTTACTTTTCGTCTTGTAAATGTTCTTGTCATAATATTAGGAATTTATTCCCATAATATTAATATTATTTTTAAATATTAATTAATTAATATTATTATTTGTTTGTTGTTATTCTTTGTTGCTTTTCAAGTCTGTGCTACTAAAATTATATTATTTTTCCTCATAATATTACGGGACTTTCGTCTCTCATTAGAATAAGACTGTTATGTCTTTGTATTTTAACTTTTTCTCATAAAATTACATCATTTTTTCCCATTTCTGCTGTTTTGGAACTTGTACATTTCCTTCTGGTAATATTATGTCTTTATTCCACTATTTTGACTTTTTTTCCATCACATTTTAACTTTTTCCCCAAGCGTATATTCAAGAAATTATAACTTGTTTTCTGTTTCTCATAATATTACGACTTTTAAATTTTTCTATGTCTTATATATCTTATTTTCTGTCATTATGTCTACTGTATTGGCTAAAACGGGTGTAAAGGAGACTATAGGGGTGTTATTTCATGTTTAGAGGCCTCTAATAATGTTAAAAAGCATAAGACTCTTATGTCTTTGTATTTTAACTTTTTCTCATAAAATTACATCATTTTTTTCCCATTTCTGCTGTTTTGGAACTTGTACATTTCCTTCTGGTAATATTATGCCTTTATTCCACTATTTTGACTTTTTTTCCATCACATTTTAACTTTTTCGCCAAGCGTATATTCAAGAAATTATAACTTGTTTTCTGTTTCTCATAATATTACGACTTTTTAAAAAAATTAAACATTTTTTCTTATTTATTATTCCAACTTTATGCTCATAAAATGACATCATTTTTCCTCAGTTTATTTATAAATGTGTGTTTTTTCCCATTAGAGTAGGACTTTTTCTCTTCATGTTTTGACTTTCGTCTTGGAAATGTTTAAATTTTTGCTGCGGCTGCTGTTGTTTATTTTTTTCGTTGTCTTGTTAAATTCTATTTTGAAAATAGAAAAACAACCACGGGCTGGAAATGGCCCCCAGGGGCCAGAGTTTGGACACCCTGTGTTGCATTCATCATGCTAAATGTTTTCCTTCTTTGACCAGAAGTGGTATTTTTGCTATTGTGGGAGGAGTTACAGTGGGAGGAGTTACAGTGGGAGGAGTTACAAAGGTGTTAATTGGAGCTTGAAACGCTAGCTAAACTGTCCGTGAGCAAGTCCCTATTTCACTTCCTGCTGGCGTCTCTGCGTACTTGACTGCCCGTGTCAAGCCGCAAAACGCCTCGCCCGCATTCCAGGAAGCGTGCGAGAGCCTGCTTCCTGTCCACTCGTGCGGCTCACGAGTGTCAAGAGCGTGCACGTTAGTTGTGATTGTGCGTCATCGCGAGCGTTCTTTTGTGCGCACAGCGGGTGTCAATGATCTTGTGTCGTGTGTGTGTGCTGCGTGTGTCGCAGCGAGGACACTCGACGTGGCGAAGGGGTTGAGAACAGGAAGTGAGATTGACGCGGACGCGGCGCCGGGCATCCTGCGCATTCATCTCACCCGCTTATGTGTGTGTGCGCCGCAGGGCTACACGGACGAGCCGGTGTCCAAGGTCCTGTGTCACGTGGAGGACGGCTCGGTGGTGCAGCTGGACAGGTGGAACCTCCAAGTGGAGAAGAGCGCCGCCCAGCCTGAGGACGGCACCCAGAAGGTCGGCGCGGAAGCCCGCCGTGAATTTTAACGTAACGTATCCGGCGTGTGTGTGTGTGTGTGTCCGACTCTTGACAGTGTGCGTTGTCCTCAGCTGCCTCTCAACGTGTTCAACAACTACTTCAGCCTCGGCTTCGACGCTCACGTCACCCTGGAGTTCCACGAGTCCAGAGGTCGCTGGAATCAGTTTCAGTGTTTTTTTCACCCACTCCACTCCACCGCTTGTTTGGAATCATCATCTCATGAGCTCTCTTTCTCTTATTTTCAGAGGCCAACCCTGAAAAGTTTAATAGTCGCTTCCGCAACAAGATGTTCTATGCAGGAGTGAGTGTCGCTTTCCGCACACACACACACACACACACACACACTTACAGCGTAGTTGAAAGCCATAAGAGGCCATGAAATTATGTGTCTCAGCAGCAAGTGTTGAAATAGGCCAATAGGATCAAATGTACTACACCACATGTACTACACCATGTGTAGTACTGGCTAAATCATGGCTCACCAAGGTTTTTCCTTCTACTTGTTTTATTTAGAAGATGAACAACATGCTGCCATCTAAATACATTTGTTTCTAGTCTTCTCACATCACTGAAAACCTGAATGAAAAGCAGCTTTAGTTTGATTTTTACCTCTGCCGGGCCCCTCCATCCGCATCCGCTGCCTTCTGAAGCCCAGATGCAGCCAAGAGTATCAGAGTGTCGCTATTCCAATGCTCCCAAATCCACACCGAGGCGGTACTCATCCCCAAATTTTGCTCACACCTGCAAGTACAGCGAGGTGGGACGGGGGCTTTATATCCGCTGCCTGAATGATAAGTAATTTTTTAAAAAACATATTTAGTTAATTTGAAATAATTCATACTTAAAAACTTCGAAAATTATTTAAAAAAAAATTTTGAATTAATTAATTTCATTTTTAAATAAAAAATGTTTTCCAACAAAATGAGCATTTTTTTAAAATAAACTTTATTCAGCAACACTAAATTAGTGGCATAAAAATGTCTAATCAACTCTTCTCTCTGCTGGCGTGTGCGCGGACGCAGGCCGCCTTCTCAGATTTCCTCCAGAGGAGCTCCAGGGACTTGTCCAAGCACGTCCGAGTGGTGGTGAGTGCGAATCTGTGATTACACGCGGAGCGCAGCACGACAACCGCCGAGCGACCGCCGCCACGCTGCTGCCGTGACATGTGACAGATGTGCTGGATTTGCACCAGGCACCGTTTCACCATCTCCGAGTCCTTCTTACTTGGTTTTTTATTTGACGGACTCTTGCAGTGTGACGGCACCGATCTGACTCCGAAGATCCAGGAGCTGAAATTCCAGTGCATTGTGTTTCTGAACATTCCCAGGTACTGTTACCAGTCACGGCGACCTTGTTGTTGACAGGAAGTGTTTAGAACTGCTTCCTTGGCGTCGTGTCTCGTGCAGGTACTGTGCGGGCACCATGCCCTGGGGGAACACGGGCGACCACCGGGACTTTGAGCCACAGCGCCACGACGACGGCTGCATCGAGGTCATCGGCTTCACCATGGCCTCGCTGGTGAGACACGCACACGCCGCAACAAAGATGGTGTCGGACGAGTTCGGGATTTACGTGATGTGTGCTGCAGGCGGCGCTGCAGGTGGGAGGGCACGGCGAGAGGCTGCACCAGTGCCGAGAGGTGATCCTCACCACCTTCAAGACCGTGCCTGTTCAGGTGAGCTCGTGAAGTAAAAAGTAGAACGGAGCACATTAGAACTTTTGGGCGGCATCCGCTATTTTAAAGGTCGGGAATTCATCACTGACTGATTTGCACTCTTAAAAAGAGGAAGGCTCTCTTTTTTTATTTTTTAGCATTTTTCACATTTATGTTTTTAAATTAAATAAATATATTATTTATTTTATTTATTATATTATACTTTCATATATTATACTAATTATTACATATACTAATTATTTTATTTATTTGAATTCATGACATTATTATTTCATATTTATATTTTTAAATAAAAACCTTTAATTTAACATTTTATTTATTTGAATTGATTCATGACGTTATTTTTTAAATTTTATTTCCATTTTTCAAAAATTTGAAAATATATATTTTATTTTAAAATTGTATTTATTTGAATTAATTTTTCATTCATTCATACATTTTCAACCGCTTATCCTCACGAGGGTCGCGGGGGGGTGCTGGAGCCTATCCCACCTGTCTTCAGTCAAGAGGCGGGTTTGAATTAATTAATGACCTTATTTTTTTAAATTATATTTTTCAAAAACAAAAAAAACATATTTAGTTAATTTGAAATAATTCATACTTAAAAACTTTGAAAATTATTAAAAATATATTTTTTGAATTAATTCATTTCATTTTTAAAATAAAAAAATATTTAAAAATTGTATTTGTTTCAATTATTAATGACCTTGTATTTTTATTTTATTCATATTTTTATAAACTAAAAAATAGTATTTTATTTGAAATATTTATTTTAATTAATTCATTATTCGTTATTTCATTTTGTTAATTTTTTTTATTGTGCATTTGAATGAATTTAAAAAAAGTAATTTCATATTATTAATTTGAATTAATTCATGAAATTGTTTTTTATTTTATTCAGATTTTTTCCAAATTAAATAATTATTTATTTTATTTTAAAATGTTATTCATTAGAATTAATTTAAGACATTATTATTTTTTTTTATTATATTATATTTTTATTATATTTTTTATTAAATATTTTCCAACAAATTGTAAAAGTGTCTGTGTAATTCTCGCAGGTGGACGGCGAGCCGTGTCGTCTGGCTCCGTCCACTCTCCGCATCTCGCTCCGCAACCAGGCCAACATGGTCCAGAAGAGCAAGAGACGCACCTCTGTGCCGCTGCTCAACGAGTGAGTCACGCACACACACACACACACACACACACACACACACACGCCTTATGCTTAGTCATGCTACCTGCACAGTGGGAGCTAACTCCTGTCGATATGTCAACGTGTGTGGCGACTAACACTCCACCCCCTGCACTGCACTAATATTCTTCATGTCTTTTAACTGTGGAACCGTGTGTGTTTGTGTGGGAGTGGTGGGGGGGGCAAGGTGACTAACAGTAGAAACGGCTGTAGTAACTTTTTTTTGTCTGCGCTTGATGTACTTGTGATGCGATGCTCTGCTATCACTTACCTCTTTTCTCCACCTCTCCATCCTCGTCTCCTTCCTTGTCCCCTTCCTCTCTGTCCCTACTCCTGCGTCCGTACGCGTCTGTCCAATTATTTGCCTCTTTTTTTTCCCTTGCTTCCCCGACCCCTCTCCAACATCTCGTCATCCCTCCCTCTTCTCTTGTGTGTGTGTGTGTGTGTGTGTGCGGCCGTAGTATTCAGAAGGTGTGTGCAGCTGATCTGCGCCGCCTCTCTGCTCCCCCCGACTCCTTCTCTGTGTAAGTACCTCACCCTCTGTCCACGTGTACGTGTACGTGTACGTGTACGTGTATGTGTGTGCGTAGATCCACCGTACAGTAGATCCCCAGTTTTTGCAGGGCTTACGTACGGCCATAAATAATATTTTATTTGATAACATTTGCAATAAAAGTGGCTGTTGCAATTAGATGATCTTCATCTTCAGTTGCCACGGTTCCCTCGTCACACAACCCACATTTAAGCCCTAAATATGCCCTGATTAAAAAAACCTATTCAATATACTCGCCCCCTGATCAATGCTGAATTCATAGCCAAATGTTGCTTTCAAGGACTACCGAACAATGTACGAAATGTCAACGCTTGAGGAAATAACATTATCAGTGAAGCATAAAGACATAAACATGTACAAATTGTGGGCTTTCTTACCGTAGCGCGTGTATACTGTACATTACTGTACATTACTGTACTATAGATGTGCTTTCTGCGCGCGTTGTTGAGTATAGTTTGATAAAGCAGCTTTGGAATACAATACTGCCTCAAAGTGGCCACTGTCGTTGCTGCTGCTATAGCCTTATAGGCGGGAAAGGGTGACATCTCGTGGCAAATTCCGGTATGACAGCCCAGCATATAACTTTCGTACGTACGATTTCTGGGGGGCAACCGGTTATGATAATGTATCATGTTATGATAAGTTATATTCAAATCCGTCTAGCTGACGTAACCCAGGCAGAACAAACGGCCAACATGTTAACAACTTAACTTCTTAGCTAACGCTAGCTTAGTTTCTAGCTAACGAAAACACTGTCGTACAGTTGCTCAAAGAGTGACAGCGGGGACAGCCAATCACACGCTAGGAGAAATACGGCTGAGCCAATCGATGCGCTTGTGGTCAAGCCTAAGCAAAATAGGCTTTTCCCGCGTGGTCCTACTAATCGAGATTTAGTGTAATGTCATTTTTGGACGGTAAATGGTGCTAAAAGCTGCCTCTTGAAACGGTTCAGGGCACATGTCCCCCTTGTGGGCCCCCCCCCAAATGACTTACACTCAGTGTGAATACACTTATGCAAGTGCGCCAATTGAAACCCAGCCATGCTTTTATTTTGTAAGTGTGTGAGAGCTTGGCAGCTTGGTGTCAAAGTCTTTCCTGTCTCAGTGTGCTTCTGCTTGGCACCTTAACACAAACTTGCCACCTGAAGATGATGATGATGATGATCCTATGATCCCAATAAAGCTCACAGTGCTGCAGTGGATTGCATATTTTGATAAAAACCACGCAGAGATCTCCACTTTCCATGTGTGTACATTGCGCTGAACTTGCCTTTGCATGACCGTGTGGGTGTGCACGTCCACGCACGCGTGTTCTCACGGCACCCAGTCCCCACGCCGTTCCGGATCGCCTGCGCCTGCGAGTGAACAGGATCGGCCTGCAGGAGTACGACAGGCTGCAGTACGACAAAGAGCGGCTGCGGGACATCTGTAAGTGTGCGCGCCGTGAAATGTCTGCAACACGTCAGAGAGACAAGCGCGTGTCTTTGTAACGCAGCCGCCCCAGTGGGGATCGTGGTGGTGAGGGGGGACTGCGACCTGGAGACGTGTCGGCTCTACATCGACAGGCTGCAGGAGGCAAGACCTTCATCTTCATCATCTGTTATGAAACGTGGCTGTGGAGGAGCGATTGCGATGCAGTCGGCTACCGGAGTGCATGCGTGTTTGTTGGAGCGGCCTTTTGTTGTGGCCAGCCTTGAGGACACTAAACTATATCTCCATGCTGTCCAGGATTTGCATCAGGCGCCCTCGGCAGGCCACAGAGTGCACTACCAGGTCAGTCTTCTACATGTTGTTCAACTTCTGGTCCGTGTTGGCGCGTCACCAAGGCCCTTGTGTGCAGGACGAGAGCAGAAGCGTCCCCAGGAGCACCTCGGCTGGCAGACTGTCTTCAAACTGGAGCTTCTTGGATTGTGAGTCCAGCAAAAACGTGCCGACGTTTGACCTCCCCGTTAACCTTGGTTGTCGGTCTCCGTCAGCAGCAACGTCGGCCGACCGCTTCTATCGCATTGACAAGGCTCAGGTGAGACTCTCACACGTAACGAGACCAGGACGTTTATCAAGGAAGTGGACAAAACCTCTTTCACGAAGTGTCCTCGCTAGATTTGTCCAGCATCCAGGGCAGTTGAATGGTTCCAGACCTGACAAGTGAATTTACATGAAGTCCAAGCATTTATTAATTCTAATTTTTTTTAGGTAGAGCATAGAAAACCTGCCTTTTAACATTATTAGAGCCCCCTAGACATGAAAAAACACCCCTATAGTCACCTTTACACTCCTATTGCCCAATATAGGAAGAAAATAGGAAATATTAGGCATAGAAAACCTGTTTACGACCTTCTCAGAAAAGTTTCTAACATTATTAGAGCCCCGTAGACATGAAATAACACCCCTATAGTCACCTTTACACCCCTTTTGACCAATATAGGGAGAAAATAGGGAATATTAGGCATGGAAAACCTGTTTACGACCTTCTCAGTACAGTTTCTAACGTTATTAGAGCCCCCTAGACATGAAATAACACCCCTATAGTCACCTTTACACTCTTGTCGACCAATATAGGGAGAAAATAGGAAATATTAGGCATAGAAAACCTGTTTATGACCTTCTCAGTAGTTTCTAACGTTATTAGAGCCCCCTATACATGAAATAACACCCCTATAGTCACCTTTACACTCCTTTTCCCCAATATAGGCAGGAAATAGGACATATGAGGCATAGAAAACCTGTTTACGACCTTCTAAATATGATCTCTAACATTAGAGCCCTCTCAATATGACATAGCACCCCTATAGTCACATTTACACTCATATTTCGCAATATAGTAGACATAATGAAATAAATTAAGAAATATTAGGCATAGAAAACCTGTTTACGACTTTCTAAATGTTTTTTTTTTAACATTATTAGAGGCCTCTAGTCATCTTTATGCTTCTATTACCCAATATAGTATAATAATATAACTCACAAGTTGGGTGAGCTCCTTGTTTTATTTTATTTATTTAAAGACATTTTAATGCCTAAAATGTTTCCATTTAGGCAAATAATACATCAAATTTGCTTAAATATGCATATTGTTGGACTAATAATAGGCCTGGTTTCTGCGCTTATGTAGGAGCACCTGCACTTTGTCACGGAGATTTGCCAGGACGAGGTGTTTATCCTGGACCACGAGGGGCCTGCGGTGGGCCAGGTGCCGTCCACGGGAATGCCCGACCTGGTGGAGCCAAACACGGGGTGGGTCTCCACTGTTAGCGGTCAGATAGAAAGAAATGAGTGGCATTTCCGTGCAGGTTGAATCGAGCTCAGGTGTCTTTTATGTTTCCAGCGCTCCTTTGACGCCTGAGGAACAAGGTACACACACACACACACACACAAACACACACACTAAGGGTGTTTTTTAAACGTTGTACGTGTTAATGAGGTTTTATTTGTGTGTCGACAGCGCTCTTGGCGGCCGCCAGCTCGGGCGATCTGTCTATGGTAACGCTCACGTCACACGCTCTGAAATCTGAGCAGATGAAACATGCTGTCTTGTTTTGATCAAGTTGTCAGAGTGTGTGCATCGCGGCGTCAGCCTGCTGGTGCGAGACTCTGGAGGTTGCTCGGCGTTGCATAAAGCCTCTCAGAACGGACACGCGCAGCTGGTCGTGTTCATCCTGCAGCAGGGTACCCACATTCTACCTCCTCTCTCTCCACTCCATCTGATACCTTGTTTGTTTCCGCGCCAACTGCTACTGACATTTTTATTTTTTACGTTTGTTGAATTTAAGACTTAGGCATTTACTTGTTGACTTTGTATTCTAAAACAACGTTTAGAAGTCATTCTGCCCTTTTGTCCGTCCACTTTACAGTTAACAGTTTAATATTTATTTGAGTGACAGGATGGTGATGATGATTCTGATTTTAGCAACTACTGCCACCTACAGGTTTGGCATGCATATGACTGTGGTTCCCAATGCATTCATACGGTTACGTGTGGGTGCTTTTTTCTTTTAAATACGAGGTTGTGTTGACACCATTTTTTGTAAACCAATAAGGGAAAATATGTTTTTTTTTTAAATACCCTGCTACGCGTGGACATGGACACAGTATGTACATTTTTTTCGTATCCACGCCCCGCTTTGAACTCGCTAGCATGCTAATGCTAACGCTCGAACTAGCGGGCTAACCACATTTACACACATTTAACGACTTTCCCCATGACAGACACCATAAAGGTGATCCACGGCTTTATAAAACATTTATATCTTAACCACTAAGCGATTACTTTGTACACATCAAACGTACAGATTGAGCACTGCTAGCACACTCAACGATATGCTAGTGTCTGCTTCACTACGAAGTAGTAGAACTTCCGGTTTGTCTTTCACAATAAGATCAAGCGGAAGACGCTAAACTTATTTGAACACGGAAACAACATGAATATCATTGTATTTATACAAAATATGTATGTTTTTCATGTTTTTAGTATCGGTTCAGGTACCGTTTCAACGCTGATACCTAACCCTTTTTGTTATTTCAGTGAACGTGTTGTTATTTTGTCATCATTTTCTAATTATGTCTTCTCTCCTCAGGATCCAAAGTGCTTCTTGACTTACCAGATAGAGAAAAGTATGTAAGCATTTATTTGAAATACTAATAGCACATCTACACAATTTGATATAATTGTGTGTGTGTGTGTGTGTGTGTGTAGAGGGGACACGGCCTTGCACAAAGCCGCCTTGGAGAAGCAGCATGCCGTGTGTCGACTGCTGGTGGAGGCGGGAGCATCGCTGGAGAAGACCAACTTTCAGGTACACGCGCACGCGCACACAAGGTGAGTCCAGGCTGACTTTTGACCTTTGGGCCCTGCAGGGGAAGACGCCAGTGGACCAAGCAGATGGAGACTCGGAGCTGATCTCCTACCTGAGCAGCCAAAATACATCGTCTACCCCCCATGAGGACTTGGAAACAGCAGTCTGATACACACACACACACACACACACACACATTTCCACAGTGGCACTGTGCATCAAAAAGTGAACGGACATGTCTCCGTGGACGATGTTTCATTTCTTCAGCTATTTATTTCTATTTATTGATTCCTAATTGTATTTATTAGCGGTTCTGCTGTGCCGAGCGGCTGATTGTCGGAGGAAAAGTGCACTTTGAGCAGCCGGGGCGAAGGAAGGCGGGCCGACTCTGCGTTTTGTGACTCTGAAGTATGGAAACTGATGGATGTGTTCACGCTTTATGTTCAGCCCCATCAGATCTTTTCGTGCCAAAGACGTTCTTGCCGATCTGTTGCTCTTCAGGATAACAGACGCTCGTATCGTTACCTGATGCTGTCTCTCACCTTGCACTCGTTTTAAAAGCCCCAACAGAAATGATGAAGGGAGGAAAAAATTCTAATTACAGTCGTCCCTCACTCGATCGTCTTTTTTTAAGAAATAGTTGCCTTTTATTATTTTTTAAATGTCATTTTTAAGCTAATTATACGTATTCATTTTCAAGTATAAAATGGCTAAATCAATCGACAACCGCTCCAGGCGTGCTGGAGCCTATCCCACTCTGGACTGGTGGCCAACCAATCACAGGGCACATATAGACAAACAACCATTCACACTCACATTCATACCTATGGACAATTTGGAGGGTGGAATCCAACTCAGGTATCAACCGACTAAATGAGCTACAATACAAAAAGAAAGGAGAAGCAGCATTCTACTGCTGTATTCTACATTGGCCACTAGGTGGCATTGTTGGGCGAGACAGGCACCAGAATCCAGCCATGTACGATACCACTGATTTCGCCTATTTCAGGCTGGTATCGTCGAAACCGAAACTGATACTTCGTGCATATCACCCAATGTGTCTTTTTAAAAGCAGTATATTTCATATCATAGCATGAATAATACAATACACTTAATTAAGTTACTAATTGGAAATATTACTTTAAATACATTAGTTTTAGTTAACTCAATTACATTAATTATTTCTACATAAATAATGTAATATTTGAAAACCATATTAAATATGTGGAAATTTTGTTGTGAACTTTAATTTAATATGATTTAAAAAAGAAAAACAAAATAATAAAACTTTATTCACAATTCACACATGGCTCCTTTTAATGTATTTCCGTATCGATCCGCACATCACGACGACTCGTCACTTGGGTTCCCAGGGGAACACATTTACTGTGACACTGCTCGAGCAGGAGTTTTATTTACGTCTTATATGGCTTGTCTACTGTTTTGGGTATTACGGTAAGACATGTAAAGCCGCCATAAACATAATTTGATGTTTTAGAAAACATCGATGTAATAAATGGATGTAATATAATGCCGGAAGTACGCCGGAAGTGCTCACATGTGAGTCTTATTTATATCTAGTATGTCTTTTCTCTGATTATATCTACTATATTGGGTAATACAATTGTAAAGAATTCGATGTACTGCAATACAATGATGTAATGGCGGAAGTAGGCTGTCCACAAAACAAGGAAATGCTAACGTGTGAGTCTTTGCTATCTTATTTTCTTATATCTTCCATATTGGTTAATACAAATGTAAGGGTGACTACATGTGTGTTATGTTAAAAAAAACGTATCTATACGATCGTCAATAGGCTTTTTATGCCATAACTATTAAAATATATTTATTAATACTAGGTTCATACTGAAGCCTTTCTAATTCACTTACCGCGGTGTGAGGGACGATTGTGGTTCGAAAGCTAACAGGCGTGTAGTCGGCCTTTGTCGCCCCCTGGCGGCTGCTTGCATAAACCCCGCCTCTTCCACCTGCAGTGACGTCACACTATAAAGATATGGTCATGCAGTATTTCCGTAAATAGCGGGTGTATTTTGAGGTCAGTCTACTGAAAAAAAAGAGAAAACAACTGTTTTCAAGTTTTTTTTTGTATAAAGTTATGTGAATATGAACTTTGGTATAACAAAACACAATTACGCTGTTTCTACTTGATCAATCGACGACATTTTGATCATCAGATGAAACAAACGGGACCAGTTTTGAATATTTTTAGTGGGGGGGGTGGGGTCCCAATCAAACATCACAGATATGACCCAGAGAGGTTTAATACGAATCCATCATATCGGCCATTCCGTGTCCAATGTTGCTGGTGGATGCTAACTCTTTAGCTGCCATCCAACAAATCCTGGAATGTTTTACTGTGTGTGTGTGTGTGTGTGTGTGTGTGTGTGCGAGAGAACACTCTGAGCCATATTCGATGCAATATGAACAGACGAGGTGGTTTACATTACATTAATGTTTTTAAGCTAGTCGAAGCGCTAGCCAGAGATGCTTCAGCGCAGGCCGGGTTCGAGATTGTCTTCTTCTATTTTGTGGTCCCTTGCCACAGACTAAAAATATGTCTTCGTCATCGTAGAGGTCCGCTTTCACATTTCACAATTTAACCCCAAGCCAGCTAAGGCCACTAATAAACATTAAAAACAAACAAAAACAGTTTAAAGTATAAAGTACGCGTCAATATTGGCTTCAACTTTGGTGAATTTCTGATCATTTCCTGACTTTTCTTAAATGACTTGCCTTGTTGTACAGTTTCCTGTTTGAACTTTGCAGTGTACTTTGCCACAAACATGACAAACATTTTTTCTTGGATTTGTATTGCTGTAATAATGTGGGGGCGGCGGTTCCAAAAAGTGGGTGTGGTTGTGGGCGGGGCCTGTTCTGATCAACACCTTTTTTCATCAGTTTGAGGAGAAGCAAGACTCCCCATCTCCACTTTTGTCTCAGTAGCTCTGCATGACGTTTTCACGGATTACTTTGCAGTATTTGCATACAAATGCGTTATTAATATTGTTTAACGATTAAATTATTGTTTGGAATGTTTTATGCCTGGTTTTCCTGCTGTTCTTTTGGTATCTTTCAAGTGTTTTGTTATTATTTTTTGTAAATTGCAACAAAGTTTTGACGCTGGGCTCTTTTTGTTATTCTCTGTTTGGATGCATGTCGCAAGAGATGCACGCTATCTTTTTTCTCAAAACTTTGAGGTTTTACAAGTATTAGGCATGGAAAACTTTTTTTTTTACATAATTAGAGCCCTCTAGACCTGAAATAACAGCCCTATAGCCACATTTACACTCATATTACCCGATATCTTACATATAATAAGAAAGTTAGGTATAGAAAGCTTGTTTACAACCTACTAAATACATTTTTTATACATTGTTAGAGCTCTCTAGACATGACATAACACCCCTACAGTCGCCTTTACACTCCTATTACCTAATATATTACACATAGGAGAAAATAAGAAATATCTTTCATGACCTTCACATCATTTCATATTCACATCGGAGCCCTAGTCACCTTTACACGAATATTACAGTTTAAAGTAGACATAATAAGAGAAAGTAAGAAATATTAGGCATGTTAATGACCTTGTAAATATGGTTTTTAACATTATTAGAGCCCACTAAATATGACATAACACCCCTATAGTCACTTTTCAAATGCTGCGGTGCTCGTGTTTCAGATGGCTAATATGTTTTTTTTGTGTTTTGTTTGTTTCTTTCGGCTTTTTCCTGATTTCGGAAAAATCTTTTGATCCGCATAGTGATTTTGACTGCTGGATGTTTTGTTTTTCGCCTTCATGGTGTGCATGAGGAAAATGCTAGTGCTCATGGGGAAGAAAGGAGCGCTTGATCCGCTCACCTGCACAGTACGGGTAATTTCACCTCACTGGAGCGTTTTAAAAAATATATTTGTTATTTGAGATATTATAATGTTATCGTATTTATTGGTTTGACATAATAATTTCCTCATATTGTTATTGTTTCCTCATAACTTGTTATGAGCACGCACACAAATCTATGAATCACAGCTGGACTTCCCCAAAAGTATTTGTCGCGATTAAGTTCTCTTTTTTTTAGGATTGAAATTGAAGTTTCAACCTAAATAACGTCAAGTCCAGCACATGAGTCAAATAAAATACATTTGGAAAAATCGTGCTCGTTGTCGTTTAGTTGTTGTTGTTTTTTTTTTTAACGGACTTCCTGTAATGCTCACGTGGAGGAAGGAGCACGTGCTGGTGCCGGCATACGACGTAAAGCGCATGCGTGAAGACACGGCACCTGAAAACGGAAGTAAAAACTCAGCAGGACGTTTCTTGGAACAAGTTTGCTCTTTCTCGGCTTCTCTCTGTAAGTAGTGACGCTTTTATCTTTTCAAACAGTTAATTTGGACGACACGTACTTGAACAGAGGCTCTAATATGGCTTTTTGAACTTGTTACCATGTACACATTAGCCTTTATTGTTTTTATAGCTTATCTTGGCTCAAAATGCACTATCTACCCAATCAATTTAACCAACTTTACGGGAATTGTGCTACTTTATAGTTCTTTTTCTTACAAAGACCTGGTATATGCTTTTACTTTGGCGTATTGGTGCGTGTATGATGATAAAAGTCATCACGGGTGAAGATTTTGTCTTTTTGCGGTGTAAGAATTGCCCTTCCATTTAGCGCTGCTGTGTTCTACCAACCGCCACCAGGGGGAGACAAATCACCATAACGGTATAAGACGGTTCAACTCTATATGCTACTTAAATTACATTGTTTTTCCTCATAATATTATTCTGATAAAATTGTGCCCCCCCCCATTTGTTTTTACTTCATGCTACTGAAATTATGTCATGATTTCTGGTCATTTTATGGTTTTCCTGTAAAATTCTGACATTTTCTCATTGGATGACATCTTTTTCCAATATTTTGATTTTTATTCTTGTAAAACGACCAGCAAGCCAACATGGCAAACGGACGTATCGAGATCCACGACCCCTTCGCCAACGGCAACGAGGAAGCTACCTCAGATGCGGAGAACCTGCAGAACATTGTGGAGTTCCGCATCATGATGGCGTACGCAAAGAGGCGGCGAGGGAAAGCAGGTGGCGAGTCGTCTTGGAGGATCCCTGGATCCCTGGAGGGCCAAATGGGCTCCTTGGACTCGGGCGACAAGAGCGGAGAAGAGAAGGCATCTGCCAAGAAAAAGACGAAGAAGAAGAGGAGGTGGAAGCGTCTGCCGGCCATTTTGAAATGCATCAAGCCCGACACGGGCGAAGCTCCGAAAGCGCCCGAGAGAGGAGATGACATCTACCGTGACGTAGGTCCTACAGACGGTACGCAATGTGGTTGGTCCCAGGACTACATGACATTATGGCGCCCCCTGTGGGTTGTGGTCAACATGTGGGCACTTTAACGTCCCCTCAGGTGACGAGGAGGGGTCGGACGGGATGGACATGGTGGTCAGCAGGCTGACGGACATCGCCGATGACATCCCCTTCGCCCCGCCCGAAGTGGAGCCGGATTCTCCGGAAGGTGAGCGGTGATTCCCAGGCCGTGGAAGCCGGTTGGTTGACCACGGCGTGTGTGTGTCCGTACTCACCAGAGGACGCCAACTTGGAGAAGCTGATTGGCCTCTTGCTGAGGGAGTATGGAGACAATTTGGACCAGCAGACCAGGGTAAGTGAGAACGTCAGCGCCGTAGTCCCCACCAGGGGGCAGCATCCACCTTCAACGTGAGCCTCCTTGTCCTGCAGGATCTGGGAGTAGCTTTAAGGGCCACCGATCTTTTCTGGAACTACGGCTTCTTTGAGAGGTTGATCCAGACGCTCTTGATGAGGATGGGCCTCTTCAACCCTGACCCTGAAGGTCCTGGTCCTCAAACGTCACCCAAGACTCAGATTGCTGTGGCCTGTGAGGTGAGAAGAACAACATCCTTCTGTGAAGATGTCTGCATCGTCTGCTTGTTCTCCGCAGGTCACCAGTCGCCTGTCGGCTGCCGACACGCTACCCATGAACCGCCTGATGGGGTACGGCGCCACCTACCTGCAGAATCACTTCTCCTCCTGGGCCAAGCAGCAGGGCGGTTATGTACGTCCCCCCCCCCACACTCACACACACAATTTGTGTGATTTTATGCTACGGACTTCTTCTGTTGCAGGAGGCGGCCTTTAGCTGTGAAGATCATGATGAAGATGATGATGTCCAGTGATGACCACCATCTTTGCCATCGCTGCTACCGATGCTTGTTTACATGTTTGTTTACACCTTCTGCAAACACAACATATAAGCACATGTATGTCTCAGTATTGGGACTTTTATGAAATATCCTATTTTGATATTGTGACCGGTACGAATAAATGTATACTAATCCATGAGCATGTATAAAAATAAAAGTTTCAGTGATAGCATTTTAGCTGAATTAAGGCCTTTTTGTGTCAATTAAAAAGCTAAAGTCATTTGGAGACGGGAAACAGCACCCCCCTGCGGTTGCGTTGCGCTACTGCAGCAGTAGCGTGCAGCAACAGGGAACGAGTTAAAAATGGTAATTGTTTAAATTACACACTAAGTGGATGTCATCCACTCGGAATCGTGAGGACGAGTTCCGTTGATGAAGTTTGATGTTAAAAACGAGTCCACAACGTTTTCGTGCCCTTGTATCATCAGATGGTTGTCTTGAAAGGGGAATACTTTGAACAGCGTCCGCCCGCTCGGCTGCCGTCTGTGAAATGAGATCCAACCCGTTCCGGACCGAGCCGACTGCCTCAACCTGCTCCTGGACGCCGATCAGGAAGGCTCGGAGTGTCCCCTCCACGCAATGGCGCTTTGCCTGCTTCACGACGCCTCCGCCCGGCTGTGAGGATGAAGGAGGTGCACCAAGGGGGTCGCAAGCACGTCGCCTCGGCTGACCCTCCGCTGCCCGCCGTCCGCGTCAGCCAAGCGCCGCCGACACCGAGCGGCGCCGCGGAGGAAGCGTCGCGGCCGTCGGGCGCCAGGCTGCGGCTCTCCAAGGCCAACAAGGCGGGGATGGTGAAGGTGGTGCGGCGGCACCTGTCTCCTCAGCCGCCCAGCTTGGAGAGCCTGGAGGCGGCTTGGAGCGGCAGAGCTCAACGGGAGGCTTTGAGGAGCGCGGACCGAGGGGCCGGGGACAGGCCGGGCCAGGAGGGGCCCGCCGGGGGGCCGCATAGGAGCCGGAAGAAGGGGTTCAGACCCCCTGACGTGAGGACCATCTTCACGCCGGGGGAGAAGGACCCCAGGGTGAAGGAGGAGTCCGGGGAGGGCCACAGCTTTGGGTCTGGAGGGGAGGGCACCTGGTGTGACGTATGCTGCAAGTACATCTTCAGCGGGGGTCTCACCTGCGCAGGTGAGTGTCACTTTCACTTTTACTTTGAATCCCTTTCCATGACGTCATCGTCAACTAGGACTGGATTCTAATGACGTGGAGTGAATGATCCGTAGGTGAGAGTAGTCCTGTGATTGACAGGTGTGCAGTACGGGTGTAGCTGGGGTAGGCTCCATCCCCACAATAATGTAGTCTTTTGAAAAAGGCCATCATTATCATCATCATCGTTATTCGTGTAATTATGAATCATGTCCTAATTAGTAACAACATCTTGGAGGCGGGGCTGGCACTAGGACCCAGGGCATTAGGACCCAGGGCATCAGGACCCAGGGCACCAGGACCCAGGGCTGGCCGCCTGGAATGCTGTTGGCATGCGGGCCAACCGGATCGGGTCTGACGACCAAGTCTGTCAAACAGCAGCAACTCGTAAAGTCGTCTGTTTCATAACAACATCCTCAAAAACAGCACAGTGCTCTTGTATCCATACAGGATCTTTGACCGTTTTTTAAAAATTGTACTAGGTCCTCAAAAACAGCAGAGTACTCTTGTTATGCAGAGGATCTTTGACTAGTGTTGTGCAGTATGTTCCCCAAAACAGCAGGAGGCTCTTGTATCTATAGAGGATCTTTGACTTGTGTTTTTGTATTTGTCCTCAAAAACAGCAGAGTGCTTTGGTCCAGTTGGGGATCTTTGACTTGGGTATTGTTTTAGTCCTCAAAAACAGAAGTGTGCTGTGGTCCCATAGAGGATCTTTGACTTGGGATTTTGTATTCATCCTCAAAAACAGCAGAGTGCTGTGGTCCCATAGAGGATCTTTGACTTGGGATTTTGTATTCATCCTCAAAAACAGCAGAGTGCTGTGGTCCCATAGAGGATCTTTGACTTGGGATTTTGTATTCATCCTCAAAAACAGCAGAGTGCTGTGGTCCCATAGAGGATCTTTGACTTGGGATTTTGTATTCATCCTCAAAAACAGCAGAGTGCTGTGGTCCCATAGAGGATCTTTGACTTGGGATTTTGTACTCATCCTCAAAAACAGCAGAGTGCTGTGGTCCCATAGAGGATCTTTGACTTGGGATTTTGCATTGGGCCCTTTAAAACAACAGAGTGCTTTTGTCTTTTGACAATTTTTTATTGCAGTAGGTCCTCAAAAATAGCAAAATGCACGTCCCCTTGTCATATAGAGGATCTTTGACTGTTTTTTGTAGTCGGCCCATAAAAACAGCCGTGTGCTCCTGTCACAGAGAGGATCTTTGACTCTGTTGACCGCTGTTTTTGAGGACTTACCGCACCCTCGTGTCCTCGTTTCTCCAAGGATCTGAATCAGCTTCCATGGACCAGTCACCAGGTGCAATCCATAAACCTTCAGACCTCCCCAGGTTCCTCAGGCAAATGGTGATTAGTGTGTGTGTGTGTGTTTGTGTGTGTGTGTCTGTGTGTGTGTTTTGTGGAGCCCAAGTGTGACAATGGCTGAACAAACAAGAAGGAAGCAGCTGACCCACACAGACGGGGGTCGGCCTGATCAGGGAGGAGCTGCAGTCCGCTCGGACACACACACACACACACACACACACACTCACATTGGTATGATGGATGGCGGTGTGTGTAGCGTGTGTAGCGTGTGTAGTGCGTGTGTAGCGGAGGAGTCTCTGTGCGGGTGTCCCGTGCGCGCGGCGTTACGATGGGCGTCGTGAAGAACTTTGGCAGAACTTTCCGCAGGATTTCGGGGTTTTTCTACCGTTTTCCCGCCGTGATGAGACGCTCGGGGCGGCTGGAGGTCAGCCTGCTCTGGAAGAACTCGGGTGAGTCCACGTGGAGAAGATTACTCAGGAGGGAAACACCGCATGTCAGAAAGTAGTACTGCATGTACTCCGTATCTGTGTACACGTGTGTGTACTTGTACTTTACATCACACGACAAAGACCCGAAATGTGCAAGATTTTTTGAACTGTAACTGCTGGGTTGCCATGACAACACCTATTTGACACTATTTGACAGCATCATTCCCTGTGACCTCTGACCCCCCCACACACAAACTCCATTAGCATCCTCCTGCAAAAACACACAAACCCACACAATGTCCTTTATTGCACATTCCTAACAACAGCACAGCACTCCCGTCATATAGAGGATCTTTGGCTTGGTCCTGAAAATCAGCAGAGTGCTTCTTTCGTATAGAGGATCTTTGACGGGCAGGGTTTTTCAGTCCATTCTTGTGTCATATAGAGGATCTTTGACTGCGCTTTTTGCAGTTGGTCCTTAAAAACAGCAGAGGGCTCCTGTCAAATACAGGATCTTTGACTAAGGGTTTTGCAGTCATTCCTTAGAAACAGCATAGCACTCTTGGCACATAGAAAATCTTTGGCTGGCGTTTTTACAGTACGTCACTAAAATGCAGAAGTGCATCTGTCACATAGAGGATCTTTGACTAGCGTTGACAAAGTCTATTCTTAAAAACAGCAAAGTGCCCCTGTCACATAGAGGATCTGGTCCTTAAAACCAGCACAACACTCCTGTCATATAGGGGATCTTTGAGTATAGGTCCTTAAAATCAGCAGAGTGTGTCTGTCGCATGAAGGATCTTTGACTAGTTTTTTTTCTCAGCCGATCATTAAAAACAGCATAGTGCTCCTGTCATATAGAGAATCTCTGACTAGCATTTTTGCAGTCGGTCCTTAAAAACATCAGAGCACTCCTGTCAAATAGAGGATCTTTGACCACATCCTTAAAATTTGCAGAGCGCTCCTGTCATATAGAGGATCTTTGACTAGGTCCTTACAATCAGCAGGGCACTTCTTTCATATAGAGGATCTTTGACATATATATATATTTTTATTTTGCAGTCAATCTTTAAACACAGCAGAGCACTCCTGTTGCAGAGAGGATCTTCGACCAGGTCCTGAAACCCTTTGTGAAAGTGAAAAAAATAATCATAGTTTGCTAAAACTTGCTTCATGACCTTCAAGCTTCATATTACTCATAGATTATTGATATATTATTCATATTATTATATTCATACGCATATTTTAAAGTGAGAGGCTTAGTGGCTGGTAGGTTAGTGTTGGCGGCCTACTTCCTTTCCTTCCCATGACCTTCACGTATGGATGGCCGCAGGAAGTCGCTTCGTGTCGGGATGAGCGGAGATGCTGGATGACGGCGGGAAATCCAGCAGACCGTCCGTCCCAACGCCACACGTCAGCCGGGCCAGAAAGCATGACTCAGCAGTCCGTGTTGCAAACACACGACTCAGCACTACAGCACAGTGGCTGTGTGTGTGTGTGTGAGTGTGTGTGTGTGTGTAGAGAGAGAGAGACCCATTTATCCAAATTGACAAGGGAGGAAGAGGATGTGATAGATGGATGAAGGTGAGGAGATGGGCGGGGCCTTGTGCAGTCTCCCGCATGGCAGGCAGGTGATGAGGCCAGGTAGCGTGACGTCGCCCCCAGAGGTCAGAGGTGAGGCGTGCGGCTTGTGACCGGTCTGTGTGCCGTTTGCAGGTTGCAAGTACGCGTGTCACGCCGCCTGTCGGGACCGAGTGTCGCTGGACTGTCACCCGGCGGCGTCGCCTGCCAGCCAGGACCGGCTCAACAACAACAACAACGTCAGCGACACGCCGCCGCACGTGAGTCGAAGATCTTTCACTTGTCAACACGTATTGTTGTTCACATGCAGCAGCCATCAAACGTTTACTCGTTTCATGGTATGCACGAGTGTCTCCAAACTTGATCATACATAAGCACTACAATTATATTTATTATTTATTATTTATTATTTATTATTTATTATTTATTATTTATTATTTATTATTTATTATTTATTATTTATTATTTATTATTTATTATTTATTATTTATTATTTATTATTTATTATTTATTATTTATTTTCTATTATTTTCTATTATTTTCTATTATTTTCTATTATTTTCTATTATTTTCTATTATTTTCTATTTTATTATTTTCTATTTTATTATTTTATTGCATTAATTTTATTATTATATCATCTAAATTACTATGAATAATAATGATTTATTTCTATATTTATTATTAATACATTATACTATTTGTATATTATTTTATTTTTAACATTTATTTTAATATTATAAATAAAAATGGACTGTATAGTAATCTACATCAGCTAGTGGGGATATAGCGCCCTCCTGTGGAGACAAACCGCACTACATCAAATCCCATCACATCCGTCATTGATGTGTACGCTTTAATGTAGTACGGCTTATTTCCACGTGAGGGCGCCAGATCCACACATGCTGCTGTAGCTTGTTTGACATGACACAATAATTGATGTAAAAATATTTTTAATTGTGACTTTAAAGTATGAAAAAAAATCACAATTATTCAAAACAATTAGTTATAATATTTTTAAAATTAAAAATAATGCATAAAATTATAATGCTATAATATTTACCTTTTCTGGAGGTTGTGCTTTAAATATTGGACCCCCACTTTGTGTGCGTCACCGTCCAAGAATGATTCCTGGAAGATGTCTGTGTGTGTGTACTTCTGTTTTGTGTTACTGTGTTTCTATCGTTGAACGGTTACACAATACATGAGTACGGAGCTTTGCATCATAAATTCCTCCTCCGGTCCAGAAATGCAGTGAGCGATACAATATGTCCACCTTCATCTATGAATAACATGACATTGTGTAACGTCATATACAGTATAACATCATACATTACATATAACATACATATAACGGTCTGGTCACGCTTTGGGAATGCGTCCAAACGAAAGCCAAAGGTCCAAAGGTGAAAGTTGAGGGCGGTGTCACAGATCAGGAATGTTTCAAGGATGTTTCTCTCAAGTTTCTAACAAAACCACGAGAGCATTGAAGGTGTTTTTTTTTTCCAAAAAGTGAACGTTCAACCTGTCTCAGCTTGAATGGCATCGAGATGACGGTTCTGCTGGGTTCCTTCTGTGTGGGGAGGAGGCCTAGCAGGGTTCTAGCCGGGTTCTAGCAGGATTCTAGTAGGGTTCTAGTGAGTTCTAGCAGGGTTCTAGCCAGGTTCTAGCAGGATTCTAGTAGGGTTCTAGCTGGGTTCTAGCAGGGTTCTAGTAGGGTTCTAGCCGGGTTCTAGCAGGGTTCTAGAAGGGTTCTAGTTGGTTTCTAGTCATTTCTGTGTCATAGAGACACACAAAGAAAAAGAGCATCCTCAATTTCTCTTCCATATTTGTCATTTCTAATCCTTCTAATTTTGTCCACTGCAGTGTTTCAATAAAGTTGAGATTGAAGGTGTGTCCAGTGTGTTGCGTTGATGTTGTGTTGCGTGTCTTGCCACAATGGCTGTGTTGTTCCGTGGGAGGGGCGGGACGTAGGACATGAATTATGGACCTAATCTTTCAGGGATTAAGTGGGCGGGGGGCCGACGTGGCGCGCTTCCGTGTGCCTCCATCCAACGTTTAGTGTGATATCTTCCACGGCCATGTCACATGTCCATGTCCATGTCACATGTCCATGTCACATGTCCATGTCATAGATCTATAGATGATGTCCTACAAACGTACTAGATAGATGTAGAAGGAAAGGGATACAAACTGTGGTGAGACCAGCCATGTTGTTTGAACTGGAGGTAGCAGAGATGAGGATGGGAGTGACCAGGATGGATAGGATCAGGAAGGAGTACATTACATGTTAGAGACCTTGGAGATAAAGTCCTTTAGGCCAGACTGAGATGGTTGGGACATGTCCAATGTGTTGGTAGAAGGATGCTGCCAGGTAGGAGGCGTGGAGGAAGACCAAAGAGGAGCTTTATGGATGTAGTGAAGGAGGAAGAAGAAGACGTTCTCCATACTGTATGTGCCTCTGTGAAACACAACAGCATGGTCACATGACCCCCGGCTGGCTGGCTGGCTGGGTGGCTGGGTGATGGGGGGGTCAGGGTGGTCTCATGGCGGAGGACCACGCCTGTCGGCGGCTGGCTAATCCCGGCATTGTGTAATCTCCTGGCAGATGATGTGCAGGCTGGGCCAGCTGGCTCCCACTTCCACTCTCTGACATGTGGGTCATGATGTTGAGGGTCTGGGGCGGGTCTCCCCCCTGCAGACCTCCAGGATTAGCCCACCAAGTCAGCACCGCTTCAACCGGTTTCTGGGCTGGAAAAGTTTTTCCTGCCGCTTCCTTTGAGGGAACTTGAAAGAAAAACACAGATCGGTATCAGGGTGGGACCTCGTACTCTCATACTGTCTGTGTGTGTGTGTGTGTGCAGACAAACGGTCTAAGGTACTGCTATTCAAGTCAGTTGTTTTTTTTGGTGGGGGGGGGTCACATTTTTAGGACGGACCGGCACGCTGTATTTAAACACTGACTGCGAAAATGCTGCTCAAAGATCCTCTATGAAACTCTCCCTGCCCAAAGCACTGACTGCAAAACCACCATCAAAGATCCTTTATGTGACAGAAGCAGTCTTCTGTTTTTTAGTTGACTCCTGCAAAAACGCTTGTCAAAGATCCTCTATGCGACAGGAGAACTCTGCTGTTTTTAAAAACCAATGGAAACAAAAAAATGCAAATCAAAGATCCTCTATAGCAGCAGAGTGCTCCTCTGTTTTTATTGACCGATTGCAAAAAAAGATAATCAAAGATCCTCCAAGTGACAGGAGCGCCTTGCTGTTTTTAATAACCAATGAAAACCGACAAAAAAGAGGTAATCAAAGATCCTCTATTAGGGAGGAGTGCTTTCCTGTTTTTAATGATTAATTCAAAAAATGCTAAACAAAGATCCTCTATGTGATCAGAGTGCTCAGCTGTTGTTAATGACTAATTGCAAACCAAAAAAAGGTAGTCCAAGATCCTCTATGTGACAGGAGCGCTGTGCTGTTTCGAAACACTGACTGCAAAAATACTAGCCAAAGATCCTTTATGTGACAGGAGTGCTCTGCTGGAAAAAAGTGACTCAAAGATCCTCTATAATACAGGGCCACCATTTTTAACAACCAATTGCATAAATGCCAGTCAGAGATCCTCTATGCGAGAGGAGCGCTGTGAAAAAAGGAAAAAGAAGTCGTCATGAATTTGCGTTAGCATTTGCAAGCTGGCGTCTTTTCATCGCTGCTTTGCTTCCTTTTTGCTTGTGCATCTTTTTACTGGAAGGACGGCCACGGCAAGCCAATTGGGACTTGTTTGTTTTTTTCCCAAGTCTTGGAACGCCATCCCGCTCAGCATCCACATTCCTGTGCGCTTTCATCACACGACACCCTCAATTTAGTCTGTCAGGATGAAATAGCGGCGCTCCAGAAGCTCGGCTTTACGTCCACATCGCCAAGTAGTCCCATCGCTGCTGGGAGGGCTGCTTTTCCATGGGAATGTTGGCATGGAAAATGTGGAATTACAGAAAATGGCATATTTTTGGAGAATGTGTCAATAAATAGCCATGGTGTCCTGATGTTGGAGTGGATTGAAATGGGAAAGTTTGTGGAATGTTTTTTTTTTTAGAATCAAAGGAAAATTGGGATTGGACGATGAAGAATTTGTGGAAAATTGGGAATTTTTGGAATGTGTAAAATCAATAGCTTGAATAAGTGGAATGTTTTTAATGTTGGGATGGGCTGAGAAACGTGGAACTTATAGAAATTGCCCATTCCTTTTCCAATATGAACGTTGTTGTGGAAAATGGTGGAATTTTGTGGAATGTGTCTATAAATAACCATGGTGTCCTGAATGATCTCAACTTTTCACAGTAGAAGTCTTGAGACTTCTTTAAGGGGAAAGGGAATGTTTGTTTTGAAATTTTGGAATTTGGGGAAAAGTGGGCATTTTTTTGGAAAATCGCCTGAATGAGTGGCATGTTTTCATGGAAGATTGAGGATGAAATAATGCAGAAAAAGAACTTTTGGTGGGAAATAACATCCTGTATGTGAATGAGTGATTAAATGAGTTACGTGTTACAATGTGCTACAATGTGTTACAGCGTGTTACAGCGCATTACAGCGTGCTACAGTGTGTTACAGTGTGTTACGTGTTACAACATGTTACAGTGTGTTACAATGTGTTACAGCATGTTACAATGTGTTACAGCATGTTACCACGTGTAATGTGTTACATGTTACAACGTGTTACAGCATGTTGCCACATGTTATGTGTTACGTGTTACAGCGTGTTACAGCGTGTTACAGCATGTTACAGCGTGTTACATCACGTTACAACCCATTACAATGTGTTACAGCATGTTGCCATGTGTTATGTGTTACATGTTACAACGTGTTACAGCATGTTGCCACGTGTTTTGTGTTACGTGTTACAGCGTGTTACAGCGTGTTACAGCGTGTTACAGCGTGTTACAGCGTGTTACAGCGTGTTACAGCGTGTTACAGCGTGTTACAGCGTGTTACAGCGTGTTATGTGTTACATGTTACAACGTGTTACAGCATGTTGCCACGTGCTATGTGTTACGTGTTACAGCGTGTTACAGCCTGTTACAGCGTGTTACAGCGTGTTACAGCGTGTTACAGTGTGTTACATCACGTTACAGCCCGTTACAACGTGAGCAACTACATATTGATGCATGGGCTTCTCGTGTCCAACTCATTTCACGCGCCTGACCACGCCCACCGTGTTTGTGTAATTCCAGCTCTTTAATGGCGAGCTAAAGGGCGAGCCAGGCCTGCTTATCTCGTATGCGTACGTGCGTGCGTGTTGGATTTGTTTAAAAGACAAGACGATGGATGGCGGCCTGGCTGCCCCTTTTGTGCCACGTTTATTTTGGGTGCCTTGTGCAGCTTTCAGATGAGAGCTTGTCAGTGTAAACATCTCCCCGGGTGGCGGTGTTCGGGGTGATTTAGTGCACATGTGCCGTACGACTGGCCAAAGTGGTGCTTTTTGTCCCAGCCGTCTTTGAATAAAAGCGTGTCCAGTCATCGTAACCTTGACGTTAATGTGCAGCATCTCTGTCCCACACTGCTGCTGACCTTTTATTTTTAGGAATGCGGCTAACCATGTTCCTTCCTGCGGTGGTGTGTGTTTTTAAAACCTACTTGTGATTATGCTGAGTGACAGTGATCTTCCAGATGGCAGCCTTTAAATGGTGATAATATGGCACCAAATCTTAGATCTACATGTTAGTATGTATGCGTTGTTTCTGATAATCCACTTTTGTTACTCTTTTGTTCATCACTTTTGTTTAAATCAAAACAATGACATTTCGGTTACTTTGGTATTAGTGACACAAATACCAGCAACACGAGCGCTGATTGGTTGGCATTCACATAGCGGTTGGGGCAGCAACACTCCGTTGGTGATTGGTTGGCTGCGGTTGGTCCTCGTGGTGGGCGTGGTCTTACTGTATCCTCGCCGTAGTGTCTTTCGTCATTTGCAACGAGTCGGCGTAACAAACGTAGGCTTCTTTGCGAGCTGGAAAACAAACTTTTCCCCACGGTATTTATTTTAATGTCGACACAAGTTAAACACAGCCGGCATTTGTTTGTGTAAAGACACGCGTCTTTCAAAAATGGGGACGGTTAAATGAGTCTCTCCGGTGGAGAGAAGAAGACTTGGAAGGCGGAAATGATCCCTTAGCTAACAAACAGCAAGCTAGCGCCGAAGGAGAACTTTTTTTCACGCCGATTTACTTTTTGGATTATTTTTGAAGAACATCTAAGTTTTTTTTTTGAGTGTTTGATGCGGCCGAGTTGGAGAATAGAAGTTTATTCCCTCCAATGACGTGGAATAGCACCATGAGCAGTGGCTACAGTAGCTTGGAGGACGACTCCGAGGAATACTTTTTCACGGCCAGGACTTCTTTCTTTAAGAAACCTTTGGGAAAAGTCACAGAGAACAAGGTAAAGATCCATGAAATAATACACTTTTAAAAATTTATTTCTTGTATTTTGGCCTTCTACCGTGTGACCACTTGTTGGTTTAAAGGGCTATCGTTCAGAACTACATTGACTTTTTTACCAATTCAATCCATTTCACTTCTTCCCAAATGTACACGTTAATGAAACATTGAATTAAAAAAATGATTTAGTTGTGTTGGGCTTGTATCGAATTAAAAAAGGACTACAATGGCAAAACCAAGCCAAGCTTTTGTCCACCTGTTGTTGCCCTTCTTCTCCCAACCATATCAGCATGAATGGAGGAATATGAGCTCACAAACCAGCTCGTTTGCTCACTTGTTTAATGACGAATTGTCCAAATGACCCACCGCAATTTCACAAAACACGTATTTTATTCCCAACATGCGTAACATGTCTGCAATTGGGAAGCTAACGCTAACTGGACAGATTCTTCAATACGGTTTGGTTGGTATGCACGGCCGCATGTATTTGCTGAGCAACCAGTTTCAAGCTTAACCCCCCCCCCGGCTGTTTAACCTGAAAGTCCACAAATGACCCCACCCCCACCCTTGCCGCCTTGTGTTGTTTTGAGTTGTTAAGACTTGACCCTAATACGTCATATGAAGTGGTGATTAGATTTACATCTATTTTGGGATTGCGAGCTAGCCATGTTGCTGCTTTGCACCATGACTTTTTTGGGATTCCCTGTGGAGGATTTTTGGTTAAAAATGTTAAAATGTCACCCTTGAACACACGACAAGCCGTTCCCAGCATGCAGTGTTGACAGACAATGCAGATTTGTTGTGCGCTGGGAGGATTTTGTGTGTGTTCATGTGCCCGCTATAACATTAGTTTCTGTGTGTGTGTAGATGCACAATGCGGCCCATAGAGGTCTTAAGATGTGGCCTCAAGCCCTCAGTGGGACACCCGCCGTCCTTTGGTGGCTCCCCGCATGCCAGCACTAATTGCAGCCGCAGAGGGGGGCGTGACCCCCGGGGAACATGTGTATGAAATTACTGGTTCTGTGTCTGAAAAGTAGAAGCTTCTTGTGTTTGTTTGGTTGCTTTTTATTTGGAATAGAAAGTGTGTGTGTGTGTGTGTGTGTGTGAGAGAATAAGCAACATGTCAGTTAGTGTGTCATCCGTCCACAGTTTTTAATGAGAGCGTCTCCCAGGGAGACGATTTGCACAAGTTTCTCATGGAGGCGTCAAGCTGCGGGGCCGTCCAAAGTGACATTTAATAAAGGGGAGCGTCCACAAAGACGCACAAAGAGACATTGACGGACGGGTTCTGTGTAGAAACACACCGTCCAAACGTGCAACGGGACTTCAAAGTCCAGGCGCTTGTAGATATGAATCGAGTCATAAAGACATCAAACACATTTCCACTTGAAACAACAGATGGAAGGAAGCCTCCGCGCAGCGCATTCTCAACGCCTCCGTTCCACCTTCGCACGGCCTCAAAGGCGTCTCTCGGTTTGTGTGTCATGGAGAAATACTAGAGGATAATCCCGCCAAGCCCCCAGGACGCGCAGACACACGCTGCTGTGTCCTGTCTTGCTAGCGGCTGCATTGTTAGCCGTGCTGCGTGGCGCCTTCTTTGTGACTTTCACAACATTGAACAAAAGTTCCACCACCCAATCATGTTCATGGAGATGTTGGAGATAAAGTCAGACTGAGATGGTTGGGACATGTCCGGATGAGAGGAAGACCAAAGAGGAAGTTTATGGATATAGTGAAGTAGTCCATGAGGGAGATGTAGAAGACAGGGTTGGATGGAGGAGATGGGTTTGCCCAAAGAGGATCTGAAGGTCCCATCTGTGCACCATCTATGAGGGCATCTTTCATAATTTATCTCCTCCTGTCGCTCTCTGACTTAAGTTACCTGCAACCTGACGCCTCGTTGCTCCATACGTGAGGTCGGCTCCTCGGGTCTGCTACAGTGTGCATCCAGTGGACATGCTTCATGTATTATTGATCGGCCATATTTAAGAGTTTTGTCTTTGATTGAAATGTTTTGACATCTTGAAGCAACTGCGTTTGCTGCCCCGACGGGTTGGAGTAAACATCAGAGTGTCAAATAAATAAATGAATGTATGGGAAACCGGTAGATATGAAGGAATTATGACAACGGCAGTGCCACGCCCAAAAGTGCTTCATTATGCAGACTTTATTCTCATAACTAAGAATTTTGTTCCACATTTACCACTTTATTCTCATACATTTACAATTATTTTGTATACATGTCTGACTTTATTCTCACAGATTGACATTTTTCCTCTTAAATTTATGAATTTTTTCACGTAATATTACAACTTCTTTTCTTGTAAAGGTATGACTTTATTTTCATAGATGTAAGACTTTTTTTCTTATAAATTTACAACTTGATTTTTGTGAAAAAAAAAATTTTAATACAAATTTACAACTTTATTTTGTAAATAAAAATTTAAAGTATAAATTTACAACTTTATTTTTGTGAAAACAAATGTTTAATACAAATTTACAACTTTATTTTGTAAATAAAATTTTTAAGTATAAATTTACAATTTAATTTTTGTAAATTTACAACTTCATCCTCATTAATGTACAATTCTATTTTATTTAAATACATTTCTGACTTTATTGTGGTAAATTTACGTCATTTTCCTCTTAATCTTGTGACTATTTTCATAATATTACAACTTTTCTTCTTGTAAATTCATGACTTTATTCTCAGAAATTTAGGACTTTTTTCTCTTAAATTTTAAGTGTAAAATAATATTAAATAATATTAAATATAATATAATATAATAAATAATATAATATTATATTATAAATATAATATAATATTAAATAAAATTAAATAATATTAAAAAAATTATTAATAAATTTCTGACTTGCCAAGTGGTCAGCATGGAGGCCAGGCAGTCAGAAGATGGGGTATTTTTTCCAATGAGGCTCTAATACGCCACCTGAAACGTGAGTTTTTGCCCTCCATTGCGTCACACCGTCCAGGCATGCACAAACTACATTTAAATATCATTTAAAAGATTTTAAAAAGTTATCAGTACCACGGCGGTCCCAAAAAGCAGAGTTTAATAGGTATCTGTTTGGGGAAAAAACATACCATGCTTCTCTAGAAAATGTTTTCCTCTCTAGACTTCCTTCCTCCATCTGTCCGTCCATCCTCACCCCCACACCCCCACCCCATCCCAGCACTCGCCTCGTCTATTGTATGTCACTTCCTGCTGTAGCCACAGCCACTCTTACAAGCATTTATTTATTTATTTTTTTACAAGGCTCTCCAAAGTAACCATGCACTTTTATGGCTACACACACACAAACACACACACACTGTGTGTACTTTGGTCGTGTAGCAGAGGAATATAAAAGGTGGCTTGCGTCACAGAGAATATGAGCTAATGTTGCCTGGAAGTGTAGGAAGAGACACGCTAGCTTGGTTTAGCGGTTCAGAGCAGGTAGAGTGGGCGTGTCTTTTGGCCATGTGAACAAAAATGGTCTTTTGGATCAAAATTGCGAGCCGCCGCAAAAAGACTTGTCTTGAAACAAGCAACAGAAGAAAGTTGACTTCTAGTTGTAAACTATTTCCTGTTTAGTCCCCCCCTTCTGTTCTAAAAGCACCCATCGGGGGGCCTGTCTTGGTTGTGACGTCCCCCAAAAAACATGAAAAGAAGCGACAAGTTAATTTTAGTTGTTTTGGAAGATCGACATGATTGCGTCCCCTCGCAGCGCCGCCACAAATAGATAGCAGCCCTGTATGACAGGCTGGCCTGGTTTAGTGCCGTAAAACCAAGCCCCATCGCGTCGTCTCGTCACAGCGTGTTGCCTGCGTGTAACGTGACACACGGCCCATCATGCCGTGTGTCATCAGACGTCCGAGCGATGGCGCTTGCGGTGGTTTGCAGCGTCACTATCATCATCATCAGCGTGTTTTGGTTCCTGTGTGTGTGTGTGCGCGTGATTACCGACTTTACACCTGTCATTACGAACACTGATTACCTACTTTACACCTGTCATTATAAACAATCACAGAGCAGCACCACGCCGACGCCCTCGCTGTGTGACCCCGCTGAGCGCGGCGTGGACTTGCAACGACACGTAGATGATACACGACTTTAGCTACGATTGCGTAACAATACAAGTAGCTTTACCGACACATCGCTGATGTTACGAGGAAATGACTAACACTAATGGCTTGCTTCATCCGACTGACTCATCACACGGTCGCCATGCAGACGTGTGTCAAAGAAGGAAAAGGATAAATATTAATGAAACACACGCAAAATAAATGGCAGCACACCAAATAGCAGCGTGCCTTGCTTTGCATGACAGACATGTTCTTTTTTCACAGAACTTACTATGCCGCCATTAGACAATATGGGATGTTCACTATTGTTTGGAGGACAAGACATAACGAGTATAATGACAGTAGGCACTTGATGGACGTAATGTCCACCTCCCTGTGGGACAAAAACAAGCTCCAAACTAACCCAATTGCTGGTTAGCGTCTGAACTTAGGCCTCCAGGTGAGCATCCAATCCAGGGGTGGGCAAACTTTTGGACTCGTGGGCCGCATTGAGTTAACAAAACTGTCTGGGGGGCCAGAATATATATTTTTTTATAACACACACTATTTTACACTTATAATTCTAACAGTCCACCTTGAATTATTTGTCTAATTTTATTTATTTATTATATATTATAATGATTAATTATATTATATATATATTAATTTTATGATTATATATATTATATTTAATATATTATATTATATTTAATATATTTATTATTTATTTATTTTATTTATTTATTTGTATATATGTATATATATATATATTTGTATAAATTTGTATTTGCTTATAATTCTAACAGTCCACCTTGAATTATTTGTCTAATTTTATTTATTATATTATATATTATATTTAATCTACATAATATATATATAATTTATTATATATATTATAATATTATTAATTATATATCAATTATATTATATTTTTATATATTTATTATTTATTTACTTATTTGTATAATTTTATCTGGAAACGTGTCAGATTATTAGCTATATGTTTTAAATATGTTCCATATATCCCTTTTTTCCAGAGCACTTTAAACATCAAACCACATCAAACTACAAACTTGAATTTTACATTTTAGTTTTTTTTATTTATTATTTTTATTGTTTTTTTTTTACTGAATAAGACATCCGACTTGCAAGTCATGTTGCCAGCATGTATGTTAAAAGTTAGAAAGCAACTGGCGTGCCGGATTCAAACGCTTTAAACATCAGATCACATCAAACTACAAACTTGAATTTTACATTAAAAAAAAAAAAAAATATATATATATATTTTTATTTTTTATTATTTATTTTTTGACTGAATAAGACATCCGACTTGCAAGTCATGTTGCCAGCATGTACGTATGTTAAAAGTTAGAAAGCAACTGGCGGGCCGGATTCAAACGCTTAGTGGGCCGCATGTGGCCCCCGGGCCGTAGTTTGCCCACCCCTGATCCAATCCAATGGAGGGCTTAGTCAGCGCTCTGGTCTTGCATCATATTAAGAAAACTAGTCTGTGTCTAACAAGTGCATTTCCAACCCTTCCTTTTGAACTTTCATCCAAAACGACACAACAAAGAACAAAGAACTTATCCAGGCACACATCCGCATGCCTGGAAGCGACCGAAGGAGTTTTCTTTCCACACCACCTCCCCCGGTCTACAACACGTTACAAGGTTTTAGCTCTGGTTTGGTCTTCCTGCCTCGGGGTCTCTGCTCTCGCTGCTGTCTTCTCTGGGTGGTCCGGCCTCCGGGAGACTTTGGTGGGTTGTGCTGGGAGTTGAAGCCTGACCGTTTGTGTCTGAACAGTCAACCACACCGACTGTTTGTCTTTTGTGGCGCACACGCCAGTCGGCGGCGGCGGCGGCGGTGTCTTCGGCTTCTATGTGCTGACTGAAGCTCATTTTTACATCTACTTCACACGTCTTCTCTTCCTTTTTAGACATTTCCCTCAACGGGTCGGTCGGTTAGAGGAACTGGCTCACCTATTAGTGCATGCAGGAATGCAGTGTGGGAAAGGTGTGGTCCATCTTAACTTCCCCCCTGTGGACGCAACAGGAAGTAGCATGTAGAGGGGGGGGGGCAAATGGACACACTGAAACAAAATAACTACCTAGGAAGATGAACTGGGTCGTGGTCTTTTAACTTCTGGTTTCCTATGTTGGATTGCAGGGTGTCCCACAGGACTGCAACCTATTTGTGGAGGGAGGGGGGGGGTGTCAAAAACATTTCTGCTGTTGTTACTTTTTGTCTGTTTTTCTCAAAGTCACAAGCAAGACAGCATTAAGTTCCCAACATTAGCTTAAACAGGCATATTTGTGTATTCAACCACCGTACCTGCTGAATATACATAAGCCCTCCTGCTACGTCTTCTTGTTCTCTGGAAAGCAGGTGCGCAAAGAAGCAGAGCGATTGTGCCATCTACTATACGGGGTTGGAACGACAAGCTATGTTCAGACAGTCCCGTTGTAATGTGTTTATATGCGATGGCAGACGAGTAGCGCCACATGCATCTGTGGCGGTCCAAATGTCCTCACAAAGAAATGAATGTACGGGAAAGCCTTTCTTCCATCAGTGTCATGTTGAGTCTAGCTTAGCATGCTAAGTGACATCATGTGTTTACACGCAGATAAAGAGCGGAATGCTGCAGGTGTGCGTGACGGAGATAAGAGGACGGCCCACATTGAGAAGGAAGCCAAAGATTAAAATCCACACGGGCACGGGTGCCCTAGGTCTTGAGCGCTAGTGGTGCGAGGCTCCATGTTGGTCTTTCAGCCTCCCGGCGAGGACCCGCCGCTCTCCTTCGGGCTCATGACCTCATTGTGTTGCTACGCCGCTCCGCTCGGCTTCTCACGTTTGTTTGGGTCTTCTCGCTTCCGTTGAACCCCCCCCCCCCACCCCCCCACCCCCCTCGTGT
Organism: Doryrhamphus excisus; assembly: GCF_030265055.1. Lineage (NCBI taxonomy): Eukaryota > Metazoa > Chordata > Actinopteri > Syngnathiformes > Syngnathidae > Doryrhamphus > Doryrhamphus excisus. The sequence goes on from NC_080468.1 coordinate 17,392,986, forward strand.
GCCCGCCTTCTCACCTCTTCTCACTACCGTCTGGTTTGAGGGCGCAGAGATGGCGCTAATCTTCTTACCTGCCACTTCCTGCTCCTAAGCCGACCCGGCTCGGCCCGAGCGCTTGGCGTGGAAAGTCACGTCAGGGTTGAGAAGGTGCGTTCATGAGCACGTGGACGCGAGCTGTTACCGTGCATGAATGAAGCAAATATGAGAGAGAAATATGACATTGGTGCCTTCTAGGATAGAATGCACCAATAACGAGTGGAGTGTTTAAACACGAAGGACTGATAGCACCTCCATGTCTCCTCCAACTGCTTCTTCTCCTTATAAGGAGGCCATTCCATGCAGCCTCCTGCTGAGTGTGTGTGTGTGTGAGTGTGTGTTTAATAGAGCAGAGCAGCATGGTGCTCACATGTAAATGAAAAACAGAATGCATGAACGACAATGCGTGTAGTCTCCCCCAGGACTGCAATCTATTTGTGGTGGCAGTGGATTGGGGGAGGGGCATAATGACATCTAATTTGCATAGGAGTAAAACCTTACTGGAGGAAAAAATACAAATGAACATTTTTTTTAGTGTCACAAACAAAATGGAGCCACGTGCAAGTGTTTTGACAAACGATGATTGGATCTGGACTCTTGTGGTCTGGCTGCAGGCGGTCTGTGTTTGCGTAAGGGCGGCGCCCCCCCCCCCCCCCCCCCCCTGCATGACTCATGGTGTGCTTCTGGTTCTGTCAGGATGTGGAGAAGGACAGGAAGCTGCGCACGGAGTTCAGCAGGGAGGAAATCAGGCAGAAGATCGAGCAGTACAACACCAGGACCAGAGACCACCTGAAAATGACCCTGGTGAGTCCACACTGGCCAGCAAGGCTCCTCGTGTGTGTGTGTGCATGAAGTCATTTGTTTTGGCAGCGGGACATCAGCGTGACATCAGCACGCCGGGATCTTCATCTTCCATCTTCCATCTTGACGTTTGCTCCACATTCCTGGCATCTTACCGCTCCTGCTATTGTTCTTCTCCGCAGGGAGGAAGGTGTCCCAAGTCCTGCTCACTTCTTCAAACTGTGCACACGTTTCCACATCGCACGTGCATCCGCATTTGACTCCACGCTCTACTTTCTAGCTGAAAGATACCTAAACCACCATTTCCTGCTTACCCCAGCACTTTTAGGCACCCTTCAAAGGGGCGGTGCTAGGATTGGTGGACAGGGATTGGTCAAAAACACATCCCTCGTTCACCGTGCTTAATTGGTTCCTCGCTGTAATATGTCCTCCATGACGTGTCTCGTCACGTCTGCGTCCTCCTCTGCCCGTCTATCGCTCCATCTTCCCTTTGCTCCTATCTTTGCTTCCTGTTGATCCGACACGCACAGCCAGCCAGCAACAAAGTGATGAGATTAAGAAACCTGCGGGACGTCTGAGGCCATCTGTCCCTGACAACGCCAACATGTCTTGTCTCCCAGGGTTCCACCGGCGTCTACACGGGCTTTATTAAGGTCCAAATGGACCTGAGGAGGCCCGTGACGGTGCGAGGGGGCCAGAGGGGAGCGGGCGGAGACGCGGCGGGCGAGGCCTTCTACCTGCCCAGAGGAGTCACCAACACGCTCCACATCAGCTCCAACAACACCGTCAGACAGGTGGCGTGCACACACACCCCGATCGTGTCGTGAGATGTGATTGGTCCATGTTGGTCTCCTGCTACCTCTTCTTACTCTCTGGCAGACCAGGGGCGTGGGAGGTGTGTTGGGAATCACAGTTAGGATGCCACCTGCTGTACGGAGTTGGAACCACAGGGTCCCATTATAATGTGTTGATGTGTCAGCCAGTGCCAACAGGTGGCGCTGTACCTATTCATGGCGGCCTGCCACAGCTAAATAATCATAGGAAATATACAAATAATTAGTCATTCATTTTCACTGCTGCTTGAACTCACTAGGGTTGCAGGGAAAATAATAAATATACAGAAATAAGTATCTTAATAACAATAATAATAATATATTATAGTCCCAATATAATGGGTTTAACAAACACGTAGCGGCAAATCTTCCAGTGGCGGCTCGCCACAAAAGCACTAAGAAAATCAAACTTAATATATAATGTTTCAATGATGAAATAATAACAAAGTTTATCATATATAAAATACACGTGTTGTAGTAATAAAGTTAGGATGCATACTGGTAATGCTAAGCTACATTCACAGGCAGTCCCGTTATAATGTGTTTGTTTATGAGCAAGACATAATCATTTCAAATACATCATAGGTACATATGTTTAATGATGAAATAATACAAATGATAAAGTACACGTAGTAATATATACTTAATAATACACTCACTGTGGTTAGCATTAGCAAGGGTGACCAGGTAGCCCCAGATAGATTATTCCCATTACGGATGATCCAAATCAATAACTAATGTACAGGAAACACGGACGTAGGCGTTAAAGGCAGTAAAATGATGATTGATTGATTCATGAGGTTGCGTTTGTTGTGTGTAGGTCATCATGGCGCTGCTGAATAAGTTCACCGTAGCAGACAACCCGGCCAAATACGCCTTGTACAAACGCTACCGCCGTGAGGAGCAAGGTAATATACTTCCTGTTTCTCTCTGTGTGTGTGTGTGTGTGTGTGTGCAACGTTGATGGCGTCACATACCAATAACACACAGATGTTGCGGCCGTGGGTTCCAATAAGATATTTATTGACTAAGTTTTATGATTTGTTTGAACTTTTACAACCTGTTTTGGGGCTTTCTATTAGTAAAACATGTCTAGACTAACTTGTACTGTGTGCATGTGTGTGTCCTTTAGTGTACGTGTGCAAGCTGGCCGATGGCGAGCAGCCGCTGTTCCTTCGTCTGGTGGCGGGCCCCGACAACGACGCGCTGGGCTTCGTCCTGCGAGAGCAACAGACCGGAGAAGTCATGGTAAGTCGTGGTCCCCCCCGCCCCTGCCCCCATGCAGAAATCCCCTCCCAAACCCAAATAGTCCTATTTGTGCTGCTTTTGTGCTGTTTCAGGCAAATAAAACGACTGTTTGTGCTGCTTTTGTTTGGTAGTTCGTTTTGCTGGACCCTTAAATCTTTATTCATTCATTTTCTACCACTTTTTCCTCGCGGGGGGTGCTGGAGCCTATCCCAGCTGTCTTCGGGCGTAAGGCGGGGTACACCCTGGACTGGTCGCCAGCCAATCCCAGGGCACATATAGACAAACAACCATTCACACTCACATTCATACCTATGGACAATTTGGAGTGGCTAATTAACCTAGCATGTTTTTGGAATGTGGGAGGAAACCGGAGTACCCGGAGAAAACCCACGCATGCACGGGGAGAACATGCAAACTCCACACAGAGATGCCCGAGGGTGGGATTGAACCCTGGTCTCCTAGCTGTGAGGTCTGCATGCTAACCCCTAGACCACCGTGCCGCCTTAAATCTTTAATCATTTGCTATTTTTATTGCACAAAACAGCACAAACAAAGAGGGGAAAAACTGTGATCGACATATGAAAGAATCTAATAGTGTAAATGTTCATTGCAATTGCACAAATGATTGGGTTCATTTTTATTGCACAAAACAGCACAAACAAAGAGGGGAACAACTGTGATTGGCCTATAAAAGAATCTAATAGCTACAAAAAAAAAGCAGCGTAAACGTTCATTGCAATTGCACAAACGATTGGGTTGATTTAGGTTTCATTTGGATTGAGCTTAGGTTCAATAAGTTCAAGAACTGATATTGCACAAACAGCACAAACGCAGCACAAACGGAACAGGACTGTTTTGGTGTAATTGGCATCTAACGGGGTGAACTATGAGATAATCTAATAACTCATAAACAAAGGCAGCACAAATGTTGACTTGAATTGCACAAACGAGGGGGGTGGGGGGGTGTGGGGGTCCAGTGGCCACTCCATTAGGTACGGGACGAACCAGCCAGCCCCTAAAGATGCGTCATCATTGAAGCGCGTGTTCGCTATCGTGCCACGTCTTGTCACGTGACGTGTCCTCCTTCCCCCTCCGTCCTCAGTGGGACGCCTTCTCTGTCCCGGAGCTGCGCAACTTCCTGCGTATCCTGGACAAGGAGGAGGAGGAGCAGAAGGAGGCTGTGATTCGTCGCTACGGCGTCTACCGCCAGAGACTGAAGGATGCGTTGAGGGACCTGCGAGGACCCTCGTAGATGTCGGGAGGACTCTACCAGGACTCTACCAGTCCGAACGAAGACAGAAAAGGACTGACGTGCCAAAGCATGAAGACTCGAGTGTGTACAGAATTTCATTGACGTAATTTATATGGGTGATGCTTTTTATTGCAAAGAGTTGAACTGTGGCGGCGACACAATCACATGACGCTCCCCGTTGAAGGAGGGAGGAGGAAGAAGAGCAGCATTGCAGGACGTGAAGAAGAAGCAAAGGTTGGATCGGGAAAGTAGATGATGAAGGGCGATACAGGAAGTAGAATAGAAGCGGGGGCAGAGTCGCAGACAATGAAAACACGTTGAAGGGGCCGAGCGCTGATAGCGGCGCCCTTTTTTTTTTTTTTTTTTTAAATAGAAAGTGCTCTTATCAGGCACCCTCAGCCCCCCCCCTGTGCCGGATGGCTTGGAAAAGAGGACCAGGCGAGATAAGGAAGGAAGGAAGGAGGAGGCTTCTGGGATTATTTGCTGGATTCAAATGAAAAGCTCCTCCACGGGTACATGCCGTGTGGAACAGCTCCCTCTGGTGGACAAAGATGCAACCACGCTCCTCCACGGCTTTATTTTTCTAGGATTATTCCTATTCTCTCGTAACCAAAGATATTTTAGCGGTGTTGCCCGGGGGGTGGGGGGGATTTAGAGATTTAGAGGCTACATATATCGAGTAGAGTTCTATTTAAAGTGATTTATTTGTCTATGAAACACTGGCTTTACGTACGTGGAAGCATAGAAAGGTCAAAAAGGGGGCGTTGCTGAAATGTCTATCATTCTCACAAATTGGATAAAAAAGGCGATTGGTTCTCCAGAAAATGATTGGTTTTTATGCTCCAAATGAAATGAAATAAAATTGTCATCATTTTGCCCTTTCTATGCTCCCCACCTCAATGGAAATGCGTATGAAATATGTTATTGTTATTCTTGTATCTCTTTACATGAGTTGTATCAACTAAAGATGTTTGCGTTTTGGGAGGGGGGGGGGCGCGGGCGGGGGAGGGCACTTTAAACGACTTCATTCAGGGAAAACTGGTGGATTTCTGTTTTTACACTCTACACTTTATATTTCATCACCTAAACGCTGTTTGTGGTTGTGTCCGTGGCGCTGAGTAAGCCGTATGTGTCACGTGACGCGTCACCATGGCAACTGTGGACGCACGTGAGCTGTAGTATTGACAGTAGAAGTCGCACATTACAATGGAATCTAAACGTTCTTTCATTGCCTGTCGGCCATATTTCAAGGAGGAGTGGCTGGACGCTTTGCTGGCTCTTTGGCGGTGCCTTCCTGTTTTTATAGCTTCTGCTAACTGAAGATTATTCCATGGTTTTGTTTTTTCCCGCCGAAGGTTTGACGTTGTAATCAGTCACGTGCAGCTATTAAAGACCAACTTTCAAACTCATTGGTTGGTATTTCTCTCTTTTACAGCTCCTCCTCTTGACCCCTGATATATATATATATGTATATATATATATATATATATATACAAGTTGAAAAAACTGAAAAAAACGACATACTAACCCCTTACGTTTTTTGTCAAAAATCATCAAATTCAAACATTGGCATTTTATGCCGTTTTTGGGTGCTTCTGGGCCCCTAATGCGTGTGTGTGAGGTTTCCCGTGTTTTTTTCACCAGAAAAGTGCATTAGCAGCAAGTTGAAAAAAACTGGAAAAAACGCCATACTAACCCCTTACGTTTTTTGTCAAAAATCATCAAATTCAAACACTGGCATTTTATGCCATATTTGGGTCCTCCTGGGGCCCCTGTTGAGTGTGTGTGAGGTTTCCTTTATTTTTTTTAATGAGAAATGTGCATTATATGCAAGTTGAAAAAAACTGAAAAAAACGCCATACTAACCCCTTACGTTTTTTGTCAAAAATCACCAAATTCAAACATTGGCACTTTATGCCGTTTTTGGGTGCTCCTGGGGCCCCTGTTGAGTGTGTGTGAGGTTTTTTGTGTTTTTTTTTTACCAGAAAAGTGCATTAGCAGCAAGTTGAAAAAAACTGAAAAAAAAACGACATACTAACCCCTTACGTTTTTTGTCAAAAATCACCAAATTCAAACATTGGCATTTTATGCCGTTTTTGGGTGCTTCTGGGCCCCTAATGCGTGTGTGTGAGGTTTTTTGTGTTTTTTTTTACCAGAAAAGTGCATTAGCAGCAAGTTGAAAAAAAAACGACATACTAACCCCTTACGTTTTTTGTCAAAAATCGACGCCCTCAAACTCTGGCATTTTATGCCATTTTTGGGTGCTCCTGGGGCCCCTAATGCGTGTGTGTGAGGTTTCCCGTGTTTTTTTGACCAGAAAAGTGCATTAGCAGCAAGTTGAAAAAAACTGAAAAAAACGCCATACTAACCCCTTACGTTTTTTGTCAAAAATCATCAAATTCAAAGACAGGCATTTTATGCCATTTTTGGGTGCTCCTGGGGCCCCTGTTGAGTGTGTGTAGGGGTTCATTTATTTTTTTTTAATGAGAAATGTGCATTATATGCAAGAGGAAAAAAACTGAAAAAAACGACATTACGTTACCCCCTTACGTTTTTTGTCACAAATCACCAAATTCAAACATTGGCATTTTATGCCATTTTTGGGTCCTCCTGGGGCCCCTGTTGAGTGTGTGTGAGGTTTCCCGTGTTTTTTTCACCAGAAAAGTGCATTAGCAGCAAGTTGAAAAAACTGAAACGACATACTAACCCCTTACGTTTTTTGTCAAAAATCGACGCCCTCAAACTCTGGCATTTTATGCCATTTTTGGGTGCTCCTGGGGCCCCTAATGCGTGTGTGTGAGGTTTCCCGTGTTTTTTTCCCCAGAAAAGTGCATTAGCAGCAAGTTGAAATCAAAAATGTCAAAAATCATCAAATTCAAACACTGGCATTTTATGCCATTTTTGGGTCCTCCTGGGGCCCCTGTTGAGTGTGTGTGATGTTTCCTTTATTTTTTAAATGAGAAATGTGCATTATATGCAAGTTGAAAAAAACTGAAAAAAACGCCATACTAACCCCTTACGTTTTTTGTCAAAAATCACCAAATTCAAACATTGGCATTTTATGCCGTTTTTGGGTGCTTCTGGGCCCCTAATGCGTGTGTATGAGGTTTTTTGTGTTTTTTTTCACCAGAAAAGTGCATTAGCAGCAAGTTGAAAAAAAATGGAAAAAACGCCATACTAACCCCTTACGTTTTTTGTCAAAAATCATCAATTTCAAACACGGCATTTTATGCCCTTTTTGGGTCCTCCTGGGGCCCCTGTTGAGTGTGTGTGAGGTTTTTTGTGTTTTTTTGACCAGAAAAGTGCATTAGCTGCAAGTTGAAAAAAATGAAAAAAACGACATACTAACCCCTTACGTTTTTTGTCAAAAATCACCAAATTCAAACATTGGCATCTTATGCCGTTTTTGGGTGCTTCTGGGCCCCTAATGCGTGTGTGTGAGGTTTCCCGTGTTTTTTTCACCAGAAAAGTGCATTAGTAGGAAGTTGAAAAAAACTGAAAAAAACGCCATACTAACCCCTTACGTTTTTTGTCAAAAATCATCAAATTCGAACATTGGCATTTTATGCCCTTTTTGGGTGCTCCTGGGGCCCCTAATGCGTGTGTGTGAGGTTTTTTGTGTTTTTTTGACCAGAAAAGTGCATTAGCAGCAAGTTGAAAAAAACTGAAAAAAACGACATACTAACCCCTTACGTTTTTTGTCAAAAATCGACGCCCTCAAACTCTGGCATTTTATGCCATTTTTGGGTGCTCCTGGGGCCCCTAATGCGTGTGTGTGAGGTTTCCCGTGTTTTTTTCACCAGAAAAGTGCATTAGTAGCAAGTTGAAAAAAACTGAAAAAAACGACATACTAACCCCTTATGTTTTTTGTCAAAAATCGACGCTCTCAAACTCTGGCATTAATTCCATTTTTGGGTGCTTCTGGGCCCCTAATGCGTGTGTGTGAGGTTTTCTGTTTTTTTTTGACCAGAAAAATGCATTAGCAGCAAGTTGAAAAAAACTGAAAAAAACGCCATACTAACCCCTTACGTTTTTTGTCAAAAATTGACGCCCTCTAACTCTGGCATCTTATGCCATTTTTGGGTGCTCCTGGGGCCCCTGATGCGTGTGTGTGAGGTTTCACGACATACTAACCCCTTACGTTTTTTGTCAAAAATCACCAAATTCAAACATTGGCATTTTATGCCATTTTTGGGTCCTCCTGGGGCCCCTGTTGAGTGTGTGTGAGGTTTCCTGTGTTTTTTTTCACCAGAAAAGTGCATTAGCAGCAAGTTGAAAAAACTGAAACGACATACTAACCCCTTACGTCTTTTGTCAAAAATCGACGCCCTCAAACTCTGGCATTTTATGCCATTTTTGGGTGCTCCTGGGGCCCCTAATGCGTGTGTGTGAGGTTTCCCGTGTTTTTTTCACCAGAAAAGTGCATTAGCAGCAAGTTGAAAAAAACGGAAAAAAACGACATACTAACCCCTTACGTTTTTTGTCAAAAATCATCAAATTCAAACACTGGCATTTTATGCCATTTTTGGGTCCTCCTGGGGCCCCTGTTGAGTGTGTGTGATGTTTCCTTTATTTTTAAAATGAGAAATGTGCATTATATGCAAGTTGAAAAAAACTGAAAAAAACGCCATACTAACCCCTTACGTTTTTTGTCAAAAATCACCAAATTCAAACATTGGCATTTTATGCCGTTTTTGGGTGCTCCTGGGGCCCCTAATGCGTGTGTGTGAGGTTTCCCGTGTTTTTTTCACCAGAAAAGTGCATTAGTAGCAAGTTGAAAAAAACTGAAAAAAACGCCATACTAACCCCTTACGTTTTTTGTCAAAAATCACCAAATTCAAACATTGGCATTTTATGCCGTTTTTGGGTGCTCCTGGGGCCCCTGTTGAGTGTGTGTGAGTTTTTTTGTGTTTTTTTGACCAGAAAAGTGCATTAGTAGCAAGTTTAAAAAGACTGAAAAAAACGCCATACTAACCCCTTACGTTTTTTGTCAAAAATCACCAAATTCAAACACTGGCATTTTATGCCGTTTTTGGGTGCTTCTGGGCCCCTAATGCGTGTGTGTGAGGTTTTTTGTGTTTTTTTTTTTACCAGAAAAGTGCATTAGCAGCAAGTTGAAAAAAACTGAAAAAAACGACATACTAACCCCTTACGTTTTTTGTCAAAAATCACCAAATTCAAACATTGGCATTTTATGCCATTTTTGGGTCCTCCTGGGGCCCCTGTTGAGTGTGTGTGAGGTTTCCCGTGTTTTTTTCACCAGAAAAGTGCATTAGCAGCAAGTTGAAAAAACTGAAACGACATACTAACCCCTTACGTTTTTTGTCAAAAATCATCAAATTCAAACACTGGCATTTTATGCCATTTTTGGGTCCTCCTGGGGCCCCTGTTGAGTGTGTGTGATGTTTCCTTTATTTTTTAAATGAGAAATGTGCATTATATGCAAGTTGAAAAAAACTGAAAAAAACGCCATACTAACCCCTTACGTTTTTTGTCAAAAATCATCAATTTCAAACACGGCATTTTATGCCCTTTTTGGGTCCTCCTGGGGCCCCTGTTGAGTGTGTGTGAGGTTTTTTGTTTTTTTTTTTACCAGAAAAGTGCATTAGCAGCAAGTTGAAAAAAACTGAAAAAAACGCCATACTAACCCCTTACGTTTTTTGTCAAAAATCACCAAATTCAAACATTGGCATTTTATGCCATTTTGGGTGCTCCTGGGGCCCCTAATGCGTGTGTGTGAGGTTTTCCGTGTTTTTTTCACCAGAAAAGTGCATTAGTGGCAAGTTGAAAAAAATGGAAAAAACGACATGGCTTATGTTTTTTGTCAAAAATCGACGCTCTCAAACTCTGGCATTAATTCCATTTTTGGGTGCTTCTGGGCCCCTAATGCGTGTGTGTGAGGTTTTTTGTGTTTTTTTCACCAGAAAAGTGCATTAGCAGCAAGTTGAAAAAAACTGAAAAAAACGCCATACTAACCCCTTACGTTTTTTGTCAAAAATCATCAATTTCAAACACGGCATTTTATGCCCTTTTTGGGTCCTCCTGGGGCCCCTGTTGAGTGTGTGTGTGAGGTTTTTTGTTTTTTTTTGACCAGAAAAGTGCATTAGCAGCAAGTTGAAAAAAAACTGAAAAAAACGCCATACTAACCCCTTACGTTTTTTGTCAAAAATCACCAAATTCAAACATTGGCATTTTATGCCATTTTGGGTGCTCCTGGGGCCCCTAATGCGTGTGTGTGAGGTTTTCCGTGTTTTTTTCACCAGAAAAGTGCATTAGTGGCAAGTTGAAAAAAACTGAAAAAAACGCCATACTAACCCCTTACGTTTTTTGTCAAAAATCACCAAATTCAAACATTGGCATTTTATGCCCTTTTTGGGTCCTCCTGGGGCCCCTCTTGAGTGTGTGTGAGGTTTCCTTTATTTTTTTAATGAGAAAATTGCATTAGCAGCAAGTTTTTACGTTTTTGGTCAAAAATCAGCGCCATCAAAGATGGCCATTTTATGCCGTTTTTGGATGCTTGTCAAGGTGAGAAGTGTGAGGTGTCTCTCATGTTCTTGACCATAAAAGGGCATTAGAAGGAAGTTGGAATGATTGTGATGTCTGCGGTCAGGCGGTTCCTCTGAGCTTCAACGAGGTGCTTCTGCCGTGCTCCGGTGCTGGAGCTGGACCGGGACGGCCGGCCGGTGGCCTCCCTGCACGACCCCGAAGGCCGGCTGACGTGGGCCTTCAGCGATGTTTTCCAGTCCCGGGGGCGGGCCAACCTGGGCAGCACCGACCTGCCCTTCCTGGCTGTCCTCCATGGAGCGTTGGACGTTCAACCAATCAGATAAGAAGAAGGTGTGAAGCGTGTGAAGCGTAGACAACAGAAATACAACATTCCTGGTCTCTGATATGAAATGTCTTTCATTGGCACACGAACACGACAGGAGAAAAGGAAAGTGCATCATCAGTTCAAGTTGATGAACATCAGTCATCAGAAGAACAAATCGGTCTCCACTTTAGAGTGGAAAAATAACATCAGCAGTAAAACAAAGTAGGAAGTTAGATCAAGGTAACACTTTCACAACTGTATCTCTCTAATATATATATACTGTATATGTATATATATATGAATACTCACAGTAGTACATGTAGATTTTGCAGGCTGTCTGTCTCACCTTCTGGATCAAAATGCAACGTTCCTGGGCCCCATGGAGGCTTATTTTAAACCATTACCAAAAGCAAAGACTCCCAGTGTATTCATAACGCCAGGACGCCCGGCGATTCCTTCGGTTTGATGCAATTTTCATTTTACTTTTAATTTTAAAAGACTTCAATTTCTACTTGAACAATTTTAATTTTTAATTTTATTTTTTGACATTTTAAAGTGTTTTTATCATTTACTTCAATTTATTTATTCTGTATTACTTTTTTTGTTAAATAGTACTTTATAAAATATATTTTTCTCCACTTTAGCATTCTGTTAAATATATTAAATAATAATAGAATAAATAAATAGAATAAAAAATTATATTTTATATTTCATACAATTTATTTTATTGTATTTATTTTCTACTTTAGCATGCTCTCATTTTATTTTGATAAATATTTTATTTGTAAAATATATTTTTAACTTGTTGATAGTTTTTATTCTCTACTTGAATACAATAATATAATATAAAAGGATTTTGAAATGGCATTTTCTTAAAAATATCAATTTTTATCCTCCATTTGCTGTAATTGACTACGTTTTGATTGCATATGGCAAAACAACCCACCACGGGGCCAAAGAAGGTGAGAACCTGACACTTCCATTTCAGTTATCACTTGGAAGGATTTTGGTTTTCTGCGTGTCAACGTTTCATGTTACATATTTTTTGTTCATATTTTGTAGGGATTGATATGATTTTCTTTGGTGTTGGGGGCTTTTGGAGCCAATGTGTAATATACGTTATGATATCCAATTAGAATCCCCGCTGAGGCCGAGTGAGTCTGTCTTCATTTTAACTTTGTTGACGAAGGAGAGCAGCCATCTTTACAGCGTCGTCATCTTTGGTGGCTTTCCGTGGCCGGTGAACATCCGGCGCGGCTCAAACTTGTACCTGCCGAAGAGAAGACGGGTGAGCCCGAGCACAGACTGACCACAACGTTTCTCCCCCTTGCCCCCCCCCCCCACCCACCGAGCGTCGTAGACCCCCGGCGTGCGGCACGACGGCCCCGAGCAGGACTGCAGCATCATGAGGCGATGGTTCATCTTCTCCAGGACTTCCTGGTCGATGCTCTTGGCGATGTTAGTCAGCTGGAAGGGGTCGGCCGTGAGGTTGTAAACCTCCACAAACACCTGCGGGGTTGGGGGGTGTGGTTTAGAAGGAACGCCACAGTCAAGCCGCGCCCCAGCAAGAAGACGAGAAGGAGGGAGCTGGTACCTCGTTATCGTCAAACTCGCAGTACTGCAGGTCGGCTGAGGGGGCGACGGTGCGCACGCAGGCGTAGGTGTTGTTGTACGAGTCCTCGCACACGCAGTCCGGGAAGCATTCCTTCACACACGCAACGCTTTCAATCCGTTATTCGTTACGGAATGCGACAGGCTCGTCTTACCGACACGCCGGGTCCCAGCAGGGGGCAGGCGGGGTCCGAGACGTTTCTTCCTTCCCCTTCGTACTCCACCAGGATGTCTGATCTCCAAGCGCTGCCGTTGGTTTTCCCCTCCTGGGTGCACGACAACACAAAGAATGGCTCTCAAAAACCATCAGGCCTTCAAAATAAAAGAAACATAAAATAACACGCTTGCTCCAGGGTGGGCTGTGGGGGTCTTACACCAGCATCGTTTGGTTTCTCACATTTCCCTTATATTACAACATGAGCACACACTCTGGTACTACTGTAAGTACACATGCATAGTATGCTGACCGAAGGGTACTGACACTCACTACCCAATGCAGTCGAAATAATAATATATAAGACATAGAAAACCTCTTTATGACCTTCCTGTTTACAACCTTCTAAACACGCTTATTTAACATTAGAGCCCTCTAGACAGGAAATAACACCCCTATAGTCACCTGACACTTCTATTACCCAATATAGTAGACATTATAATAAATAAGACATAGAAAACCTCTTTATGACCTTCCTGTTTACAACTTAAACACACTTATTTAATATTATTAGAGCCCTCAAGACATGATATAACACCCCTATAGTCACCTTGACACTCCTATTACCCAATACAGTTAACCTCTTTATGACCTTCCTGTTTACAACCTTCTAAACACGCTTATTTAACATTATTAGAGCCCTCTAGACATGACATAACACCCCTATAGTCACCTGACACTCCTATTACCCAATATAGTAGACATAATAATAGATAAGACAAAGAAAACCTCTTTATGACCTTCCTGTTTACAACCTAAACATATTATTAGAGCCCTCAAGACATGATATAACACCCCTATAGTCACCTTGACACTCCTATTACACTCCTATTACCCAATACTGTCAACCTCTTTATGACCTTCCTGTTTACAACCTTCTAAACACGCTTATTTAACATTATTAGAGCCCTCTAGACATGACATAACACCCCTATAGTCACCTGACACTTCTAATACCCAATATAGTAGACATTATAATAAATAAGACATAGAAAACCTCTTTATGACCTTCCTGTTTACAACCTAAACATATTATTAGAGCCCTCAAGACATGATATAACACCCCTATAGTCACCTTGACACTCCTATTACCCAATATAGTAGACATAATAGATAAGACATAGAAAACCTCTTTATGACCTTCTAAACACACTTATTTAACATTATTAGAGGCCTCTAGACATGAAATAACACCCCTATAGTCACCTGACACTCCTATTACCCAATATAGTAGACATAATAATAGATAAGACAAAGAAAACCTCTTTATGACCTTCCTGTTTACAACCTAAACATATTATTAGAGCCCTCAAGACATGATATAACACCCCTATAGTCACCTTGACACTCCTATTACCCAATATAGTAGACAGACACTGTGGCTGTTTTGTGGTTTTAAGACCTTTTTATGGTAGTCCCTCCCCTTTGGCTACGTAGACCAATGAGGGTGGTCAACTGTGTTTCATGTCCGTGCACGTCAACCCCCCCCCCCCCAAAGCCCGGATCCACAAGCGTGCCAGCTGTCTCACCAGAACGGGCAGGAAGGACACACCATCCATCTGCGTCTTGCTAACGTTGAGTCCTGCGATGTCCAGGATGGTGGGGCCCAGGTCCACGTTGGCCACCAGAAACTGCGGACGTAAGGACACGCGAATATGGATGATGATGATCCTTTCCGGAAGAGGAAGACCGGATCATCGGAAAGAAGGTAAACGCTGTCACCTGACTCGTCTGGTTGGCCTTGATGTTTGGCCCTCGCACCATCAGAGGGACGCGGATGTCAAACTCGTAGAGCTGCCTCTTGTCCACGGGGAGCGAGAACTGGCCTGAAAGGACGAACACGTCATCTACTATAAAACATGCAACATTGCTGACATCTAGTGGCCACTGTAGAATACTACATATATCACATCTCTGAAGGTTACTTCTTATAAGATTACAATCTAATTCAATTAGAATTAAAGTTAATAAACCATAATGTTATAGATAAGTTTGAAATAAATGAAATGAAAATGATTTAAACATTATTATATTAAAACAAAAAAGTTTGTTATATATTTATATATGGTATTATTATATAAATATTGAAAATACAACATTCTAATAAAAAAATAATTGTATTGTTTTAATGTAAAATTTCACATTGTCAAACTGTTTATGCATTTAAAATTCAAGTTAAAAAAATATTCAAAACTAAATTAAAAAATAAAAATGAAAAATCGAATTTTGTTTGATATATTTTAAATTAAGGTTACAATTTTAAATGAATAAAAGATTCAAAAAATAATTTAATTATGCAACCATCCATTTATTTCCTGTACTGTTTATCTTTGCGGTCGTGCTGGAGCCTATCCCAGCTGTCTTCGGGCAAGAGGCGGGGTACACCCTGGACTGGTGGCCAGCCAATCACAGGGCACATATAGACAAACAACCATTCACACTCACATTCATACCTATGGACAATTTGGAGTGGCCAATTCATTTGGAAAGCATGTAATTACATTTAATGAACTTGAAACAATTGGAAACAATTGAAAAGTATTTGGTGTGAGTGTGGTGGGAATGGTAGAATGGTAAAATGGTAAAATGTTAAAAAGGTAAAAAGGTAAAATGGTAAAAAGGTAAAATGGTAAAAAGGTAAAAAGGTAAAATGGTAAAAAGGTAAAATGGTAAAAAGGTAGAATGGTAAAAAGGTAAAATGGTAAAAAGGTAGAATGGTAAAAAGGTAAAATGGTAAAAAGGTAAAATGGTAAAAAGGTAGAATGGTAAAAAGGTAAAAAGGTAAAAAGGTAGAATGGTAAAAAGGTAAAATGGTAAAAAGGTAAAAAGGTAAGATGGTAAAAAGACATCCACTGTAGTTACATTACAACGTGTGTGTGTGTGTGTTCGTGTGTGTGTGTGCGTACCCGTGTGGTATCCGTTGTCCGAGGTGAAGAAGACGTAGGTGTTGTCCAGTTCCCCTCTGACCTCCAGCCTCTTCACTACCTTCTCCACCAGGTCGTCCACGGACAGCAGGGTCTGCCATCTTGCGGGTGCCAACCCAAGAAGACATGATGAGAGAAGCTGGTTCCACACAGATGACGAGAAGATGCCGGCATGTAAGCAGTGTGGGATTCCACCGACCGTCTCTTGAAGGCGTCGTCCAGGAAGTGGATGGAGGAGTTGGTCATGGGCGTCTTGGCCTGTCTGATCAGCCAGTGTTTGTCCTGCAACACCAAGTCATTGCAGGTCCGACTTGTAGGAGCAGAACTTTCCTGGAACCCTACCTTGCCGTGGATGTTGAAGTTGGGATCCCTGGGCGCGCTGGTGTCGTTGAAGCGGGTCTGGTACTGCGGTGCCGCCGTCCAGGGCGAGTGGGGGGCCGGCGTGGACACCATCATGAAGAAGGGCTCGTAGCTGGACTTGTACTGGAGGAAGCTGAGGGACACGTTGGCCTGAAGGAGACACGGAGAGGGAGGAGGAGACGTGGGCTCAAGGAGGCCTCAGCTTAGACGGCGTCTCACCAGGACATCAGTCAGGTAATCCTTGTTGTAGTCCGCTCCGTGTTTCTGAGCCCTCCCGTTCACTGACAGGGTGTAGTTGTAGTATTTGGAATTCTTTTCCTTCACGGGAAAACACATTTTTTCATGTTACTATTCATGCATACGTCGCTCATTTTGGATCATGTATGATCTTCTCGACACTCCTTCATGTACTTTCCTTTGAACTTCAAGAAAAAGTCCTACCAGTCCGACCCAGTAGCTCCAACCGAGAGGAACGTGCTCCACTCCGCCAGCCTCCGAGTGGCCATACTGCAACACAAAACAACCTCAAGGTCATATTCATATTCATCAGACATCAAGGGTGATCAAAGTGCGGCCCCTGCACATTCGAAAAACTAAAAATGCAGACTTCCGCCAAGCGCCATCACCATAAATATTACTCCTTACGTTTATTTTATCTACATATGTACATTCCTTGACCATGAAAACATACCATAGAAACGTTAATGACTTAAACAATGCTATCATGCTAAAGTTAGCATGTGCTAAAGTGCTAAAATGTTACCATGATTGTTAGCATGCTAACAATAGCAACATGCCGACACCTAATAGCAATAGTGGCTACCTACAAAAATGGCAAAAAAATTTATTATGCTAATGTTAGCATGCTAGCGATAAGTGTCATATATGTGATAAGTGTCTACCCCATAAAAATAGCAAAAAAATGCTAGTATGCTAACGTCAGGTTGCTAAATGCAGATATAGAAAAAGTTGTATTTTTATGAGACAAAAGGTCAATAGGACGATTAACTCGTAGTATTTCCGTCATTTCCGAGGTATTAGTCGCAATTTTTGTCTTAAACTTTGAACCGTGCAACATATACAACGGTGCGGCTAATTTATGGCTATGTTCTAATCTCGTGACATCTCCTGTACTTCAGAACTACTACAAATAGTTTAAATATTGTGCCGCTCGCTTGTCAGTATGTTACTCCATATAATAACTCAAAATGAAGCTAAGAAATATACATATACCAGTACATATATACGTATATATATGTATACAAGTACCAATACGAATAAAAAAATATATATTTTAATTTCATCCCAGGAAAGCGTTCCATTGGTGCCTGCTGAGGCGCTGCAGTGATGTCAGCGTCCCTCTGGGCTCCTCTAGCTACCCCTGGTGGACAGAGGCAACATTGCAGCATGTCGGCAGCCATCCATCCATTTTCTATGCTGCTTGTCCTCACTCAAAACGGTCACCAACATTAAAGTCGAGGCATTCACGAAGGAGGAAGTGCTGCTCCTCACCTGGTTGAGGTACTTGCCAGCGAAGAAGGTCTGATACCCGGCCAGGTTCTTGAGCAAAGCGGGGAAGGTGGTGGCCTCCTCGCTCTTCTGCCAGGCTTTGCTGCTGCAGTTTCCCTCCAGGGTGTTGTTGGTCACGTGGTGGTTGTGGGGGTATTTGCCCGTCAGGATGCTGGCTCGACTCGGGCAGCACAGTGGACTGGCCACAAACTGGACCACAACAGTAGGACTTTATTCCCATAATATTTTCACTTTATACCCACAACAGTAGGACTTTATTCCCATTATATTTTCACTTTATACCCACAACAGTAGGACTTTATTCCCATTATATTTTCACTTTATTCCCACAACAGTAGGACTTTATTCCCATTATATTTTTACTTTATACCCACAACCGTAGGACTTTATTCTCATAATATTACGGCTTTATTCCAATGATATTTCTAGTTCATACCCATTATATTATGACTTTATTCCCATTATATTACAACTTTATTTCCATTATATTTTCCACTTTATTCCCATGCGTCCATTGGTGACAGGCTGATAAATCCAACATGTTTGAAGGATTGACATAGCAGGTCTTTCCTTCCTGCAGCTGTCAGACTCCATAACAAAATGTACTCCAAAAATCCTGTACAACAAACGTGCAATAAACTGTGCAATAAACCTGTGGCTTGGTAGACATGTATACATTATTTTACCTTATTATGAGTTTATTCTTGTAAAATTGAAAATACAACTTCTTTCCCTTAATATTTTGACTAGATTCTTGTAAAATTACAATATTCCCCCGATTGTTTTTATTTTTATTTTTTTAATTTTTTTTGTTTTTTTGATTGTTTTTAAAAAAATTCAAAATATTGCAGCTCTCATTTTCTTCTCGTAATATTGTGATTTTATATCTGTTATGACTTTCTCCTCAAACTCAAAAAGTAAAAAAAAATTCAAAAAATGTATTTTGTTTTGTTTCTTATAATGTTACGAATTAAAAAAAATATGTATTTGACTTTAATATGTCAACTCTATGCAAATAAATTTCCATTATTTTTTTCTTATTAAATTCCAAGTTTATTATTGTAAAATTGCCACCGTCTTTCCTGTTATAATATACTTTATTGTCCTAAAATTATGAAAGGTTTGCAGTGAAAACCATTGAGTAAAACACTACACTAATACTTACTGCATTGGTGAAGGAGATGCCAGCATCACCGATCAGTGTTTTGGTCTTGTTTAGTGGAGTCTGAGGAGAAACATGACAAGTACACACAGTACACACAGTCAGTACCACACAATCAGTACTATTCGCTTCTCAAAGTACATTCATTTTATGAACCACGCATCTGTCATGGAGAAGACGGGGAACGCCCCCCACTCACAGCTCAGTCAAACTACCCCCAGACTGCACGTCCACAAGTCAAACAGTACACACCGGAACCGTCACTACTAACCAGGCCGCCCATGGAGATGTCCAGGTCGTCGGTGAGGATGAGAACGACGTTTGGTCTCCGGGATGATTTGGCAAAAACTCCTCCGCCGTTGCTCCACGCCAGAGTGACGCAGATGAGAAAACACTCTGCTATCATCCACACGCGCGTCATTTTCACGTCTCCGATCCGTACTCGTCTCAACTGACACCGCTCGGGATCTTAATCTCCACGCGGCGAGGAGCACCGGAGTCTTATTTCTAACAAAAGACACACAAGAAAGTAGGAGCCATTGCTGTTTACTTCGAGCCGCCACTTCCGTGTTGACTAGTCACGTGCTACTTTCATACGGAAGCCGGTGAGCACTGTGTCTTACATAAGGCGAATGGGTATTTATTTATAATTTTAAAAACATAATTCTTAATTTGTGAACTTATTATAATTTTATGACTGCTATCCGTGTGAGTTAAAACGCTTGCCCGTTCTCTCCCAAACTATGTCTGCCTTCGCAACGCTATGACGCAAAGGTGCTCCTTCCGGTGCTCGTGTGGAGTAGTTGTACGGTCAGCTGACACCAGTAAGCCAATCACAGGCTTGGGTGAATAAACACATTAGCATATTCTCCTTTAGCTTTAAAGCAATCTAACAAACATTATGTATTGGATAAACAACAATAGAGCGTTTTGTAATGAATGGTTTGGTGTCTTTAAATATTGTTTTATAACTTTATAATTGATGCGTAAGTTCATCAAAACATGTAAAGGTTGTGTGGTAATAAAAATGACAATACGTTACATAGCAAACGATATGACGGGGACACTAAAATGAATCAATAATAGGAGAAATATTAGAAATACTCTACTCTTGTATTATTTGAAGAAGCTTAAATATTTGGAACAATTTTTTAAACAAAAAAAAAAAAGTTGAAACTAAATAACGGGTTTTTCCCAGCTATATGACGAAGCTGCAGTAGCCAAACTTATCCACCAGAGGCCAGTGTTGTACCGTCTATAATGCTTGCCTGCCTGTCTGAAGTTCTCCAACCACCAACCCAAACGTGACGTCCTGTTTTGTTTTTCTGTCTTCTTTGTTGCTGATCTTAACAGCAACAATGATGTAAAAAAATGATGTAAAAGACGCAGATTCATTGTTGTGAACAATGACGTTTTCTTCATGTTGCTGGCTTCTCTGTTGCCAGGTGTACCAATTGATGCTGATCATGATTAACACTAAGACATGAGTAGTGATCTATTTGTGGTAAAATTGTCCCTATTCCGGATCAGCATCTTTGGTCCTGTCAATCTCAAGCCCCGCCCCCTGTCCCGTCCCTTTATTGCTTCGCTCTGTCGACCCCAGGAAGCACGGCAAGATAAGGAAGAGGGCTCCTGTGATGCCTCTGATAGCAGCTAATCACATTCATTACATTAATTAGGGCAGGATGACACGACGCAGGGCCGTGACTCGGACCTGCTGATCGATTCTCGGGGCCGGCCACACCCTCTTGGGCCCCGACCAGGCCCACAACCTCCCAGAGATGATAGCGTTTGTATTTTGCAGTCGTCATACTGAGAGATTTTGTAATATTATATATACTGATGGCTGTAATATCGTGTTTGTAATATTTTTGAAAGCGGTGACGTCGGGGGTCACGGTGTCAGCTCCGGTCTACTTCCTGTCAGGCGTTGCGTGCCGCCAGCGAGCGCCTGAGTCGCTCAGGTATGGCTGCCATTTGCAGAATGTCGCCCAGGGGGAGATAAAAGATGTTTGTCGCCGTGGAAAACTAAACCACTCGTGACCATCGGGTGTGTGCGCACGCGTGTGCACGTGTCATCCGTGACCTCCTCCTCCTCTTCCTCCTGGCTGGATCGCCACGGCCGCCGAGGGCTCCCTCGGCGGCGGTGACGCCGTGATGAGCGACAGGCGAAGAGGAGGTGAAATGGCGCCCAAACTCCGAGAGGAGATAAAATGGAAAGATAAGGTCGGAGCATCGGAGGAGGAAAAATGGGAAAGTGGATGGATGGCGACAGAAGAGCGAGGGAGGGGGTGGGAAAGGGGGGTGGGGGCGGGAGGCGGGGGAGGAGTGATGCTATTGATACCAAAGAGGAGAGGAAGGTGCTCTCCATTTCTTTTCTTTGCTATCAGAGGACATACGTTACCATGACAACACAGCATCCACGTAAAACACACAGCTCTATTTCATATTTCTTATATTTCTTATTGACATGCACACACACACACACACACACACACACACACGCAGCAAGGCCGTAAAGGAGGAAGCAAAGTTGTGCGAACTGCGCCTCCATTTGTCAGCGTGGTGAAATAAGCCGACGTGACATCCCTGGGCTTTTTTTTTTCTCGCTCTTCCTGCTTCCTGGTCCGAGTGCTCCTTCTGTTTATCACCATCTGACACCCCCTGAATCAGAGACTATCTGGAGGCCCCCGCTATCGGGCCCCCGCTCCATCTTCCCGCTGCCCCTCGCCGCTCGGGCCCATCAATCAAAGAGCGTCTGCGAGCAGCCAGGCCAAACAAGAGAGGCGTTCAGAAACGCCATGTTTGTTGTTGGACTGTTTGGATGCTGAAAGGGGAGGATGGATATCCTCTGACCCGCAGGAAGTCACTCCTAACTATGAGGTCGCACCGAAGCGCTAGCTGGTGGTTTTCATTGGGAAACACCAACGATGCAATAGCTATGCTAACATGAGGGGCACAAGAAATAGTAGTAGGTTATTTGACAGCTGTCACTTGGTCAATAAGTCATTTTCATGCATTGTTAGGGCCTGAGCACAAAGCTATAGTGGTGGAAGGGCCCGAGCGCTGAGTCAAAGGTGTAAGGTACCTTTTGAAACTACTCTATGTATTATTATTAGGGCCCGAGCATGAAGCTATAGCGGTGTAAAGCCCTTTTGAAACTCCTATCTTTATTATTATTAGGGCCCGAGCACCGAGTCATAGTGGTGGAAGGCCCTTTTGAAACTGCAATCTTTATTATTAGTAGGGCCCGAGCAAGAGGCTATAGTGGTGGAAGGGCCCGAGCGCTGAGTCAAAGGTGTAAGGGATCTTTTGAAACTGCTATCTTTATTATTATTAGGGCCCGAGCTCTGAATCATAGTGGTGCAAAGCCCTTTTGAAACGGCTATCTTTATTATTATTAGGGCCCGAGCACCGAGTCATAGTGGTGGAAGGCCCTTTTGAAATTGCGATCTTTATTATTATTAGGGCCCGAGCAAGAACCTATAGTGGTGGAAGGGCCCGAGCATCGAGTCAAAGGTGTAAGGCCCTTTTGAAATTGCGATCTTTATTATTATGAGAGTAGTTTCACAGAACGTCACCAAATATGGTGGAGACATCATTTGTGAAGGAACGCATAAAAAAGTCGCAAGAACCTATGTTCTAAAACAAACAGGAAGTCGGCCATTTTGGTTTCTTGTGTCATTTTTGGGGCGTATTTCAATGAACTTGTCCCAGGCACTTTGACCAAATATGCCAATGTTAATAATTCTGTTGCACAAGATCAGGTCTTATTACATAAGTTATTATTATGGACCGCCACAATAGTACATGATTATTTATTCATCAATAAACAAAAAATACAAAAAAAAAAAAACTGTAAAAATTTGCTATTTCTATTGTACCTCATGTTTGGCAAATATTGCATTATATTGCAGATCTATTTTTTTGGTGGGAATGTTGCAAATATTCAAAATAAAATAAAATAAAATAAAATAAAATAAAATAAAATAAAATAAAATAAAATAAAATAAAATAAAATAAAATAAAATAAAATAAAATAAAATAAAATAAAATAAAATAAAATAAAATAAAATAAAATAAAATAAAATAAAAGCTTTGAAAATCAACCAATATCTTTTACCATATATTTTTAGTTCTTTTTGTAATGAAAAAACATACATTTAAAATGAATCAATCATACATTATTATCTATTTAAAAAGAAATAATAAGCATAAATAAAATATAAAAAATATAATTTATTTATTAATAAATAAACAATACACAATTATGTATTGATGAATTGAAATAGATCAAAAATAATTATTTATTCATGAGCAAATACAAAATAAAATCAAATAAAAGGACATAGTACCAGGATTGGTCCTTAGGTAGGCCAACAGGTCCACGTGCGCTTGTCCAGGCTGCTCAGTACAACATGGCAACAACACCTGGACAGTGTTAATAAGACCGAGCTAAGAGTTTAAGAGACTTTAAAAAGACGCGCGTCCACACGAAGACCAGCTAAAGCGAGCACAAGGTCCGGTACGGCGGCGTCACGTGGCGGCGCGGGGTCAAAGTGTCGTGATGAATTATTGAAGAAGGCTCCGGATCGCGTGGAGCGCGTGGAACGCCGGACAGTAGATTGAGTTTCATGCCGCCTCTGCCTCTAAATATTCTCCTGGATTGAAAGCTCCAAAGTAAACTTCAATTACGGCCGTGATTAGATCTGGCCCGGTCCATTAGACGACATCCTAGCTGGACTCGCCCCCGGCCCGCGAATTACCAGCTATTGATCCGGCTGCCACCCGCCATCTGACAATGACATCCTAGTTGGGTCGCCGCAGGAAGACCGCTCCGCCTGCTGCCGACACGCTACACCGGAGAGTCCGGAAGTCTGTTCTGGTCAGGATGGACCGTTTGGAAAAGGTTTCTTGCTATGAAATATCGGAAAGAGACTGGAGCCATCCAACGGGCGCCATAAACCGCATCCGTGTCTGCCAGATTGAGTCCAAAGTCCTGCACCATGCTTCTTTCAAACGTCACAACACTTTTAAGGAGTCGCTTCCCGGAGTCCCGTGCCAGAAAAAAAACATAAAAATGAACAGAATTTTCCCACATTTTCAAAGGTCTGCAATTTACTCAGTACACATTTTCCTAAAATTAATTTTTTTTGCCCCCAAAGTAAATATTTTTCCTGTTTTGGAAACCATTCCAGCATCAAAGATCCAGGTTTTACATTTTCCACATCAACAAAATCCTCACTCAAATTCCCTTTGAGCTCATAGTCTGACTGTGCTGAAGACTTTGGCTTGGAAAATGTATAAAATTCTATTTTGGCGGCATAAAATGTGGAATTTTGGAATTTTTGGAATGTCAAAAAAAGATGGAAAATTTTGATTCCGGAATGGTTTGTATTGCTTGAGAAATGTAGAAGCAGTAGGAATTCTATTATGCTCATTTTTTCCCACCCTTTGTATTGAGTTGTGGACTCCTGTAGAGCAGCTACACACAATAACCCACAAAGAAAACTTTCTAGATCTTCCAGATCCTGCACCTATTCCAGCTGGATTTCCTCGGATTTGTGCTTCCTGCCAAAACGCTCTGTTTTAATTTATTCCACCCATGGCCCGCCTCCAAGCACGCCCCCTCTACTGTGATTGGTCACACGCCCAGAGGGCTTCCTAATTATGAACCATATAAGGAAGTCTGTCCCTCTGTGACATCACAAAGGAACAGTTTTACCACGCCTTTTCAAACCAGGCGTTTTGAGTCTCGCTTCCAAATGCTCAAACCTCATGATCTAAACCTTTGACATGGTTTAACACCAGAATACAACATTCCAACCCCTTTGATTGGAAAAATTCCGAGGATTGATTCCTTACAGGATCCAAGTATTGAGCCCATTCAGGACATTCAGGCTACAGCCACCCAAAATTCATCATTTTCCTCAAAATTCAACATTTTCTGATTCAAGAATTCCAACATGAAAATGTTGAGAACATTCTGGATGTTTATTTTTTACATAAAATTCCCGGCTTTCCTGCAATTGCAACATGACCAACATTCCCGGTTTTCCACTCAACAATTCCTCCTAAAAGTGGTGACACGTCATTTCTTTGTTACTTTTCTGAGCATTGTTGATGGCCGGAAGACGACGCCGAGTCGATCCAGCGCGGACTAATTCCGACACTGATGATGACGAATGCCGCCATGATGCTGGAAATGAGCGCCTTGATAACCCTAAAAAAAAAAAAAAAAAAAAATCCGGAACCTGCCGTTCTCCATCTTATCTCGCCTTCCTCTTCCTGTTCCCACATTAGCGTGGCGCTAGCAGATGCTAAACGATAGCAACGGGAACGGAGGCAGGTGCTCCGGTTTGGAATAAAAGCGACGAGGCGGAGTCTGAGGCTGGAGCAGGTTGGAAGACGGGGGGGGGGTTCGGGGGCGGGGGGGTGCGAGATAGATGGCGGTCCTGAGCGATTGTGACAAGCATAGACCCTATCAGCCGCTGTTTGTTTGCACACTCCCCTCGCCGCATTAAAGGAGGCGTCCGGGCCGGCGGCGGGCCGCGAGCGCTCCATCTCATCACCTGACACGCCAACAGATGTTATGGGCCGATAAGAGCCTTTGCATCTAGCATTACCGCCGCACAAAGGCAGCAGCAGGAGGAGGAGGAGGAGGAGGAGGAGGAGGCAGGAGGAAATCAAATACTTGATCACGGCCAGGGAAAAAGGAGCAAGGGAGAAGGACACGCTCATTTGTCGCGCGTGTGAAGTAGCAAATGGCCTCGCCGGGCTTCCTGGCCCTCGCTCCGTCTCCGTCCTAATCGGCTTAGTCCGTAAGCGGCGCGGCGGCATCGTCATTAGCCGATGATAATGATATTATTTAACAGGGGATGAGAGAATTAAGGAGGCGCGCTATCTGATGGCTACTTTTGTCCGCCGCCTCATTTCCTCCTCCTCGCAGAATGAAGCACTTCCACGCGATAAGACTTGTTTTTATGGAGGCCAGACGTCATTAGCGCAACTTTTACACGCCCGCTTTCTCCTGCTAAATAACCACGTTGACACAAATACCCACGTGGAGATCCTCGCCTGGCAAATACAAACGCACGTATCTGCTTCCTCCTACTCGTCGCTAATTAAACATGCTAGCAGATAACAGCTTATGCTCCCGTTTATGGGCCTGCAAGCAAAGCACGGCTACTTCCCGTCTTATTGTATCATTTAACAAGAAAACTCAGAAAACTTCACATATTTGAGATAAGACTTTGTGGTTTTATTGTGAAAAACAAACAAAATAACAAATAAAGTTTTGGAAAATTAGGCGCCAGACAACATCATAATGCATCGACAATCAAATATGGGAATGAAGTCATAATTACGAGAAAGTTGAAATAGTTGGGAAAGTAAAAAAAAAAAAAGTATTATAAAGCTCGGTCTTATTAACACTGTCCAGGTGTTGTGGCCATGTTGTACTGAGCAGCCTGGACAAGCGCACGTGGACCTGTTGGCCTACCTAAGGACCATTCCTGGTACTATGTCCTTTTATTTGATTTTATTTGGTTTTTATTTTGTTTATTTGTTCATGAATAAATAATTATTTTTGATCTATTTCAATTCATCAATACATAATTGTGTATTGTTTATTTATTAATTAATAAATAATAATGTTTATATTTTATTTATAATTTATTAATTTATTATTAATTTATTTATAATTTTATAATAATGTATGATTGATTCATTTTAAATGTATGTTTTTCATTACAAAAAGAACTAAAAAAAATATGGTAAAAGATATTGGTTGATTTTCAAAGCATTTATTTTATTTTATTTTATTTTGAATATTTGCAACATTCCCACCGAAAAAATAGATCTGCAATAAAATTTTAAAAACACAGCTGTATTTTTTTTTTTTTACAAGATAAAGTCAAAATATTGTGGGAAAAAACTTTTTATTCTAACAAGAAAAAAGTCTTAAATATTATGTAAAAATATAATTAAAAAACTGTGCCATTTTAGTAGCATAGAGCTGAAATATTACAAATAAAGTCCTAATATTATGAGAAACAACAAAACAAAAATTAGGTAGGTAAAAATACAGTATTATGGGAATCAGTCAAAATATTAAAAAAATAAAATAGTAAAGAATAAATAGTATCAGAAATAATTAAAATATCTCTTGGCAATAAAAACTGAAAGGAAAAAGAGCAAAAATGGAAAAAATGTAATTTTACAAGAATAAAGTCAAAATATTAAAATAAAAAGTCAAAAAAATAAAAATTTATATAAATATAAAAATAATAAATTTATGAGAATAATGTCGCAATTTTATGAGGAAAAATCAGATTGTTTTCGTAGGGTAAAGTTGTAAAAAAGGATAACGGAATATGTTGATGTTGTCGCACTGGGAAAAAAAAACACAACAACAAATAATGTTGCTGGAAAATTTCTGGAAAATTATCGTGATGAAAAAGTTCTCATATCACGAGAATAAAGTCCACATCTTCTGGGAATGACGTCAGAATGACGAGAAGAACGTTTACAGGAAGAAAGTTGAAACACTTGGAACTTAAAGGAAAAGCAAACATTCACTCATTTTCCCTGACAGCATTCCCATTGCATTCCGCATCTCTCAACCAATTCCAACGGGAAAACATTCAGCCTCTTTCAGACATTTCAATCCCATTTTTCCAAAACTCAACACATTTTCCAACTTTGCCCACATTCTTGGTTCCTCCGAAGTTTCACATTTTCCCGACACAAATTCCCTGTGATGTGCAGAACTCCTGGGAAGTCCAAGGTCCAAACCTTTCACTCAATAAGCCCTTTTATTTTTTGCATTGTAAAAATGACCGCTCTTCCCAAAATTCCCTTTGATTCTAAAGAATTGTTCCCATTCCTCAACTCATTTGAACATGAAAAGATTCCGCTCAGGGCGGCACGGTGGTCTAGGGGTTAGCGCACAGACCTCGCAGCTAGGAGACCAGGGTTCAATTCCACCCTCGGGCATCTCTGTGTGGAGTTTGCATGTTCTCCCCGTGCATGCGTGGGTTTTCTCCGGGTACTCCGGTACCATTCCAAAAACATGCTAGGTTAATTGGCGACTCCAAATTGTCCATAGGTATGAATGTGAGTGTGAATGGTTGTTTGTCTATATGTGCCCTGTGATTGGCTGGCGACCAGTCCACGGTGTACCCCGCCTTACGCCCGAAGACAGCTGGGATAGGCTCCAGCACCCCCCGCGACCCTCGTGAGGAAAAGCGGTAGAGAATGAATGAATGAATGAAGATTCCGCTCACTCAAGCTATCACATTCCCCCAAATTCCCACTCGTAGTTTGCGATAGGACTGATGGAGCGGCTCGTGTTTGTTTGCGGCGTCAAACATGTTTACAAAAAGATGATGGAAAGACAACATGGTCTCATCGTCTCAGCCAATCACAGAGCAGAACCGGTCTTCCTTGGCCGGGAGCGTTTGGAGGACGCTCACATGTGTGTGTGTGTGTGGATGACATTCCCAACACAAATGAGGCAAGAGAATAAACATGTAAACAACAATGCAATCTCCATCTGCCTCCCTGCAAACAATATGGCGCACGTGGCGGCGTCTACCCCCCCCCCCCCCCCGTGCACGCCATGGCGATAAGACCAGCAAGGTAATCAATGGCGTAATGATGCGGTGGGGGGGTTCTATCGCACACAGTCATCAATGGAATTTAGAAAGATGTGTGTGTGTGTGTGTGCGTGTGTGTGCAGCGTGACAAACGCGCCATCTCGTGCGGCGGCGAGATAAGCGCTAAATAATTGCACTCTGACAGCCTTGAATAATGTCCAAATTAGACAGAAGGTGCTTCTTCTTCTACTTGGCTTGATTAAGGCTGCGATGATGATGATGATGATGATACACCCCCCCCCACCTGCACTAATCCCATTTCCTTTGCTGTGTGTGCGGATTAGCATGGCGAGCTGCTACCTGCTAGCGACCTCCTGTTGAGCGCCGGGCCCACACACCACTGACGTGGGGGCGCCGTGTGGGTGGGTGGCGGGGGCCTGGGGGGTGGGTGGCTGTTGTTGACATTGGGAGATATAAAGGATAAAATGAAAAGAGGTCGGGAAAAGGACGAGAGTTTGATGTGGAGCGGCGCCGACTTTGTTTTGTCTGCACGCCGTCACGCTCAGGTGGAGGCCCCGCCCCCCAAACATCACCTTGCTAGCTTCAGCGCCGGCTTCATGGTGGCCGCAACGCAATGTGGGTCAATCGACGGACAAGCGTGACCATAAACATCTTCATCATCCTCGCTCCGGTTCCCGACACTTTTGCATGAGTTGCATTGTTTTGTAAACATTTTGTAAACTTTATTCGAAACATTTTTTTTTGGACACAATCTGTTTTTTGCTAGCATTTTTCATACACACTTTGAAACAAAATTGTGAAAATGCACATATTGTATTGTTTTCCAATTTCCCTGAATCCCAAAGTATTCCGTTGGTCTGTTTTGTTATGTTTTCTAACGCTACACTATGCTAATGTTAGGTTTACTAACGCTACACTATGCTAATGTTATGTTTACAAACGCTACACTATGTTAATGTTATGTTTACAAACGCTACACTGTGTTAATGTTATGTTTACTAACGCTACACTATGCTAATGTTATGTTTACTAACGCTACACCATGTTAATGTAATGTTTACTAACGCTACACTATGCTAATGTTATGTTTATTAACACTACACTATGCTAATGTTATGTTTACTAACGCTACACCATGCTAATGTTATGTTTACTAACGCTACACTATGCTAATGTTATGTTTAGTAACGCTACACTATGCTAATGTTATATATGTTTAGTAACGCTACACTATGCTACTGCTATGTTTACTAATGCTACACTATGCTAATGTTATGTTTACTAAGGCTACGCTATGCAAATGTTATGTTTAGTAACGCTACACTATGCTAATGTTATGTTTACTAACGCTACACCATGCTAATGTTATGTTTACTAACGATACACTATGCTAATGTTATGTTTACTAAGGCTACACTATGCTAATGTTATGGATGTTTATTAACGCTACACTATGCTAATGTTATGTATGTTTAGTAACGCTACACTATGCTAATGTTACGTTTACTAACACTACACTATGCTAATGTTATGTTTACTAACACTACACTATGTTAATGTTATGTTTACTAACGCTACACTATGCTAATGTTGATTACTAACGCTACACTATGCTAATGTTATGTTGACTAACACTACACGATGCTAATGTTATGTTTACAAACGCTACGCTATGTTAATGTTATGTTTACTAACGCTACACTATGTTAATGTTATGTTTACTAACGCTACACTATGCTAATGTTGATTACTAACGCTACACTATGCTAATGTTATGTTTAGTAACGCTACACTATGCTAATGTTATATATGTTTAGTAACGCTACACTATGCTAATGCTATGTTTACTAATGTTACACTATGCTAACGTTATGTTTACTAAGGCTACGCTATGCAAATGTTATGTTTAGTAACGCTACACTATGCTAATGTTATGTTTACTAACGCTACACCATGCTAATGTTATGTTTACTAACGATACACTATGCTAATGTTATGTTTACTAAGGCTACACTATGCTAATGTTATGGATGTTTATTAATGCTACACTATGCTAATGTTATGTATGTTTAGTAACGCTACACTATGCTAATGTTATGTTTACTAACACTACACTATGCTAATGTTATGTTTACTAACACTACACTATGTTAATGTTATGTTTACTAACGCTACACTATGCTAATGTTGATTACTAACGCTACACTATGCTAATGTTATGTTTACTAACACTACACTATGTTAATGTTATGTTTACTAACGCTACACTATGCTAATGTTGATTACTAACGCTACACTATGCTAATGTTATGTTGACTAACACTACACGATGCTAATGTTATGTTTACAAACGCTACGCTATGTTAATGTTATGTTTACTAACGCTACACTATGTTAATGTTATGTTTACTAACGCTACACTATGCTAATGTTGATTACTAACGCTACACTATGCTAATGTTATGTTGACTAACACTACACGATGCTAATGTTATGTTTACAAACGCTACGCTATGTTAATGTTATGTTTACTAACGCTACACTATGCTAATGCTATGTTTACTAATGCTACACTATGCTAATGTTGTGTTTACTAACGTTACACTATGCTAATGTTATGTTTACTAACGCTACACTATGCTAATGTTATGGTTACTAACGCTACACTATGCTAATGTTATGTATGTTTAGTAACGCTACACTCTGCTAATGTTATGTATGTTTAGTAACGCTACACTCTGCTAATGTTATGTATGTTTAGTAACGCTACACTATGCTAATGTTATGTATGTTTAGTAACGCTACACTATGCTAATGTTATGTTTACTAACACTATGTTATGCTAATGTTATGTTTACTAACGCTATACTATGCTAATGTTATGTTTACTAACGCTACACTATGCTAATGTTATGTTTACTAATGCTACACTATGCTAATGTTATGTATGTTTACTAACACACAGGGGAGAGAACAAGTAGTAAAGTAAAGTAAGGGGAAGAGGAAAGGAGACAAGGAGACAACTAAACGGATGGACCCAGATGGGACCTTTAGTGAAGGAGCGCTTGTTTGTGATGCCATTAGCAGGCGAGGTGTGGGCAGAGAGGGTGGCCAATGGCGGGAATGCTGGGTGTTGTTGGGGGGGGGGGTATTGCATGGTGCAGAAAAGCCGGTTTGGGAAGCGACAATCTCTGGAGTCCATTCCATCCTGGCCCCCCGTGTTCAACGGCATCAATTAGGGAGGGGGGGAAAAGTCGGACAAATCCCGCCCACTCCCATCCGGGAACAAGCGCAATCCGGCCGCGCTCTCGTCTTGGCCTTCATTGTCAGGCCGGGAATTGTTGTGCTCTTCCCACGCCGTCCAATCAGATGCGGCGTAGGACGGCGCCGCTGCGCCACATCTCTGCCGGAGCTCCCACTCCTCGCTTTAAGTCCGATATCGGCGCTCGGGCCTTTAAAGCGGCACCCACTCCGCTTCTTATCCTCGCCGCTGTGCTGTCCGTCCCTCATTGTTTGACGCTTCCTCCGCAGCATCTGCGTGGCATCAGCGCACGCCTCCTCGCGCCTCCTTCTCCCATCCCTGCTTCCAACTTCTTCCATGTCTTAGACGGACCAGATACGGTTTTACATGGAAGCCCTTCTCTGTAGACCACACGTAGATTCAGGACCCAAAATCATATTTCAAACGTTTCCCTTTCACTTCTTCACACATCAGATGATTGAATATATCTTCCATCTTATAAGACGTATGAAATGGTATCTTCTATAATATCTGATGATAAACAAGCTAACCAAAGTAGGAGGGGCTTCCTTAGTCGGCATCTCAGGAGGCTTTTTTTTGCATGGATGGATTCCACTCCACTCCCGCCTGTGGTTGTCTTCTCCACAGCTCCACGGACAAATAACATCTAGACCGCCATCTTCAGCCGAGGGCTTCGTAGGACTTCAGGACGTTTGCCACCAGCTGCTTATAATCATCTGCCTCGGGTTTTCCCAGGAACTCTCATGCAAAAAGTCAATTTCTGCATCCAAAAAGAAAAGAGTTTAGGCATTCAGATCTTCTACCTTCTGGTAATCCCTCCCCTTTTGCATCCATTTCCTGTTTTCACCCGAGACGCCATCTTGGACACGATAGCCAATCTTCACTTATACAGATCAATTTTTTTTCATTCTTAAATCATCTTTGTAAGTGTAGTCCAAATATTTAGACTTTATTCACATATAATAATAATAATAATAATAATAATATTCTAACTTTCCCCCAACTTCATCTTCCATCATTGTGTTTCTATTAATAGCCAGACTTTTAAAAAATACATATTTCAACAAACTGCAGCTAAAATGTGATGATTTCTCTTCATGACGTGACAATTTTATTAAATTGAAATTTTTTAAATAAATAAATAAAAATTTAAATAAATTAAATGTAAATATTTTTACTCTATTCTACTATAGCTTTTACTATCATGACTCAACTTTATTTTTGTACATTTTTGTGTCATAACTGTGACTTTATTCACATAATATTTTCCCTACATTCTCATAATATTACAGCTGATCTTTTTTTTGCAATTTTTGCTATTATTGTTTTTTCCCCCCATTTTGTTTACAATAAAAAGAACTTTTTCTCCCATTGTTACTGTTACCGTTTTTTTATATTTCAACTTTTTTTTTTGAAGTAATTCAAAAGAATTTTCTTCTGGTAATATTTGGACTTTATTCCCATAATATTCTAACTTGTTCTCCCAACTGAATTTTCCCCAAAATGACAAGTTTGCTCAGATTATTTCTGATAATATTCTGACTGTAAAAATATTTTTATTAAAATGATTTGTCCTCATATTACGATTCTTATGATGATGTAAATTATGATTCTTACACTTTTTGAATCAGTTATATTTCTGACATTTTTTTAAATCAACTTTCTTCTTGGAAATTTTCATTTCTGTAATATTTTGATTTTTTTCTCATCACATTGTACCCTCTTTTGCATCATTTTTTTCATAAATGACAACTTTATTTGTTGTTTGTTTCTCATAATATTAGAATACTTTAAACCGCCCGGTCTTATTCCTTTTAATATTTCAACTTTATGATACTAAATTCACAATATTTTTCCTCCTATTATGACATCATTCTGGTCACATTATGATTTTTTTTCTCTTAATATTTGGATTTAATCTTGTAATAGTTTTTTCACATTTAATATAGTTTTTTTTTTGTTGATGATACTTTTAGACAGTTTGTAGCTTGCTAGCATTAGCCACACTTGATGCTAACGTGCTAACAGACTGGGTAGCCATTGGAGCGAAGCGTGGAAATGCGATTGTTTGTCCAGAAGGAATCGAACGCAGGCGGAACTCCTGTTGTTGTTGTTGTTGTTGTTGACTCGTCTCAATCCCTTTTGTTCCAACGCGGCTATCGCCGCGGCCCACCACGAGCTAGCGGCTAAGCGCGGCTCGGGACCGTGACCGACGGCATCTGACCGGACAAGAAGGAACTACATCCACTCACGCTCGGACCCCGCGGGGACGGATCCGAGTGTGACACCGCTACCCACGAGCCGCCGGGGTATCGGGCCCGTCGCGCCCACACTCCCTCGGCCCGGGAGCGGCGGAACCGTTCCGCGACACACCTGGGATCGGTTCCTCGTCTCCAGCGGTTCCGCTGTGGTTATCTGCTCGAGGCCAGGGAGCGGGGACGGGCGTGGGATGCAGGGGCCGGACCTGGGTGGGAGGAGCCAGCGAAGAAGCGTTTGAAGTCGGCGAGGGCCGCTTATTGTCTACCCGTCTCGCCGTGTCACTTCCTGTTAACGAGGAGCCGAGCACGCAAACACGCTCTCGTGCTACCGCGCACCAAAGCGCCTCAGACGGCGTGTGGGCGGGTCGCTGCCACAGGCGCTCGCCGTCTCTATGGCGACGTGAAATCACACGTAGGCCGCCGCGGGCCCGCAAGCAAAACCCCGGACCGTCTCGCACAGACGCCGCGCCAGAGGACCACCGAAGACGGCGAGCGAGTCGTCCGTGTCGTTTGCCAGGTGCCAAAATCCCATCAGATGGTAATCCTTCCTAAGTACCCAAAACACAGATTCCCCACTTGGCTTGTCGGTCTTTGAATGCACCATGGTTACGTGCCGTCAGATGCAAAAGCCCAACTTTACATCGTCAACCTCCGTTTTCCCGTGTCACGCTTTTTTATCATACGCTCGTCCTCAAAAATTATTGCTAAAATTTTTTGTGCTAACTCTTTTTGTATCATTTTGCACGTACTGTATCCTTTCACCAATCATATTTCATTCACTTGCCAGCCATGTTTTCGTCCAGTTTTACATTCACAAAATGTAATTCTGTACAATTTGCACGTACTGTATTGATGCTTTTTGCAAACATTGTCCATACATGCAGTTTTCATACAATTAGCATTGTTGCTACAATTTTCCTGATAAAATTTTGTACATTCTGTACTGTTTTGCAAAATCACAAATGTTTGTAAAAATGTGTCATGTCATATAAGTTTGCGTACAAGTGTGCATGTAGTCTATCGTTTTGCAAAAATCACAAACATTTGCAAGAAATGTGTTTTTGCACAATGTTGCACAAACAGCATCGTTTTGGAAAATGTACAATTTTTTGCAAAATTTTTCTCAGACATTTTTCACATACCGCAACGTTTACAATATGGTACATTTTTCATACACACTATTTTCATCCATCCAATGAAATCTTGTATTGTTTGGCAAAATTTTAGATGTTTTGGAAATGCAATTTTGCAACTTTGCAAAATGTGTTAAACAGTTTTTTTACACACTTTTTGTACAATTTTCAAAGTTTTTCATACACGCTTTTTTCGTACAATTTTACGCATAGTCATTTTTCGTCAACGCTCCCTTTCTGCACAATTTTACCGATACTGTGATATCGTACAATTTTGCACATCCTGTACTGTTTTGCAAAATCACAAATGTTTGCAAAAATGCGTCATGTCATATAAGTTTGCGTACAACTGTGCATGTACTTTATTGTTTTGCAAAAATCACAAACATTTGCAAGAAATGTGTTTTTGTACAATGTTGAACATACAACATAATTTTGGAAAATGTAAAATTTATGAAAATTATATCTCAGACATGCTCCATTTTTCTACAATTTTCATATACCGTATCGTTTAGAATATGGTACATTTTTCATACACACTATTTTCATCCATACGATTTCTATGCCGCTTAGCCTCACTGGGGTGGGGGTATGCCGGTCATCATTTTGGGCGTCGTGTATTGTTTGGCAAAATTTTTGAGTTTTGGAAATGCAATTTTGCAACTTTGCAAAATGTGTTAAACTGTTTTTTTTACACACAGTTTTTGTACAATTTTCAATGTACTGCGTCATTTTGCAGAATCCCCAATTATTGCGGAAGTTTTTCATACACGCTTTTTCCGTACAATTTTACGCATAGTCAGTTGTTTTGCAAAATTTAAAATTTTTGCTAACATTTTTTGTAAGCGCTCCCTTTCTGCATAATTTTCCCGATACTGTGATATCATACAATTTTGCCCATCCTGTACCGTTTTGCAAAATCACAAATGTTTACAAAAATGTCAGTTTGCGTGTGCATGTATTCCATCGTTTTGCAGAAATCACAAACATTTGCAAGAAATGTGTTTTTGTACAATGTTGCACATATAGCAACGTTTTGGAAAATGTACAATTTTTGCAAAATTTTTCTCGGACATGCTCCATTTTTGTACAATTTTCATATACTGTATCGTTTAGAATATGGTACATTTTTCATACACTCTATTTTCATCCACTCAATTTCTATGTCGCTTAGCCTCACTGGGGCTGTTTTTCATACACACTGTTTTCGTACAATTTTATGTATATTCAGTTGTTTAGAAAAATAGAAAATTTTTGCTAAAATTTTTCGTCAATGCTCCCTTTCTGCACAATTTTCCACAAACTGCACAGTTTTGGAAAATCAATCATTTTTCCTAAAATGTTTCTGATCCTTTCACACATCTGAAAAATGTACGATTTTTTTTTCCATTTTTTGTCCGTACAAGTTTCCACGTTCGGCATCGTTTTGCAAAGTTGGACATTTTTTCTCCAATTTTTGACACACTGCCTTGCTCGTGAAAAATGGGAGCGACTCCCCCGCATGCTTTTTTCATCCAGTGCTAGGATGTCCCGCTTTGCTGGCGGGCCCTTGAAGGCACCGCAGGTGGGTGTCGGCTTGAGAGCAGGTGTGGGAGGGAACCACAAAGATGGTGTTGATATTGTGAGGGTAAATGTTGGTTTCTAACCCCCCCCCCCCATTCTTTATTTTCCCCCTGATGCAGAAAAAGAGGGGAGCGCGAGGAAGATGATTAGCATAAGAAACACTTGCTCTCCTCCCTGGGGGGGTGTCAGTCTAAGTGGGAGCGTATGTTGACATTTATAACCATCTGGGTGGGAGGGGGGCACGGTTGCTATTTCTCAGCTGTTTAACTTCAATTAGGGAAGGAGGTGAGACACATTTATTGGGGTGGGGGGGGTGATTGAGGAACGATGGAGGACACCGGCAAAGATGGCTGCCCCCCCCGCAGACAAAACCAGGAGGGAACAGGAAATAAAGTCCGCTGTCAGTCACATCTCACAGACTATTGCTTATTGTTTACCCCCCCCACACACTGCAAAAGGGTCAGAGGTCACAACAACCCCCCCCCCCCCCGCGTTTCTCGCCCTCCCCTCCTCTTTTTCTTGTCCACGCGGGAACAAAGAATGGAAGAAGTCGAAAAATATGGAAAGGCAGCACTGCGATCACACCGAGCTGATAAGGGAGCCCGAGGGGGGGGGGGTTTGTGAGCTTGGGGGTGTGGGGTAGGGGGGTGGAGGGGGGGGTGGGGGTGATGTGTGTATTCAACTCTGGGCTGACTCCTCTTATGCTAATACAGCCAATTTCCTCTTTTATTTCATTTCTGGAGCCCCAAATCTGCGATCTGCGATAAGGTTGCCGTGGCGACCGCCTGTTCCCCGGGCGGATGCGGGCAGCCGTGTGATGGAGATGTGTAAGTCGGCGGGAGCAGCAGGGAATGAATAATTTAAAACTCCACCAAGCTGGAGAGATAAGAGAGAGAGAGAGCAGAGGCCTTGCTCGCTTGCACACACACACACACACACACACACAAACACGCACACACGCACATGCACACACACACACACACACACACACACGAACACACACACACACTCCTTCCTGCTCCTCTCCCTGGACATCTGAGGCTTTCTCCTCCAAAGCTGGCCCACCTCCAAGGTCAAGGGCGTGATGGCTAATTGAAGCGGCGCTTGGGGGTAGAGGAGGCATTTGGGAGCGACCTTCGGGGTGAAAGGTCGTTTTTGCCTCCCTGCCGATGCCCGTGCTCGCTAAGCTAACGGCGAGCTACATCCTGACCCACGCAGCTAATGCTAACGTGCTAACGTGGAAATGGCCCCTGGCAGCAAAATGGCTGATGACCTTTAGAGGTCATTTCTGTACACCCTGGCCTGACATTTTACAGAAAAAAAACGTGTTTTTTTTGCAGTGTGATGATAGTGTGGTGGTAGTGTGATGGTAGTGTGGTGATAGTGTGATGGTAATGTGATGGTAGTGTGGTTGTAGTGTAATGGTAGTGTGGTGGTAGTGTGATGGTAATGTGGTTGTAGTGTAATGGTAGTGTGGTGGTAGTGTGATGGTAATGTGGTGATAGTGTAATGGTAGTGTGATGGTAGTGTGGTGGTAGTGTGATGGTTATGTGGTGATAGTGTAATGGTAGTGTGATGGTAGTGTGATGTTATGTGGTGATAGTATGATGGTAGTGTGATAGTAATGTGGTGGTAGTGTGATGATAGTGTGGTGGTAGTGTGATGGTCGTGTGATGGTAGTGTGGTGGTAATGTGGTGGTCGTGTGGTAATAGTGTGGTGGTCGTGTGATGGTAGTGTGGTGGTAATGTGGTGGTAGTGTGATGGTAGTGTGGTGGTAGTGTGATGGCAGTGTGGTGGTAGTGTGGTGGCAGTGTGGTGGTAGTGTGGTGGTAGTGTGATGGTAGTGTGGTGGTAGTGTGATGGTAAAGTGGTGGTAGTGGGATGGTCGTGCGGTGGTCATGTGATGGTCGTGTGATGGTAGTGTGATGTAGTGTGGTGGTAGTGTGGTGGTAGTGTGGTGGTAGTGTGGTGGTAGTGTAATGGTAGTGTACTGGTAGTGTGATGGTAGTGTGGTGGTAGTGTGATGGTACTGTGGTGGTGGTGTGGTGGTAGTGTGATGGTAGTGTGGTGGCAGTGTGGTAGTAGTGTACTGGTAGTGTGATGGTAGTGTACTGGTAGTGTGGTGGTAGTGTGATGGTAGTGTGGTGGTAGTGTGATGGTAGTGTGGTGGCAGTGTGGTAGTAGTGTAATGGTAGTGTACTGGTAGTGTGGTGGTAGTGTGGTGGTAAT
This sequence comes from Doryrhamphus excisus, assembly GCF_030265055.1. NCBI lineage: Eukaryota > Metazoa > Chordata > Actinopteri > Syngnathiformes > Syngnathidae > Doryrhamphus > Doryrhamphus excisus. The sequence goes on from NC_080468.1 coordinate 17,431,830, forward strand.
GTGGTGGTAGTGTGATGGTTTTGCTGTGACAAACAGAAGCATGAAATCTGCTGAAGGAGAACGTTGGTGACCTCAAGCTGAACGCAACTTGGCCTGTGCAGCAGGACCATGATCCCAAACACACCAGCAGGTCCAAAAACCACATGAAGACTTTGGAGTTGCCTAGTCCAAGTCCTGACCTGAATCCTTTTTCCCACAGGGGGCCATGTAGCTGTGGATGTTTTTTTCTCCCTTAATAATAAAAATGTTGATTTAAAACCATAAAGCATTGAGTTGTGTTGCTATTGGCTAATATTTACATTTGTTTGATGATCTGAAATATGCAGAAAAATAAGACATGGAATATTTCTACTGACTGCTGCTCAAGCTCTGCAACCATTCAGTCCAGTGGACAGTGATCAATGATATAATAATCATTATTATATTATTAATTAGCTTATTATTATTACTATCATCATTATTCTAATTGTTACTAGTATTAGCCTGCTTATTGACTTGATTATTAGCCTGCTTTGGCCCTATTATATGACATTTGTAAAAATTTGATTTTTTTTTGTAAAAAAAAAAAAAAATCTATAAAAAAATATAAAATTATTTAGGGGGGCTTAAGAATATTTTAGGCCTAATGACGCCTGAGTAGTCCATATCAAGGCTGGGGTCAGATCCAGGTGAGGTTTGTCCACACAGGTCACCTCAAGCCAAGCGGGACACCGCCATCGTGCTGCTCGGCGCCCGGAGCACGATATGGAAAAATGAAATCATTTTCATCATCAAACTCTCTCACTCACACACACACAGACACACACACACACAGACACACACAGACACAATATCCCTTCTTCATCCCAACATCTGGCCCTCATGCTGAAGGAGAGGATAACCGCACCTCCCCCTGCCGCCACATGGTGGCACTGCCGCCCCTGGCTGCTGGAGGAGGGCTGTAGGCTGGAGGAGGGATGGAGGACGGAGGCTGGAGGAGGCCCAGCCAGGCCAGCAGAGTAAACACAGCTGAGCAGATCTTCCAGATGATCCCGATAATAGCAAAATATTGGCCTGTAGAAATAACACAACACGGAGATAACGCAACACTATCGCTTTTGATCGCGATACCGCAACTGCAGCGGAATATCAACAAGAAACCTGAGCAGAACCAGACCGCGTCGGAGAACCTGGGAGATGCCCGGGAAGGCCCGGGATGACGTTCCCCGGAAAGCCTGAAACAGGAAATGCCAGCCAATCAAGCGCCGAGAATTTTTCTTATGATGGCTTTAATTAAATTACTCCCAAATGATCTCCGTTAAAGCGCCATCCCTATAAAGGAAGAATAATAAGTGGAATATATTTGTTGCCTTTTAATTACGTCTCTATCGGAGCCGAGTGTGTGTGTGTTTTTTTTGGGGGGGGGGGCTCAATTAAATCTGATGTTAATTAAATCTGATCTTGTTTTGTGCATTAATCAAGCGGCAATTTTAATCTAGTCAATACGCACGCAATGCGGATGAAGAGCCAGTGTGACTTTAATTTCATGCTTGTGATGAATGTTTCATATTTTATTTAGCCGACTTGCATTAGTTCCTAATCTCACCCCCCCGCTCCACCCATTTTTTTTTACCCAAAAAGCCCCCCCCCCCCACGCCAAGCTCTCTGAAGCGTCCACTGCTGCGGAGTTATTATGTCAGGGAGTCGCGTTCAAATGTGTGCTATTTGTGCGCCGCTCCCGAAATGACGACGTACAGGAAACGCACAGGCTCGCCGGTCACGTGACGATGCCAGGATATGCCCCCCCCCCCCAAAAGAAAAAATGGCAGTGGCTTATTTCTGGCCATGAAAGCTGATTTTAAATCCATCCCGCAATTGTAATGCTTTAACGGCGCCTCAGATGCTACAATGCTACTCTTCTTAGCGCTTCATGGAAAAAACAAGCTAGGAAAATAGCACCGAAAAACCCGCATTCCCATCTTCCCTTCTCTGCCAAATTTCATGAAACTTCATCTCCACGACTGGAAAGACGAGATGCAGATCTACTTACTTCCACCAAGTAGGATTCCTCATAAACGGAATATTTTCCTGGTTGGAGCATAGAAGACCGCTTAGAGCCTTCTAGACATGAAATAACACCCCTATAGTCACCTTTACGCTACCATTTCCCAGGATAAAAACAGAAAATAAGACGTTGGGGGTTGAGTTTTAGCTTGGTGGGGGTCACTGTGCCTGATGTGAGATCATTCAAACCTGCAATAGTAGTCTGGTGCTTGTGTGTCTCACCCAACATTGCAGTATTTGCTAATATTTGTTGCTTTTGTGATAGCTTGAAAACGTAAACAAAGATACCGTCATCAACAACACAGACAATGACTTGTTTTACATTAAAATAAATTTTAAAAAAAGAACTATTTACTACATTTGCGTGTGCGCGCGCGTTAAACTTTCAATGCCTAACCTTCTGTACGCTACACTTCTCCCAGCTCTCTCACTTCCTACTTCCTGTGACTTCCCCATGATCCCGTCATGTATTGAACTCGTGGAGAGTTGCGTCATCACCTCGTTGTTGGGATCAGGTGTCCGGGTTGAAGGCATTCCGTATTGATTCTCACAGGTTCCAAATCAGGAAGCTTGTTAGCATGCTAATTGCTAACCATGTTGCCCTCCCGGGTGAATATTTACTGTATGGTCAGCAAAGTGCGACCCCCCCCCCATCGCTGTCAGTGCTTATTTAACGGCTATACCCCCCCCCAATGAATGCACAGATAGCGCGGCAGGAGCACATTAGGCTAATTAACAAACTCATTTCAAAAGTGTTGATTGGCGCCCGAGTGCGAGTGCGGCAGGTGTATGCAAATTGTTTGTTGGCAATGGAGGAATTTAAATTACAGTTCAATCACAGACAGAGTGGGGGGGGGGGGGGGGGGGGGGGGGGGGGGGGTTATGGGGTGGGGGGGCACCCTGTGATTTCCCGCCGCCACGCTCAGTTGATATTTCACTGGGTGAGGATTGAGTGCCACGGGTGCATTTCACACCCTGAATGGGGGTGGTGGTGGTGGGATGTGTGTGTGTGTGTGGGGGGGGCAATCTGGCTCAGCCGACTAGAACAATAATTAGAATGGAGATTAAATAAAAATAATTAGAAAAAGTTCATCTAGTTTTGATGTATTAATTATTCCGCCCCTGCTTTATTCCGAGTCTAATTATCTGCTTCACTGGAAATGCCGGCGTATTTTTTTTTTTTTCCTGCGAGTCATAAAAAATGACATTCATGTAATTATGTCAGCAATTTGGGAGGAAGTCAGCTAAGCAGCACACACACACACACACACACACACACAGTTTGAAGTAAGTTCTAACTACTTATAAGTTGGAAGTGAGCGTTGCTTTCAAGGCGGCGTGGAAATAATAGAATGCACTGGCAGATTATTTACTCCTTCAACGCCGTCTCACCAGAAACAACACTGCGTTCTTTCTTTTTTTTTTTTTATCCATTCTTGGTCACTAGATCATCATTTGCATATAAATGGAAATATTTCTTGTGAGACGTTTGAGGACGTAATGTGCTCATTTTTCAAAAAGTCCCAACTGTGATATCTGTATTTTAGGAGTCAAGCAGTTTAGGGAATAAGACCAACTGGGAAAGAAATAAATACAGCAGAAGAAAGGCAGAGGGAGTGTGCTGGGAAGAAATGGGGGGGGGGGGTCCGCCTGCCGAGGGAACCTTTTAAGATGTTTACTACACATCTTGCGTCGTCTCCGGAGAAGACGGCGTGAGAGATGAAGAGGGAGAGATAGCCGCCGGTCGGCCGTTCTCGGGCGTCGGAGGGACTAAGCCGTAATGACTTCAGCTTCCCATACCTGCCGCGCCGCCACAAAAGCAATAAAAGTTGCATAAACAAACTTTACAGATGTGGGGAAATGTATTAGCGCCGATAGCGGCCAGGAGACAATGTGATGGGAAAACATGGCAGGGGAACGCCGACACCCGGGAAGTGGGAATAGTCTCAATGCATGCGCGCCCAAAACAATACAGTTATGACATAAGAAAATAAGACGCGTTAAGCATGGAAAACCTTGTAAATAGTTTTCCAAAGGGGACCTATGAATCTTTTCCCTCTTTTCCGCCCTAAAAATGAAGTTGAACCATCCCTGAAAAAAAGTTTGGGATGATTCCAAACGCTGGGTTTCTGGGAGTTTTTCTAACACTGGCTCTATGTGACATCACAGGGATCCAGGCTTCCTTATATGGGCGTTTCCTTATAAACCTTTCTCAATTTATGAGTGTTAGCTATGCTAGCTCCCAGGAAATGGAATGAGTGGAAAAGTGCATCCATGTCATTTACGATCAACTCCTATAGCCACTAGATTAGAAAGTAGGGTTCTGCAGTAGTCCAAAAGTACTCGGGAGTACTTGGGAGTGTGACTAATCACTTGCTCGGAGAAGGCTTTGGTTGGAAAACATTAAAACAGATCGTTTTGGAAATGTAAGCTGGAATAGGTGCCGATTCTGGAAGAAGTAGAAAGCTTTGTGTGCTGGTTATTGTGTGTAGCTGCTCTATAGGAGTCCACAACTCCATACAAAGGGTGCAAAAATGAGCATAATAGGTCCCCTTTAGAATTATTCGACCAATATTAGATTATTAAAGTGCTCCTTTGGCTAAGAACAATATGTCCACTTACAACTTATAACCAATAACAATACTAGAGTTACATGTGCACCCCCTACTGGAAGAAAAGGGAAAACTTGCTTAGCTAACTGCTATGATGCCTTTTCAAGCATATTTTTGTCCGTTTTACACTAGAAACTGTTGCAGATAATAAGTCATAAATACCAGGAGAGGGCACAGTTAAATCTGCCCATCGTCCACGGGCGGAGACGCGTAAGCAACCACAAAAAAAGCCTTTTGTCACGTCCTCGCCAAGAAAAATGAATGTTATTTTATCAACCAGGTCAGAAATTCTCATGCTAGCCGCCAGTAAAAACAATCCAAGTCATTTCTCTCCGTTAACAAAACAACAACAACTAATTACTGCCAGTCTCTGTTATTATTACTATTAATAATCATCATCAGCAGCATAATAATAGCTTTACCGTTCCGACTAACGATAATAACCAACACTCAACTTCCTGTTGTTGGACCCCAAAAAGTTCCATGATGGTGTTTGCTTATGTGCCAGCAGAAGTGGGGGCGGATCGCTTACTGACCCCTGGAGTCCATCCCCAACACACACAGACACACACACACACACACACACACACACACACACACACACACAGGTTAAGTCAGAAGGTTCTAGAGCAGGTCCCATGGTGAACATTCATTTCTTAATGCATTTTGGATCCCGTGGGGGCCCGACCCAGCAGGAGCCCACTCGGGACCACTCTGCTTTTAATGGGATCTTGTGTGTGTGTGTGTGCGTGTGGCTTTCTCCACATCCACTGGTGATTGTCGTGTGTTTTTAAACATCGGAGCGGTGCAAAGACAAATAAATCCGCCATTAATTAGCCAGGCCGACCGTTTGTTGATGCTATGTCTGCCGTGGGCGGCGGCTAATCGGCGCGGGGCGGTGTTGGTGACACGTGCTGTTATGTCAAAGTCGTCAGCTTGATGGAACGAACGACTCTTTTGGCCCTCGAGTCTTCCACTGGGCCGTCTGCAGCGTTTATGTCCTTTATATTTATTATTTCCCATCAAGTATTATGACTCTGAAATGGACTTTGACAACAAAAAATAAACTCCTGTTCAAGCAGCGCTAACTTATTGGCAAAACTAATTCATTTAAAAATGATTTTTTAAATTAATAAAAAAAAATTGTCACTAAAATAATAATATAATAAATATATATATATATAATAAAATATATATTTCAATAATAAAATACATACATTAAAATAAATAATTCAATTTATACTGTATTATAAATAATACAATAATGGAAATAATTTCTTTTTCTAATAGTTTTACATAAATATATGGCAATAAAATAATTCCTAAAATTATATTTTCTTTCAATTAAAAAATGTAAAAAATAAAATTCATACAATATCAAAATATATATTAGAAATATATATGTGAAATGGACTTTGACAACAAAAAATAAACTCCTGTTTAAGCAGCACTAACTGGCAAAACAAACTCATATAAAAATGAATTTTAAAATTATTTTAAAAAAATTGTCAATAAAAATATATATATTATATATATATATATATTTCAATAATAAAATACATACATTAAAATTAAAATAAGATAAATATTAAAATATTAAATAAATGTAAATCAAATTAAAATAAATAATACAATTTATATATTATTACAAATAATACAATAATGGAAAGAACATCTTTTTCTAATAGTTTTATATAAATATATGGCAATAAAATAATTCATAACATTATATTTTCTTTAAATTAAAAAATGTAAACAATAACATTTATACAAAATCAAAATATAAATAATATAAATAATAGAATAATTGAAAATAATCACAACATAAATAAGCTATAAGGACAAATAATATATATATATATATAGTTAGTTGCATGGTAGTAGTTTTAGGAGGCGTCAGGTCGTTGTTGGGCCAACACAACAAAGAAGTGCATTTGGGGTCAGCGAGCAATCCTCAACACTCCATCACAATAAATGGAGCCCCTCAATTAATGCATTAGAGGGGTCAGAGGTTATGTAAGCACGCTCCTCTCTGCCAGAAGTGGGCGGAGTCTGGTAATCCAGGAAGTGTGGAGGTGGCGCCCGATTGGCCGCAGGAGAAGAAGCAAAAAAAAAAAGGAGCAACGCCACAATGTTCTTACGTTCCCACGTCAAATCATCTTTACACGTCTGGCACGAGAGCGACTTTAAAAGCGCCGGAATCTTCTTCTTCCTGACAAATCCTCCAAATTGTGCTTGGACTGTTGACTCGCCTGAGAGGAGCGTGACCTCCGAGCTCTGGCCGTAATCCCCCCCCCTCCCATCCTCGCTCTTGTTGTGCGGCGTGACGGGCTGCGTCGTTCGCTAATTAGCCACTGACCTCATTAGGACGCCTTATACAGCATCTCGCCTTCCACGTGGGTCATTGTCAGCGTCCCATTGGACCCGTTGGAGATAATAAAGGCTTGAAAACACCAACAGAGGGTACTATTAAATCAGGCCTAACCAGGTGGCTGCCCAAACGGGCTGCCTGAAGAATTGCAGCATATTGAACATGCTAAATTCATATAATTTCCCATCCTTATGTGAAACATGAACACATATTTCTTTCCATTTTCTGTGCATTATAACATAAGAAAACTAATTAGTATGAGCTAGCTTACAATGCTATCATTGTACTCCTATTTCCACTATGAAGCCATTTAAAAATTAAAACCATGGTTCCACATACACTGATGATATTCTGTCATAGTTGCAGTATCTCGTCCTATTTGGATGATTTAAAACATTAGCCAAATGGCTACACATACGTATGCTAGTTCCTTCTTATACTTATGCTAGCAGCATAGATACAGCGACAACACTGACGATGTCTGCTCTGCTTGGGATGGCTGTGTCTTCCAGCACAAGACCTGTTGTAAGGAAATATGTCTTCATCTTTCACATAAGGATTGGGAATGAGAAGGGGAAATTTTTTTTTCTACCGTTTATTTTTTTTCAAATTATGCAATTATATATGTATATAAATTAACTGAGTTAAGTTAATTATATTTATTAAAAATTAAAATTTAAAAAAATGCAATTTTTGTGTGTGTATATATATATATATATATATATATACACACACACAAAAATTGCCATTTTTTTATTTTAATGCCAAATTTAAAAAATTGCAATTTTTGTATATATATATATATATATATATATATATATATACACACAAAAATGCCATTTTTTTATTTTAATTTTTAATAAATATAATTAACTTAACTTAGTTAATTTTTCCCTTAACTTGAAGCCATTGGAGATAATAATGTCTTTGAAACACCAGCAGAGGGCACAATTAAATCAGGCCTAACGAGGTTGCTGACTAAATGGGTTGTCTGAAAAATTGGAGCAGAAAGTAAAAAAAAAAAAATGCTACCACAAATTGGTTATTTTATATAATTTAAAAATCTATAAAAATATACTGTATATATATATATATATATATATATATATGTTATATGTTTTTTCACCCCCCATCCTCCTTCCTGATTGAGATAATTGTGTGTGTCGGCGCTTGTTAGTAAAAAGCAGACCTTAAACAAAGGCATGCTGTCACACACACACACACACACACTTACTTTGAAGTCGGCCCACTCGGCTCTTTGAGGTGGGCCGACCGCCGCTGTGTTAATCAAGCGTGACGAGAACATGGCCTCTGTGCGGTCGAGCGGCCTTTGCTACTGATGGCTTCCCTCGGCCACTGTGCAACGTGTGTGTGTGTGTGTGCAATGTGTGTGTGTGTCACTGATTAACATGACTATGGGGCTGACACACTAACAGGGCACCGGCACCATGATCATAAAAAAATCATAAAATACAGCCAGGGTCATTGTGGTGTGACCGAGTCATTTCTGGACTTTTTGTGACTTCTTGAGGATTCTGATTGGCTGAAAATGACGAAAGGTTACAGGGATGCGTACACTTACGGGTTAGAGCGCCACCTGCTTGAAAAGGCGAACATTGTATACGTGACGTGAGGATTCACGCCATCCTGCATGCTAGCAGACAGAGACACCATGGGGGCGGGGGGTCAGTTTCAGGGGCTCAGACTGGGGGCGCACAGACAGTTGAGTCATATTTCAGGCTTGATTGGAAGTGACAAAGTGTTATTGGAGGACTGGCTCCCACAGCATTGTTTGCTTTGGAAAGTCAGGGCCAGATTTATTATGGCTGAAAAACATGAGGGAGATCGGAAGTGGGCTGTCTGTGGACCGGAGGACACGGGAGAGGATGCGATGGAACACACTGCTCTTCAAAATGATGAAAAGGAACACATTTCAGCGCTCGTCCGTGACGTAAAAGACGGTTTTCACGCAACTGTTCCAAAAGTTCCAACCCGGGTCTAAAGACAATGGCGGCGTTCCCGGCCGCGTGTTTTCATAGTTAATGGACAGTGTGGACAGGCTAAGCTGACTATTTGACTAACCTCGCACTGACCCCGCCCCCACCCCCTCCGCCTGGGAGAGGGGGGGGCGGTGTGGTCCTAAATGAATGAAGGCTCTGGCTGGCCGCTCGCCGCCTCTGTTATGTTTGGCTTGGCAGGTTCCGTCCACACGGGTCCGCGGCCCCGAAAAGCACAAATCAGCTGACTGCTGCAGAGTGCTCGTTTGATGTCGCCATGTTTGTTTGGCCGGCCGCCGACTCACACTCAAAAACCCCCGCAGGTTCCAGCCTTTCGTCCACACCGTGTCCTTAAAACCGGAGCTTTGGAAGATTTCAGTGTTGGTGTGGGAAGGGTCACATGGATCATATTCATAATGATCTTTGGGTGGTGGTCAATGGTGAAGAATGATGTGTGCTAAACAAAACAACAGGACGCATCTTTTCCAAGTGAAAGATCTCCGTACTTTGTCAACAAAACGGAAAATATTCCATTCCTAACAAACCGATAATGGACAATTTTCAGTTTCACCTGGATGCTTGTGACCTCATCTGAAAGGGAATCCCGGCCACCCCATGAAGAAAGGTCACTTCAACTGCTTGCAGCCGCCATCTTGTCCTTTCGGTCGCCACCCAAAGCTCATAAACGTGTCATGTCCGCATATGAGCGCCAAAGTACTGGGACTCATCCCACCTCCAATGTGGAGATGTCCTTTGGCGGCAAAAGCCGTTTGTTCTGGTGAGACTTTCTGCAAAACTGCGGACATTTTTCCCAGGCATACCGTGATGGACCTTGCTTTGTGCACCGGGAACAGAGGAGGCCCTCGGCCGCGGCGTTCCCACAAAGTCTACATTGCTTGGTCCACGGATTGATTAAGAGTCCCACTTAGTTTTTGTCCGTCGGTCCTGTGTTGCCCGAAGAGTAAAATGAGCAAAATAAAAGGCGGAGATGTGAGATCCAGTGGCTGATCCGTGGGCACAGTTTGTGTTTCCCCAAACAACAAAGCAGCCGTCCATCAGCAGCCAAGAGGCTGAACGTGATGCCGATGAGTCAAAGATGGAGTGGAACTAAAGACACAAAGAAGGCGAGCCGGGGTGGAAGCTAAAGAGAGGACCCGGCTTGGCGGCGAGGAGGTCCAAAGCTCTTTTTCAAGGGACAAATCCAGCAGGTCCTAAACAGGTGGTGCCAAGAACTGAGCTGCCTGACAGACGACAGCGGGGAAAAATGAGGAAAAAAAAAAAAAGACAATCCCAATTTGGAATCGGCGTGGTGTCACTCTGTCCAAAGGAATCTGCTCACATGTCCTACATCCTCACACCATTTCAGGGGGATGAGTTCGGATCCTGGTTCCCGGGCCTGGCCGTGAGGTCATTCGGGGGTCAGTCTTCAGGTGCTGATGTGAGGACGATTAGCCTAATGTGATTAGAGGCCAGACGCCGCCGTCAGAAGACACAGGTGTTGGTGGACGTGCTAGTTGCTGGGTAGCTAACAATAACAATGACGACAGACCTGGGCCAAGACCTTTATTAGGTCCGAAGATGATGTCAAGTCTAAAGGATCAATGAAGAATTTCAGCAAATGAGGACAGACTGTGTGACTTTTGACCTGGGCGTGGGTCGGTCCAGACGGAGGACGGCAGCTGGGATCCATATCCCCCCCAGACGAAAACGCAGGATTTTGGAATATGGAAAATTCATTTGGTGGATATGAGTCAGTCGTGTTCACTGCAAAACCATTATAGCGTCCCCAGAACGAGGGGACACTCCAAACATTAAAAATTGGGGCCAAAACGAACAGCCTGCGGTTTGATTATGTATCGCGGGTAATTGATAACTGATCACAGTTTTGTTGTTGAACGCGGCCTATTATTACTAAAGACAAAATCCATATGATAAAAACGGCTAAATGATGTAACTGAACTAGAAATACAAGACAGGAAAAGCTCTGGAATTGATCTTACATGGATTATTTATTGTTATTTTCATAATAATTCTAGTAATATGAGTATAAAGCCATTTAAAGCCGCAAGGAAGTACAAGGAACTGCTATGTTATGTATTTTTCTCTGATTATGTATACTACATATAAATGCAAGGATGACTTTGAAAACTCGCAAAACCTCAATATTAGAGTTGCATAAACAACTATTTTATTAGTTGATTACTATAAGCTTGCCTTATGGATATGGAAAAACAAATGAATCAAATACCAAAGTAAGTGTCAATGAAGTGGATAATTACATAATAAGCAATTAATTGATTTATACCAAAATATTTGTCGATTAATTGGACAATTGAGTCTTCACAAATTTGATTAATCGAATACCAATAGTTGTTGATTAATCGTAAAAGTGAGAAATCAATGAAACACCAAAATAGTTGTTGATCAATTGTAGAGAGTAATCATCAATTCAATGATTAATTGCATGCCTAAATAGTTGTCAATTAACTGGATAATAATCACCAATGAATTGATGAATCACCTACCAAAATAGTTGTCCATTAATTGTGTAATTGAGTCTTCACAAATTCGATTAATCGAATACCAATAGTTGTTGATTAATCGTATAAGTGAGAAATCAATGAAACACCAAAATAGTTGTTGATCAATTGGATAATCATCAATTCAATGATTAATTGCATACCTAAATAGTTGTCAATTAACTGGATAATAATCCCCAATAAATTGATTAATCACCTACCAAAATAGTTGTCCATTAATTGGATAATTGAGTCTTCACAAACTCGATTAATCGAATACCAACAGCTGTTGATGAATTGTATAATCATCAATTCAATTAATTAATCGAATACCAAAGTACTTGTCAATTAACTGGGTAATCACGTAATCACCAATCAGTTGATTGACTACAAAAATAGTTGTTGATTAATTGGTAATTTTCAATTAATCCAATAAAATAAAAAATAGTTGTTGATTAATTGGATAGGAATTTTCCGATTAGTGGAATGGCGAAATAGTTGTTCAACTAATAGTTGTTCAACTAATCATCAATTAATGGTGTACCAAAATGGCTGTCCATTAATTAGATAATCGAGTATACATGGATTAATTGTTGCAGCGCTAATCAACATCAAGCGAGCGGCTGGTTTTGGACCCGGACAAAATAGACATATTTCAAGAAGATATGAATTATTTTTCGATGTTGGCCATTTTCTGGTGGTGTGGAAGGTAATTGTGACTGTACTGCATTAAAAACCGATGCAGTCCTGGTTGTGTCTCAAGTCTCCTTGGTCCTCAGAGGATGGAAAGACTGTCTCAGGTGAAGTCTAGGATTTGTTTCTACCAACAACAAAAAAAAGAAGTGCTTTGTGGCAAACAAAATGCTCGGGTTTCCTCAACCTGGAGCCGGTCCAGAGACGTGGGACGTGGTTCTGTTACCGGGAAAGGGCTGTGGGAATGACCCTGATGGTCGGAGATACAAGTGGACTCTTTAAGAAGCTGTCAATCATTGTTTCCAAGTCCTTCATTTCAATTCTGCACCAAGACGAGTAAACCTTGAACCGTTTTGTTTCAGTTCCGACTCCGTCCACAAAGTCCCTCCTGTAAGAACACCTGTCCGCCTTTGGAGGGGGTGGGGGGGCATCCTGGAGGACCTTAAGGTCCTGGGGGCCAGACCCGGAGCTTCGGCAGACCCACCTCGTCTTTTGTCCCGGGCATGTGAGCGCCGCTCGTATTCCTCGCTCCCATTGGCGGCTCCGTAAGGGAATACCCCACCTACACGGGGTCGGGACCGTGGTCTCTCCGTGGTCTCCGTGATGAGAGTGTGTGTTTGTTGATGTGTGTTAATCGAGCGACGGGCTGAATGGCGCACCTGTGTCATTGATGCAGCCGTCCCCGCCCGACCTTCCACCTGGAGCGCGTAACTTTAAACCATGAAAAACCGGAAGCGTCCACGGTCTACGTGCGTGGGTATTGTGTGTGTCGCGGTTGTGCGACTGGGTCATGCGCGGGTTGCCTGATTGAAAAGACAAAACTTCCTACACGAGCGAACAATAGTTGCACTTCCAAGTGCGGGGTTCACACACGGGGCCCAGGAAGCGTACAATAGGCTGTTTGGCAGCTGGGAACATGTGAAGCCAGCTGTGAAGGACATTAGGCCGGGCCGCCCGGCACCATGAGAACCGCATTGTACAGGAGACAGCACAATCTGCCCCCTTTGGGAGGCGCGTTATTACTGCCTTTATTGTTATTGCTGCCTGTTTGTTGAAGGGACGGGCCTGCCGGGGGGGGGGGTAATCCGGCCGTCAGCACTCCCGCTAATGACCTAATTGGTCTCTCCCAGTCAAAACGCAGCCCTCTGCCTCACGGAAACGCTAAGCCCCCCCCGCCCCCAATCCCCTCCCTCTCCACGAGCCGGGGAGACTTTGCCGAAGTGGACTCGTCACCGCGCCGACTCGCATTGTCGTCATTCCTTTCTCCATCGCGCACAAGGAGGCGACTTGGCGGGGTTTAACCTCGCGGCTCAAAGTGGCTGATGTGTTGTCAGACGGAAGCCCGCTAAAGACGCGCGACTTAAGGGAGCGACAATGAAGCGCTCGTCAGAGTCGGAGCGACAACTTCAATAATGACTCGTCCAGTCAGCTTCTGTTGGGATTTATTCTACTAACAAATCGGAAACTTTAAACTCACTGTTGGCCGCTCTTGTCAGCAAAATACTGCTAGCTTAGCTTTGATAGCTCAGGACCATGTAGCGGAAAATATTTGTAGCGAGAAAATACTTTTGCTATGGTTTTTAGATAATTAGATGCGTACTGTCAATGTACACGCTCTACACCAAAACTTGGTTTGGTGGCCCGCTTCCATTTTGGGCAACAGGAAGACAATATTAATATTTATTATAACAGGTAAAAACTGGTAAAAATAAAGATTAAAAAAGAAATATTTCAATAAGGGATGTTCCAAACAAGATTTTATGATGTCAATACTGATCTGGATAATCCATGAGTAAAACCGGCTGATACCGATACCGATACCAATACCGATAGAGAGCCCATAGATGAAGTGTAAAGTGGAGCTGTACTACTGGCTATATTGGGGGGGATCGACATTTTAAAGCAAGTATCGACCAATATCGATACTGTCCTTTTTCACTGATATTGGCTGATACCAATCGGTGGCTGATCGATCGGATCATCCCAAATTTTAATACATTAATTCATTGATTCATTTTCTACCGCTTATCCTCATGAGGGTTGCGGGGGTGCTGGAGCCTATCCCAGCTGTCTTCGGGCAAAAGGCGGGGTACACCCTGGACTGGTGGCCAGCCAATCACAGGGCACATATAGACAAACAACCATTCACACTCACATTCATACCTATGGACAATTTGGAGTGGCTAATTAACCTAGCATGTTTTTGGAATGGGGGGTGGACCGGAGTACCCAGGACATGGAAACTCCACACAAAGATGGCCGAGCGTGGACTCGAACTCGGGTCTCCTAGCTGTGTGGCCGGTGCGCTAACCACTTGGACCAAATAAAATATTTACATAAAAAAAACAAAGAGGGGGGCACGGCGTTCGAGTGGTTAGCGCGCAGACCTCACAGCTAGGAGACCAGGGTTCAATTCCACCCTCGGCCATCTCTGTGTGGAGTTTGCATGTTCTCCCCGTGCATGCGTGGGTTTTCTCCGGGTACTCCGGTTTCCTCCCACATTCCAAAAACATGCTAGGTTAATTAGCCACTCCAAATTGTCCATAGGTATGAATGTGAGTGTGAATGGTTGTTTGTCTATATGTGCCCTGGGATTGGCTGGCTACCAGTCCAGGGTGTACCCCGCCTCTCGCCTAAAGACAGCTGGGATAGGCTCCAGCACCTCCGTGACCCTCGTGAGGAAAAAGCGGTAGAAAATGAATGAATGAATGAAAAACGAAGAAAAATACATAAGAAAAAATATTTTCATGGTACAATACAATATGCTACACTAAAACAAAATGTAATGACCTCCAGAACCCCCCCTTTCTCTCTTCAATTGCCATTGTGTAGCCTTCAGCCTGGTGGTCAGGCACCACAGGCCAGCAGCGTTTCATCAATGAATTACGTTAAAATAATAATAATAATAATAATAATAATCCTTTAGGACAACAAGACATTCCCTGTGTGGTTGTCCAGCAAATATGAACGTAAAAGTGACGCGTCGCCAGCGACTTGGTTCAAAGCAGTGACTTTTAACGAGGTCTGTCCAGAAAGAAGTGGTCTGTCCGGAGGTGATGAGTCCAAATGAAAAGGGTTCTCCCATCACGGGGGGGATCTGCCGCCTCTCTTCCTCAGCAGAATAATCCCATCAGTGGATCGGAGTCGGAAGCGTTTGACTGATGTTACTTCACATGATTTCTGCCTATTGAAGTTTGGATCTTTTCATTTTTGCTCTCGCAGCCTTTTCAAACCGCTCCGCCGCCATGCGGCTTAACCCCGCCGCCGTGAGACCCCCCCCCCCCACGCCACACCTGCACATCTCTCCTGGAGTGGACCGGTTCTGGTGTTAATACTTTTACTGCGGAGAATATTCACACCCTTTAAGTGTCCTTCTGGGAAGGACAAACGGCATCCATTACCCCGACCACGGCGCTCGGTACCCCACCGGGGTCCGACACAAAACCAGCAAATGTGGTTCCGCAGCGAGGTCAGCTAACGCTAATCCAATCAAGTAGCGGGCAGCCTCATCTCACGGTGCCACGCCGCGTGAGCCCAGGGGTCGGGGGTCGGAGGTCGCAGGGCGTCGAGGTGAGGCGGTAGTGTTCTTTAGGATCCTGGAGCTCATGGGTTAGTGTAACTGAAGCTGTCAGCCGGTCCAGAGGTCGCCTCCCCAAAGCACGCCGGCTGTCTCTTTTAATAGACTAAACACACCCGGCGCTCTGAAGCGACACACGATGAGGAGCCACAGGATTGACTTCATAATTGGGCCCCCGCCGCCCCCCGCCGCCTTCCCTGGCAATTTTCTAATGCTTAATGGACACGGACAATAACATGAGAGGCCCTGCGCTTTGACTCGCAGCTTAAAAATGATTAGGAAAAAAAAAAAAAAAAGTAAAAAGCTTCCAGTTTCTTCTTTGCCTTAATGAGACAAACCCACAGCACGCTGACATGTACTACAAATACTTTCTACTACCGCAAATTGGACACCGCCGTACATAACCGCCTCAAAGTCTGGGGAAACAGTGTCAAGGCGCTTTGGTGAAATCCTGGTAATTACAACTTCTGAACAACAAGAGTAGTTTCTGACGTGTGTGCTAGCATGTACGGAATATTAGGTACTAACTATTAGTACTGCAAATTGGACACCACTGTATATACAGTCTTCATGTGTTTTTTTGGTCAGCTTGAGGTCACCAACGTTCTCCTTCAGAAGATTTCATGCTTCCGTTTATCACAGCAAAACAGCCCCAGACCACCACACTACCACCACCGTATTTTATACTGCTTTTGCTGAAATCCCACATGGAACGGGCCACACACCTTCCAAAAAGTATTTTCCCAAAGGTCTTGTGGATGATCAAGATGTTGTCGGGCAAAAGCCTTAATGTGGGTCTTGGAACTTGTTGTTGTTGTGGGGTCTTTTGTGACCTCTCGGATGAGTCGTCGCTGTGCTGTTGGGGTCATTTTGGTCGGCCAGCCTCTCCTGGGAAGGTTCACCACTGGTCCATGTTTTGGACATTTGTGGATAATGGCTCTCACTGTGGTTGGCTGGAGTCCCAAAGCTTTAGAAATTGCTTCATAACCTTCTCAATTAATGTCGGTTATGTTTTAACGGGGCAGGTTTGGATTTTTTTTTCCTCCCTTAATAATAAAAATAAAAAATTGGGAAGGGGGCAAATACTTTTTCACATCACAACAGCCATGTCAACTTTTGGGGGAAAATGTCAAAAGGTTTTGGTTAAATTAAAACATCCGAACAACAAGAGTAGTTTCCGACGAGCATGTTTGCCAGACTCAAGTCTAACTAATATGGGAATAATGTCATAAGGAATTTTGAAAAATTACAAAAAGAAGGCAAAATAGTAAAAAAAAAAAAGATGGAAAAAACAGCAGTTATTTGACAAAAATAAAGTCAAAATATGGCAAGAAAAAATCAGATTTGTATGAGGACAAACTTGTTATATTATGAGGACAAATAAGTATAATAATATGTCATATTTACAGCTTGGTCTGAATCCAAAGCGCCCCCCCCCCTCCCACCCCAGTCCCAGTCTCTGCTGTCCAACTGCACTGTTGAACTTGGCCTTGCCGTCACTCCAACGTAACCAAATACCCGGCACAGACCTCGGGATGGGGCGGGGGGGTGGATGGAGTGGGAGGGTGCGGGGGCTCGGAGGGGGTGGGGGTGGGTTAGGGTGATGGGCTCCGCTGGGACACCGAGTGCATTTCAAACCCATCAGTGTCAGTTAAGCTAAGTGGTGACATAATCACCATCGCCATGGACACTCCTCTGGGATTGGAGGGAGGATGGGGGGTGGGGGGGTGGGGGGGGGGGTAAGGTTGGATTGGGCGCTCAGACCTTGCCCTCCTGTCACAGTGGGTGGGTAAAAAGGGAGCGCAGATTGGGGGTGGGGGGGCAACTCAACAGTTTCTTGTAGTTTTATCAAGTATGAACATGGAAGTATGAACACGCTGCTCAGTGCTACCCCCTGAGGCGCAGAGTGGTATTACATGACGCTATGATAGGATGGCTTTTCTCTACTGTTGTACTCTTCTTCTACATATTCGCTGTTACCGGGAAGAATACCAGACACCACATCTCACTTCCATCTCTCTTAGAGAGCAACAAATGTCACATGACCTCCCAGATGTCCCATAATGAGGAAGAAGACAAAAGAATCTTATCAAGAGAGCCGGCCAATTAAGATGGCCGACAACAAGACGCTGCCATCAGAGGCTGGGAGAACACATCAATGGAAAGAAGAGAACTTTACTGAAATAATGAGCACCAGACGTATTCAATCATATTCATGTTAGCAAAGTAAGCAAACTAAGGTCTGAAAAAATAAAACAAAACCATAATATCATAAAACTTACAGCATTCCTGGGACGTAGGACTCATGTCGTCGATCTTTCTTACTGGCGAAACCCGGAAATAAGACCGGAAGTAAACACCGCAAACCGGAAGTGACTTTAGTAATGAATTAAAAAAAAAATTTTTCATCGAAACAACTTGTAATTACTTTTTTTTTACAACAATGCCACGAAGTTATTTATTTAGTGTTTCAAAAATGTCTTAAGGGCCAGACATTAGAAGTTGGTTGGCTGAGCACTAGATGGCACTAATGAATGACAATTACACTCTGTTGCTCTCCCCCCCCACATACTAACGCCAAATATGCACTCCATATATATATTTATATTTATATATGTGTGTGTGTGTGCTCACTCTGTAATTACACACACACATTTTTATCCCATTCTTATCATTTTTATGTTGAGTTCACGGCTCCACTGGAAGCACCTTCAATCTCTTTAATGCATTCCCGTCTCGATTGTTTGCTGTTTTAATTACAATGTTAATGCTGCGTGTTCATCAACAGACAATTTAACATGCTCAGCAAAAGAAACGCACAATTTAATGACCTTTAAATCTTAAATAACAATTTCCACTCCGCCCTGAACGGGAATTGATTGCATTTGTTTAATTAACTTCCAGGTGTCTTTATCAGGATGGACTTCTGACCTCTGACCTCGGCGTGTTACAATGCAAATCATAATAATACATAATATAAGTAACAACAAAGCATTTGATTTGTAACATAATTTTAAAAATAGGTAGCCATTTTGTCCTGAAATGGCTGAAAATTTTAATGTTGGAATGATTTGAGTAAGACTTCTTTTTGGAATTTATTTTGTGTTTGTTTGGGGATCTTTTGGGAATTTTGAAATGTGACAAAATCTTATTTTGAATGTCCGGAGAGAGTGGAATGTTTTAGTGTTGGTACAGGTGGAGCAATCGGAGAAATATGTAACTCATTTCCAAAAAAAGGTGGAATTATGGGGAATGTGGGAATTTTGGAATAGTGTCCTGAATTAGCTGAACATTTCGATGGAATTAAAGTCAAAGATTTTGGTGTTGATAGGGGAGTGAAGGTACAAAAAGCTCCTTGGCTGTGTTTTTGTGCTGATACTCTGCTTTGAGTAAATCGGCGTGTCAATCGGCGTCAAGGCTCACGTGCCTCTGAGACGACGTGGGAGATCGCCGATAACGGCGGCCCGAATTTCCGACCCCTACTTCCTCCCCTTTTACACCACGGGGGCGCTCTCATCACCCAGCAGGGTCGCCGCCCTCTACTTGTGTCGTTGGCCTTTATCACGGGCCCTTAATCCGTGATAAGATACTGTATGTGACACACACACACACACACGCTAGTTGTGAGTCGAGTAAAGCGGGAATTGTGTTTACTTTGTTTCGTTCTGGAAATAAAAATGAAATGACTTCAAATGAGGAGGCGGGCCTTCTATGAATCTGTTTCGGAATCAGAACCGCTGCGGTAGGTGTTCCCGTGAAAAGACAAGCACGTGCCGTCACAAACAGGAAGTGTCCTTTTAAATCACAGGAAGTGCACCTCGTCATATTTACAGCGGGTGCAGCCAGAAGACGGCGATAGCCAGCTTTTATTGCGGCGGCACTGAAATTATAGAGAGCTCAAGACCTTATCACTTAAGTTTGGATGGGGACCCCCACCCCCTCTCTCCCGCCTCCCCCCGCCCCCCTCCCCAGCAGCAGCATATATATTTTTATCTGTGGCCCCTCCATTGTGCACGACAGCCAGTGTACGTGCTGCCTGTGTGCAAACGGCAGTAATCTCATGCAGCAGATTAAGTGGATTAATTAGGGTTCTATTCATCAGGGTGAATTGGTACCTAAAGAGCTTCCCGCTGCAATGACAAGGATTTTTCAGCCGTAATTATCCCGGGAAGAACGTGTGCCGTGTGGAAGGGAGAGGAGGCGGGAAGCTTCATTCCAAGAGTTACTTTTAGTTCTGCATCACGCACGGAGAAGCTAGGTTTCATGTGCTAAACTCCCCAAATGTACGTGTTCCCAAAAAATTCCACATTTTCCATCAGGATGTCAACATCAGGATGTTCCGCAAATTAGAGACATGCAGAATGTGAGGCGTGCAGAAAGGATTGTGGCCGATCCCTCTCACCCCGGACATAGACTCTTCGAGACGCTCCCCTCTGGCAGGAGGCTGCGGTCCATCAGGACCAAAACCTCACGCCACAAGAACAGTTTCTTCCCGTCTGCTGTCAGCCTCATCAACAAGGCCCGGAACCCCACCTGACACTCCTCACACCCCACCTCTGCCTCATCCTGCCACTTTGACACTTTGACACTTTCATTGTATACGTTACATTAACGCTCAGTTTGGACTCTTAGGAAAACAATCAGACTGCACTTCCGGAATAACAAACAAAAACAGACTGTGTACATATATTTATACTGTTATTCTGTATATTTTGTATTTTCATATTTTGTATTTCATATTTTGTATTCTCATTCTTTTTTAATAGATGTGTATGCACCTACTACACCAAAACAAATTCCTAGTATGTGTTTGATCATACATGGCAATAAACCTTTTCTGATTCTGATCTGATTCTGATTCTGATTCTGAGAATATGCACTGACAAGAATTTTGATCCTTTACAATTTCCATCTTTTGTTTAAAAATTCAACATTTTCCATGACAACATTCCTTTGGAAAATTCATTCATTTTTTATTGCTTATCCTCACGAGGGTCGCGGGAGTGCTGGAGCCTATCCCAGCTGTCTTGGACTGGTGGCCAGCCAATCACAGGGCACATATAGACAAACAACCATTCCCACCCACATTCATACCTATGGACAATTTGGAGTGGCTAATTAACCTAGCATGTTTTTGGAATGTGTTAGTGTTCTTACAAAGAACACTAAACTCATCACACACCAACTTAACACTCAAGAGGTATAATAATGAAACCAGCTCAACCGAATCATTCATTCATTCATTTTCTACCGCTTATCCTCACGAGGGTCGCGGGGGTGCTGGAGCCTATCCCAGCAGTCTTGGGGCGAGAGGCGGGGTACACCCTGGACTGGTGGCCAGCCAATCCCAGGGCACATATAGACAAACAACCATTCACACTCACATTCATACCTATGGACAATTTGGAGTGGCTAATTAACCTAGCATGTTTTTGGAATGTGGGAGGAAACCGGAGTACCCGGAGAAAACCCACGCATGCACGGGGAGAACATGTAAACTCCACACAGAGATGGCCGAGGGTGGGATTGAACTCGGGTCTCCTAGCTGTGAGGTCCACTCGACCACTCGACCGCCGTGCAGCCCAAGGAAGTAAAACGATGCCTTCAACGTGATCTGTAAAAAAGAATCGTTCATTACACGCATTTGCCGCCCTTTGCTAGCATTGCAACACACAAACTTTTCTTATCGGCAACCTTCAACGACTCTGCCGAGGATGGAGCCCGCGGCTGCGGCTGGGAATTCCATGAAAAGAACATGTGCATATTTTTGCTGTGAATGTAAAAAGTTTGCTAAAGAGATGCGTGTTTGTTTGCTCGTTTGTTTTTTTTTTCTGGTCTTTCTTTAATGAAGACGCTCCCGAGGCTCACCCTTTGCATTTCTAATGATGTCGCTGCAACTCTGCAGGCGTCCTCTGTCATTGTGCCGGAAATTTAGGCCAAGCCACAAAACTCCACTCCAAAGTCACATTTGAGGGAATTTGGTGCCTTCTGCGTTACCGCCTCTTAAGGAGAATATAAATTCCTTATTAGCGAGACCTCTTTGTTTGGCACCTATGGCAAAGCTAAAACCTGGATGTTCACTGTCAAAGCTAAGCTAATGTAGATCTCACAGCAACTGTGGTGCGTTCAAAGACGGTTGGCATTTTATGAGAATAAATTTGTAATATTATGGGTGAAAATAATATCATTTTCTCAGCATAGAGTTGGAATATTTGATAATAAATGACATGACAATACGATGACAAGCAAAGATAAAGTCATTTAAAACATCCTGCTAGCAGGACCCT
The DNA here is from genome assembly GCF_030265055.1 of Doryrhamphus excisus. NCBI lineage: Eukaryota > Metazoa > Chordata > Actinopteri > Syngnathiformes > Syngnathidae > Doryrhamphus > Doryrhamphus excisus. The sequence goes on from NC_080468.1 coordinate 17,453,929, forward strand.
GTTGCGCAATGGTAGCGCGTCTGACTGCAGATCACATGGTTATGTCATGTTGAGGTCACATCGGGGTCCCGAAAGTGGATGGCTCCATGGTCCCAAGTGTGGTTTGTGCAATAGACAAAGTTTCCAAATGAGAAAAAAGTCAAGTAAGCTAATTTTTTCAGGGGGAAAAATAATAATAATAATAACAATAATATTAGTAGCATAGAGTTCCAATATTCTTTACTTTTTTTATTATTTTTATTTATTTATTCATTTATTAATTTAGTGTCCCGTGCAGCCAATCGGGGCAGATAGTATTGTAATAATCCAATATTTAAGTATTCCAATTTCATATAACCATGAATATTATATCCGTGGGCCTTGAAAGATCAGCCAAAATGGTTCAAAATGGCTGCTACCGAATAGTTTTTTTCCCACCTACAGTATTTTCTCGAACTGGCATATCTACACGCGTTGCCTCCTTCCATGTTTCTGTGAAAAATTAGTCAGCGTTGAGGGCGGCGGGCTCGCCCACGCCGACATTCAACGTAAAGTGTGCTTCGGAAGAACAAAAGAGAGTGACTGCTTTCGCCACGTGACACGTTCCGGCACACGTGTCACATGATCATCCATCAATGACAGCAGTCAAAGCGAGAAGACGGCGCCGTGGTTTTCGGCCCACATGATTCACTTCCTGTTACAAGAGCAGCACGACTGAAACACAGAGAGAAAGAATATGAAATAAAAATAATAAATGCTGCTGGACTGTCCTGTACAATAAATATGCGTCTGATGTATACTTCAGATGCTGGTGCTATCCTGGGCTAGTAAGATGCCATTTTTACAACGAAAATCTTACATTTTGTTGTCAGAATTTAGCTTCCAGATCACAAACTTTTCACTTTCGAAAGAGTTCACGAGGCTCCCGACTCCCTTGGCATCAGGAATGAATATTCTCATCATTGATCCAGCTCGTTGAAGCCATTTAACTGTACCGTTCCGCCTCTAATCATGACAGGCGTGATCAGTTCATGCATAATGACTAGGTAGGACAGCCTTGTCTGACTAGACCAGTTCCTCTCTTCCCTATTAATAATATTGTCATTCATTTTGACGACACATCAGAACAGCTGTGATGGGCAAATTACTTTCAATTAGTACGTAGTTATAATTAGCCATTACTTTGCCAGTAATAAAAATAATAACATGATTATTTAAATCAGTATTTTCCAAAATAATAATTGAATGAACAACACTTAGAACAAATAACTACTGTAATATACTTGCATATTCAAGAGTCAAATTACACGTTGAGTACTATAAATGTGTACATGTTGGCAGATCTGAATTTAATTTAATTTAATTTAAATTTAAATTTAAATTTAAATTTAAATTTAAATTTAAATTTAAATTTAAATTTAAATTTAAATTTAAATTTTAATTTTAATTTTAATTTTAATTTTAATTTTAATTTTAATTTTAATTTTAATTTTAATTTTAATTTTAATTTTAATTTTAATTTTAATTTTAATTTTAATTTTAATTTTAATTTTAATTTTAATTTTAATTTTAATTTTAATTTTAATTTTAATTTTTTATTTATAAATGTGGGTGGGAATGGTTGTTTTATTTTATTTAATTTTTATTTGTATTTAATTTAATTTTATTTCAGCCTAGTCAGGACTGACAAATGGTCTAGTGTCTAGTCTCAGACCAGAGCTGTCCTACCTAGTCCTTGAGAAAGACCACCTGTGATGAAGTGTGATCAAGTCAAAGTCAATGACCAGGATGAATGAGACTATTCACAGGGAAGACAGGAACTGGTCTAGTCAGACTAGAGCTGTCCTACCTAGTCTTGGAGCATGAACTGATCATGTCTGCTCAAATCAAACACTAGTCTCTATAATGTCAGATGAGAGCTGTCCTACCTAGTCTTGGAGTATGACCTGATGACTCTAGAAAACCTCAGTCCAGACTGGGCAATGCACTACTGTCTGGTCCAGACTAGATCTGTCCTACCTAGTCGGAGTAGAGGTGTCCTACCTAGTCTTTGAGCATGAATTGATAAGGCCAGTTTGACTCTAGAAAGCACCAGTCTCGTAAGACTAGTTCGACACTAATCTCTCGTCTCAGACTAGAGCTGTCCTGTCTAGTCTTGTTCATATGGGATGGATGATGTCAAGGGAGTTGGGAGCACAGTCTGACACTTTGTTGTAGCTGCTCAAGGAGACTTGGATGGACCCGTCCGAACATTTGACAACCAGCACAAGACTTGGGAGAGCGTGATGTGGTCACATGACCCCTACGCTAACAACAGCTAGCTTAGGGACATAAACAGGGCGCCTCGGCCTGCTTTTATGTCCTCTCTGGTTTGTTGAAGCCAGCAGGAGGAAGTTAGCAAATGAAGCAAAAGAGTTGAAGGTCAGAGCTCCGACTTTCTTCTTCTCCATTTCCATTCAGGACTTGGACCTTCCGGCAGATTCCGCTCACGCTGCATCGGCGGACCTGGCCAAGAATTACCTCTCATAATTATACCGCAATTACCAGGAGATAAAATCAGCATTATGGTATAAAAAAAAAAAATCTTGTTGAAATGAGCGGCGAGAGCAATGGGAAGACTTTAGCGTCTCCGAGGGGATCGACGATGCTCCGGCAGAAACAAAAGGAGGCAAACGGACGGAAAAGCGGCGTAATTAAACACAAAGAAAAGACTAATTATAAAAGTGGAGGAGATCCTTAACTGGCTTCTTTTCTTTCATTTGTGGAAACTTTCAAAAGTTAGGGGAAGAGCAGAAAAAGTTTTCAGTCTTTTGTCAGGAAAGACACTTCAAAATGGCGTTTGCACTCCTGGCCACTAGGGGCGCTTGAAGCCCTCAACGCCACCAGAATCATTTAGTTCCCGATGATCATTCCCAAGATTCCTGTGATTATTTTGTAAAATCATCCCAAATAATTATTTAACACAAAATTAAAGAAAAATACAATTATTAAAATGATTAGTAATTTAATACTAAGTAAATTAATAAAAAAATGCTAAAATTGTTATCTATAAAAATATTGAAATTATCCGTCAATTGTTAAAAATTTAATTAGTTAGTATTTTTGGCAGCAGCACTAAGAAATCCTGAGAAAAACTTGCAAAATGTGCAAAATTAGAATTATTAGTTACTTTTCCAATAATAAAACAAAATATTAAAAAATAAAAAATAATCATTTCATAAAATAAAGTAATTTATTTTTAAAAAAATATTATTATATTATTAAAATAATAATTATTCAATTATTTTATGTATTTTTGGAAGCGGCACTAAGAAATCTGACGCTGCTAAACGACACATCAGAACACCTGTGATGGGCAAACTGCTTTCAATTAGTACATACTTATAATTACCCATTACTTTGCCAGAAATAAAAATAATAACATGATTATTTAAATCACTATTTTCCTAAATAATAATTGAATGAACAAATAACTACTGTAGTATACTTGCAGAGTCAAATTACACGTTGGGTACTATAAATGTGTACATGTTGGCAGATCTTAATTTAATTTAATTTAACTTAATTTAATTTAATTTAATTTAATTTAATTTAATTTAAAATTAAAATTAAATTAATTTTAATTTAAAATTAAAATTTAATTTTAAATTAAAATTAAATTAATTTTAATTTAAAATTAAATTAAATTAAATTAAATTAAATTAAATTAAATTAAATTAAATTAAATTAAATTAAATTAAATTAAATTTTAAATTAAATTTTAAATTAAATTTAATTAAATTAAATGAAATTAAATTTTAAATTAAATTAAATTAAATTAAATTAAATTAAATTAAATTAAATTAAATTAAATTAAATTAAATTTTAAATTAAATTAAATTAAATTAAATTAAATTAAATTAAATTAAATTAAATTAAATTAAATTAAATTAAATTAAATTAAATTAAATTAAATTAAATTAAATTAAATTAAATTAAATTAAATTAAATTTAGTTTTTCAAAGACATTATTGCGTAACACTGCGGAAAAGAGACGCCAAGAGGAGGGAAGCAAGGCAGCTTTCCAGCAGGACATCTGCTCTTCATAACCGCCGGCTGCGCTGCACAAAGCGGACTTGGCGGAGGACACGGAGGGGCGCTTGTTGATCCATCTCGGACGGGAGGGAAGATAAGACCAATGAAGGAAGCAAGTCTCATTTCTTAAAGCAGCACCTGTTTGAGGTCAAAATCAAACATTTCACTTCCAAAAAAGAGAAAGGAAAAAAAAAGATTGATGTCCTGTTTGCGTGAGATATGAGGCCGTGGCGGCGGTGGCGGCGGTGGCGGCGTGTCCCCCGACGACGCCATTACTTATTTGTGAAAGGCCAGCTGATTGCAGCGTGCAGAAGGAGCCCAACCGGCTCAATAAAGCACCTTGACTCCTGATTGGGATCTGACTCATATTCCCTCGTCACCAAGATGAATGCACTGGCGGCGGGGAGACCGGCTGGGGGTGGGGGTGGGGTGCGGAGGGGGGGGGGGGGGGGGGGGGGGGGTTGGTGGGATGGTGTTTAATAAATTCCGTATCATAATTCTGAGCCGCTGACAAGTGCATTTATTTAAGGACACTTTCATAAATTCATTTATGAACGCGCTCTTTTATGTTTATTCAGAGCTGCGCCTGGAATGAAGACATCTCACTTTGATTCTTTTTAACCACAAATGGATTCAGGAAGAAACTTTTTTTATGTTTGACCTTGACAAGTTTGATCTGCAGAGGATGTCTGAATATGTTTTTTTATTATTGATTGGAATTACTACACTATACCGTTTTATTGTTGTTATTTATATATTATTATTTATTACAATGTTCATCCAAGTTTCATTGTTTCAACTTTTATTTTCTTACAATACCTTATTAATGTTGCTTCTTACTCCAACATTTTTAGTTCTATGTATTTGTATTTGTATGTATGATTACTATTATATTATAATATCATATTATTTATTATTTTTTAAATATTTTTAATTTTTTTATGCATAATGATAACACCTTTTAATATTAATTATTGTATTATTTATTACAATGTTAATCCAAGTTTCATTGTTTCAACTTTTATTTTCTTACAATACCTTATTAATGTTGCTTCTTACTCCAAGATTTTTAGTTCTATGTATTTTTCTTCATGTTTGAATATTTATTAAATTATTATTATATTATAATATCATATTATTTATTATTTTTTAAATATTTTTAATTTTTTTATGCATAATGATAACACATTTTAATATTAATTATTGTATTAATTATTACTTTTATTATTTTTCTATGTTATTATTTATTACAATGTTAATCCAAGTTTCATTGTTTCAACTTTTATTTTCTTACAATACCTTATTAATGTTGCTCCTTACTCCAACATTTTTAGTTCTATGTTTATTTTTCTTCATGTTTGAACATTTATTAGATTATTATTATATTATAATATCATATTATTTATTATTTTTAATTTTTTTATGCATAATGATAACAAATTTTAATATTAATTATTGTATTAATTATTACTTTTATTATTTTTCTATGTTATTATTTATTACAATGTTAATCCAAGTTTCATTGTTTCAACTTTTATTTTGTTACAATACCTTATTAATGTTACTACTTACTCCAACATTTTTAGTTCTATGTATTTTTCTTCATGTTTGAACATTTATTAGATTATTATTGTTATATTATAATCTAATTTTATTTATTATTTTTTAAATCTTTTTAAATTTTTTATGCATAAAGATAACAAATTTTAATATTAATTATTGTATTAATTATTATTTTTTATTATTTTTCTATGTTATTATTTATTACAATGTTAATCCAATTTTCATTGTTTCAACTTTTATTTTCTTACAATACCTTATTAATGTTGCTCCTTACTCCAACATTTTTAGTTCTATGTATTTTTCTTCATGTTTGAAAATTTATTAGATTATTATTATATAATAATCTAATTTTATTTATTATTTTCTAAAAAAATATATGCAAAATGATAACAAATTTTAATATTAGTTATTGCATAAATTATTACTTTTATTATTTTTCTTTGTTATTATTTATTCCAATGTTAATCCAAGTTTCATTGTTTCAACTTTTATTTTCTTACAATACCTTATTTAATGTTGCTTCTTACTCCAACATTTTTAGTTCTGTGTATTTTTCTTCACGTTTGAACATTTGTTTGATTAGATTGTTAGATAGATTATGTTATAATCTCATTTTATTTATTATTTTTTTAAATAGTTTTTAATTTTTTATGCATAATGATAAAAACATTTTTATATTAATTATTGTATTAAATATTACTTTTATTATTTTTCTATGTTATTTATTATTATTATGTTATAATCTCATTTTATTTATTATTTTTTAAATAGTTTTTAATTTTTTATGCATAATGATAAAAACATTTTTATATTAATTATTGTATTAATTATTACTTTTATTATTTTTCTATGTTATTTATTACAATTTTAATTCTAGCATCATTTTTAAAACTCCCATCTACTTCTGCATAGCATAGCATAGCATAGCATAGCATAGCATAGCATAGCATAGCATAGCATAGCATAGCATAGCATAGCATAGCATGGGCTATAGTGTGGTTTGAGGTTAGCTAGCTGTCAGTCCAGATGTCATCAGGAGCGGAAAGGTTGATCTTGATGTTAGCAAATAGTGCAAGCGTGCGTCACGCATCAGATGATGAAACACGCTAACTCAAGTCTCGGGCACGTACTTTCCCGTGAGAAACAAGTCAAAGCTTGGTAAGACGGGGCTATCGGCCCCATCTGATCGCACGTGGGACGGCCCAGTTAGATCCTTGACGGGACAAAGTGGAGCAAATGAATCGATACCCTGAAAAAGCGTCCATTAGCGCGGCCATATAACTCGAGAATGGGCTAGCATTAAGCGTCCGATGCGGCGATAAGACCGCCGCCATTTGGCTGTTGCTCGTCTTGGACGGGACGCGGGAGTGGCGACTCCTTATCGCGGCCGCCATCGAGTCCTATCTGTGCCTCTCATCACGTATGCCAGGAAAAGCCGGTGTGACAGAACCACGCCGCTGATAAACATCCACGCATGTGACGTGCACGCGCGTGGACGGCGTCCGGGGCCGTGGGTCTGGCGTCTTATCTCAGGCGCTCGCCACCAAAAGAGGAAATGGAGACGTGATGGCCTTCTAGGCTGATGGATGCCATCAAGATGTTTGTCTCTCTGAGGCACTCGGACAACTTTCACCGCAATCTTTGCTTCTTTCTCCTCGGGAACTTGACATGAGAAGACTTTTCTAGGACCTTCTCCACCAAGATGCTCCACCAATCAGAGACAATCTGCATTCGTCTCCTCTGGGCTGTGATTGGTCAGGGGTCAAGAGGAGATGTTGTTCACCAATCAGCTGTCTGTGAAGTCCTGACAGCAGAGGACTTTAGGTCTTTGGCTCCAAAACAAAAGAAAGTTTTCCCATTGCTGCCCTAAGTCCCATTCGGATCCCTTCGGAACTCCTTTCAGGAAAAACCACAACAAAACAAACTGACCAAACAGAATAACTTTGGGGGACGTACCAACTTATACGTGGATCGAGTCCCGTACAAAATTCAAAACATCTTGTGTCAGTTTCTTCCTGGACCCACTGGTGTGGTTCTTCCAGGACCAACTGGCTTAGTTTCTACCTCGACCCACTGGCTTAGTTTCTTCCTGGACCCACTGGTGTGGTTCTTCCTGGACCAACTGGCTTAGTTTCTACCTGGATCCACTGGCGTGGTTCTTACAAGGCCCACTGGCTTAGTTTCTTCCTGGATCCACTGGCGTGGTTCTTCCTGGACCCACTGGCTTAGTTTCTTCCTGGACCCACTGGCTTAGTTTCTACCTGGACCCACTGGTGTGGTTCTTCCTGGACACACTGGTGTGGTTCTTCCAGGACCAACTGGCTTAGTTTCTTCCTGGACCCACTGGCTTAGTTTCTTCCTAGACCCACTGGTATGGTTCTTCCAGGACCAACTGGCTTAGTTTCTACCTGGATCCACTGGCGTGGTTCTTACAAGGCCCACTGGCGTGGTTCTTACAAGGCCCACTGGCGTGGTTCTTCCTGGACCCACTGGCTTAGTTTCTTCCTGGACCCACTGGTGTAGTTTCTTCCTGGACCCACTGGCTTAGTTTCTACCTGGATCCACAGGTGTGGTTCTTACAAGGCCCACTGGCTTAGTTTCTTCCTGGACCCACTGGCGTGGTTCTTCCTGGACCCACTGGCTTAGTTTCTTCCTAGACCCACTGATGTGGTTCTTCTAGGACCAACTGGTTTAGTTTCTTCCTGGACCCATTGGCTTAGTTTTTTCCTAACCCTAACCCTAGCCCTAGCCCTAACCCTAACCCTAACCCTAACCCTAACCCTAACCCTAACTCTAACTCTAACTCTAACTCTAACCTAACCTAACCTAACCTAACCCTAACCCTAACCTAACCTAACCTAACCTAACCCTAACCCTAACTGGTGTAGTTTCTTCCTGGACCCAATGGTTTAGTTTCTTCCTGGACTCATTGGCTTAGTTTTTTCCTAACCCTAACCCTAACCCTAACCCTAGCCCTAGCCCTAGCCCTAACTGGTGTAGTTTCTTCCAGGACCACCTGGCTTAATTTCTTACACGTATTGGTGTAGTTTCTTCCAGGACCAACTGGAGAAGTTTCTTCTTTGGACACACCAGCATCGTTTCTTCGTGGACCCACTGGTCTAGTTTCTTCTTGGATTGTTGAACATGCTGGTGTAGTTTTTAAAAAAATATAATATTTGGACGCACAGTAATAGTTTTTTTTGCGTATTTTCTTTGTGGACATGCTAGTGCAGGTTCTTGTTGGGTCCACTAGAATAGTTTTCCTTTTGGACGCACTGGCATGGTTTTTGTTGGACGCCGTGACATCTTCTTGGACGCAACGTTGGACCTTTTGGAGGCCCTGCCATCCGCTCCCAAAACATCCCAATCTGGGGGAATAACAGGCAGCAGGAAGACATTGCCATGCTTCTGCACCTTTGAGGCTCCATCACCCCCCCCGCTCCTCCTCCTGGAAGCCTCGTGTTCCCGGCCCCATTTTGTTTATCCGTCGCCTCGCCTTTTATCACGCCGCCCACCTTTGCACGCGGCGGCGAGTATCACGTCTAATTATCTCCCTGTATTCCCCCTCCTCGCCCTATCGTCCGCGTTCATCTCGCCACAGCGAGGAGAGGAAGACGAGGGACGGGGCGGCGTCACGTTCAACGGCGGGCCGGGCCCGACCGGCGTGGGCACGCGGCGGCCCGGTCTCAGGTGTAATTACTTTGCTTCTTTTATCTGGCATTGACTTTGCATCGGCGCCCTTTCATGCGCCGCCGCATAATGAAGGCGCCCCCCCCCCCCGGCCCCGTGAAAGTCGCCGTGACCTTCCCGCTTTCTGCCGCCGCCATTGTGGCAACAAGAAAAGCAATTAATGACTTATCCGTCCATCTCAATGTCAAGTCTTTTTCTGAGGTGTACTATTATGTCGGCCGCTCTGACGCCTCGTTAATTAACTCGCCGTCGTACTTCGGAACCCGCGTGGCGAGCCATGCGAAGCTTCAAAGAGGCCGAGCTGGAGAAGAACGTGAATTCCTCGTATCGTCGTTTTTGGCGCTTACAGCCATTTCTCCGACTTTCTTACGTCGGTCCCCATTTGCATCGTTCGCCTCGTTAGGATTGGACGGCGTCCCAGAGGACATCCCGACGTCCTGATATGTCAAATTACAGCCACGCTGTTTTTCTACGCATTTTTTCCCACGCGGCGGATAAATGACGCCCTCACGCCGCCAGTGCGGAGTCGGCCATATCTTTTAATTTCCTGAATGCAATTCTGCTCCAAACACTAATTAATTTGTATTTGATCATTTGCCCACTTTCACGCCATCGCTGCAATTTTCCATTTTTCAACTTCTGGGTCGCGTCGCTGACTTTAATTAAAGCAAAACTCTTCACATTTATCATCCTCGCCGTGGAGGACGCTCCCAGAATGCCTTGCTGCCGAAGGAAGAAGAATTACGCTAAACTGAAAGCAAGCTGGAGTGCAGAACTTGAGTCCAAGTTTTGTTTTCAAAACCGGGGGTGTCCAACTCGCGGTCTTAGGGATATTTACGGCCTGCTGCACATTCTAAAAAAATCTGCAAAATTTGACAAAAATATTGTTGTAATATTATGAGAAAAAAATCACATCATTTTAGTCGCATAAAGTTGAAATATTAAAGAAAGCCATGAAGTTCATACATAATATCATGAGAAACCAACTACAATAAAATAGGTGCCCCCACCCCCCAAAAAAATTAATTAAAAAAATTACAAAAATAAAAATGATTAAGATAAAAAAAGTAAGTGAAAAATACGAGAAAAATACATAATATTAATAATATTGGAACAAAAAATAAAAAAGTTAAAATATTAAAGAAAAAATATTTTTGAAGTAGTCAAAGGAAAAACAACAACAAAAAAATAGGTTATGTAAAAAGTTAGAAAGTTACTAGAATAATGTCTAAGGAAGTCATAATTATGAAAAGAAAATGTTTTTCAAATACTAGGAAAATCAAAGAAAAATAAATAATAATAAAAAAAAATTGACCTGACTTGGCTTGACCTGACTTGATTTGATTTTGAATTGCCTTGATTTTGATTTGATTTGATTTACTTGACTTGACTAGATTTTGACTTTTTGATAGTGTTAAAAATGTGACATGTGATATCCATGAGCGAGTCAGGTCTCTTGAACGACTCTTTTTAACCTGTAAGTTGAGAACTGATTCGTTGCTATAAGAATCCCAGAAGGAGCCCTTGTGTATAACTGGTGTAATGCTTTGTCATCGTTCACTTAAAAGAGTCGTTCAAAAGACCTGACTCCTTTGTGAAGGTCACTGCTATCAGCCCCACGATGGTCGTGAATGCAGCAACGGCAAGAAGTGTGGAATAGTAACGCTGTTATTTTGAACACCATGACCCCCCCTACCCTGTCCCGAATAGGCCGATCCGGAAGTAACCAAACTTGTGTCCTGCATACATGATGGGGTCGACAAAGTGAACAGGAAGCCTTTTTTTAGAGGTTTAACGCTACCCATGAGCTTCTGGACTCCAAGCCAGGATAAAACGTAAAACCCACATTTGTCGAACATTTGAGGGGGGGGGGGGTCCTTTGTTCGCTAGGGATGTTACTTCTCCGCGGCGTCTCACTTCACCAGGAAAAAAAAACTGAGGAGCGATCCACGTGGTCTTTTGTCTGAAGCAAGCGGCTTTAAGGACGCACGTGGAGCAGGTGGAGTTTAATAGGATTCAAACCCGGAGCTTGAACGCATGCATATGTATGCGTATGTATGCGTATGTATGCATGTGTGTGCGGCGGGCGGCTCACACTAATAAGCTAACTTTTAAGTCCGGAGGGGTCTTAGAGTAGATCCCCAACGCCTGCCAGCTAAAAGGAAGATTTCTGTTTGGACATTTCACAGAACAAACATCACACGCTCGCACGCTCCTTCAAGCACTTCTAATCACTTCTGCCTCCATGTTGGTCTTCAAACCTCCACACGGCGTATGACGCAGGCCTTTTGGAGGCATCGCAAATGATTGGCAGCACACAAACCATCAATAACCACCAATAACCATCTTGGTACCACCCAATTATGGAAAAAAAGATGCCTTTTGCTAAGGTTACCTGAGATACACCCGTTAAAAAGGGCTCATGCCCCGCCCCCAAAATATTGGCCAAGAAGAAAAGTGGTACATTTCACCTTTATTATTATTATTATTCATAAATTCATATGTATTTTCATATAATACTCTATGTATTACAAAAAAATAACATAATAATATGATTATTATATTATATACATGAATATAAATATATATATATATAAATACATAAATAAATATGCCATGTATTGTATTGTAACAAAAATAAATATGTAATTTAGATGTAAATCCATATGATATATTCATTCATTATGGTAAACAAGATTTTTTTTCAGAAAATTTTGAAATTATATTTTTTGGACAAATATCTGCAAAATTGTTTGATTAGCGAGTTTATGTACAAAAACCTGGGCTAAATTGTTAAAGAAAAAATATTTTTGAAGTAGTCAAAGGAAAAACAACAACAAAAAAATAGGTTATGTAAAAAGTTAGAAAGTTACTAGAATAATGTCTAAGGAAATCATAATTATGAGAAGAAAAAAATTTAAAGAAAAATAACCAAAACACAAAAAAATGACCTGACTTGATTTGATTTTGAATTACCTTGACCTGATTTTGATTTTAAATAGATTTAATTTTGATTTGATTTGACTTGATTTTGACTTTTCGCGGTGTAACAAAAAAAAGTAAAAAAAAAAAAGTAAAAAAAAAAAGTTAAAAAAAAAGTGTTCTTGTGAGATGTGACATACATGAACGAGTCAAGTCTCTTGAACGGCTCTTTTAAAAAAAAAGTGCTCATGCCCCGCCCCCAAAATATAGGCCAAAAAGAAAAGTGGTACATTTGACCTTTATTATCATGTATTCATAAATTCATATGTATTTTCATGTAATACTCTATGTATTACAAAAAATAACATAATAATATGATTATTATATTATATAGATAGATATATAGATATATTATATAGATGTAAATCCATATGATATATTCATTCATTATTCATTCATTCATTCATTCATTTTCTACCGCTTTTTCCTCATGGGGGTTGTGGGGGTGCTGGAGCCTATCCCAGCTGTCTTAGGGCGACCATTCACACTATATTCATTCATTATGGTAAACAATTTTTTTTTCCGAAAATTGTGAAATTATATTTTTTGGACAAATATCTGCAAAATTGATTAGTGAGTTTATGTACAAAAACCTGGGCTAAATTGTGGAGCTAATTTTTGTCTAAAACTGAATGGTGGTGCGTTCAGTGACCACCGAACGCTTGACACCCTTCCCCTACACACATTTTCATATTTCATAATGTTCATAATGTTCCATAATGTTCCATAATATGATATATTCATATGTTATGGTGGAATGTAAGAAGTAAATATTGAAATAATTTTTTTTTTTTGTGCTAAAATTAGTCAATTTAGCGAATACAACGAATTCAAGGGTCCGACGTACCTGCCGGCGCCGCTTCTGCCGACTTTGAATGGACTTTGGCGTCAGCACGCTGACATTGGGGATGCTCAGCGCGAGTGCGGGCCGGCATCTCTGGCGAGAGGAAGTTAGTGGTTAGCCGCATTAATTACAAGCTGATTAGACGCGGGCGCATGCAGGAGACTCTATCATTTAATTGAGGGAGAAATAATGATCACAATTGCTGCAACTTCTAATTAGAAAAAAAGCAGCTCAAATCTTATCAGGACTTACTCACACACACACACACACACGTACACCCACACACACGTACACACACACATAAAAAAAATGCGGCATCAAGCTACCGGAAAAGCGCGATGCTGACGTGGATAATGTTTCCAGATATAAAAATCCCGGAGAGACAAGTGTGTTGTTGTTGTGCGACACGAGCGAAACAACGGAACAAACAAGAAGATTCCCGTCTCCTCCTTATCGTCGGCGCCGTGACGCGGCGTACACGGTCAGGAACGACACACACACACAAACACACTTGACATCACTCACGGTTGTTTTTGCGCGGTGGCTGTGGCTCGACTTTGTGTCGGCGTTTGTAACACTTAAGAGGATATGCGCACGCAAACAAGACAGCGACACGTTCACCTCGGGGCGACGCACACCGAACGACTCTTCCCCGCAACAACGGAAAACAAACAATACAGGGATGGAATTTTTGGAAGGAAACGTTCCAGGCTAAGTGTCATGGAGGCTAATTAGCATGAAGCCTTGTGTTGCTTTCTCCTGTATTCCTTTTTGCAGGGATTCCTGGCAAGTGTGTGTGTGTGTGTGTGTGTGTGTGTTTGGGGATCATCCCGGGAAAGTGTCTGCTGGCCGGCCCGGAATGAGCCCGGTCCGCCTGCTCTGCCCTCGCCGCGTGCGGAGCCAAATTTCCAGACGAGCTGCAGAAAATGCCCGTAGCGCTTGGAGAGGATGAGGGTATTAAGCGCACGCACGCGTGCACACACACACGACAACGCACACCTAGTCCAATGGTGCACGGACAAGCGTGCACGGACAAGCGTGCACGTGGCGAGCACCCTGCCAGGTGGCTGAGCGTGGAAAGGAAGAAGGAAGACGGAGGAAAAGGATCTTGGCCGGCCTTGAAAGCGAGAGGCTGCCTCTGGACGGGCTTTTTGGTGAAGAAGCGAGGGGGGGGGGGGGGGGGGGTTGCAGCCCTTGAGGAGTTTCCTGGGGGCGCGTGCGGGGAGAAAGGGACCCTGGCTTACAGGTCCTGGTCGTCCATAAACAGGAAGTGCCAGTGTCCCATCCTGAGCGGGTGCGGCAAATAAAAAATGGTCCTCTATGCTACCTGCTAATGTAACCCTGGCTGGGGCTCAAACCCACGTTCACAGATCCCCACTGACTTACCTGTTCCAGTGAGCAGAAACCAGGGTCGGCAAACCCAGAGTCAAGAGCGCTAGCCATCGAGCTAAACGCCTGGGAAGCCGATGTCCGACGAAGCTGTTAAGGCATCAAGGACTGTGTGATCGTAAAACCGCCCAGCTACACTAGCTGGTATTTGTTATGCTAACATGCTAGGATGTCTCACAGAAACCCAACACCCCCAGATAAGGGACCCCTCCCAATCAAATAAGAGAAAGGTACAGTAACCAGATGGACCCTGTCCCCCCAAAAGACAAAACACGCAGCGACAGACGGTCAAGCGACCAAGTCCAACGGTTCCCAGAGCTGACATGGAAGCTTCCACCGTGGCCCCCAAAGTTCACAGGTCCTAGTTGTGTAACGGATGCCAGCTAGTGTGGCAGTACAATAGAGGGTTAGGATTGGGGGGTCAGGATTAAGGTTCGGGGTCAAGTAAACCTTACTCCCTGACACCTGAACGTGGAAGCTTCCACTGTGGCCCCCAAAGTCAACTGGGTGTTATCTCAGCATCATGGAGGCCCCTCCAAACTTGTCTCAGAGGACCCACTGTCTGGTTTGCGTCCTGCCTTGAAACTGGTTCAGGTCCTTATTGCGTAATAGGTACCGGCTAGTGTGGGTTACACAATAGTGGGTTAGGATTAGTCAGGGGGTTCAGGGTAGGGGGTTACGGTTGGGGAGGACCAGGAGCTCTCACTTGGAGATAAGGTGAGAAGCACTGTCATCAGATGATTGGGAATCTGGCTTGGGAATCCAGTCAGGATGCCTCCCATACGGCTCCCCGGGAAGGGGGGGGGGCTGTTCAGGGGACGTTTGAAAGACTATGTCTCTCAACTGGTCTGGGAACACCTTGAGATCCGACGGGCGGAGCTGGACAAAGTAGCCGGGGAAAGTCTTACCAGGTGACCTGACCTCAGATAAGCGGAAGAAGATGGATGGATGATGGATGGATGATTGGAGGGTTAGGGTTGGAGTTAGCCTGACTCCCCGACACCTGAAGAGCTGCATTGGATGGTGGGTTGACAACTTGGGGGGCGGGGGTTTGACTCAACCGCAAGACTCTGATTTAGTGGGGACGTTTGGTCGCCGGGTTAGAGGGTTGTGGTCTTCCTGCCAAAGTGACGGAAGTGGTGGAGTCTTCTCGTGGGGGGGTAGGGGGGTGGGTTGGCTAAGGGGGCGGCAGGGCAAGTTCAATAAAAACGAAACAAAAAAAAGTTCATTTTCAACACTGCAGCTTGCTCACACACATACACACAAGTACACACACACACTATAATACATTTGATGAGGTTGTGTGTGTGTGTGTGTGTGATGATGTGTGTGTGTGTGTGTGTGTGTGTGTATGTGTGTGAGTGTGAGATGGAGGAAATCACCTTTCCCACTTTGCCTAGCCTCCTCGCTCGGATGGCTTTAGCTTCCCGAGCGCACTGGAGCAGGAAATCCAGATTCGCAGCCTATCAGCGAAATAGCTCATATATGAACCCCCCCATACCCCTCCCCACCCAATCCCCACCCGACGCCCCCCCCCCCTCGCCTAAGACTGCCTAATCGGGCCTGACAACACGCAACTCCTACCCATCATCAGCCCAGCCATTGACTGCAAATGGATTCAGACCTAAAATGATTCCTGTATTGGTTTCCTGGTTCTGGGGTGTCAGCAGGTCCATGTTCTACTGCCCCAGGCTCCAGGTGAGGGGGGCGAGGGTGGGAATGGGGGGGTCAAAAAGGGAACAAATGTTCCTTCCATTCCAATGAAAGTGTTGCATTCCTTTTTAGCCCCCCATTACGTGGTCTCTGTGATCTGGGGTGCGTGGCCCTGCTGGCATGGGGTAGGTGGGGGCCACAGTAGAGTGTGTGTGTGGGGGGTGGGTGGAGAGGGGGGTGTTCATGCTTTGATAATTAGCCAAGCTAAATGAACTTGAATTCTTTGGCTTTCAAAGGCAAGACGTGGCCTCTAATTACTGGCATGTAATTAAAAGTCCCAATCCAAAGAACAGGAGCGCTAATCCTTAGAGCGCCGTTACCCCCCCCCCCCCCTCCCCCCCCGCTCCCCAACCCCCCCTCGCCCCGTCCACTCGTGTTTGCTTGACGGGACTCTCCATTGACCTCAAGTCTGACAAGTCATACCGCTGGCCTCCGCCCACCCGCCCACCCGCTCCTTTAAAACGACATGTGAAGAATACGTTCATACATTCTTCTTTCTGTCACAAAGTCAACCATTTTGTTCCTTCTAACTCATTAGGCTGAGGTGGGGGGTGTGGGGGGGTCCGGGGGTTGGGGTGGGGTGGGGGTGATGTTGAAATATTGCGTGGCATGCAATTAAAAGCAGAATGGATTAGTTTGGAAACTTATTGAGACACAATGAAAGGAAGCAAACCCTCTCATTACATGTAATAATAGTAACTCCCACCCCCCCCCTGGCCGCCCCTCCCCAGTACCCCCCCGGCAATGCCACCACTGCTCACATCACGACAGCTTTAACAACCTTTGGCCTCCCGATGAGAAGAATTATCTTCAGACAAACATGTCAGAAGAACAAAAAGTCGTCTTTTTCTTGAAAAAGAAATGATCTGGTTTGCCGTCACGTGGACTCCAAGACCCCCCCACCAGACCCCCCACCAGTGGGTATGGGTTACAAGTAGGACAACACAGGTCAAACGCACCAAAAAGCTGATCAGTTTTACATATTTATGTCTTTAGGGTTCGCCGATTATGTTTTTGGGGGTTATGGGACCCCCCAAACTTTGCTGATTTTACTGATTTGATGGTCTTCTTAGGTTAGGATTAAGGTTGGGGATAAGGTGGTTTCATTTACTGTTGATCCAACATCTGAGGAGAACATCATTGTCACTGGCAGATGTTGGCCATTCATTGGTAGCCATGGAAGATCATCGGTGCAGAGGTAGACTTGTCTCACATGAAAGTGAAAGTGGAAGACGCTCAGTGAAGAAATCAACATCGGTTGAACAGAAAGAAAGAACAAAGATGGCATCCTTGAACATGTGGAAGAATCTGCTCATATGAAATGGACACGGATAACCAAACGTTCCTGTAAATCCACATTGGAGGAGCCTGACACCTACCTGGGGGGGGGGGGGGGGGGGGGGGGGGGTGTCCAGGGCACGTCCGACTGGTAGAAACCACGGGGAAGACCCAGGACACGTTGGTGAAACTATGTCTCACAACTGGCTTGGAAACGCCTCTGGATCCACCAGGAGGAGCTGGGTGAAGTAGCCTGGGAGGTCTGGGCTGTCCCCATGGGCTGTCTCCATGACCTGACCATGGATACGTGGAAGACGATGGATGGATGGATGGGTGGATGGATTGAGGGATGGATGGAGGGATGGGAGGATGGATGGAGGGATGGGTGGATGGAGAGATGGGTGGGTAGATGGACGGATGGAGGGGTGGATGGAGGGGTGGGTGGATTGATGGATGGATGGAGAAATGGGTGGGTGGATGGATGGATGGATGGATGGGTGGATGGAGGGATGGGTGGGTGGGTGGATGGATGGAGGGGTGGATGGTTTGATGGGTAGATGTGTGGGTGGGTGGATGGATGGAGGGGTGGATGGATTGATGGGTGGATGGATGGATGGATGGATGGAGAGGTGGATGGATTGATGGATGGATGGATGGATGGAGGGGTGGATGGAGGAGTGGGTGGGTGGATGGATGGAGGGGTGGATGGATTGATGGGTGGATGGAGGGATGGGTGGGTGGATGGATGGAGGGGTGGATGGATTGATGGATGGATGGATGGATGGAGGGGTAGATGGAGGAGTGGGTGGGTGGGTGGATGGATGGAGGGGTGGATGGATTGATGGATGTTGGGTGGATGGATGTATGGATGAATGGGTGGACAAATGATGGATGGATGGACAGACGGATGGATTGATGGATGGATTGGTGGATGGAGGGATGGATGGATGGGTGTATGGGTCTTCTATCAAATGGGTGAAGAGTTGGATGCTTGCTGGAGACGTAAAGTCTACGCCGTAGATGAATGCCAGTCCATCCTAATCGGGTTTCGGCTCAGAACGGACCACAAGTTCTTGATACAATCCGTCCCAACTGAGACGCCTGCACTTCCTGTCAGACAATCAGTCGTCCAAAGTGGTGAAAGAGAGTGAAATGTTGGCGACAAAGGCGAGCTTAGGCTAAAGCAGCAAGCATATATTAAATTAAAGCACCTTTTCCAGCGCGGAGGTGAAGGAGCTTCAGGTGGAACAAAATGGTGATTATCGTCCTCGTCGCCATTCTTCTAATCCAAACACGGCTCCTCTCTTGAACCGGAAAGCCTCCCCTGATCCCGCCCGCTTTGTAGCCATCCAAACGGAAGACGCCGCAGCGCCGACGCTCTCGACGGGGGGAAATCCGGAACAAAACCGCCGCGACCCCCCCGCTGGCCTTTCCCTTTCACGGCGCCGCGTCTTATCAGGTGGCGTATTCTATCAGCGCCGCGCGGCACAATGGCGACACGAGGCGCACAATGCGGTGCGCTTAATTCACGCGGGCGCCTCGTCGGCCCGACGCCCGCTGATCACTTTGCTGATTTGGGTCTTTTCATGTCAGACTTTTGAAAGAAACCAGGAAATCTGCACTTTGTTTCATGCGGGACGTCTAATTCCCACTTTTGCAAATTAGAACTCAACTTGAAGGAAAGGATTGACGACTTTATTCTCACTTTTCCACGGGATCTTTCCCTAAACCGGGAGATACATACAACTTCCTTTTGGACTTTATTCCCATGATTTATAACCACAACCCAATTTTCCAAAGATTACAACTATTCATTCTAACTTTTTCCTGAATCAGATTATATGTATATACTTTTTATACTTTTTTGTCAATTGTTTTTGGTAGTATTTCAACTTTATGCTACTAAAACAATGTTATTTTACCTGATAAATATTAGGATTTTATGACTTTTTCTTGTTAGATAAACATTTTTCTCTTAATATACAGTACATGGTTAAAAAAGAATTGCTGCTGGTTAAAAAAAAAAAGTGGCACGGGCCGCACTTTGGACACCCCAGCCCTAAATGACCATGATACATTTTAATATTCCAAAAGGGCATCACGCAAAAAACATATTTCATTTTAGATATTCACAAAAGACATATTTTTGTGAACTAGCTTGTTTTGATGGGTTTTTAAAAAAATGAAAATGACTATATTAATAACTTGATGGCCATGTTTTGGTGTGTTTGTGACATTGAAGTACATTGCTTCCTGCAAAATAATTGTCATTTTTCATAATAAAATTTTACTTGTATTAATTAAAACAATATATTTCATTTATTTAAATTTCCTTATTTTATTACATTTACGAAATTAATTATTTAATGAAATGAAAAATATTTGACATGTATTTTTTATGTAATTAATTATCCACAAATTGACATTCATTTGAAAAATTTGTCCAAAAAATTATTTAAAATTTTGAAGCAGCACATATTTTGCCCAGAATTTTTAAAACCTGAATTTCTAGCAAATAAATTCTAAAACACTGTATATTATGTAATTTAATTTACTGTAATTTATTAATTACTTCAATGAAATGTGTCTTTTAAAAATTGCATTTTCTTTGTAAATGTTCATTCCATGTAATTAAAATTAAATTTAAATTTTGTCATTAATTTAAATTAAAAATAAATTTTACTTGTATTAATTAAAACAATATATTTCATTTATTTAAATTTCCTTATTTTATTAAAACATTCATGAAATTAATTATTTAATGAAATAAAAAATATTTGACATGTATTTTTTAAGTAATTAATTATCCACAAACTGACATTCATTTGAAAAATGTGTCCAAAAAATATTTTAAATTTAAATTTTGAAGCAGCACATATTTTGCCCAGAATTTTTAAAACCTGAATTTCTACCAAATAAATTCTAAAACACTGTATATTATATAATTTAATTTACTGTAATTTAATAATTTCTTCAATGAAATGTGTCATTTTCTTTGCAAATTTATATTCCATGAAATTAAAATTTACAGCGGAGTGTTATGACCAAGTTTTGGTAATAAAGCCACAAATGAAGCTTCATCTAAAATAAGTTTGCAAATGGCGTTTAGACGCGTCATAAATCTCGTGTTCATGTGAAAATGACCCCCCAACGCCGGTCGTCCATCACGTCGGCTGTGGCGGCGTCGCGGCTGCTCGCCCCATCCGTCACTGTACCAGCAAAGCAAAATCACAAAAATGGTGGCAGCCGGTGGCTTTTAGTCATGTTTACACTTGATACTTAAACTTCCAAACCTGCACCACGCCACGCCCCCTCTTCCTCCTCCTCCTCTTCCTCCTCCTCCTCTCCGGCCCGCCCCTCCGCTGGCAGCTCGTGGCGGCGCTGGTGATTAATCTGAGACGTGCAGACGAGTAAACACAGCGCTATTTACACGGCTTACCTGCTGCCATATTTATACGCCACGCCACTTCTGATAGAATATCCTCAAAGCCCACCACTGTTTATTTTCCTACACGCACACACACACACACAAACACACACACACACACACACACACAAAATATGTGCTGCTTCAAAATTTAAATTCAAAATTTAAAATAATTTTTGGGACACATTTTTCAAATGAATGTCAATTTGTGGATAATTAATTACTTAAAAATACATGTCAAATATTTTTTATTTCATTAAATAATTAATTTCATGAATGTTTTAATAAAATAAGGAAATTTAAATAAATGAAATATATTGTTTTAATTAATACAAGTAAAATTTACATTTAATTTAAATTAATGACAAAATTTAAATTTAATTTTAATTTCATGGAATGAAAATTTGCAAAGAAAATGCAATTTTTAAAAGACACATTTCATTGAAGTAATTAATAAATTACAGTAAGTTAAATTACATAATATACATTGTTTTAGAATTTATTTGCTAGAAATTCAGGTTTTTAAAATTCCGGGCAAAATATGTGCTGCTTCAAAATTTAAAATTATTTTTTGGACAAATTTCTAAAATGAATGTCAATTTGTGGATAAATAATTACTTAAAAGATACATGTCAAATATTTTTTATTTCATTAAATAATTAATTTCATGAATGTTTTAATAAAATAAGGAAATTTAAATAAATGAAATATATTGTTTTAATTAATACAAGTAAAATTTACATTTAATTTAAATTAATGACAAAATTTAAATTTAATTTTAATTTCATGGAATGAAAATTTGCAAAGAAAATGCAATTTTTAAAAGACACATTTCATTGAAGTAATTAATAAATTACAGTAAATTAAATTACATAATATACATTGTTTTAGAATTTATTTGCTAGAAATTCAGGTTTTAAAAATTCCGGGCAAAATATGTGCTGCTTCAAAATTTAAAATTATTTTTTGGACAAATTTCTAAAATGAATGTCAATTTGTGGATAATTAATTACTTAAAAAATACATGTCAAATATTTGATTTGAAATTTGATTATGACCTTTGGGTCAAATAGGGGTGACTTTTTATCTTCCTGCTTTGTGAAAATAAGTTGAATCGTAATCAAATTTGCCACACACCTTCCTGTAGGCGGGCTAAGAGGATGCACCAAATATGGCCGTGATTAAGCCCCGCCCCCTAAAATTAGAACGTTTTTTTTTTTTTGGCTGTGGGAGAAATTTCAAGTCAGGCAGGCTCTTTGACAAGATTGACTTTTTCACATGACTGAATGCCGTCGGCCGTGACCTTTGCGCACATCAGTGATGTCACATGACTGTCGCCATGCTTCACATTCCTGGCCCCGCCCATCATCACGTGGTAGTTGCATCGTGACGGCTCCAAGGAGAAGACCAGGAAGGTCGCTGATGCTCAACAGGTAGCAGGATTCGTCCCCAAGCCTCCGTGAGAAGGATGGTGGACGCCCCCCCCCCCCCGTCATGACGCCGAGAGTGACTGACCATGAGCGGCGTTCCTCGCAGGGGACGCCCTCGCCAGGATGTGATTTGTCTTGTCTTGATGCCGCAGTCGTCGAGCTGCTAAGTCGTGAAGGCGATGGGGGGCGGGGTCATTCTTTGCAGTCCCGCCTTCATTACGAGTAGACGAAATAAAAGAATCTAAGAATCGACTATCCTGCCACCTGCTGCGGTGGAGAGGTAGCGCACCTCGGAAAAAAAAAAATCAGGCTAGTCGTGGTGAAACTTTTTGGGGCCGCACATCATCTGACTGTTCCTTCAAGACCAAAAGCCTCCTCCATCTTTGAGGGTGCTTCAAACATTCAAACCCCCCCCCCCTAAAAAAAACAAAACAAAAAACAACCAAATCCCGACAGCTAGCTAGCAGCCCGGCGGTCGTTATCATCTTGCCTCCACACAGCAGCGGCGTGGCTCTTATCAGCGGGGGCAGGGAGGGGGGGGCGCTAAAGGGTTGATCCGCAGGCTGCAGGTGTAGCCGCATGCTAGCAGCAAGCTAGCAGATAAGTTGGATTGATCCGATGGGGCCATCGCCGCTCGGCTAATCTCCTCCTCGAGGGTCAGCGGGAAGAAAGGCGGCGGACATATTGGGAAATTGTCGTCATTGTGCGGCGGCGAGAAGTCGATGGTGACGGCGATGCGCGTCTGTACCAGTTTGACGCCGTTCAAAACGCCGTTTTTTTTCCACGAGCGTCACTTCTGATTGATAAGGCGTCTTTTTTCCTGACCGCAGTGAACGCACCGCGCTTTTTATTTCAGTGACACCGAGTAGCTCCACTTTCAAGGGCCCCCCCCCCAAACCCCCTGCTCTCGTCCCCCGCCCCGTCTCCGTTTAATATAAATTTTACTTGTATTAATTAAAACAATATATTTCATTTATTTAAATGTCCTTATTTTATTAAAACATTTATGAAATTAATTATTTAATGAAATAAAAATATTTGACATGTGTTTTTTAAGTAATTTATTATCCACAAATTGACATTCATTTAAAAAAATTTGTCCGAAAAAATTATTTAAAATTTGGAATTTAAATTTTGAAGCAGCACATATTTTGCCCAGAATTTTTAAAACCTGAATTTCTACCAAATAAATTCTAAAACACTGTATATTATGTAATTTAATTTACTGTAATTAATTAATTACTTTAATGAAATGTGTCTTTTAAAAATGGCATTTTCTTTGCAAATTTTCATTCCATGAAATTAAAATTAAATTTTGTCATTAATTTAAATTAAATGTACATTTTACTTGTATTAATTAAAACAATATATTTCATTTATTTAAATTTCCTTATTTTATTAAAACATTCATGAAATTAATTATTTAATGAAATAAAAAATATTTGACATGTATTTTTTAAGTAATTAAATATCCACAAATTGACATTCATTTAAAAAATTTGTCCGAAAAAATTATTTTAAATTTGGAATTTAAATTTTGAAACAGCACATATTTTGCCCAGAATTTTTTAAACCTGAATTTCTACGAAATTAAATCTAAAACACTGTATATTACGTAATTTATTTACTGTAATTTATTAATTACTTCAATGAAATGTGTTTTAAAAATTTTTAAATTTTGAATTAAAATTTTGACAAGGCGTCTTTTTTCCTGACCGCAGTGAACGCAGCGCGCTTTTTATTTCAGTGACACCGAGTAGCTCCACTTTCAAGGGTCCCCCCCCCCCAAACCCCCTGTGCTCCGCCGCCCCCGCCCCTGCTCTCGTCCCCCCCGCCCCGTCTCCGTTTAATATAGACGGCGCAGATGAAAAATGGCGTGCTTTTGTTTATTTGCCAGCGATGCAAATGCGAGCACGGCAGGATTAGCGAGTTCTCCATCTCGCCGCCGATAGCGTGCCGGGAAAAGAAAGAGGATTTTTATGCAAAAAGGATCTCTCCCACCGTCGCTATGACAATTGCAATGCATCACTTCATAGACACTTTTTAATCTGTTTCAAAGCGCGCACACTTTGAACCGCTGCGAGAGCCAGATATACGCCCGTGCATGCGTGTGCGTGTGCGTGCGTGCGCGTTGTCCTGTGTGATTAATCTTTGCCGTGGGTTTAAGCGCAGTGCTGACACGGCACTGATCTCTAACTTTGTCTGAGTGTCCTTGGATTTAGCTTTGAATAACACAAAGTTTGCATCCTAATTCAGCGCTCCGGCTTACAGCGGACATCTTGTTGTCTCGTCAGCAAGATGCTGGACCCCGCATCCCGAGACCCCACCAGGCGGGGTGGGGTGGGGGACTTTGGAAAAAAAAAAACCCGATGCCCAATAAAATACAACTTTTCTTCAGAACTTTGTCAAAATAAAGCTTTCAGGTCAAGAAACCCCCACTCTGCTTTGTATGGAAGTCTGCGGCGATGCAGTCCACTACGCCATCGGACTCTCAGGGCATGGCAAAGAGATCTAGTCCCTTCAAGTCCCCGGTCAGCACAGAACCTCTCGTTTCAGACCCTGTTTGAATTGTTTTGTTTGCTCAACGGGTTCGACACCTGCCGCCGGGACCACCTCCGCTAGCCTCTAATCCACGGCGCAAGACTGGGAGTCGAGCGATGACCCCTAAGGACGCAGCTCAAATTCCCAGAAACTGCTGCCACGGCAACAGGAACACCGGATACCTCTCAGAAGCCGCTAGTTCTCCTAGAGGTCCCCACCCCCCTGGGGGGACCATGTCAAGGGGGCCGATGAGAGCCACAGGGTAAAGTATGCCGTGTTGGGGAAAGAGTGTCAGAGCAACAGGTGGGGCGCGAGCCCATGGAGGTCGGCTGCAGAGAGTTTGCGGGCCAGTCATCACGGGAGTGAGGAGACCAAGGACCATCATGGAAGTTGTCCGGAGGGGGCCGTGGATTAGGAGAGGAAATCTGTGGGCGGGGTACACAAGTTAGAGGCTGGTCAACCCCAGCTGGGTCACCTGATGATTGAACAACCCAGAACCCTCGATGACTTCAGGTAACAGAAGTTGGGTGGGTCAGTAGCGGACATGGTCTGCCCACGCCCGGGTAATGGATGCCATCTGGTGTGAACATCCATCCCCGAGTCCTGAAGACCTGTGCTGGACTATGAGTCCACAGCTGAGGGATCCGAGGTCATTGGCTAGCGCAGCTCGAGTTAACTCTGGACTGAACGTCCCGTGAAGGCAAGACTTTCATCCTTTGGGGATTTCATCTCAACGGGGGTGACAGGAGCCAGTTGAGGAGGCCCAGGCATCCGGCCAGGATGGCTCCCAGATGCCTGGAGGTGTCCATTGCAACTGGAGCAGTAGGAGGCCTCGTGGAAGACCCTCGGATAAGCGGATGGATCAGGGTTAGGGTTCGGGAGACGATTAGGATTAAGGTTCCACTCAACCTCAAAGGACACCTGAAGATCTGCGTTGGACTGTGGGTTGACAACCTGGGGGGTTTTGGTCTCCCTGGCACGTCCAACCACTCCGACCTCCTGAAACTTGAGCAATCAATCAAAGATTGCCTGGGAACGCTTCGGGATCCACTGGGAAAAGCTGCTCAAAGTCGCTCGGGAGACGGAAGTCTTGGCTTGCCCCTGACCTCAGATCAGCGGTAGAAGACGGATGGATGGATGGGATTGACACCGCTTCTCGATTGTGCTTCCTCAAGGATTGCTCCCAAAAAGCGTGGACAGGAAGCAAGATCCAAGCTTCTTAACGGAACGTTTACATCCGCGGAATATTCAGCGCGTACACGGTGATGTTTGATCGGAGGACTTACAAACGCAACACAAGTCATCCATCAGCTCACAATAAATCATCCGTCAAGGAAGGGCCAATCCGGAAGGCGTTTGACTCCGGTGGAGGAAGTGTGAGTGACTGCGCCATTAAGGAGCCAAAGGGGGGGAAAAAAGGTAAACGGCGTGAAAAGCCGTCCTGTTTATCTTTGGCGAGGAGCGCCTGGCTTCCGCTCGATACCGAGAGTGCGACACAAAGGCGAGATAAAGCCGTACGTCTTTTGCTCTTTTTTTCGTACAAATTTAATAAGGCTGATCTGTGACACGCTTTCAGGGAAAAGGTAAACACATCCATTTTGTAAGCTCCCGCAGGATTCCCGAGTCGGGAAAACAAACAAACCTCCAAAGAGCGCCTGACACGCATTCTTAGCGCGTCACAAGAAGAAGACAATAAAGTGATACATATTTCTTCGCGTGTCACCCCCCACCCCCCCCCCCCACCCCCACCTTAGACTGGCACCTAGCATTCCGAAGAGTTCGCCCGGGATTGAATCAGCCGTCATTATGGCGGCGGCACAATGGCGACACAAAGACGCTCAAAGGGGATCTCGCCGCTGTAAAAGTGACGCTCACGCGGACGTCTCTACAAGGCAACGGTGGATCAGCGTTCCGAGCCGTCAGGGCGAGTGGCGGCGAGGCGCCCTCGAAAAGCCGCCTCAAAGGGCCCCCCCCCCCACGTCACACAACACCTGCGCGGATTAGCGTGTCAGCGCTAACAATGGCTGACGGCTTTTGACTCCCCTCTGCGACTCGCCGTTATCTGACGCCGCGACAACGGCTCAGCGGTGAATTAATGGTCGGTGCGGCGGTGGCGGAGGGTCGGCGGGGGAGGGGGGGTTATTGAAAAGCATTAAAAAATAAACTAAATTCAGTTAATTTGGCGATGCTTCCTGGAAGGCGAGGGGGGGGGGGTGCTGTGGTGAAAACAACAGACTAATAATTGATTGTTTTGTTGGCGTCCGCCCCGCCATTGTCCAGCAAAATGGCCGCCGTCAAACACGGGAAAGAGACAACTAGACCACAACACAAACACCCACACAAATTTTACATAATTCATACGCAAATATAACATGATCAACTATTTACAATATTATTATGTGCGTGTGTAAAATAAAAAAAAATAGTAGGGGCTGCACGGTGATGGAGTGGTTAGCACAAAGGTCTCGCAGCTCGGAGAACAGAGTTCGATTCCCCATGCATTCTCCCCGTGCATGCGTGGGTTTTTTTCCGGGTACCCCCCCCCCCCCACACACATTCCAAAAACATGCTAGGTTAATTAGCCACTCCAAATTGTCCATAGGTATGAATGTGAGTGTGAATGGTTGTTTGTCTATATGTGCCCTGTGATTGGCTGGCCACCAGTCCAGGGTGTACCCCGCCTCTTGCCCCAAGACAGCTGGAACTCGCAGTAGAAAATGAGTGAAAGAAAAAAAACATATAATAAAAACAATAACTCCATTTCTGGTATTGAACCAGAAATGGAGTTATTGTTTTTATTATATGTTTTATTATGTTTATTTTTTATATAAAAATAATAACTCAATTTCTGGTATTGAACCAGAAACAATAACTCAATTTCTGGTTCAATACCAGAAATGGAGTTATTGTTTTTATTATATGTTTTTTTTTTCCATTTATCCAGAAATGGGTGAGTTAATCATGATTAATCCCACATTGGACTTGGACTTGATCTATTGAAGTCCTACACTTGGCTTGAATTTGGAGATAAAAGTAGTACGGGTTTAGCGTCTGACCAGCTCCGTGACCGCCGCTTGATCCCACGTTGTTAGCATCCATGCTAACGCTAGCAACGTCATCACCGCAATATGGCCGCACCACTTTGGTTTCATCCCTTCTTCGTTCTTCATTCTTCTTACAGCAGATGCTTTCACCTCATCCGTGGCTGCTGGTTGCAGGTTCCCCGCCTTCCATCTGGAGGAACGTGACCCCAAAAATTCCGACATGATTATTGTTCATATTTGGAAGTTATTCCTGCCTTGAAGTGACTGAGATGAGTTTTCTGCAGAGATGAAAATGATGTTCGGACCCCAAAATGGGGGCGCGGCCATCATGCAAACATAACGTTTATTTGGTACAACAAACGTTCCTTCAAGTCCCGGCGTTTTCCGAATTGGAGAATCTTCCAGAAGCCTCGCAGGGAAGCCCATAGAGGGCGAGCGGGCGGTGACGGGCCGCCCCCGCTGATGATGGATGTCCTCTCAAGCTAAACGAACCCCAGCGCCCCCCCCCCCGCCCCCGCCCGCTAGCGTGATGGGACGGTGCCACGACGGACATTTGAGAATGCGAGTGCGCGTCTGGGAGCGTGCACGTGGGAGGCTCTTAGCGTGGAATGCGAGGGCGCTTATATAAACACATTAGCGCACCGTGCCATCGCGCAGACGTGCGCGGCGCCAGCGCACGCCGCATTAGCTGACGTTTTGGACAAAAATGGCCAAAAGGCTGCGAGCGGCCGGCGAGGGCTCGCCGCCGGTGTTTGGGCTGGAGGGGGTTCTGTCCCGGCGGCTGAGTGCTTTCTGCTCGGATGATCCACAGAGCCAAACAGGAAGTTGGCGCATTCAGCTCACGTCACGCGACATAACCAGACGCACGTGCGCTCGCCGGCGGCATAAAAAGCATTCCTGTGCATTTCCACGTTCAAATGGTAAACAAACGTGCGCAGCCCTCAATGGAAACGTAGCGAGGGCTTTGAAAAAGCAATTAATTCCAGATAGCGAGTGACATGAAAGGCGGCAGGAAGCTGTGAACATTCAAAGCGCCGCCGTGGCTTTGCTGTGCGTCTTTAAGGCTTCCTCGGCCCGGGCCGCCTCCGGTGGGGTCCAATCAGGTCCAGGTTGCTTGTTGTCGACTTCAAAGTGTCCTCGCTAAAGAGCTTAAGTCCAAAAGGGAGGAGGAGACTCATTAAATGTCAATACTCACTTAGCGCCTTGGCTTCGCCGCTCGCTGTCACGCCGGCGTGTCGTCTCTACGCCGCCGCAGCGCCGCCTAGGGAGCCTCCGACCGGCCCGTCTCGCCGCCGTTGACGCTGAGCGCGCGTGACACTCGTGTAAACTGAGGACGCCGGCCTCGGGTTCCGTCCCGCTCCTTGCTGTCCATCAAAGGCCTTCTGGAAAGCCCCCGGTCCCTCGGAGGGACGTCTGAGGAGGGCTAAGAGGATCCAGACCGGCCCGGGTGGACCGGGAGTTGTGTTTCTGGTGCTCCGCGAGCGCCGTGATCCTTGTCAACTTGTGAAAAAGCACACTGGCTTCCTGCTGGGAGCCTCACATCTGTCCGCCCCGACGCTCCGCTCGGAAGGGGCGGCCATGGCGCCCCGCATGTTTGCAAGCCGCCATCTTCATCAAATTATTGTACCTTAATGATATATTATTCATGTTTTTCAAATTTTAATTTTAATTTTAATTTTAATTTTAATTTTAATTTTAATTTTAATTTTAATTTTAATTTTAATTTTAATTTTAATTTTAATTTTAGGATTGACATTTTTAATTAAACTTTTAAAAATTATGAATATATTGATTGGAATTTTAGCTAAATTTTAAAAAGTTATAGTAATTATTATTATTAATTTAAAATTGGATTTAGATTATGAAATTTATAAATTTACTTTTTTCCAAAAAAAGTCATTTTTTCAGCATTTTTCATAATGGACATTTTTATATTATTAATATATTATTTAGAATTTTTCTTGAATTAAATTTTTTTTATTCTTGTTATAGTTTTTGCTTTCATTTTAATTAAATTAAATTAAATTTTAATTAAATTAAGTTAATAATAAAAATATAAGCATTTTTTACAGTTTTTAATTAACATATTTGTTTAATTTTAGATAATAAAAAACATAATTTTAATAATTATTAATCATTTTAAAATGTTACGTTCCCATAATAGGAATTATTTATTTATTATTTTAAAAAAATGTATGAATGCAAGAATAATGAATAAATGTCTCCAGCCTCCAGTCTGCCATCTGGTGGCTCGTCTTTGCATCGCAGCGTTGGCTTCTCCCACCAGTACGCGGCCTAGCAGGGAAGTTGGCATCAGAGGAATAATAAAAGTCATCACTGTCACGCGAATCAGGATGTTTGGCGCGACCGGGTGGTTTCCTGTGTGCGCGAGCGTGGCAGGAAGCAACAATGGAAGGCGTTGGTTGGCGTGCGGCGTGCGGCGTGCACCTGTGCGCTCGTTTGTAGCGTCGCACACACACACACAACAACACAACATGCTGAACTTTTGGACCCAGTAAGACTTTGAGGCGGCGGCGTTTAGCCGATGTCAGCGTTGTAATGAGGCGCTAATAATCCTGCCGCAGTGCAGCAGGCCACGCCCACCGCCGTCGGCCGGACGATAAAAAAAGAAACGGAAGCGACGACTTTGGGCGGCTTTCACGCAGACGACGACGCTATTGCTGTTTGAGCTTTTAAATCAACCCCCCCCTTAGCATGTGGGGGGGCTTTAACTCCAAAAATGGCAGCACAACTTATCTTTTCTCTTTGTTAGCGAGCGCCTTCTCTTGGGGACGCGGCGGCTCGCTGCATTAGCCGCATTAGCCGCATTAGCATTAGAAAAAGCTCGGTGTAAGGGTAGGGGCGGGGCTTGGGGGGATCCTGCGGCGAGCGGAAACGATGAACATCTGGTTTGGGCTCATCTCCTGCTCAGCGGACGCCATCGACAAGGCCCGTGGCGACCCGCCGACCTCGTGTGCGTGTTTTTGGCGGCGCGCGTCAAAAACGTCGAACGAAAACGGCGCCGACGGAATGAACACGTGTGGGCTGCCGCTGGTGGCTTTAGTGATGTAAATGTGACAAGCCGGCCTTGTCGTGATAACTCGTCGTCTCGCGTGTCAATCGACGGCGGCGGCGGCGACGGCGGCGTTGGAGCTCGTCTTTCATCCTCCGCCGGACAAAGAGGAAGGCCGAGTGGCGTGAAAAGAGAATTCAGGCCATGTTTAAAATGGAGATGAGAGGAAGGTAGAGGTGCTGCTGGGGGGGTTGGGGGGTCGGGGGGGGGGGGGGGGGGGGGTCACACGGGCGGGGGCCCAGCAGGGGGGGGGGGGTGCTTCATGGGAAGAGACGTCCATACTGGGAGATAAAAAAAAAAATTCCCGATGAAAAGCAATCTCCTCAATGGAGATGACGACAGGCGGGCGTCACACCTTGCACGTGCACGCTCACGTGCACGCTCACCTGCCACACACACACGACTTCCTGAGCCGAGTCCCGCCTTCCAAACATTCCTTATTTTTTTGGTTGTACTTTTCCTACATGCTTCCTGGTGGGCTTTTATTACATGAAACCGCCCCCCCCATGCCCCCCCGCCCGCTTTTGATCACCTCCGTGTTCACTGACCACAAACACACACACACACAAATACAGTAATACAATGTTATCATTAAAAATGACCAGCTTCCCCTTTCTTAACATTCCGATGATTTCAACATTCCTAACATTCCTCACCTGTCCTAAATGTGTGTGTGTGTGTAGTGGTCCCAGGTGAGTGGCTGCCCCCCCCTCCCGTTAATCAGTGACAGCATTTACAGGCCCCAAAAGGCCCACAGTACAATTCCACCCACAGTAGAGCTCGGATAAGGAATAGTTGCCTTCGTTTGTCCCGCTGCCGTCATCGATTACGCAACAACGCCACGCTAAGGACGCCACCAGGTGTTTGGCCAACGGGAAGAACATGGGAAGTAACAGAAGCCTTCGTCTTCACGGTGGCCAAGATTGAGACATAAGTAGAACTTTTTGGAAGGCGTGTCCCATTACATCATACAACCATAAAACGTGGTGGTGGTAGTGTGATGGTCTGCTTCTTCAGGACCCGGAAAACTTGCTGGGATCAATGGAAGCATGACGTCTGCTGAAGGAGAACGTCCAAGCATCTGTTGGTGACCTCAAGCTGAAGGTTTCCGGAGCAGGACCATGGTCCAAAACACAACAGGTCCACCAAAGTCTTCATCAGACCATTCCATCAATGGAAGCTGAAGGAGAACGTCCAACCATCTGTTGGTGACCTCAAGCTGAAGGTTTCTGGAGCAGGACCATAGTCCAAAACACAGCAGGTCCACCAAAGTCTTCATCAGACCATTCCATCTATCAATGGAAGCTGAAGGAGAACGTCCAACCATATGTTGGTGACCTCAAGCTGAAGTTTTCCGGAGCAGGACCATGGTCCAAAACACAACAGGTCCACCAAAGTCTTCATCAGACCATTCCATCAATGGAAGCTGAAGGAGAACGTCCAACCATCTGTTGGTGACCTCAAGCTGAAGTTTTCTGGAGCAGGACCATAGTCCAAAACACAGCAGGTCCACCAAAGTCTTCATCAGACCATTCCATCCATCATTGGAAGCTGAAGGAGAACGTCCGACCATCTGTTGGTGACCTCAAGCTGAAGGTTTCTGGAGCAGGACCATGGTCCAAAACACAGGTCCACCAAAGTCTTCATCAGACCATTCCATCAATGGAAGCTGAAGGAGAACGTCCAACCATCTGTTGGTGACCTCAAGCTGAAGTTTTCTGGAGCAGGACCATAGTCCAAAACACAGCAGGTCCACCAAAGTCTTCATCAGACCATTCCATCTATCAATGGAAGCTGAAGGAGAACGTCCAACCATATGTTGGTGACCTCAAGCTGAAGTTTTCCGGAGCAGGACCATGGTCCAAAACACAACAGGTCCACCAAAGTCTTCATCAGACCATTCCATCAATGGAAGCTGAAGGAGAACGTCCAACCATCTGTTGGTGACCTCAAGCTGAAGTTTTCTGGAGCAGGACCATAGTCCAAAACACAGCAGGTCCACCAAAGTCTTCATCAGACCATTCCATCCATCATTGGAAGCTGAAGGAGAACGTCCGACCATCTGTTGGTGACCTCAAGCTGAAGGTTTCTGGAGCAGGACCATGGTCCAAAACACAGGTCCACCAAAGTCTTCATCAGACCATTCCATCAATGGAAGCTGAAGGAGAACGTCCAACCATCTGTTGGTGACCTCAAGCTGAAGTTTTCTGGAGCAGGACCATAGTCCAAAACACAGCAGGTCCACCAAAGTCTTCATCAGACCATTCCATCAATGGAAGCTGAAGGAGAACGTCCAACCATCTGTTGGTGACCTCAAGCTGAAGGTTTCCGGAGCAGGACCATGGTCCAAAACACAGCAGGTCCACCAAAGTCTTCATCAGACCATTCCATCAATGGAAGCTGAAGGAGGACAAAACCTGTACACGCCAGCACAGGGGGAGTGGGGGGGGCGGACATGTAACGCCCCCACAGAGGTTGGAACCCAGATCTTCCAGATCTCCTGACCGTGCGGCCAACACTCAACCCACTAGTCCACCGTGCGGCTGAATGAAACAATAACAACTAATTATGAACAAACCCAAGTGACCGGGTCCTGATTCGCTTTGCAAGGGCGTCTCCGTGGCGACGGCTTTGTTTTCCCCGGACAGGAAGTGTAGAGGATTGAGGCGAGCGCCGTACTTTGATGAGCTCCTTTTAATGAGCATTAAAAAGTAACGAGGGGGAAACGCTAAGAAGATGAGTCCTTGTCACAAAATAATAACACTTTTTAAAAACGCTCTTAATTGCTCGATTATATCCTCTACGTATTTTTTTTGGGGGGGGGGTGCGAGCCCCTTTTTTTAAGAGCGTAGCAGATACTTTTTGACCTTTCCCCCTGGGGGTCCCAGAAGGTTATCTGGCCTGTACGCCGCCCCTTAACAACATGTGTGTGCGCATAAGTGCAAATGGTCATCAAACACAAGGTGGTCACTAACGTAAAATGGCCGATGAAGCGTGACAGCGGTTTTTCTGCACCATTGGCGAGGATGAAGGCACGGCGAGGTGTGTGTGTTAGTGTGTGTTAGTGTGTGTTAGTGTGTGTGTGTGTGTGTGTGTGGTTCTCCCTGCAAGACGGGGGAGCCAAACGAGGAATCAGACGCTGAGGAAGGTCAAGAGGTAAGCGGCGACGAGGACGTGAAGACATCTTTTTGTGT
Organism: Doryrhamphus excisus; assembly: GCF_030265055.1. NCBI lineage: Eukaryota > Metazoa > Chordata > Actinopteri > Syngnathiformes > Syngnathidae > Doryrhamphus > Doryrhamphus excisus. The sequence goes on from NC_080468.1 coordinate 17,488,150, forward strand.
GTGTTTGTTTTGTTTTAGCGTGTGTGTGTGTGTGTGTGTGTGTGTGTGTGTGTGCGTGTGTGTGCAGATAGCCGGCTGCCAATCCGCTGTAATCCCTCAAACATTTGGAATTTTCATTTCAAACAAACGCTGAAGCGCCGGAAGAAAACACACACAGTGAAATGTAATATGACAACAGTAAATGAGCCTTCATTCAGCAGGACCGGTCCCCCCGCCCCTTCAGTTGGGTGTCCGCACCCCCCTGACCCATCACTGATTGGCAGGTGAGCCAGCCGAGGTGACGATGAGGTGGCAAAGATAAGCTAATTGGAATCGGATACGGAAGTTTAAAGATGAAGGGGACAGGGTGCAGGGGGGGGGGGGCGATGAAGATGATGAGGGAGCAAGAGGGGGTCCCGAGGGGCGGAATGTGCTGTGTCGTCTCCTTAAGCGAGTAAGACTTTAAGCGCGGAGTCGGGGAATGAAGGATGCGGGCGGTGGCGGACGGAGGTACTGCGCTAAGCCTCTTAGACGACTAAAACACTTTGGCTGCGTCGGCATCTTTCCGCCATTTAATTACACGCGCAGTCACATGACACCACGTACACGCCGTGCTGAGAGATCGGCGGTCCGAGAGAACCGGCTTAGGAACCACCCCGAGGGGTTCTGCTGAGTCATCGCTTTTATTTTCCATTGAAGCAGACGCTGAAAAATCTGTGATGTTTTCCCGTACTTCCTGAAGAATTAGCGAGTGTCCAACGCTAGCTAGAGATTAGCACAAACAAAACGAGGTGAGCGTCTGTCATCGTAGGGCGGCGCCTCCACTAGCCGCTGTCTCCACCGCCAAAGGAGCCCTTGTTCAGCATCCCGGGCGCCGCTGACCCCCGGTCGGGCTCGGAATCCGCCACCGGCGCCGTCCATTAGCCTAATTGCGGAGCCAGGCTACATTAGCGCCAATTAAGGCCCCTGACAGGGTAGGGTTACCCCCCTCAGATGAAGTAATCCAAACCTCCGGCCCTTAGCTCCGCCTCCCGGGTGGGTGTGGCGCTGCTGGTAAGAAGCGGCGTGCTTGTGTGTGTCCACTCATGCGTGTTGATGGCGAGCCCACCGCCTGGATGATGAGGCTGGAGGAGGTGAAGCCCCTCCTTCCTCCTCCCTTCCTGTCAAAGCAGCTTCCTGTGTTCCTTCTTTGCGTTTCTGGGGCAGGTAGGAGAGACCATCAGGATCTAGCATCCTCCTAAGTCCCTCATTAGAAATGTTTGCAAGGTCAGAGGTTTGGGGGGTTAGCAGTAAGGAAAATGGTCAGGATTAGAAATTCCGGTTAGGGGGTTCAGGTTTGGGGTAAAACTTAGGGACAAGAGTTAGGTTTAGGGTTAGAGGGTTTGGGTGGGATAATGTTATGGCTAAGCATTAGGGGGTCCAGGCTCCAGGGTAAGAGTTTGGGTTAGGTGGTTCGTGTTAAGGGCGAGAGGCTCAGGATGAGAAGTTCCAGTTAGGTGTTCAGATTTGGGGTAAGACTTTGGGTAAGTGTTAGGGTTAGTGGCTTTGGGTTGGGGTAAGGTTATGGACAAGCGTTGGGGGGTCCAGGCTAGCAATACGAGTTCTGGGTAAGAGTTGGGGTTAGGGAGTTTGTTTTAGAGATAAGAGTCATGGTTTGGGGTTCGGTTGAACGTTAGGGTTAAGCTTTAGGGTTGGGGGTTCAGATTAGGGGTTAGGTTAAAGATAAGCGTTAGGGTTGGGGGTTAGGTTAGGGTTAAGTGTTAGGGTCGGGGGTTCAGGTTAGGGGTAAGAGTTAGGTTTGGGGGTTCAGGTTAAGGGTTAGGTTAGGGATAAGCGTTAGGGTTGGGGGTTAGGTTAGGGTTAAGCGTTAGGGTTGGGGGTTTAGGTTGGGGGTAAGAGTTCTAGGTAACAGTTGGGGGTTCAGGTTAGGGGTTAGGTTAGGGATAAGCGTTAGGGTTGGGGGTTCAGGTTAGGGGTAAGAGTTCTAGGTAACAGTTGGGGGTTTAGGTTAGGGGTAAGAGTTCTAGGTAACAGTTGGGGGTTCAGGTTAGGGGTTAGGTTAGGGATAAGCGTTAGGTTTGGGGGTTCAGGTTGGGTGTTAGGTTAGGGTTAAGCATTAGGGTTGGGGGTTCATGTTGGGGTATGGTTAGGGATGAGCGTTAGAGTTGGGGGTTCAGGTTAGGAGTTAGGTTAGGGATAAGCATTAAGGTTCGGGGTTCAGGTTGGGGGTTAGGTTAGGGATAAGTGTTAGGGTTGGGGGTTCAGGTTAGGGGTAAGAGTTCTAGGTAACAGTTGGAGGTTTAGGTTAGGGGATTCAGGTTAGTGCTAAGTGTTAGGATCAGGGGGTTCGGTTCTGGTTAGCGACAAGAGTTAGGGTACGGGGTAATAGTTCAAGGAAAGAATTAGGTTTAGGGCTCAGGGGATTGGGTTAGGAGTAAGGGTTAGGATTAGGAGATAAAAGTTAGGAGTAAGAGTTAGGATTAGGATTAGGGTTAGGATTAGTGGTAGGTTCCAGCCAATTGTGAGTAAAAAAGTTTTGTGTGCAAAGTCTCAGCAGAGGTTTCCTAGATTTTCCTGAAAAGTGCTACAGAACCAGTCAGCCCGCTCTTGGCCCGAGGCCCACCATGTCTCCTCGGAAGCCGCCGCTGCTGCTGCAGCGCGTTTGGAATTCCGTGGCCGGCACGCTGATTAATTGTGAAAAAGGCGCGCGGAGCAAAAAAAAAAAAAAAAGCAACACAACACAAAGCGGCGTACGTCACGGCGCCTCTTGTCACGCGCTCAGCACAGCAGCTTAGCCGAGACTCGCGGCTGTCAACACGCCGTGATAGGATCTACACAGAGGATGAACTTTCCCTGTTTGGGGCTTAACTGATAAACCACACACACACACACACACACACACACACACAGATAACTCCATGACGGGTGTCAAGTGCAGGTGAACAACCACCTGCCTCGTGTTCTTCCACTTCTAATCATCAACTTGTTGGAGTCATGAGAACACTTCTCTTCTCGTACAAATGCCATCTCACCAACTAGACTGAGACCAGGTCTAGAAAGGAACACTTGCATCTATCCCAGTTGTCCCGGGGGGGAGGCGGGGTAACCTTAAATTGTATTATGGAAAGCAGGAAGTGAACAAATGTAACAGTTAGTGATTGTAAAAGTACCAGATGGAGGGGTAGGATTTAATAAGCTTTGCTTCTTCCTACTCCTTTCGGACATGTGGAACTGGGAACTGATTATGGGATGTCCATTAATTTTAGATAAATAAAAACATAATTTTAATAATTATTAATTATTTTAAAATGTTACTTTCCCAAATAGGAATTATTTGTTTATATTTCCACTTTTTTTTTTTTACAATAAACATTTTCATCATTTATACAATAATTTAAATTTGAGGTATATTAAAAAAAATAATTGTGATTATTACCAATCATTTAAAAATATTTAATTATACAATAAAAAAAAACCCACACATGCAAACTCCACACAGAGATGGCCGAGGGTGGGGTGACAAGTGTTTATTATTATTATTATTTATTATTATTGCTCAATTTTTTCCCTTATGTCCCCTCGCCCACACGTTTTAATAGTTCCTGGTAAATTCCCTGTGGGTCTTCCATATCAGTGGGATGTGGAAAAGACCCAACCGTCCACTCCACCATTTCAAGCATGGATGCAGTCACCTTTTGATTTCTACTCGGGTCTTTCCCTCTCCCACACCAGGAAAAGGAAAAGACCCAACTGGATTTTCCAGGAAGGCACAGTAAGAGGAAAATAATGTGTTCTGTCCCGGAAGTTCCAGTAGAGTCTTTTCCTGGGTGTGGGAGGTGGAAAGATTGGAACAGAATTTCTTTCCACTTCCGACACCCAGGAAGAATTTATCCTGTACTGGAATCTCGAGTCAGGTCTTTATTCCGGGTGTGGGATGGTCAACGTTTGTAGTTTTCAGGACAATAAGGCAAAGTAGGAGAAATTCCTAGGTTCCCAGGAATTCTCAGGAAGAATTTGTCCTGGACTGGTATCTCCAGTCAGGTCTTTTCCCGGGTGTGGGATGTGCGACATTTGTAGTTTTCCGGACAATAAGGCAAAGTAGGATTAAAAACCTGGGTTCCCAATAATTCCCAGGAAGAATTTATCCCGTACTGGAATCTCCAGTCAGGTCTTTATCCCGGGTGTGGGATGGTCAACGTTTGTAGTTTTCAGGACAATAAGGCAAAGTAGGAGAAATTCCTAGGTTCCCAGGAATTCTCAGGAAGAATTTGTCCTGGACTGGTATCTCCAGTCAGGTCTTTTCCCGGGTGTGGGATGTGCGACATTTGTAGTTTTCCGGACAATAAGGCAAAGCAAGAGAAATTCCCGGGTGTGGGATGTGGAAAGATCTGACTAGAGTTTCTTTCCACTTCCGACACCCGGGAAGAATTTGTTCTGTCCTGGAAAGTCCAGCTGGGTCTCTTCCAGGGTGTGGGAGGTGGAAAGAAATTCCGATCATGTCTTTCTACCTCCCACAACCAGAATGTTTCTTATTTTGTTTACTTATTGAATTGAATGTTGCTTATTTATGAATGCTAATGTTGCACCTGTCACTCACTCCCTGGGTGTGGGAGGTGGAAATACCCAACTAGAGTTTCATTCCAGTGATACCTGACTAGAGTTTTTCCACACCCAGGAAAAGACACGACTTTCCAAAACAGACAGCTTCCCTTACTGTATGGAAAATGTCCCTTATTTCCTGGAAAAATGTGCTTATTTGCAGCTATGATTTTGGCAGTTTTAACCTTAGAGTGCACTGAATTTTGCTTACTTATGCACTTATAGCACTTAGTTAAAGTATGTTAAAGATTCCAACTGCCGGGAGCAACCAGGACCAACAAGGTTATCAACCTTGCAACCTCTGTGATCCGCCAGCATCCTTACCTACTGAAGAAACGACTCCGCCTTTCGGCTATCCTCGGCCGCCCGCCGCCCTCCCGCCTCGCTGTTGAGCGTATCGCCGCCACTCACGGATAAATAAATGCGCTCACAGGCAACAGTCGCGCTGTCTCGGCTTTGCATGAGCGCAGACGAGCGTCAATCTCTTCCTGTTCTCAGATCAGGCCGTGTTTACATAGCATTAGCATACATTAAGCCCGCTACTCCATGCACGCTGCCCCCCCCCATCGCTCGTGCGACAGCACCAGAGGCCCAAAGGGACGGCGGCAGCCCATACTGGCTGCCATTGATATTCATTACAGTAGAGTCCGCCCGGCACCGCCGCCGCCACCGCCGCCGCCCTTGGGCCCAGAACCACTTTAGGCCCTTATCAGTGTTGGGAACAAGGATTTTCTCCTCAGCTAACAACAGCCGGCGCCTCCGCCTGCGTCTCTTCAGGCTTTGCCGGTTTGCAACGCACGGACGTTTGTGTAATCTCTGCGCACACAGATAAGCTGATGACCCACACCTTCCGCACACACGGACGGGAATCTACACACTCTCTGCCGCGTGGAATCATCCTACAATCTTGCTGGGGACGCTACAAAACCGCATCTTTTGCATTTCTGGCCGTTTTTGGACCTGCCACGGGACCGCCAATCCGCCTTGTCAAGCATCCAAGCATCACTTCAAAAGTCGCTCACAGCACTAGCCCCGCTTTTTGGACAACGTATTTTTCCCAAAAATTTTGCACAGGTTTGCAAATACTGCCTTGGTTATAGTACAGTCAAACAATGCACGGAACAAAGCGCAGTCAAACCTCGGTTTGCAAATGTCACACTTTTCAGGTGGTTACGTTTTTCACAGAAAATTTTGCTGCCAAAATTTTGCCTTGGTTTACAAATACCGTCTCGGTTATTGTACGGCCCAATGTTGCGCAAAACAAACTGCAGTCAAACCCTGGTTTTTGAAGACCTCAGTTTTTGTGTAATTCAGATGAAAATGTTTGCCTCGGTTCTTTTACACACCTTTGGTTATCATGCAGCCAAATACTGCGTTTGTTGAGCGCACCGGTCTTTGTTTTTGGGCTTTGGTTCGAGTACACAGCCTTGGTTATCGTATGGCCAAACATTGCAAACTACAGTCAAACCCTGGTTTTCAAATGCCCCAGTTTGGCTCAGTTTTTGACAAAAAAGTTTTGCCAAAATTTTGCTTTGTTTTCAAATATTGTGTCAGCTATTGTCAACCCCAACAAACTACAGTCAAAGTCCGGTTTTTGAGCACAAAAACGATTCAGTTTTCAATAAAAATATTCGGCAAAATTTTGCCTCGGTAATGGTTGTTTGTCTATATGTGCCCTGTGATTGGATGGCCACCAGTCCAAGGTGGACCCCGCCTCTTGCCCGAAGACAGCTGGGATAGGCTGTACTAGAACCGAGGTTTTTCCTTGGTTCTAGTTTTTTTTGTATTATTCAGTTCCTGACAAAACCTTGGGCTTTGTTCTAGTACACCATTATTATCGGTTATCGTACTGGCAAACATTGAACCTCACTTTTTGGATGTTCACTCTTTAAAATATTCTGCCAAGTTTTTCCCTGGTTCCCATACACCGTCTTGGATATCATATGGCTAACCATTGCGGTTTTCGAGTGACCAGGGTTTTTGGATTATTCAGTTTCTAATAATAATTTAGGCTTTGTTTATAGTACAACTTCTCGGTGGTTGTGCGGCCAAACGTTGCGCAAAACAAACCACGGTCAAACCCGGGTTTTGCAGTGCCCCGGTTTTTGTGTAATTCAGTTTATGAGAATGATTTTTGTTTTGGTTCTCATGGAAAGTTTCAGTTATCGGTCGGTTAAAATACGCATAACAAACTGGAGTCAAACTTCAAACTCCCAGTTTTTGCATGATTCAGTTCAGTTCAAAAATCGACCCTGGTGTTCAGTAGCACCCAAAAAAGCTTGCGTTACCGCTGGGATTCGAACGTTCACGTGGCAAACTGTGGCCTTTACGACGAGGGATCCAAGCCGTGAGATGATGAAGTTGCCATGGAACACAAACACATCCATATCAGGTGACCATGGTGGGGCGGGGGTCCTGGAAGTGTTTAGGGGTGGCGCGGCGGTTCCCATGCATCCCCGCAGGACGAGCCCCCTCGTCGTCTGCCGCCATTTGTCAAGTTAAAAATAGCCTAGCGCTGGTTATTGTTTCACTCAGCGGCCCATTGCTCACCTCAACTTTGATGGAACGCATGACCCAAGAGAAGGACAGTACCAGGAGTGTGTGTGTGTGTGTGTGTGTGTGCGTGTGTGTGTGTGCGTGCGAAGCCCCAGCCCGAGGCGGCGAGGTGGGATTTGTAAGCCCTTTGTAAGTCCCAGGCAGCACTCTTAGCGAGCTGAAGGTATGTTTTTGTGTGACTAATCCATGATGGATGTTTTAATTGAAAGCACGAGGCTTTTAGTGCTGTTTTCACAGACCGCAGCCAACATCCGACACCTCCGCTCGGGCACAGGGGAAGCTCCGCCCCCTCGCACCGCACCCCTCCGTACAGTCTGACAGGAAAACGCGGCCCGGGTCATGCACTCGCTGCGAGGTGCTGTTGTTTTACCGCTTTCAAATAATAATACTACTAATAATAAACCTCCACTATTATACCTTTTATTCGTTTTATTTATATTATGATTACAGAAACCTCTCCCCATTTTATTATATCACAGTATTTTCACGGTAGGCCAAAAGTATGCATATTTAAGCCCATTTTACATTTTATTTCTTCACTCAAATGAAGCATTTCTAGCATAAAAAAGGCTAAATGAGGACAAATACAAATAAAGATTCATTCAAAAACACTGGGATGACATGCAGTCATACACACTAATCACTAGGTCTCCTATACTATACCTATAAACAAGCGTTTTATGTCTTATTTTCTCTTATTATGTCTAAAATATTGGCTAATAGTAATCTAAAGGTGACTGTAGGGGTGTTTGGTCAAGCCTGGGGGGGGCCTAATAATGTTGAAGATTGTATTTCCAAGGTCCTAAACAAGCGTTTTATTTCTTATTTTCTCTTATTATGTCTACTATATTGGCTAATAGTAATCTAAAGGTAACTGTAGGGGTGTTTGGTCATGCCTGGGGGGCCCTGAAGATTGTATTTCCAAGTTCCTAAACAAGTGTTTTATGTCTTATTTTCTTTTATTATGTCTACTATATTGGCTAGTTGTCATCTAAAGGTAACTGTAGGGGTGTTAGGTCATGTCTGGGGGGGGGCCCTAATAATGTTGAAGATTGTATTTCCAAGGTCCTAAACAAGCGTTTTATGTCTTATTTTCTCTTATTATGTCTACTATATTGGCTAATAGTAATCTAAAGGTAACTATAGGGGTGTTTGGTCATGCCTGGGGGGTCCTACTAAGGTTGAAGATTGTATTTCCAAGGTCCTAAACAAGTATTTTATGTCTTATTTTCTCTTATTATGTCTACTATATTGGCTAGTTGTCATCTAAAGGTAACTGTAGGGGTGTTTGGTCATGCCTGGGGGGGCCTAATAATGTTGAAGATTGTATTTACAAGGTCCTAAACAAGCGTTTTATGTCTTATTTTCTCTTATTATGTCTACTATATTGGCTAATAGTAATCTAAGGGTGACTGTAGGGGTGTTTGGTCATGTCTGGGGGGCCCTAATAATGTTGAAGATTGTATTTCCAAGTTCCTAAACAAGCGTTTTATGTCTTATTTTCTCTTATTGTGTCTACTATATTGGCTAACAAAAGTGTAAAGTTGACTGTAGGGGTGTTATTTCATGGCGAGAGGGCTCTCATCTTGCTAGAAAGCATTTTTAGGTGGTGAAAGGCTCCAGTAACATATTTATAAGGTCACAAACAGGTTTTGTATGCTTAATATGTCTTATTTTCTCTTATTATGTCTACTGTATCGGGTAATAGGAGTGTAAAGGTGACTATAGGGGTGTTGTTTTATGTCTGAAGGGCTCTACTAATGTGAAAATATGTATTTACAAAGTTGTGAAGAGGTTTTCTATGTCCAATATGTCTTATTTTGTCATATTATTTCTGTTATATTGGGTAAGATGAGTGTTATTTTGTGTTCGCCAGGCTGTTATTAAGTAAAAAAGTACATTTATAAGGTTGCAAACAGGTCTGATTTTTGCTCATTATGTGTTCTATGATGGGTGATGGGACTGTAGGGGTGTTATTTCATGTCTAGAGGGCTCTAATCATGTTAGAATATTGTGAAAAAAATTAGCAAAGTATTCATGAATGAATCCTAAATCCTAATTGGTGGAAATTGACTCATGGCGTGGAGTCTGTAAGCAAAGAACTTGGTTCAGTCATTGTGGTGACTGGTGCAACAGTAAGGAGCTCAGTAAAGCAGGACTCTTATTGTGGAAGTCCAGGTGGCGCACAGGAAGTGATGCCTGCCAGCCAAAAGGGGAGGCAAAGAAGCAAACGGTAAATAGTTGGCTCCGGCAAAGCGCCGCAGCGAGGCCCGGGGCCCAACGGGGCCGGGCCCCTCGGCGGTCCGGGTGCGGCCGAGTCCTGAAGCCGGGCCGTAAATCCAAATCCGGGACACATTGACCCCTTTTGACCCGAAGCTGTTTATGCTTTTGTGGGCGTACCAGCCGACCTGCGAGGAGGGAGTACTCAGTACCCCCCCGCCGCCCCCCACCCCCAGCCCCCGCCCCGGCATCCAAACTTAATTAAAATGTGGAATAAATAAGAAGAACAAGAAAAAATATTATTGAACGGCGAGGCCTTTGATAGATTTATCCCCCCCAACCGGCGAATAATGCAAAGTAAGATTTAATAACACCTTTCATAGGCGACTACAAAGCCGCGTATTTGCATGAAAGTGGAAATCAGCGTCAGGCGAAGGCGGCGTGCCTCTAAGCTCGTTGATGTGTCGCTTCTGAGCGGGCGGCCCAGCATTGTTTCACGCCGCCGCTTGACGGGTGTCAAGGTGATTACAGCGGAGATCAGCCGCCGGAAGACGACGCCGTTTTCCCGAACGCCAGAATACGGGAGACAGGCGCCACAAAAGCCTTCACATGTTTGTTTTACTGGGAGGGGAAGAAGGCAGCGTCGAACTCCCTCCGAGGACGACGAGTCTTCAAACGATCTGACGCTCCTGACGGACGCAAAGTCTTCCTCGGGAAAAAGCTACAACTTTTTAATTCACCTTTCCTTGTCGCCCGGCCACCAGTCAGGCGAAGGAACTCGTTCATCCCAACGTAACTTCCAGCTTTTTGGATGACTTTTCAATTTGCGGAAGCTGATGACAAGAGAAACGTCTGCGAGCGCCGGGCCCCCAATAAAAATCACTTTCATGTCTGCTTTTTTATTTCTAATGATTTCTGTGCGTGAAAAACAAAAATAATATCTTTCTTTTTTGTCCATTTTTAAACCAAAAATGGTTTCCAAGTGAGCGTTGGGCGTGAAGCATCCATGAGATCCGGTTCTGACATTCCGATTCCTTGGACTTACGACCCGTTTATGATGCATATTACATTTTTTTTTCATTTATAATCAAAGTCAGGACAAACTAACTAATAATTGATGTTTTTTGTGTGTGAAAAAAATATTTCCAATTTTTCCAATATTATATTTTAAATTATTTTTTTAATATTTGGATCATTTTGAATCAGTTGAATCATTCATTTTATTTAGTTTTATTGATTTAGTTTTATTGATTTAGTTTTATTGATTTAGTTTTATTGATTTAGTTTTATTCATTTAGTTTTATTCATTTAGTTTTATTCATTTAGTTTTATTGATTTAGTTTTATTTATTTTTGCGTTTTTTTGTTTGAAAAACATGATCAATATTTCTTTTAAAATGATTTCGTTATTGTTGCAATTATATTATATTTTTTATGCATTTTATGCATTTTTAAAATTAAAAAAAAGCATTTTGGATGACTTTTCAATTTGCGGAAGCTGATGACAAGAGAAACGTCTGGGAGCGCCGGGCCCCCAATAAAAAATCACTTTTATGTTCTTTTTGTCTGCTTTTTTATTTCTAATGATTTCTGTGTGTGAAAAACAATAACAATATCTTTCTTTTTTGTCCATTTTTAAACCAAAAATGGTTTCCAAGTGAGCGTTGGGCGTGGAGCATCCATGAGATCTGGTTCTGACATTCCGATTCCTTGGACTTACGACCCGTTTATGATGAATATTACTTTTTTTTTCATTTATAATCAAAGTCAGGACAAACTAACCAATAATTGATGTTTTTTGTGTGTGAAAAAAAATATTTCCAATTTTTCCAATATTATATTTTAAATTATTTTTTTAATATTTGGATCATTTTGAATCAGTTGAATCATTCATTTTATTTAGTTTTATTTATTTAGTTTTATTCATTTAGTTTTATTGATTTAGTTTTATTCATTTAGTTTTATTGATTTAGTTTTATTCATTTAGTTTTATTCATTTAGTTTTATTCATTTAGTTTTATTCATTTAGTTTTATTGATTGTTTTATTTATTTAGTGTTATTTATTTAGTTTTATTTATTTAGTTTTATTCATTTAGTTTTATTCATTTAGTTTTATTTAGTTTTATTCATTTAGTTTTATTTATTTAGTTTTATTCATTTAATTTTATTTATTTAGTTTTATTTATTTAGTTTTATTTAGTTTTATTCATTTAGTTTTATTTATTTAGTTTTATTCATTTAGTTTTATTTATTTAGTTTTATTTATTTCGTTTTATTTATTTCGTTTTATTGATTTCGTTTTATTCATTTAGTGTTATTTATTTAGTTTTATTTATTTAGTTTTATTTATTTTTGCGTTTTTTTGTTTGAAAAACATGACCAATATTTCTTTTAAAATGATTTCTTTATTGTTGCAATTATATTATATTTTTAATGCATTTTATGCATTTTTAAAATTTAAAAAAAGCATGTCCAGTTGCATGATTTAATGGTTCGTCCCACGGGTGTGTCCCACCGTAGGGCTGTCGTTGTTGCACGGCGTGGATGCATGACTGTTCATCTCAGCGGTCGCTCTTCCTGTGGAATGAGACAATCTTTGGGGGGGGGGGGGGTGTATACTTGTAAGCATACGATGGGAGGAGCTATCCGCTTACAGTAATATTCCAACATGTCTCCTCCAAAGATTGTCTCATTCCACGAGACGAGAGCACCCGGGTCTTCTTCGAGTTTTTTTGCAGCTTGAAAAATGTTTGGCATTTTGCTTCAATCATTCAGCGTCTGACGACGGCTGACGGCGTGATTGACTGCCGAGGTTCAAAGAAAAACAGTGAAAGTTTAAGGAACAATAAATCAAACGCACCCTTCCAGGCAGCAGCTTGTGTGTTGTGGGAAGAAGAAGAAACAGACTTCCTGCTTCGTCTTTGACCCGCCTTTGACCCGACGGCGGCGGACGTCTTGCATCTGAGACTCTGCTAGCAAACAAACAATATAAGACGCCTTAATGCCGCGTGCTGACAACACACACACACACGACACAAGGACGTACGTGGGGGGGGGGGAGACCTGCCCCTGACTTGACGTTATCGTCGCCCTGCTGAAAGAAGACTGTGGCCTCAGGGAGGGGGTGGGCGTGTCGTATTTGGGGGAGGGAGGGTCGGTAGCAAGTTAATGGCCGCCCTCCCCTCTTCTTGTCTAATTGCTGATTATCTCACTGCTGTCTCATACGCACACAGGAACACACACACACACAAACACACACACAGGAACACACACACACAGGAACACACACACACAAACACACACACAGGAACACACACACACACAGCGGGTGCCACGTTTTTGTAAATATGACTCATAAATCATAAACAGCCTTCATTCAAACATGCTAGCATGTATGCACACTAAGCGTGTATGTATGGATAGTAAGTGTGCATGTATGTACAGTAAGTGTGCATGCATAAGTAGTAAGTGTGCCACTGTGCATGTACAGTATGGCCAGTAAGTGTGCATGTATGAACAGTAAGTGTGTATGAATGAATAGAGGTGGTTAGGGTGCAAGTACAGTTAGCAAGTGTGCATGTATGTACAGTAATTGTGCATGTACAAATAGTAAGTGTGCATGTATGTACAGTAAGTGTGCATGTACAAATAGTAAGTGTGCATGTATGTACAGTAAGTGTGCATGTATAAGTAGTAAGTATGCCACTCTGCATGTACAGTATGGAAAGTAAGTGTGCATGAATGTATAGTAAGTGTGCATGTATGTACAGTAAGTGTGCATGTATAAATAGTAAGTATGCCACTCTGCATGTACAGTATGGACAGTAAGTGTGCATGAATGTATAGTAAGTGTGCATGTATGTACAGTAAGTGTGCATGTATAAGTAGTAAGTGTGCCACTGTGCATGTACAGTATGGACAGTAAGTGTGCATGTATGTACAGTAAGTGTGCATGTATAAATAGTAAGTATGCCTCTCTGCATGTACAGTATGGACAGTAAGTGTTCATGAATGTATAGTAAGTGTGCATGTATAAGTAGTAAGTATGCCACTCTGCATGTACAGTATGGACAGTAAGTGTGCATGTATGCATAGTAAGTGTGCATGTATGGACAGCTGCCAGTAAGTGCACATGAATGGACAGTAAGTGTGGAAGTATTTATAGTAAAAAGTACTACATTTACAAGAATAAAGTCCTAAATTTAGGAGAAAAAAGTCCCAAATTCATTTACATTTACATATAAAGTACGACTGACGTTGTAAGTTTCAGGGAAAAACCTTAAAAAAAAAAGCTGTAAATTTGCATGAAAAAAATCATCTATTTACCAGAAAAAGTCATAAAAAGTTGAAAAGAAGAAGTCGAAAATTTGAGAAAAAAATGGTAAATTTAACAAATAACTTAAATAACATAAATTTAGAAAACACCTGGACATTTACCAAAAAAAGTACATTACGAGAATAAATTAATACATTTACGACAATGTATTTATGAGAAAAATGAAAAGATTTCACAAGAAAAACGTTATAATATTAGATTTTTTTTTTTAAAAAAAAGGAAACTGGCATACATTTACCAGAATAAAGTCATAATGTTACAAGACTGAAGTTGTAAGTTTCATGGAAAAACCTTTAAAAAAAGCTGTAAATTTGCATGAAAAAAATCATAAATTTACCAGAAAAAGTCATAATTTTACAAGAAAAAAGTTGAATTTTTTTTTTAAATTTACCAAATAACTTAAATCATGTAAATTTAGAAAAAAACTGTACATTTAGCAAAAAAAAGTTTGCTGTATATTTTTGCCACTTTAAGAACGTAGCGAGAGCCAATAAGAAAGGCGAGTCACCGCCCTGAGCTAGCTCGTCCGCTACGACGCCGTTCCACTTTCTCCCAAGCGTAACGGGAAGGTTGAGGATGAATCGCCCTTCTGACATTTTTCCCACTTATTAGCACTTTTTTTTCCATTCTTATGTTTTTTTGCATGGTCTTCAAATGAAGCGCCTTAATCCTCACAGGCTTTTTAATTCGCCGATGGCGCGATAATGGCGGCGAGCTAAGCATTCGGTAGCTAGCTAGAGAGGAAGAGAAAAGAAAAACGCGTCAAAAAAAAAAAAAAAAACGATTTACACGTAGATGAATCGTGCTTACAAGATGGAACCCGCGGCTTTACGGAGCGGATCTAAATTTCCTATCTGTCACCCCCCCGCCACCCCTCCCCTCCCTGTGCTGCGGCATTCGTTCATGTTTTCCTCCAACGTCCCATCCCTCCCTCCCTCCTCCCTCCCCCCCTCCCCCGCCGCCATTACCCTTGCTGATTGCAATCTTTAAGCGCCATTGGGCCCACTGCTTGTGCAGTTTTTAATCTGCCTTTAATCCCATAGATTTTAAATATTCCCCAGCTCCCGGAGACTGCAGGCAATTAACTGCCCTTCTGATGCTCTCCTTATCACTCGCCTCCTTGTATCTCTCTGAAGCAGCCTCAAGACACTGCCAGGCCTGACAAATAATACCCACATTTACCGCGGGGGCCGGAGGGGAGCGCGGAAGGGGGGAGTGCACGCCGCCGCCATCGCCGCCGCCGCATTCTAAACAGGTATTTGGTAAACATATCATACGCGCCAGGAAATGCGCCCAAAGCCTTTTACCCCCCCTTTTTCCTCCCGAGGGGCCCCCAGTCACTGCTGAGTGTATCGTGCGCCCCCCCCCCCCCCCCCCACCCCACCCCGGAGACAAAAGATGGAGATGCTCCCGCTGTGTCACTTTTACCTTCTCTTCCTCGCTCGGAATTCCATCGGCAACGTCCCTCCGCCTGGACACTAGACCGGGAGGGACATTGCACCCAAAATTGGGAAAACCAAAAGGATTTTTCCAAGAAGAAAATGTGTGTAAAAATATTGATGCATAAAATAATAATATCTAAAAAAAGGTATGGAAGAAAATGTGTGTAAAAATATTGATGCATAAAATAATAATATATAAAAAAAGGTATGGAAGAAAATGTGTGTAAAAATATTGATGCATAAAATAATAATATATAAAAAAAGGTATGGAAGAAAATGTGTGTAAAAAATAAATGTTTTAATATTATTTGAATCATTTCTAAAATGATTTTGTAATTGTTTAGTATTATTTAATGAATGAGTTGAAGGATGATTTGTCATGACATAGTACACATGTTATTAAAATATCTATTTTAATAACATTTAGTCCCATATAATCATATTTTAGAGCAAATGCGTCACACAGGGATGAGGACAAAATGGACTGAGGGACACAAATGTCCCAGAGGACAACGTGGGACTCATCGCTCAGGTTGAGTGCAAAGCATCAGAGATCCTCCAAGTTGATTAGGATTTTATTTTGAAATTTTCCAGCAAACGCTGGGATGAGCCGTCCCAGTCTTGACCTTTGCCACGTGAGCCGGGGCGGGTCTTGATGGACCACTGAGCCAGCCAAAGGGCCCCCCCATGGTGGCTTTGATGGCCACTTTGTCTATTTTACAAATTCACATCATTGGAATCAGACCTCCTCATCATCATCTTCTAAATTGGCTTCTGACCATCATTAGAGCCCTCTAGACATGACATAACACCCCTATAGTCACTTGTACTCTCCCATAACCCAATATAGTAGACATAATAAGACAAAATAAGACATGAACCAGTACCTGTTTACATCCTTGTGGGTTTTTAACATTATTAGAGCTCTCTAGACATGAAATAACACCCCTATAGTCACTTGTACACTCCTATTACCCAATATAGTAGACATAATAAGAGAAAATAAGACAGAAATAAGACATAACAACGTAAAGACTGACATATTTTAAACATTCCAAATCCATTTTTTGGACCAAAAATAGATACATTTGTTTTATGAATTATTAATGTTTTATGAATGATGTCATCATAATTCATAAAACACAATTCTGACCCTGCATGCTGAGATATTTTACTGTACACAAAACTGCAAATTTCATGCTGTTATGGGGGGGGGGGGTGATTGACACGTCTATCAGCCAATGGGGGGGGACACGTGATGTAATAAGACATTGATTTATTTACATAAGATCTGCTGCGTGTGCGCTAGCGGTGGTAGCTGTGAGGTGTCGGTGTGGCGGGGGCCGGGGGGCCGAGGGGACCGGGGGGGGGGGGGGTTTGGCCAAGGGTCCGCAGCTCAGCCGTCAAACAGAAGGCCGCGCCAATGCGGCAGGACGCAGGCCAGGAAGCCCCCCCCCCCAACCCCCCCCGTCATCCCAATTTCACCCGATTTCAGCGCCACGGCACAGGAAGTGGAACGTGCGGGCGCCGTGTTTTGTCTTCAACTTTATTGTCACGCTCGCAGGTCAGCCATTGTGTCAGCCGCCAATCCAATCACCCCCTCCACCCCCCCCCCCTCGTCAAGGAGTCGGTGGAGGCTGCCGGGGACGGAGAGGGGGGGGTTAAGCCGAGCCAACCCCGTCGCAACTGACACCCCCCCACACCCCAAAACACACACACACACGATGCGAATCCTCCTCCCTGGTTTCCGTGGCGACTGCTAAGCCCGAAGTTACGGTAAAGCTGGTGTGCCACTGAGCCCAGGGCAGGATTTGTGACAGAGAAATCACATCAGCCTATGCTGATTAACAATTCCATTCCACTCCGAGATTTATAGAAAAAAAACTATCTTACATTTGGCTTTTTAATAGGAACGATCGCTATCTCAAATTGAGTCCCTGCAAACTTTAATAAAGGCTACAGGGTTGAGTGGCATTTTGCATGCTGATTTAGGCCCGATTGGCGGCTTTTGATGAGGGGGGGGGGGGGGGGATGGGTGAGGGAGGGAGGGGGGGGCTGCTATGTAAAGCGGTGCTCCCAGCGCTTTTCCACATCGCCGCTTCAAATGCGGAAGGATAAGAACATGAAAAAAAAAATAGCACTTCCATCTGCAATCTCCCGGATTTCTCTCCCTGCCTGCCTGCTCCCTCGCCACTTTTTTTTTTCCCGCCGGAAAAATGATTGACTGCTGAATATGAATAAATGGAATAGAATACGCAGGAAGAAATAGGGGGGTACGGGGGGGGGAATAAAAGAAGTCCTCTGCTGGACTTTTTCCTCTGGAGGTGAGACATAAAAAGTCTTGTATTAGCGGGAATATTCTGCTGCACTGAAAGGACCACAGGCACTCCAGTGTTGGGGAAAAGGGGGTGGGGGGGTGTAGAGGGTGTTGATGATAATAATAATAATAATAAAAAAAAAATGTCCAGAAACACTTATCCCCCCCCCCCATAAATCTACATCAGTATTAAAAGTATTTATAGCAAGAGTTGAGCTTAATGGGATAATCAGCTCTATTTGTAAAGATATTGGATAATCCCAAATAGTTGATACGGCCATGGAGATTTAAAACATTTTCATTAGATGTACCCTCTTTTAGGGGCGGGGGGGTGGAGTGGAGGGGAGGGGGGGGGGCATTTTGCACGTCGCTCAGCTCGCCCGCTAATGCCGCCCGAGACAATGGAGAGGAGGCGTAATTCCGAAGGCGGTGGCCAAACAACTGGGCCGACAACTGGTGGGGGGGGGGGGGGGGGGGTTAATCTCCTGTCACCGCACACCAACGCTCACCTGTGCCCCCCTTACCCCCCCCTCCCATCCCAAACATAGATGAAGAGTGTCTGCAAAAACGGGAAGTTTGTCATCCCGTTACATGAAAGGTAGGGGGGGACGGATGGGATGGGGGCCAATGGGATATCCGGCCTCGCTCCTCCATGGAATCTGGGTCTGTCAGTCCGTCAGGTCCCACAACCTGACAGTGCCAGGGAGAGAAAGAACCACACGAGGTTTTAAGTCTTTGTGGTCCCCACCAGATTCCAGACTTTGGCAACAAGGTTCTTTCTGGACCAGGACCGGGGAGAGACCGTATAAGATCACCTTTTCATTAGATGTGCCCTCTTTCAGGGTGGGGTCAGGGGTCATTTTGCACTGCTAATGCCGCTTGAGACAATGGAAAAGGAATAAGGAAGGAATAATTCAGGTGGGGGCCAAACAACTGGGGGACGGGTCTGGATGGGGGGCATTCATCTTTTTTCACAGCCCACCAACGTTCACCTGTGCCCCCCCCCCCCCCCTCATCCCAAACATAGATGAAAAGTGTCAGGAAAAGAGGAAGGTTTGCATGAGAGGGAAGGGGGTTAGGACTAGGGATGGGGGCCAATGGAAGGGGTCCAATGGGATCAGTGAGTCGGGCCTGCCGCCAACGTCTGGTACACACACACGTCACTCCTCCATAGAATCCGGGTCCATCAGGTCCCAGAACCGAACAATTCCCCCTGATGGAAGGGACCACGGGCAGGTTCCGGGGTCTGTGGTCCCCGTGAGAGATTCCAGTTTTTTGGTAGGTTTGGCAGCACGGTTCTTTCTGGACCAGGACTGGCGATGCTGATCGGATGTAAAACATTTCCTTTAGATGTGCCCTCTTTCGATGCAGGGGTGGGGGGGTGGGGGGGCGGGGGGCTCGTGCACGTCGCTCAACTCGCCTGCTAATGCCGCCCAAGACAATGGAGAGGAGAAGGCGTAATTCCGAAGGCGTTGGCCAAACAAATGGGTCTACAACTGGGGCGAGGGGGCGGGGGGGCATTAATCTCCTGTCACAACACACCAACGCCCACCTGTGCCCCCCGCCCCCATCCCAAACAGAGACGAAAAGTGTTTGTCATCACGTTACATGAGCGGGATGGGGGGGTTAGGACTAGGCATGGGGGGCCAATGGAAGACATCCAACGGGATCAGTGAGTCGGGCCCGCTGCCAACGCCTGGCACACACCGCCCCAGTCCTCCATGGAATCCGGGTCCATCAGGTCCCAGAACCTGAAGGAGAGCATTTTCACGTCTTTGTAGTTTCCAGACTTTCTGTATGCTCGGCAACAAGGTTCCTTGTGGACCTGGACCAGCGGCGCTGATAAGATCCTATCTGAAGACTACTAAGCGCTTGAGAGCCTCTTTAGGAGATGACTTGGAGCCATTAGCATGAAAAGTAAAAGATAGCGGATTAATAGTGACCACCGTTATTGATTCTTCTTCTACTGCCGATACGTCTCTGCCGTGGACCTTTGGTGAGCCGCCCCCCCTGTCCCCCCTCCGGTCTGCAGGGTGTGCTATCTTTGGTTTCCCAGGCCATCCTTTAAGAGCTGGTGCTTATCTGCTGATGTTATTCAATTGTTACGGGCCAATCTGGGCCATTAGTCGGCCATGTTAAATAATGCATGGTCCTTATCTCCGCCATACGTGCGTGTGTGTCTTTTAACGTTATTAGTAACGAAGCGGCATGAAAGGCTGCCCAGCGGGGCGCCGATACGCGGCAAACATGCGCCGACCTTTCTAAAGAAGCACACTTTATCTGCGTTTCTTAAAAAGGACAACAAGAAGAGGAAGCACTCCGGACCAGATAAAAATGGTTTTCAAGGTCCCATCGATCGAGCGTCCGGAGAGCGGCCGAGCTAGCATCGGACAGCGAGCGTGGGCCGGCCGTGTTGCTATGAGACGCGGAAAGCCAAACGGAAAGGAGAGGGAGTACTGAGGGCGGGGGGTGGGGGTTTGAGCGAGGGAGGGGAGGATGTGAGGATGGCGGCGGGGGCGAGATAACCGCCATGTCTTCAGTCACAGATTTACACAGGCCATTGCACTCTCATTCTCGCCGCCGCTTATCAGCCAAATTATTGAGCGGCACCGCATAGCATTAAAAATTCTGCTTAGATTTCACAAAAATCAAATTGTGCAAGGTAATGAACGCCCGCCTCCAAATGGACTGATTCTTCTCAGCGGGCATTAAAAAAAAAAAAAAAACAGGTCTCAGTCATAAGTCGCTATCTTTATTGTACGCGCGTGCTAGCAAAGCTGAATAATCGCTCACGCTGAGGACGATTTGGTGCTTTTTACTTTTACTCGCTCGTTTTCTTTCTTTACGGCTTCATTATCCGACTACTTTCAAGTCATTCCGAGGCCTTTCCCTGCTCTCACGCGGCTTTCTTCTCCGTCAATCCATCTCTTCCTGAAACCTGTTTGCCGACCATTGGCCGCCCCGACGTATTGTAAGGATCGGATTTCGGACACGCGTGACACGGATCACTGCGGCGCTACCCTCAAAAGGTTCTACTTGATTTCAGTACTTTGGAACCATATCGGCACCTTTTCGGATCAGGAAAAGGCAGCTTGGTAATCAGATAACTAGTCCTATAGAGTGTAGAAACCCTCCCCCTGAGGACTCTAAGTGGGTCTCGAATAGAGGATAAGGGAATCTTAAATTATAGAATTATTCATTCCTGACAACAATACCTAATACAGACATCCGGGCTTCTCTGCAGTCCCTGTATGCCTACAAGTAAGCGGGTCTTATTACAGCGCAGCTGCAAAAAAGCACCCTTCCTTTCCCTGCCCGGTCTTTTATACACTCCAGGCACCTAAACAGAGAGCAGGGGTCCCGGTACCCCTCAGTGGTCGGGGCCAAACTGGGCTGTGGGAGGCTTTAAGGTGCAATTATTTAAAAATATGTATACTTTGAAAAAAAAATAACTATGGAAAATTTGATGTGAATGCATATCAATATCGAGCGGCAACCTGCCCCTTGAACACACCATGGTGCGTGTTCTCTCATGTTGCACATATATAGTACTACATGTACTTTTGTTTCATGTCATGATGACATGATTTGCCCATAATTTGATGTTGTTACTGTTGGTATTCAGTGTACTAGTACATGGAAGTGGATAATACGTAACCACCATTTACATTCCGGGTATCCCAACTTCCGTCACGGATGGAGGTGAACGTTTCTCCAACGGAACCGCCGGCATCCAAGAGACCGTCTCCACAAGCCACTCCATCCCCGTGGTCCAGGATGTTCAACAAAGACCACGCCTTGGTGCACCCGCTGACATTTCAGCAGCACAGGAAGTAAACAAAGCCTCGGAAGGATCTAGTTCCATCTCAAAACCGGGTCTCATTGATCCCAAAGCTCTCAGTGGCATCCTGGCACACTCGCTATCTGGCTGGCCTTTCCCCGCAGCATCAGCGCGTCGCGGTGCCAACAGCACGCTGTGGCTAGCTAGCTCGCTAGCGCTCTCTCCGCCAGGTCCCCGCCGGGCCCGGGCTTCTCCAAATCGAAGGGCCCGGGCCCGAGCCGCCGCTAATCCGAGCGCCGACTGGAGCTCAGTGTAATCACACGGCTAATTCACAGGCGGACGGGAGGAAGGCAATCCGTGACGGGCGTTTTTTGTGCGGCTAAGAATGAGCTCCCCAGTGAGGCGGGAGGTGGCAGAGGAGGGGGGGCGGCGTGAAAAGATGGCCCGGCAGAGACGAGATGCGACGGGAATAGATGAATAGCGGAGAAGGGCTCCCAGATTGAAGCAGGAAGTAAGGAGACATGTTTGGAGCGCTCCGCCGAGAAGAAAGATCTTTTGTGGCCCAGAGAAGAAACGGCATGAAAGGCTGCCTTTTCATTTGGATAAGAAACCTTTGCCTCTGAGCACCTTTTCTCTCTCGCCTCCCAACCACGACACCTGTGTGCTTTGGAGACGTTGTGGATTCAGCTCGGTGGGCCAAGTCATTACGTGACAACGGCGGCGGGAATTAACTGACACGGCGGGAAGAGGAACGAGGAGTCAGTGTTTTTAGCCACAGCATAACCTCGGAGTGTCCTCCAACTTTGTGGGAACGCAGTCAACAGCCCGGGGCTATTAGCTCGGTGGCTAGCGCTGCTAGACTTAACTCTCACTCAGTGGGGATGTGGAGACACGGGTTTCAGTCCCGGCATGCACCCCTGACCCCTGTTTCACCGGTGCAGTGACACTCCCTGATACCTTAAGAGCTGGACTGGACTATGAGTTTTTTAGCTCGTTGGCTTGTGCTGCTCATTCAATGGGGACGTTTGGTCACCAGTTTGAGCCCCGGCATTTGCAGGGCCAGACTGCGGAGATGACCCCTGTTTCACAAGGTCCGTGAAGCGAAACTGGACCGACACCAATGTACCAAAAACGTGTCTGGTGGGGAAACACGCATGGTTTAGCTAACGGGCTTTCAGAAGAAGACAGTGTGTATTACCTCTTTTAGATGTGGCCAAGCTGAGGAAGTGGGGGTCGGGGGGGGTGGCAGAATTAAGCTGGCTAGCTGAGGTTTTGCCAACATTAACCACAAACACACACGTACATATTTTGTAAACACACATGACAGAAAACATTCCCTTTGTTACCATCTGTCTTTTTAATCCTGCAGCCCCCATGAAAGTGTGCATGTGTGTGTCTGCTTGTACACAACAATAGTGTATATGTGTGTATATGTGTGTGTGTCAATGTGTGTAATCATGTGCAAAACACACTTGTGAGATTTAGTCCCTTTTGGCTGATGTTGACATCTTTTCTGATGATTAAAGAAGGTGTGGCGAGCCGGCCAGGTGCCCCTAATGTGTGGCGAGCCGGCCAGGTGCCCCTAATGTGTGGCGAGCCGGCCAGGTGCCCCTAATGTGTGGCGAGTCGGCCAGGTGCCCCTAATGTGTGGCGAGCCGGCCAGGTGCCCCAAATGTGTGGCGAACCGACCAGGTGCCCTTAATGTATGGGGAGCCGGCCAGGTGCCCCTAATGCGTGGCGAGCCGACCAGGTGCCCCTAAAGTGTGGTGAGCCGGCCAGGTGCCACTAATGTGTGGCGAGCCAGCCAGGTTCCCCTAATGTGTGGCGAGCCGGCCAGGTTCCCCTAATGTGTGGCGAGCCGGCCAGGTGCCCCTAATGCGTGGCGAGCCGGCCAGGTGCCCCTAATGTGTGGCGAGCCGGCCAGGTGCCCCTAATGTGTGGCGAGCCGGCCAGGTGCCCCTAATGTGTGGCGAGCCGGCCAGGTGCCCCTAATGTGTGGCGAGCTGGCCAGGTGCCCCTAATGTGTGGTGAGCCGGCCAGGTGCACCTAATGTGTGGCGAGCCGGCCAGGTGCCCTTAATGTATGGCGAGCCAGCCAGGTGCCCCTAGTAATGGCAACATGAGGGTGTCACTCAGGTGATGGGGGGGCTTGACACACAATAAAAATCCTAACTCATATCTTAATGACTTCCAAACTTGAATTAGGACGGGACAAACTCATTGATTGCATTGCAGAGCGTCCCCAGGGCGGGCAGCGAAGGTGGAGAAGGAGGTGGGTTCTTGTCCCTGACCCGTGTCTAAGTGGCGCTGCAATGTTTACCGCGAGGAAGGAAGCTGTCAACTGTGTTTGCTCCCATCTCAGCATGGCGGACCTCAAACCCGACACCCCCTGCTCGTACACCTCCCTCACATGCTGGGCGAAAGGAACCAGGGAGCAGAACATTTCAAAAGACAGAACCTTAGAAGCCAAGATGGATTTCTGAGCGTGACTCCACTTGGCCTGCGTATGTGTGTATGCGTGTGTATATGTGTGTGTGTATGTGTGTGTGTGTGTGTATGTGTGAGTGACAGGCCTCCCCTGCAAAGGCCCAGAGGTGACTGACGGGCCTTCCTACTTGTGGTGTAGAGTTTCCTGCTGGTGCAAAGTCCAAAAAGCCACCGCATTCCTGACCAGGTCATGAACTGACCACCTCTTTTCCCACCCCACCCCCCCAAAAAAACCACCCCCCCACACTGCCACCAGCAGCAGGACAACAGCCCACCAGATGTCATCATTTTCAGACTTTTGGTCTAAATTGATCCAAAAATAGGAGACACGTCTTCACCATAAATCGATAAGAAAATCTCGATGCTGAAGGGGTAAAATTTCGCACTTTGTTGGTAGTTCCATTCCACGTGTTCCATGCACCATTTAGGGTTTCAACCTGGGTTGTATCAGGAGGGAACAGCAGCAATTGAACATTCACTTTTATTGCAAATGTTGATCCCAAATCGGAGAAGAACACCAATGTCTCAGTAGCAGGAGGGTTTGGAAAAGTGGAAGCGAGGCAAGTATCCAAAATAGACGTTTATGGGGTCAAAAGTGGTAGTAATAGAGTAATACAGTAGTAATAACAGGATTCCATGCCTTGGTGGAGGTAACAAGGCACGGCGCCCCCTATGGGCGTGCCTACGTGCGCCTCCAGTGTTGGTTATTCCTGCTCCATGGCGCTTTATTGGCCGTCTTTGCAGCCTGGCAGCATTTCTGAGCTCATCGCCACTTCACTTGTTCCCACTACAAACACAGGCCAACTCCGGCGCGCCCCCCCCCCGCAGGCCCACCTCGGGGCCCGAGTGTGATGAGCCGTGCCCATCCCTGCCGCCTGCTCTCCCAATCTCTATCTCGACCCCAGCAGAAAGCCAGGGAAATTACGCGCCTTTTCCCTGGAATGTGATTAGATTCCTGATGTTGGCAGGCGCACGTCTCTTCTTTTAATTGGGTTCCGAGGCGCCGCCAGATTAGCCCGCTGACATCACTGATGGTCGGCTGCGGCGCGAGCGGGGAGCTTGGTGGTGTCTGCTGATAAGGCACGGTGTCATGGGTGTCAGGGCTTTTTGTGGGGGTTACCGCCCCCACCACCGCCACCACCACCACCACCGCCACCCCTCTACAACCCTTAACCCAGCCCCCCGTCCCTGGCGCGGGATGCTTACTAATAGCATCTACGGGGGCTTTGTGCTCGCGCTCTTGTTTGTGTGATGTAGCGAAAAACATCCAGTCAAAAACACGCGGCTCAATCCGAGCTAGTAACCAAAAACTGAATTTGGAAGCTAAAACCGTGACTTGAATAAATAACAAAATAAAAGCATCATGTTACGTCACATGACTTGCACAACGCCGCCATGTTCGCTCCCAGCCGACCTTTGCGTGGAAGCGCAGTCACGCTAACTTGCTCATCGCATCACTCAGCGTCTTTTCTGATGCGTTTCACGCTAGCTGGCGGACCAGCGACACAAAACAATGGCGGCTCCGCCCACCCTCTGCCGCTGTTTGGACCTTCGCTGGAAGCACGTAGCTTCTCATCGCGCTCCTGTTTTTGCTGGCACCGCTTGCTGTGATTGACACGAGGAAGCAAACATGATCTTCAGGTGACCTCTTGCCCCCCCCTTGCGGGCGTTTCTTCTCTCATTGCGTTGCCTTGAAGCTATGTCCACAAATATATGGAATACTTTTCATTTCCAATCAAAACAACAACGGGTGGCGCTCTCATTCCTAACTGGGAGTCCATGCTAGCCAATCAGGAGAAGATCACAATTATCATGTTCTTGAGACGCCAAGACCAGTGGCTCAATATGAAGTTCTCCGTCGATTTTGGATCAACATTTGCAATAAATGTTCATTAATCTTTTGGAGGAGTCTGGTTTATTCATTCATTCAGGGTCACGGGGGGTGCTGGAGCCTATCCCAGCTGTCTTGGGGCGAGAGGCGGGGTACACCCTGGACTGGTGGCCAGCCAATCCCAGGGCACATATAGACAAACAACCATTCACACTCACATTCATACCTATGGACAATTTGGAGTCGCCAATTAACCTAGCATGTTTTTGGAATGTGGGAGGAAACCGGAGTACCCGGAGAAAACCCACGCATGCACGGGGAGAACATGCAAACTCCACACAGAGATGCCCGAGGGTGGAATTGAACCCTGGTCTCCTAGCTGTGAGGTCTGCGCGCTAACCACTAGACCGCCGTGCCGCGAGTCTGGTTTAGTTTGAATGAAATGTGTTTTTCCAACCTATTTTTGGAGAAAACATTCTTTTTCTAGCGCTTATCCTCACGGGGGTGCTGGAGCCTATCCCAGCTGTCTTGGGGGGAGAGGCGGGGTACACCCTGGACTGGTGGCCAGCCAATCCCAGGGCACATATAGACAAACAACCATTCACACTCACATTCATAGCTATGGACAATTTGGAGTGGCTAATGAAGCTAGCATTGAAGCTAGTTTTTGGAATGGGGGGGGACATGAAAACTCCACACAGCGCTAACCATGCTAACCATGCTAACCACGCTAACCACTTGAAAACAATAATGAAATAATTTTTAGTACCAAACAATAGATAAATAAAACTATATGTAAACAATAAGTACTCACATTAGGAAATAATGACTTCCTTGTCCAAATGTTATGCTTGACTTCTCAATAAAGTTTGTGAGTTTTGTACGGGAAAAAGAAAGTGGTCCCACTTTGACTTCAGCGCCGCCGTTAGGCTTCCCAGCGGTCACATGACCTGCACAAAAGTCCGGCGCTGAAAGTTTCACACGCCGAAGGTCAACGTCGGCGTTAATGGGTGTGGGAGGCGGCGGGGGTGTAAAAAGGCCTCCCCCTGCTCGCCTCCTCGCTCCCCCCATTAGGGTCGGATCTCCTCCTCCGCAGGCCAGAGAACAATCAGCCTGGCGTCTGATACTTCCTGCCCGGCCATAATTAGCCCTGCCTAATTAAAAGTTAATTGCCGGCCTCTCCGACCGCCATCTTAAATGAGCGGCGGGAGGCGGGCGGGGGCGGGGGCACGGGGGCGGGGGGCGTGCGCCTGCTGGGATGTTTGTGTGCACGGCAAATTGGTTTATCCCTATCAGATTCCTCAGTGGCTGGCCGGGATCGCCGCCGCCGCCGCTGTTGCTGCTCCGCTTCGCTCGGCCGGGCAGAACCGGAACCAGAGCTGGGGGGTGGGGGCTGGGGGTGGGGGCGGGCCTAATGAGGTCTACTTTTGTCAAAGTGAAAAGTGGAGAAAGTGATGAAAAGTTGGCGGGAACAGGAGGTGGGAGTGGGAGGCCAAAGGGGGGAGCAGATAAGGAAGTTAGCCCCCCCCCACAAAAATCATCAAGGCTGAATTAAAAGAGGAAATGCGGCGTTAATCGTTATGGCTTCTCATAATTGTTACGATTCAGTTTCATAATTGACTAATGGCCAGCTGCGGCCTGCATTACACGCACGCGCATCCATCACCGCGAGATGGACACCGCAGATAGGAAGGACGCCGCCGAGCCGCTCGCTTGAGGAGGGCCGCCGCTTCCTGTGGGCCCGCCCCGCACTTCCTGCCTTGGCGCTAACACTTTAGCACTTTTCACTTGTGGCCAAATGTTTCACGTAACGTCCATATCTGATGAAAATAAGATTCAACGCCGCATCCTTTGCTCTTCAGTATAATTTCAAAATAAAACACTCATTCAGAATGAATGAGTCTCCCAGCGGTGTGGCCTGCACACTAACCACTCAACCACCGTGCAGCCTACAGGTAACATGTTCATTCATTCATTCATTCATTCATTCATTTTCTACCGCTTATCCTCACGAGGGTCGCGGGGGTGCTGGAGCCTATCCCAGCTGTCTTGGGGCGAGAGGCGGGGTACACCCTGGACTGGTGGCCAGCCAATCACAGGGCACATATAGACAAACAACCATTCACACTCACATTCATACCTATGGACAATTTGGAGTGGCTAATGAAGCTAGCTCTAGCGGTCTCGTAGCGGTGACGTCTGCATGCTAACAACTCGTCCGCCATGCAGCCACATTGAAATGCGTTAAGCAAAATTTAGACTTGTAATAATGTAATAATGAATAAATATATGATAATACGGATACAATGGATCATTTCAATTTTACATTTACAATTACAATTGATTTCAAGTGATTTTTTATTTCAATTCATAAAATAATAATAAAATGTATTTTTTTCTTTTAGCAATTTTTTTCTTGCAAAAAGCATTAATTTACATTTATTACATTTATTGATTACCAATTAGATTGAAATTGTATAAATTTTGAATTAATTTTGAATTATTTCCCAATTGATTTTGAATTAATTTCCCAATTAATTTTGAATTAATTTCCCAATTAATTTTGAATTAATTTCCCAATTAATTTTGAATTAATTTCCCAATTAATTTTCAATTAATTTCCCAATTAATTTTCAATTAATTTTAATTAATTTTTTGTTGGTCAAAAAAGACAAAACACTGTAAATGTGGTGTATTGATTGTACGTGGTATACAACGTGAATACAGATAGAATGTTTTTTGTGGGCCCAAAAACTAGTAAATGATATTAATCTAATGGATTAATTAGATCAATAAATGTATTGATGAAATGAGAAACGGAACAGTAGCGGGGGGGGAGCCAGGCGTGTATCAATTGATTATTGATTATTTGTGGGTGGAGCCCAAATGTCTAATCTCCAAAATGGGTGGCGTTTTTATATTTTGAGTTACTTTTCCTGAAAAACAAAAACAATATCTGTTGCAAAGTGGCCATAAGATCCTCCAAATTGATAATATTATGTTTTTAAATATTCACAGGGGATATTTTTAAAGGAGGAAAACAGGAAGTTAGTCTCCGCTAGATATGTACTCGTAACGATAAGTTTAGATTCCAGCTGAAATGATGAGAATAATCCAATTATTCTTCCCGTAAGTGACGCTCACACGCAACATGCATGAAGCAGATAACACGCATCAAGGAAGTCACTCCTGTCACTTCCTGTCAGCCAATCAGGATTAACAACGCCGCCGCGCACGTGACTCATGCGCCGTTCTCAAATGGGGGCGGGGGGGTCTTAAGGTCTTGCAGGTTTGGCACAGGTGGGGGGGGGGGGGGGGGGTCACGATTGGAGTTTTGGCTGTACAACATGTCAAAGGAGCGCGGCGATGAGCAGATAGCGGCGTGCGCGGGGGAAGGGGGGGTTAAAGTTTGTCAGGTGATTAGAGAGAGAGATGACAGGTGACATCCATAAAGGGATTATGGGAGCGCGGCCTCAAAGACACGGCCCCTAATCCCGCCTTTGTAGCGGGCGCAGATAAACAGCTCGGCTCTCTTCAAAAGTCAACACGAGCAACACAAATAACTTCCTGATGCCTCCTTTGTGCAGCGCCGCCGCCGCCACGCCACGCCACGCAACTCTTCAGCGCAAACAACAACTTCTACCCGCGTCTCAGCCCCACGAGGGTCCCGCTGGCGAGCCGGCGCCAAGCCTTTGGCGAGCCGCGCAGGAGGAACGGTTGACGTGGGGTCTTGGAAAACGTGACGAGGAAATGTACATTCTTTGTCACACAGCTGTCAGTGTGGGCGTCATTAGGTGCACACACACACACACACACACATAACACACACACACCTGTACACACCACGCAGACAGGACAGACCACCAACTGACAGTCTGGTTTCCCATGCACAAGCATGTGTTTGCTACCGTACAGGTGCCTGAGCTCAGCAGGTTCTGGTTTCACACACACACACACACGCACACGCACACACAAACACACACACACACACACACACACACACACACACACCTAACCTAACGTCCGTTGTATAAAATTGACTCCCCTCCATACTATGCCCTTCTTTCCCGCCACCCTTCATACAATGGAGGTTTCCATAGAAGTCCAAGTATTATCCATATAGTAATTGGATAGGAATTCTGGCATGTCTCATTTTGGTTTTTAGGGGAGCAGAATTTTTGGTACGGTTGTTTGCTTCCCGTCACGTCTTGACTATGTGATTTCCAATTGTTGATCCCAATTGGGATCACTTGATTCATGACACATCAGTAAAAGATGTTTTTTATTCCGACACCATCTTTGGTTTTCCTGAGATCCTGCAGGCGACAACGGCAAAGGTATCCATGCGACCCCCCCCCCCCCCCCCCCCCCCAGTGCTATTTGGACCACCTGACATTTTTTAAATGTCATTTAACGAGAAGAAAAACAGCTCAATTCTAAAAAAGCTTCAAGTCAAAATATTCATTCAATTTCAATTTACCAGGAATATTCAAGAAAACAGTTGAAATATTTGGAATATCAATAACAAAAAACACCCCAAAAAAAGAAAAAAAAGTCGTAATCTAACAAAAAAGACATCATTTTACGAGAATAATGTCATAATATTAGGATGAAGAATATACATAGTTGCATCCTTTCGAAATATTAAAAGAAAAATAATATTATGAGAAACAAAATGCTGTAATTTTTGTAAAATGAAATTGAGGAAAGTTAGAAAGTCAGGATGAAAAAAGTGAGATTAATTTTGCAAGTCCAAATATTATGGAAATGGACAAAAAGGAGTTTGAAAATATAACAAAGATACCACTTTGTTAGCATACTAAATGCACAACTTTATTCTTCTAATATTATTTTTTATTTTTGTCAATTTAGGCCTTTATTCTCATAAATCGACAAGAAATAAAACTTCATATTAGAACAACACTAATGCTAACCCCCAACCCTAATCCTAAACCCAACCCTAATCCTAACCCCCTAAACCTAAACCTAATCCTAAACCTAACCCTAATCCTAAACCCAACCCTAATCCTAACCCCCTAAACCTAACCCTAAACCTAACCCTAATCCTAAACCCAACCCTAATCCTAAACCCAACCCTAATACTAAACCTAACCCTAATCCTAAACCTAACCCTAATCCTAAACCCAACCCTAAACCGTAAACCCCTAAATCCAACCCTAATCCTAATCCCTTAAACCTAACCCCCTAATCCCAACCCTAATCCTAACCCCTTAAACCTAACCCTAATCCTAACCGCCTAAACCTAACCCCCTAAACTCAACCCTAATCCTAACCCCTAAACCTAATCCTAAACCCACTCATAATCCTAACCTCCTAAACCTAACCCTAATCCTAAACCCAACCCTAATCCTAACCCCCTAAACCCAACCCTAATCCTAACCCCCTAAACCTAACCCTAATCCTAAACCCACCCCTAATCCTAACCCCCCAAACCTAACCCTAATCCTAAACCCAACCCTAATCCTAATCCCTTAAACCTAACCCCCTAAACCCAACCCTAATCCTAACCCCCTAAACCCAACCCCTTAAACCTAACCCTAATCCTAACCCCCTAAACCTAACCCCCTAAACTCAACCCTAATCCTAACCCCCTAAACCTAACCCTAATCCTAAACCCACCCCTAATCCTAACCCCCCAAACCTAACCCTAATCCTAAACCCAACCCTAATCCTAATCCCTTAAACCTAACCCCCTAAACCCAACCCTAATCCTAACCCCCTAAACCCAACCCCTTAAACCTAACCCTAATCCTAACCCCCCTAAACCTAACCCCCTAAACTCAACCCTAATCCTAACCCCCTAAACCTAATCCTAAACCCACTCATAATCCTAACCTCCTAAACCTAACCCTAATCCTAACCCCAACCCTAATCCTAACCCCCTAAACATAACCTTAATCCTAACCCCCCAAACCTAATCTTAAACCTAACCCCAACCCTAATGCCAATCCCCGAACCCTAAAAGTCATAATTGACCGGATGTAAGTACACAGTACGTATACAGAATACACAGTATACTAAGCATTGAAGTACTCCATGAGGAGATGTAGTACACGTGTGAGTGCGCCCGGAGCATCAAGGCTAGTTTCCGCTAGCAGTGATTTGTCGTTAGCGTGATCTGATGAAGAAGGTGGGCGGGCGTCAAAGGGGAGGCGCCGTCCCCCCCCCCCCTCACTGCGGTACATCTCCTTTCTTCCTGCCGGGGGGGGCGCTCACATCATCTCACATCATCTCACATCTTCAATCTGCCATTTCACACTTCCTCTTTCATCAGCTTCCTTTACCTGCTAATCAACGCCGCCCCGCGCTTTCTTCTTCTGGGGCCCCCCCCGTGCAAATGCCCCCCCCCCCCCACGTTAACTGGCTAGACGAGGGGCGGGGTGGGCTAATGACTTCATTTCCCCTTTCATCGTCACACCTGCACACGCACGCCGACATGACGGGCTCCAACTGGCGGAGCGTGTGCAGGCCGGGGCGCGTGCACGCCGGCACGTGGACCCGCGCGCACCTTCCCTAATAATCCGCTAATCCTGTTTATCATCGGCCAGGCTCGTCTCCACGCATGAGAGGAAGCGCGCCGGCATGTGCGGCTCCCAGATACCACGCTAACGCATCCCCATCCCACCCGTTTCCTTCAATCGCTCGCCGTCCCAATCCGCCCACATCAATGGCCGCCGCTTGCACATGTGAAGAGTCCGCTAAGCCGCGGAGAGCTCCTCGTTAACGCCGAGTGGATTTCCTCGCGGGACATCGGCAACACATTTGAACTTTTTTCCCTCCAAATAAATAAAAGAAGCACTTCCTCTTCCTGTGGAAATGGGAATATAGGGAATCATGGCGGATGATCCGGGCTTTGGCGCATAAGGAGGAACTAAATCGATATTTTTCACACTCGCCATGCTAAGTAAGTTGTAAATACGCGATTAATCGTACTTCTCGTTTTTGTGCTTAAAGGGTCAGCGCGGGATTTGCTGCTAGCAAAGTGGAGTGCAGCGTTCCGTGGCAACCAGCGTGGAACGGCGTGCGCACCTGTCACCACCGGCATCGGAAACGTTCTGGAAAAATACGGAAAAATGAAGGGAATTTTCATCTTACTCAAGAATGTCCAGCAGACCCCCCCCCCCCCCCCCCCATGTTCATGTTTCACATACGGATTGGGAATGATGGGCTAATTTTCCCAAGAAGTGCGGTTCCCCGTAAGGGATGGGGGTCAAGGTTGGGGTCAGATTAAGGGTCCGGGTTAGATCCAAGTCTTGGTCCAAGTCCCCAAACGCCACATCATGAAAGGTGCAGATGATTATTGTTATGAACTCATTCAATGCCAGCCATTTTCCAAAAGATGACCCATCGACGAGCGGCCATTTTGGAGGATTTTGATTGGTCGTTCAAGGCTGACCCAATATTGTGGTCTATGGTATCGACATGGAAAGTACCAAAACAAAGATGAGACAGAAAAAAACTTTTCTGTTCTGTAGTAATCTACAGGAGAACATAGGGAAGTTTCGGCTCCCAACTAATAAGAGGAAAAAAATAGTTTTGCTTTTGTCTGCTTTTTTTTCTCTTCATATTTTTGCTTAATTCTTGTGAAGATTTTTGATGTCAACCAATTATAAACCAGCATTAGGCCGCAAATGGCCCCCGGGGCCACACTTTGGAACCCCCATCAGAACTTCCAGGATTTCTCCAGAACATTTATTTGCAAAGAAAAGTCTGTACGGTGTGTATGGTAAGGAGGAAGTGCTGTGGGTTCGATTTCTCCGGCTTCCTCTCTCCTGCTGGCGCGGGTGCAGGAATGTGGGCGGGGCCTCACCTCGCCGGATACTTCCTGGCTCCGAGGAACAAGACATGGGATGCAGGGGGAGTGGCATCTTAGCGCCCTCGCAATAATGCTGGAGATATACTTTCATAAGTTTTTATAAGTGAAAAGGAGAAGACACACACACACGTGTACACACACACACACACACGTACACACACACACACACACACACACAGGCCATCTAAGCTGACATAACCCTATTATACAACACACACACACACACACACACACCATCTCCACAGCTTAGCCCACTGGACTGGGGCACCCTGCATGCCAGCCAGGGCAGGGGGCCCAAAGGACTGATGGATCCGAAGGGGAGGGGCTGGGGCTGGGGGTGGGGGCACGGGGCCCAAGACGAGCCCCCACATGGATTGTATTTGGGCGCCTGAGGCATGAAATGGAATAGCTTTAATCTGTTATCACTTGCTTGCGGGGGGGGGGGCACTACTGGCGGACCCGGCGAGTGGGTCGGGGGGGGGGGGGTCGGGGGGGGGGTCACAGTAGCTGAGTCCCTGCTGGTAAATGAAACATCAGCCACTGGAGCCTGATATTGATATGATTCCACTGCTTCCATCATCTTCTGTCACTTCCTGGGGGGGGGGGGGGGGGGGTCATTAGCCATAAGGACTGATGTAAATACTAACCTATGTGTCTGTAATCAAAGAATTTGGGGGCTATTTATTTCATCCACCCATTAGATACAGATAGATATTTCCAACCATATTTAGGTCTGGGGACTCAGATGGCCGCCCCGCAACGTTGTACTGGTTCCTCTACATGGATGCCTTAGTAGAACTGGACCAGTGTTTAGGGTCATCGTCTTGTTGTCATTGTTATCCACCCCCGGCCCAACTTCAACTTTGGGTTGACTTTGACTGGCCTTAACGAGAACTGTTCCTGTGGTCTCCCGGTTCCTCACCATGTTCCTCAGAGTGGAGCCCCACAGCTGAAATCTCTCAGCTAGCTTTGGTATCCTTCCCCTAGACCGTGATGTTGAACGATATTGGCTATCGGGTCATGTGACAGTTGTTTTGAGGCTACCGTGGTGCTACTTACATTGGCCCCCTTAGATGCCCTTTCTTTTGTGTATGAAGGTCAAGGGTCAATGAGGTTACCTGACACGTTGTGTTATAAAGGTATTCCAATCACTAAAACAAGAACAATAGCCAGTGGTTGTGCATAGTGAGTATTATTGTAATAAAAATGACATATTTGATATATAAACACCATAAGAATAAAATGGAGGAAGCAGACGAGGCTGACTTCCTGTTAAAAAAAAAAAGAGGATTGTGGTTGTTCTTGAAGTGGTTCCTCCGCTACGGTGCTACTGTACCGACGGGGGGGGGGAGGGGTGGGGGGGGGGGGGGTGAAGGTGGAAAGTGTGGCTTTCTAGCTACTTTGTACTAAATCATCTTCTCCTTGCCTTGCCCTCATTTTCAGATTTTTACTCAACGCGTCGCGTGATTATCTTCAAAGCTACGTTGCTTTTTTTTTTTTTTTTACCCCCAAATGTTTGATTACCTTTTATTGTTGGACTTTATTTCCATCATATTTTCAATTTATTCTTCAACTATTTATTATTTATTACCCTAACACTAAAACCCTTCCCCTAATCCTGACCTCTAACCCTTCCCCTAATCCTAAAGCTAACCCTAGCATGTTAATTTAACCCTAATCCTAACCCATTATATCTTTTTCCCCAACCTAATTTTCCATAACCGACACCTTCATTTTGTCTTGTTTGTTCCTCATATTACTGCTTTAACAAATCCAAATTATCGATTTTTCCCTGTGATATTTTAATATCATATATACGTATATACATATACGTACATATACTACATATATATATACATATACATGTGCTGCTAAAATCCCATTATTTTATATTTTCCTAATAATGCAACACTTTTATTTCTTAACATTTTGACTTCATTTTTCATTTTTCGTATTGTAACTTTTTCACCCAATATCATTTTCCATAAATGCCAATTTTATTTTATTTTTTGTATTTTCTTTTTTTTTTTTTTTTTTAAAAGCAGAAATATTTCAACTTGACACGACTAAAATGACATTCTTTTTCATAATATTATTGTCATCAAATTTCCACTTTTTTATGTCATATTTAAACTTTTTTCTATTAATATTTTGACTGGAGTCTTGCTAAATTACCGGAGTTTTTTTTTTTTCTATTTCTGCTATTGTTTTGGTTTTTAATTGTAATTCATTTAAGTCTTTATGATTTTCTTTTAGTTATTTTATATATTTTTTGTAATATTTTTGACATGTGTATTTGTCTGTGTACTACTTATTTTTCTTCCTAATATGACATTATTTTCATAAAATGATGGCTTTTTCATGTTAGATTGCATTTTTTTTTCTCTGAATATTATGACTTCTGGTTTGTATATATTTGTATATATTTGTATATATATTTGTATATATTTGTACAGCAGATGAAATGAATAAGGTCATAAAGAACAAAAGACTGACGTCAGTGTTTCTTTGGAACGATTGCTGATGAGCACACGGGCAACACTGGGAGTGGTGCATTCAGGTGTCATTCTGTTGCTTTAAGCTGACAAGGCTCTAAAAATAGGTGTGGTTGGGCACACACACACACACACACAGAGAGAGCGGGAGCGAGGTGGTCACGGCCCACGCAGCGCCAACAGATGTGCCACCCGCACACCAATATTCCATTTCACACCCATCTCAACGGGCGGCCTTTCAACGTCCGCGCCGCCCCCAAAATAGTCGCCTTCCTCTTTGAGCTCGGGTGAGGAACGCCAGCCAGCAGCTGGCTCCGATACGCAGCGTAGACATACTTTCGACTTCTCTGACGCTGTCAATCACAAGTCATCGCCGGAGTGCGTACCTAATCAAGTGTGCTTCCTGGAAGCGTTCCATTACGTGGCGCGGCAGACAAAAAGTCATCCAAAACACCATGAAAAAGCCCAACATGCGTGTTGTACAAGCACACGTGAACTGTGCCAACCCTGGGGGCCATGTGAGATGGGGGAGGGGCCCCGTGGGTGGCAAGTATTTAGAAGATTTATTATGTCATATTGTAGGGAAAGATGGCTATAGGGGTGTTATATCATGTTTAGGGGGCTCTAATATTGTTCAAAACTGTATTAAGAAAGTTTATTATGCTTAATAAGTCTTATTTTCTCTTATTGTGTCTACCCCTATTGAATAATATGAAGGGAATGTTGACTATAGGGGTGTTATATCATGTTTAGGGGGGCTCTAATATTGTTCCAAAACTGTATGTAGAAGCTTTATTATGCCTCATAAGTCTTATTTTCTCTTATTGTGTCTACCTTATTGAATAATATGAAGGGAAAGATGACTATAGGGGTGTTATATTATGTTTAGGGGGCTCTAATATTGTTCCAAAAACTGCATTTAGAAGCTTTATTATGCCTAATAAGTCTTATTTTTCTCTTATTGTGTCTACCTTATTGAATAATATGAAGGGAAAGATGACTATAGGGGTGTTATATCAAGTTTAGGGGGCTCTAATATTGTTCAAAAAACTGTATTTAGAAAGTTTATTATGCCTACTAAGTCTTATTTTCTCTTATTGTGTCTACCTTATTGAATAATATGAAGGGAAAGATGACTATAGGGGTGTTATATCATGTTTATGGGGCTCTAATATTGTTCTAAAACGGTATTCAGAAAGTTTATTATGCCTAATAAGTCTTATTTTCTCTTATTGTGTCTACCCTATTGAATAATATGAAGGGAAGGTTGACTATAGGGGTGTTATATCATGTTTAGGGGGCTCTAATATTGTTCAAAAACTGTATTTAGAAGCTTTATTAAGCCTAATAAGTCTTATTTTCTCTTATTGTGTCTACCTTATTGAATAAAATGAAGGAAAGATGACTATAGGGTGTTATATCATGTTTAGGGGGCTCTAATATTGTTCAAAAACTGTATTTAGAAGCTTTATTATGCCTAATAAGTCTTATTTTCTCTTATTGTGTCTACCTTATTGAATAATATGAAGGGAAAGATGACTATAGGGGTGTTATATCATGTTTAGGGGGCTCTAGTATTGTTCCAAAACTGTATTTAGAAAGTGTATTATGCCTAATAAGTCTTATTTTCTCTTATTGTGTCTACCCTATTGAATAATATGAAGGGAAAGATGACTATAGGGGTGTTATATTATGTTTAGGGGCCTCTAATATTGTTCCAAAACTGTATTTAGAAAGTTTATTATGCTTAATAAGTCTTATTTCTCTTATTGTGTCTACCTTATTGAATAATATGAAGGGAAAGATGACTATAGGGCTGTTATATCATGTTTAGGGGGCTCTAATATTGTTCCAAAACTGTATTTAGAAGCTTTATTATGCCTAATAAGTCTTATTTTCTCTTATTGTGTCTACCTTATTGAATAATATGAAGGGAAAGATGACTATAGGGGTGTTATATCATGTTTAGGGGGCTCTAGTATTGTTCAAAAACTGTATTCAGAAAGTTTATTATGCCTAATAAGTCTTATTTTCTCTTATTGTGTCTACCCTATTGAATAATATGAAGGGAAAGATGACTATAGGGGTGTTATATCATGTTTAGGGGGCTCTAATATTGTTCCAAAACTGTATTTAGAAGCTTTATTATGCCTAATAAGTCTTATTTTCTCTTATTGTGTCTACCTTATTGAATAATATGAAGGGAAAGATGACTATAGGGGTGTTATGTCATGTTTAGGGGGCTCTAATATTGTTCTAAAACTGTATTTAGTAGGTTGTAAACAGGTTTTCTATGTGGGGATGTCCGATATGGGCCTTTTTTGGCGATAATCGATATGCCGATATTGTCAAACTCCCAATTTACGATTCCGATATCAACCGATACCGATATGTGGAATATGACATGTACGTATTTTTATTGGGTAAATTGTTAGTACTCTTCCTACTAAGAACTATATGAGAGTAAATAGTTCATACGTAGATGCTCTCATGGGGGGGTGAAGGGGTGGAAGGAGTGGACCGGGTGGGCACACCCCAGGTGGGGCCATGCGGGCCTCCTGCTGACGGCGGCGCTTTCTCCTCCCGCCCGATGCGGCGTGTTTGGAGTGTCAACAGCAGTCCAAGCGTGAGAACCAGTGGCGCACCAACGGCCTTTCTTCTTCTCTTGTTTTGGTTCTCAGGATCACGCTCGGCGGCCGTGCGGGCGCTCAGAGCGCTGACGGTCACATGTCCCATGAGATGACCCCCCCGCCCCCCCGTCCCGGCCTTCTTGCTGTACTTTATGGCGACCACGTAATGTCGTTATGTCACATTAGCCACCGGCAGCCATTAGTCAGGGAAGGCCACGCCCCTTTCCTGTACGCCCACTCACTGGAAGAGGCAGCAGGAAGCGGCTTGCGTTTCCGTCAGCTCCAGACAGGAAGTTCCTGGGAGATGGCTCCCCCCTTTTAATGCTGCAATTACTTCCGCCTAATCACGCTCGTTACGGACCCGCGCAGGATGGGGGCGTGGCTTCCAGGCTCCTGGCAGGGACAAAAGTTTAGGGACGCGTGGGAAAGTTTGATCTTCCCTCTTAAACGTGGATTTGGTTCAAATCATCAACGCAAAGTAGCTTTGATGGCGTTGTTGGCTGACCCCCGCCACTGGAACGCATTGGAGACAAGAATGACCCCCCCGCGCCCCCCCCAGGTTACACACACACACACACACTGATGACAGGGGTATGTTAGCCCCCCCGGGGGCTGTCCACTCATACATTTTATGGTATTTGCAGCCATTTGCATTACTAAAGATCCTACTGGGGGGTTTGTTTAGTCGCCCCCCCCCCCCCCCCCCCCACCCCGACCCACCACAGTTAAAGGACCGGCCCGACCCGCCGGCTGCGGCCTGGGGAGTTCCTGACACACCTGAGGATCGCTCAGAAGAATTTTAACTTATTATTGTTGGGATTTACTATTTATTTATGAATATTGTTTCTTCTTTTTTATTATGTATTGCTTTTTAATGTTATTTATAATGTATTATCTCTTATAGATGACATATGTTTTATGTAAAATTAACTATTTATTTATGAATATTGTTTCTTTTTTATTATGTATTTCTTTTTTATGTTATTTATAATGTATTATCTCTTACAGATGACATATGTTTTATGTAAAATTAAACTTAAAAATTAAAATTAAATTAAAATTAAACAGTAAGCACATTTATTCAATTATTATAATCACACAATTGATTTTTTATTTTTAATATTTTAAATTTTTATATGTTTAATATTTTAAATTTTGATATTTTTAATATTTTAATTTTTAATATTTTCAATATTTAATTTTTTTATATTTTTATATTTTTATATTTTTATATTTTTATATTTTTATATTTTTATATTTTTATATTTTAAATTTAATAAATTTTAAAATTATTTTGTATTTTCTGCTTATTTATTCATCCATCCATTTTCTACCGCTTATCCTCACAAG
This sequence comes from Doryrhamphus excisus, assembly GCF_030265055.1. Taxonomy (NCBI): domain Eukaryota; kingdom Metazoa; phylum Chordata; class Actinopteri; order Syngnathiformes; family Syngnathidae; genus Doryrhamphus; species Doryrhamphus excisus. The sequence continues at coordinate 17,528,009 of NC_080468.1, forward strand.
TCTCACTGGGGTATGCTGGAGCCTATCCCAGCTGCCTTTGGGCAAGAGTGGGGGTACACGCTGGACTGATGCCAACCGGGAATTGAACTCGTGTCTCCTAGCTGTGAGGCCTGCATGCTAACCACTCATCCACCGTGCCGGGGTGCTAAATGAGCATGATGAGCCCACGCCGGCCTCCTCGCAACTGCAGCGAGGGCCTTCGGTGGGCGGGGGTGGGGGGGTGGGGGGTGGCGTGGGCGTCCCCCCTCCTCACTCAGGCAACACAAACAGGACACAAAAGGCCCGTTAGCTTCCATTGTGCTGCCGCGGCTCCACTCGACCCGCACAAAGACGCGCGCAGGAGGAGGCAAAGCAGGCTTCAGGCGCTGCCAAGAAAGCAACAAACGCGGGCCGGCGTGGGCGGCCACGACGCCGTGCGGCCTCGGATGAAAGCCAAAGGAGGAAGAATAGCACTCGGACCACACAGCTCTCACGGATCAATGAATCAATCAATATCATGTACACACACACACACACACACATAATGACACTAAAACGCACACTTAGCCTCATAAACGCCAACAGACGCCATCAGGGCGGCCATAAAGCTCATCATCCGCATGGCGCTCAATGAGCGCCACTAAAAGAGCAGCGAGGCCCAAAAGGAGCGTCGGGATTGGGCTCGTAAAGCGCATGAGTGCTCCCGACCGGGACAGATGGACGGGACGGGACGGGATGCGGAGGCGGAAGTGACAGGAAAAAGGAGGGACGCCGCCAATTAGGGAGTGAGGAGGACACCAGATGGAGAGGAGGTGAACCACCACCACCCTGGCTGATACTGACAAGCTCAGGAACGCCACGTCGGCATGTGTGTGTGTGTATGTGTGTGTGTGTGTGTGTGATAAGCACACGCTCCCCTGGGTGAGCGCCTGAGTGATCTAACAGGGGCAATTAATTTGTTTTATATACCAGTTAAGACCCCGGAGCGCCGACAAAGGCGGGGAGGTGGGGTGTGGGGGGGGGGGGGGGGGGGGGGGGGTCTCCTCTGGGAGTCCTGAATGCTCTCTGATACAAACCGTGTCCCCACGGGGGACATTCCCAATCAGGCCGCCGCAAGAATGCCTGTCTCCCATCCACTTGTAAACCGCTTCCCTCCTCCATGAATACCAAACCACGGTAGAGGTGACCCACTTAGTCACGAAAACACATCCGAGTGGCTCATCTGTCGTACGTTGAAGTCGTCTGACATCTCGGATTATTACAGCAAGGCACCCACACCCCCGTCCCCTCCGAACCCTCCTGCAAGCTTGGCACTGGCTCTGATTTCAGATCAACATTTGTAATAAATCATCATCAATATTATAGAATTAAATATGGAATTATATTTATTTAAATTATGCATAGATATATTAATTAAATATAAAAATGCATTATTATGATCATGATAAATTATATTGAATTGAATATACATGTTGAATTATATTTAATTTGTTTTATATATATTGAAATACGATTTTGAAATATAAATAAGTATGATTTATAATGAAAAAAATTAAATAAATAATAATATAAATACATTTATATTATTATAATTATGATAAAATATAGAATTAAACAAATTTTTTATTATATTTGATGTTTGCTATACAGGTATAAATCTGAATGAAGGAATATTAATAACACATAATATCAAATAATGAAAGAATGAAATAATAATGAATATTAAAATATTGTATAATGCATTGTTAATATTATAATGATAAATTATAGACTTGAAATGTGAATTGAAGAAATATCACTTGAATAATATATTTTTTTATATTATGCATTATTATTATTATCAAATAAATTATATTAATTATAAATTCCAAATTTTACAAATGTAATTTGATGATATATACTGTATATAGAAATATTCCATATGACATATGACATGTTGAGATGTTTGGGACATCCCAGTCAGAACCCTGCCCCCCCAGCTGCTCCCAAACCGGAAAGGCCAAACACAAAAAAGGCCTCCAGAAGCGTCCAAACGTTCGTCGTCCAGGATGAGATGTCCATCACGCTGAGCCCGTTCCCGTCCAGATCATTCCCACGCTCCCTTTGTTCCGCCTCATCTCCAGGCCTCCGTATCTCCTGGCCCGCGACGCCCTTATCGGCCGCTCCAGCTTGGTTGTCTTCTAATTAGAGCGGGCCGGCGCACAATGGCGGCCTGTTGCTATCGGCGATGCCCACCTCGCTGATTCCGGCTGAAAGGCTGAAAGGCTCATTCTCCTCCTCGTCCGAGCCGACGCCCAGGACGCTTCTCGCTCTCCAGAGAACCATTTGGGGGTCCTGGTTCCCAGCGTCTGGACTCTCAGGAGACCAATAGGACTGATGGGGGGGGGGTTAATGAGACTGAAGGATGGTGTGAAAAGGCTTTGGGTGATGTTTTGGAGGGGCGGGGGGTCTCATTAGACGTGTTTGTACACAAAGGCTTGAACTTTGACCTTTAATGGCTAAACTTGACATATCAGCTTCAGTCCGGACCCTACTAAATGGGGGCAACATGGGCCACAGGACCGGAATTACACCTTCCATATTTGGAGAATATCCCTGATCCTAATCCGAACTGGACATGCAAAAAGGAAACTCTCTTTAAGGATCCCTAAACATAACCCTAATCCCAACCTGAACCCCTAATTCTAACAGTGGCACTAATGTTAACCTAACCTTAATCTTAAACCCAAATCCTAATCCTAACCCTAATGCTAACCCCAACCCTAACCCAACCCTAACCCCTAATCCTAACACTAACACCAATGCTAACCTAACCCTAATCCCAACCCAACCCTAAACCCAACTCTGACACCAATGCTAACCTAACCCTAATCTTAAACCCGAATCCTAATCCTAACCCTAGTGCTAACCCTAATACTAACCCTAATGCTAACCCCAAACCTAACCCAACCCCTAATCCCAACACTAACACCAATGATAACCTAACCCTAATCCCAACCCAACCCTAAACCCTAATCCCAACCCTAACCCCTAATCCTAACACTAACACCAATGCTAACCTAACCCTAATCCCAACCCAACCCTAAACCCAACTCTGACACCAATGCTAACCTAACCCTAATCTTAAACCCGAATCCTAATCCTAACCCTAGTGCTAACCCTAATGCTAACCCTAATGCTAACCCCAAACCTAACCCAACCCTAAACCCTAATCCCAACACTAACACCAATGCTAACCTAACCCTAACCCTAACCCCAACCCAACCCTAAACCCTAATCCCAACTCTGACACCAATGCTAACCTAACCCTAATCTTAAACCCGAATCCTAATCCCAACCCTAGTGCTAACCCTAAACCTAACCCAACCCTAACCCCTAATCCTAACATAATAATAAACCATAATCCTAACCCTGAATCCTTACACTAAACCTAATCCCAACCCCAAACGCTAACCCTAAACCTAATTCCTAACCCTCACCCTAAACCTAAACCTAATCCCTAACCCTAAAGCTAACCCCTAACCCTAATCCTACCCCCTAGCTCTAACCCTTCCAAACCAGGCGACCCCCCATGGGATGATTCCGGTGGGAAGCACTGATTGGACGCCAGCGACAGGATGAATCCGTCTGTCAGGGACGGAATCTCGGGCGTCAGGCGTCAGGGCGCCAAAACAATCCAACAGGAAGAGGAGTTTCCTTCCAGCGCCGAGGACGGGATGATGAAAGAGAAACCAGCACATGACGACAGCACACTTGGAAACATGAAGTATTTCATATTTCGGTTATGTGAAGTAATATTTAAGTATTTAGTATTTCATATCTTACGTTGACATGAAATACTACCGTTGTATTTCATTTCGTGGAAAGTAAACATTTTCACCTTTTTTAAGAAATGCCATCAACTCAAGATGAGATATTTCGTCTCCCAAATAGTCATTAAATTCCATGGAATATTATCATCTTAAGTAATCAAATATTTGATGTTATAAAATGACATTAAATATGCATTTTTAATCATATAAAAATACCAATTCCAGCAAACTCCCAAAATGGAGTCTTTATAGTTATTACATTAGATGAAATATTATCATTATCATATTTTCCAAATTTGAAATACAAAAATATTTTTTTAATATTATAAAATGACATCAAATATGATCAATATAATAAACAAACAAAAATTCCAGTCAATTCAAAGATTTCATTTTTTCCAAAGTATCTAAATTAGATGAAATATTATCATGATTGATTTTTTTGGGGGGGGGGTTCCATTTCAAATAGTAACATATTTCAGCTCATGAAATGAAAGGTGAGGAGCTGGGTCGTCCAGGAGGGCCTCGGGGTAGAGATGGAGGGGCGGCATCCGGACGAGATGCCCCCCGGCCGCCTCCCCGTTCTGGATGAGGCCGGACCGAGGACCGACTACACGCTGGAGGGATGATGTCCTTCCGGGGGGGAGCTGGAGGAGGTGTCCGGGGACCGGGAAGTCTGGCCTTCCCTACTGAGACTGCTGCCCCCGCCACCCGGAACCGGACCCCAAGATTTGACTTCCTGTATGATTTTGAAGACATGACTATGAAAATTGTTCTGATTTTGCTGATCTTATGTTTTGATGAGAGCACCCCTGGAAGGATGGAGGTGAAGATGCTAACGCTAGCTTGGGTTCAACTTGACACTGTGAAGCACCTGAGCGTGTGGAGGGTGGAGGGGACCCCGGGGGGGGGTCTCCAGATACGGATCCATCAGTATATGTGTAGCTACGTATATACAGTATACAAACAAACAGGGCCAGATTAAAATCTGTCCCGGCCACTTTGATGAACCAAGGAGCCAAGAGTCTGGCTGCTGGATTAAGATGGCTGAACTAGATCTCTCACTTACACACACACACACACACACAAAGTGAGTCCCTGGGGGGACCGACCCCCCCCACGCCATTCATTAACATGGAGTAACTCTAACGGGGACACAAAGGCCGGGTCCACAATGGTTAAAGAAGCCACCTTTGAGATTAGGCGGCATAAACAAACACTTGAGTCATCTGAGAGGCGACCTTTACACCCCCCGCACCCCCCCCCCCCCCCCCCATTCCAGTCCGGGCCTCTTAATTAATTATATTCCATATTACTGGAGCGCGCCGCGGCTGTGTTGTGTTACAGCGGCTTGATTCTCGGAAGGCGACACCGCCGGGCCCGGGATAAAAAAGTGATTGGGATCCTTTATGTGGGGATGATTAGCCCAGGCTAATGATACAATTAGCATCCACCCAAACACAATAACGGAGCCGCAAACGCCATTAGTTGCCTGAAACTTTAATGGGAAACTTTCACTCTCTCAGCTTATCTACTTGGCGGGCCTGATTGCTTTTGCTGCGTCCATTGAGGATGCGGGCAGCCGGGGTCGCCAACCGGGGCGCCCCCTCACCCGCAGGGGGCCCACAATGGAGCGGCTCGTAAAACAAGACGACATCGGATCGCTCTGGATTGTTCGCGGCAGCTAAAGATCCGCTAGAACCCGATCGAGTCATCCTGACAACGCATATATTATTATGTATATTCAAAAATTATCATCTTAACTGTCTGAATTTAATATAGAATGTAAATAAATAATATCGCATTCATTGTTTATATATAAAAATACACAAAATGCCCTGAATTTTGGACACAGTGTGGACCACCCCACAAATTTGCAGGTTTTGTGTCCCCCCAAAAAATCATTTAGTTCATTATTTTTGTTTAATTATGATTTTTTAAAAATATGAATATTATTTTGTTTATTTACATTTTTTCCCCTGACAGTTTTTTTGCTGGTTTTCTATAAACAACACATCTCATTCACCATAAATCTGTAATATTTCATAAACATTACAATAATAAAAATAAATTGTGTATATTATGCAATTATTTAAAACAATACCCCTATTGAAATATTTTATTTCCATAAATATAGCACGGGTTGTTTCTACATTAAAAATAGACAAAATGTCTCACATCCATGAACAAATTATTATACCATTATTTAAGAACCTTATTTAAATAATTTAATGTGATACATAAGACAAATAAATAATATAACAAATTATTTGGAGATGAAAATATACAAAACATGTCACAAGCCTGGACACGTATGTAAAAGATACATATATGTCATATGATGATTATTTCATTTGTTAAAAAAAGAAATGTCTTCCCAAAGAACAACACCATCCATCCGTAATAAGAGCTTAGGTTAGCAGTAGGGTTGGGTTAGCGGTTAGCAGTAAGGGGTAAAGGGGTGAGGTGCTACGGTTAGAGTTAGGATTGGGATTAGAATTAAGGGATAAAGGTTGCAGTTAGGATTGGGGTTAGGATTGGGGTTAGGGTGAGAAGTAACGGGTAAAGGGCTAGGTTTGGATTTAGGGTTGGGTTATGGTTAGGGTGATAAGTAAGGGGTAAAGGGTAAAGGGCTAGGTTTAGAGTTAGGGTTGGGTTACGGTTAGGGTTCGGGTGAGAAGTAAGGTGGTATAGGAGCTATTCAAAGTTAGGGTTGGGTTCAGGTTGGGTTATGGTTGGGGTTAGGCTTGGCGTGAGAAATAAGGGACTAGGTTTAGAGTTAGGGTGAGAAGTAAGGGGCTACGTTTAGGGCAAAGAGTTAGGGTTGTGGTTTGGGCTGTTAGGGTTAAGGTTAGAGTGGGATTAGGATGAGAAGTAAGGGGTAAGGGGCTAGGTTTAGAGTTAGGGTTAAGGTAGGGGTTGGGGTTGGGGTTAGGGTGAGAAGTAAGGGGTAAGGGGCTTGGTTTAGAGTTAGGGTTAAGGTGAGAGTGGGATTAGGGTGAGAAGTAAGGGGTAAGGGGCAAAGGATGAGGTGCTAGCGTTAGGGTTAAGGTTAGGGGTTGGGTTATGGTTAGGGTTGGGGTTAAAAGTAAGGGGCAAGGGTTTAGGGTTGGGTTAAGGTTAGGTTTGGGGTTAGGTTAGAGTCATTTTAGGATTAAGGGTAGGTTTAGAGTTAGGGTTAAGGTAGGGGTTGGGGTTACGGTTGGGGTTAGGGTGAGAAGTCAGGTGGTAAGGGGCTAGGTTTAGAGTTAGGGTTAAGGTAGGGGTTGGGGTTGGGGTTAGGGTGAGAAGTCAGGTGGTAAGGGGCTAGGTTTAGAGTTAAGGTTAAGGTGCGAGTGGGATTAGGGTGAGAAGTAAGGGGTAAGGGGCAAAGGATGAGGTGCTAGCGTTAGGGTTAAGGTTAGGGGTTGGGTTATGGTTAGGGTTGGGGTTAAAAGTAAGGGGCAAGGGTTTAGGGTTGGGTTAAGGTTAGGTTTAGGGTTAGGTTAGAGTCATTTTAGGATTAAGGGTATCTAATAACAACAGGCACTTTTATTATTGTGAATGCCGATCCCCAAAATTAGAGAAACTCAACATCAAAGCTCAACGGGGAATTTGGAGGGGGAGGAGCTAGTCGTGTCCAAAAGAGACACTTTTATTGCCATGTCAATTACTAGAGGATTTGCGGTGGTCCCGGTCCTAAACGCTACCGTACATTTCTAGAATAAGAAACAAGCTGCAGGTTGCGCTTTGGCTTGTGTGGAGGGACACTGGAGGCTCGTTGTGTCCACACACTTCACAAGAAATCCAACATGTCACCCGTTTACTGATGTCATCTCTTAAAACACCCCCCCCCCCCCCCCCCCCCCCACCCCCACCGGCGCATCATCAGAGATGAGTGGCGCTTTATCGTGCTCATCACAGCAACATGTCCGTTACATTACGGGACATCGTGCGGTCGATAAGATCGTGATAGCGTGTGATAGCGCCACCTCGTCCCGCAGCAGGGTGATAACACGCCTTCGCAAGCACGCACAGGAAGTCCTTAAGTCATGCCGCGCTCAAGTCACGTTCATTAGGTCAGATGTTTTTCAATTGGGTGTTGGATGGAACGGCAGCTAGCTGGTCCGGTGAGGGAGGCACAAACCAGTTTGGACCAGTTCTTCCAGCAAAGTCGACGGTGAAGTAGGTCACTGGCAAGACGACGAGCCTCGGTTTCAGACGTTGACGTTCTTCGCCATCGTCAATCAACAAGTGGCTGCATTCCAGCCTTTTTAGCCTGGCTGCTTCCTGCTAGCGGCTAAATGGACGCCTCACGCCCACAACGTTTGGTCTGTGAAGTCCCCGTTTCCTGGCAGCTCATGGAAACCAATGCTGTGTGCCTCCGAAACACCAGGGGGCGATCCTAACCCCATGCGGTTAAAGGAAGACAATATAGGTACATGCTAATAGCTAACTGCTACTTTAAGAAGCCAGCTAGTCACATGGCTAGCTAATCAGTAACTCAACTTAAGTGGTTTGTGCCCAGCAGGGATTAGTTCATCTTCTGAAGCTTTAATTTGTCTTCCTGTTGGTGTAAAAATTCCCCACTTCTTCCGACTTTTGCCGCAACGTGTTGACCCGATAATCCATGAGCGATTGTGTATACAGGAGATGTCTGCTATCTGCTACCTGTGAGCAAATTGGTACGCCCATAAAAATAAGGTTTTGCCACTCAACTCGCTCTTCCCCGTCCAAATCTGTGAATTTTGGTAATGTAATGGTAATGGTAATGGTTTAATTTCATTTCAACATGCATCAGATTACAATTGAGTGCATCCCATAATCAGTTCCCAGTTCCACATGTCCAAAAGGAGTAGGAAGAAGCAAAGCTTATTAAATCCTACCCCTCCATCTGGTACTTTTATATTTAATTTATATTATTATATTATTATTATATTATTTATATTATTTATATTATTATTTATTTAATTTAATTTAATTTAATTTAATTTAATTTAATTTAATTTAATTTAATTTAATTTAATTTAATTTAATTTAATTTAATTTAATTTAATTTAATTTAATTTAATTTAATTTAATTTAATTTAATTTAATTTAATTTAATTTAATTTAATTTAATTTAATTTAATTTAATTTAATTTAATTTAATTTAATTTAATTTAATTTAATTTAATTTAATTTAATTTAATTCAATTCAATTCAATTCAATTCAATTCAATTCAATTCAATTCAATTCAATTCAATTCAATTCAATTCAATTCAATTCAATTCAATTCAATTCAATTCAATTCAATTCAATTCAATTCAATTCAATTCAATTTAATTTAATTTAATTGAATTGAATTGAATTGAATTGAATTGAATTGAATTTAATTTAATTTAATTTAATTTAATTTAATTTTATTTTATTTTATTTTATTTTATTTATATGAAAATATGACATATATAGCACATCATGACTGGTTGAAGACTCTTCATCCTTGTATTTAGCAAACATCAACTGCTTGTATTGTTTCTTGAATTGGCTCATCGTTGTGCATTGTTTGATTTCCTTACTCAATCCATTCCATAGTTTGATTCCACATACTGAAATGCTATGGCTAGCATAACGTAGTTTGATGTAATTTGACATTTGGATGTGATTTGGACAGCGAGCAAAAGGACAAGATGGCGGTACAAGCTGTAGGGTACCTGGGCTCTCCCTAAAGCCTTGGTCACAACCGGACGTACGATTTTTTGGGATGTGCAATTTTTGGTGTTTCCCGACATCGCTGCGGTTTCTGCAACATTCCAAAAAATTAGCATATTGTGTGACGCTAACAGAAAGGACACATGCTAGCCACACGCTAGCCATACAGACGATGCGTGAACCTAAAAATAACAGAAGTGCCGGTAAAGTTTGTTTGACGTGCCAAAGAATGTCTGCGGCCTTGCGTCTTTTTGCACGTAGACCAGCCATAGGAGCCCGTCCAACCGGTTGGGACCTCGGCTTCACAGATAAGGTGACAAGCACTGGCATCCAAGAGAAACTCGGAGCAGAGCAGCAGTTCTTCTGCATTGAGAGGGAACCACATGAGGTGGCTAGGGCCTCTGGTGAGGATGCCTCCCAGATGCCCCCTGGGGAGGTATTTGGTAAGCGGTAAGAGACCTCGGGGGGAAAACAGGACATGTTGGTGAAACCACGTCTCTAAGCTAGCCTGTAAAGGCCTCAGGATCTGCCAGGAAGAGCTGGACAAAGCAGCCAGGGATGGATGGACCAAGACTGAATCTCAAATATGCAGATCCACGTTCATGCAGGAGAAATCTAGTTTCTGATCTCATAGTTCTCACTAGTCGATGAAGACCTGAAAGTGGGTCGAAGACCACACCCCGGGCAGGTGGTGGACATCTTGTCAATTGCTGGCGTGCGTACAAGCAGTAAACACGACATAGGTTTAAATCACTATCAAGATAGAGTTGGGGACTGGGGTGGTCTACCTTGGTCTTAGGGCTTGGGGTTAGGGTTGGGGCCAGGGTTGGTCTACCTTGGTCTTAGGGCTTGGGCTTAGGGTTAGAGTCGGGATCAGGGTTGGTCTACTTTGGTCTTAGGGCTTGGGGTTAGGGTTAGGGTTAGAGTTGGGGTCAGGGGTGGTCTACCTTGGTCTTAGGGCTTGGGGTTATGGTTAGAGTTGGGGTCAGGGTTGGTCTACCTTGGTCTTAGGGCTTGGGGTTAGGGTTAGGGTTAGAGTTGGGGTCAGGGGTGGTCTACCTTGGTCTTAGGGCTTGGGGTTAGGGTGAGAGTTAGAGTTGGGGTCAGGGGTGGTCTACCTTGGTCTTAGGGCTTGGGGTTAGGGTTAATGTTAGAGTTGGGGTCAGGGTTGGTCTACCTTGGTCTTAGGGCTTGGGGTTAGGGTTAGAGTTGGGGTCAGGGTTGGTCTACCTTGGTCTTGAGAAACCCTGATCTATAGACTAGAACCCAAACATTGCCCAAAAACTGAACCACAATTACCATTCAAGATGGAAACAATGTGACACCTGATGTGAGAGGACAACAAAAGTCATGAGTGCCCCCTCCGACGGGGTACCAGGGTACCAAACGGGGCGGTTCTAGAAACAGCTCAGTCTGCTGATTGGTGTCCAAAGAGTACCAGTAGTCACTTCCTCCATGGGAAAACATTCAGACAAGACACGTCAGGGTCCACACTTCTCAGAACTTCAAGCAGACTGGGGGCACCCACTCACAATGATGTGACATCGCCCCCCACCCCGCCCCCCCCCCCCCCACACCTCCAATGATGTACGTACTTGAGGCTACAAGTTGAAGTCTTCAAGTCAAATCTTGCCTCATGTGTTTTACCACTTGAGGAATGTGAGTGTTTCCAATGAGGACAGGGGCGGGGGCCGATGGGGATGGGGGAGGGGGGGGGGGGGGGGGTATTGCAGCACCACCTGAGGCATGCTGGGTAATTAGACAGTTTTTTTTTTGAAAGAAATTACTTTGCCAACAAACTGTCCCCGTGCACTCCTGTTCACCCCTAAGAGTGAGTTATAGGCGTGACTCACCTTGCACTGCACACGTGTGTGCGTGTGTGTGTGTGTGTGTGTGTGTGTGTGGCTTCAAAAAGCAAGTCAAGAGCGTTAATGTAGCGAGTAGCCCTGCAGCAGAGAGACCAAAAGAATTCACTTGAAGACCACTTGCATTCAGAGTGCTGCAACCGAGCGCCCCCGAACCCCCCCCCCCACATAAAATGTTGCTAGTCATGCGCCCACACACACCTGCGCCACAAACCCCGCCCCTTTACACCTGTCACCAAGTGAGAAGCAGGGGTGGTTTCTAACTTGTGGCCCGCTCTGACCCCCGGGGACCCCCCCCCCCCCCCCCCCACGCCACAGCTCACAGCTCCTCCATGGCCATCAATGGAGCCTTAAATGAAAGCTATTATCCACTCGCACCGCCTCCCAAACTCATGTCCCATGAGGGTTTTTTGGAAAGGGGGGCGTCCATTACGGGTCTTAAACATGGAGTTGAAGGGCGGTTGGGGGCGGGGGGCATCCATTACGGCTCAGGGGGATGTAATGCCCAGATGGCCAGGTGCTCCAAAGGAACCTGTCTCCCAGCCCCACCCCCAACACCAACACCACCGCCGAGGCAACAATCGCAGCTTTCATGGCCGCCCCACCTCGACCCGACCCTGCAGCGCTCCGGACCTGGTGGTCACAGGGGGCCGCTCAAGCGGAGCGAAGAGGAAGAGGAGCAGCGGGGCGGGAGATGGCTGGGCTGCAATGGAAACTTCCTTTTCGTGGTATTTATGGCGGCGTTTAGCAGCGAGGCGCTCGTTGTCGTCATCTCCAAACGAAGCCTGAGCACGACCGCTGAAAAGATGGCCGCTGTTGCTCAACACCTTGGCACGTCTGAGGCCCTTCCAGTACACGCATGCAGACATACTTCTACTTCGCATGACGCAAGTTTACTGGGAACTACGTGTCGGTGATGAAATGCATCTGAGAAAAGTCTCATCACTTCCTGGTGATCGAACCAGCAACCGCCGATGGAGAAGTCCAGGAATAAATACATGAAAAACGCTGTCAAATATTATACACAAAGTATAATGTATAATACATATTTTTATGTATTAATTTTTAGTTAAGAACATAAAAAAATATTTTAATTCAATCGAAAATTTTCAAAAATTGCCAAATTTTGCGGGGCCATCTAGCTGAAAAAAAATGTATTACTAAATTTTTATTAAAATAAATAATTAACTAAATTTATTTAAATCGTTTTTTAACGAATTAATTCAATTTTTAAAATTGTAATTCCAAAATGTTGATTCAAATACTTAATCAATTCAATGTAAGCTATTTCAAGAAATTAAAATAAACGTGACAATTATTAAATATTACCCAAAAAATTGATCTATAATGAATGCAAGGAAAAAAACGCCTATTTTGGGGGGGAATACTTACATCGAAAACATTCATTTCATTTCATGTTTAAGAAAAACAAAATTGATTTTATTTTTGAAACATTGTAATTCCAAAATGCTTACCAAAGAAAAGATAAAATAAATGTAAGTACATTTTAATAAATTTAATTTTAGAATGAATACATTTGACCTGGATTATCATGTAATTGTACATTTTTACCGACTTACAGTGAATAAAATGTCCTATTTTTTGGAGAAAAACTATTTTAAATGAAAAAAAAAAAATATTCAGGTAATTCTTCAATTACCGTTCATAAAAAATGTAAAAACATAATTTAATACCATAAAAATGGAATTGTAAAAAGTTCACTCAGATAGTTTCTTAATGAGATGCAGGTACATTTTCATGAATGAAATGTTTTATCATTTGAATACTGAATGCCGTGAATGATGAATGACGACTGACGACTGAGCAGGGCTCCATTTTAGCACGTTAGCACGTTAGCATGTCCTCCACAGCCTCTTATGGGTTGCTGGTCAGCAGGAAGAGGCAAAGATAGAGCTACAAAAAAAAAAAAAAAGGTAGATGGAGATGGACATGATAGAGCCAAGGCAGGCAGGAAGAGACGTGGCCAAGACTTTGATTGATTGAACCGGCGTTCCCTCTTTCCCCGCCCCTCGCCCCCCACCACCCACGCCCCTCAGGCAGCGCTCGCTGCGGCGTGTCCGGACCAGCTGGAGTCAGTCTCAGGTAAAACTGGTCACCCGAGTCCTCACCTTCATCTCCGGGCCCCTCCCACTCCCCTTTCGCTCACCTGCCCCGAGGGCCGCGCCCCTCCCCCCGCACGCGGCCCCACCGCAGCAGTTCACTTCTTCCACTTCCTGCAAACAAAACAACAACTTGCTCTTTGTTTAAAGTGATGAATTGCAAAGTTGTGAAAGAGCGACGTGGCTTTGATCCCGCATTTAGGAAGAAAATGCGGGAAAAGAAGACGACAAGGCGGAGCAGCCGAGAGTGACTGAGCTACCATGCTAACACAATAAAGGCGCTTCCCCTGCGCGCACTCCTCCCCGCTTCAACCTCGCCAGACGACAACTGGGGCAAAAAGACAAGGCTTTAAGAAGCTGGAATTCCTCCTTTTGGGGGGTTAAACGCCCCCCCCCCCCCCCCAACACACACACACACACACACACACACACCACCACCGCCACCTTTTTAAACCAGTTTATCCACATACAGGGCTCGCCGTTGGAGCGAGGCACCTGCCACTTCCTGGTTCACGGCTGGTGATCGGGAGGCGTTCGCGTAAACAAACTGTCTCGTTTGCCTCGAGTGTTGACAGGCGCGCATTCCCGCTTTGCATCCGAGCTTCACCTGCTTACGCAAGAAGGACGGCGGCGACATCCCTGACAGATCCCTGACTCGGGTTCAACGTCTTTTTCTCCGCGGCTTACCGGCCTGGCAAATACTCGGCTGCTGCTTTGGAAACCTGCAGGAGCGCAGCGCTGACCTCCACCAAGGCCCAACAGTCAAGAAACAGCCAACAAATGCTGGCTCCATGTCCGTGTTCTTCTCCCATTTGCCCGTGCAATAAAAGACATAAAACGTGATGATGTAAGATGATGCGTGACCACGTGGAATGGGGGTCACGGTGTGACCTTTGACCTTTGGCCTGGTCGTCAGGCTACCAGGCTGGAGAAGAAGCCGCGTGTACGTGACCCAGCGTTGTTTTGACTTTCCATGCTAGCGCTAACGTAGCCACGCGACTCTGGTGCATTCAAGGCCCGCCCAGCAAAGTGTAAAATTGTAACAGTTCGTGATCGGTGAAGCATAAAGACATAAACGTGTCAAAAATGTGGCCCGTGTATGCTGTCCATTTTACTCACTACTGGTGCATGAAGACAAATATTTTCTTTCAATTCATGAGTTACAAGTTAAAATTCATAAAATAAAATTTATAGAATTTTCCTGTCTTATCGCATATCAGTAAATTATCTCCCAGTTATGGTGAATGAGGAAAAAAAATGTCCTATTTTTGGAGAAAAATACATTTAAATGAAACACGATTGTAGTATTAAATTTTCAGAAAATAATTAATTAATTCTGAAAAAAATATTGATTTTCATGTAATTTTAAAACATTTATAAAAATACATAATTAATCATCCATCCATTTTCTATATTGCTTATCCCTGGACTGGTGGCATAATTAATTAACTAAATGTAATGTAATGTACGTTTTCATTCATTCATTCATTTTCTACCGCTTATCCTCACGAGGGTGGTGGGGGTGCTGGAGCCTATCCCAGCTGTCTTCGGGCGAGAGGCGGGGTACACCCTGGACTGGTGGCCAGCCAATCACAGGGCACATATAGATAAACAACCATTCACACTCACATTCATACCTATGGACAATTTGGAGTGGCTAATTAACCTAGCATGTTTTTGGAATGTGGGAGGAAACCGGAGTACCCGGAGAAAACCCACGCATGCACGGGGAGAACATGCAAACTCCACACAGAGATGGCCGAGGGTGGAATTGAACCCTGGTCTCCTAGCTGTGAGGTCTGCGCGCTAACCACTTGACCGCCATGCCGCCCGTAATTACATTTTAATTAATTAAATTTTATATTAAAGGGGACCAATTATGCTCATTATTCCACCCTTTGTATTGAGTTGTGGACTCCTATAGAGCAGCTACACACAATAACCCACACAGAAAGCTTTCTAGATCTTCCAGAATCTGCACGTATTCCAGCTGTATTTCCTTGGGTTCGTGCTTCCCGCCCAAACAAACAGTCTGTTTTAATTTGTTACACCCACGGCCCGCCTCCGGAACCCCTCTCTCTAATAGAGTGGGTACAGGAGTTGATCATAAATGAATAAATTATTTGGAGAGCTGGTTGAAAAGCGTTTAGGAGCTACTAGCAGCTCATGATCTACTGGTTGGAGACCCCTAACGTGCTAACTTAGCACCGATGGTGCGGTGGAGCTCAGAAGCCGGACGCTTTCTAGTGTGCGAAATGACTGCAGAAGTACTACTGCTATTACTACTACTTGAAGATCATCCCATTCTCTTGGAAAGGTCACAAATGGTCCAAATCCGAAGAGGAAAAAGGTGCCATAAAAGGACGTTGTGAGCGCTTGGTTATGGTGGCTTTGAGCTGAGGGTTGACAGCTAATAAGTGAAAGATGTGACGTGGCTCCAGGCAACAACGTGGTAGGCAAATATTGCTCACATTCCTCTTCTGCCGGCTGATATTCTGGAGGAATTCACCTCTGACGCGCCTCGCCTCAAATAAAGTTACACTCGTGTTGCTACTCTATGTACTATTTCTCGATGTACACTCTATATCAGGGGTGGGCAAACTTTTTGACTCGCGGGCCGCATTAATTTAACAAAATTGACGTGGGGGGGATTATGTAGTATTTTACACGTAACAGTCCATTTTTACACCTATATTTTTACACATATTTTACATGTAAAAGTGTCATGCAATCTGCTATATGTGCACTTTGAAATCATTTATTTGATGTAAAGTGTGTTATAAATGTATTATTATTATTATTATTATTATTATTATTATTGTTATTTTTATTATAATTATTATTATTATTAGTTATAGTAATGTTATTATATTATTATTATTATTTTGTTAATAATAATAATATTACTACCATTATTATATTAATATTATTAACAACAATATTAATATAATAGTAGTATTATTATCATTATTGACAACATTATTATTATTATTATTAGTAGTAGTAGTAGTAGTAGTAGTAGTAGTAGTAGTAGTAGTAGTAGTAGTGGTAGTAGTAGTAGTAGTATTAGTATTAGTATTATTATTATTAGTATTATTATTATTATTACTATTATTGTGCTTGTGCTCCTTTTTCCAAAAGTATTTTGTAAACAACAGACCACATCAAATAACGAAATTGATAAAGCAGCTACATCAACCATCAAAACGTTGGCCCAAGCCACGATGCCAGGTTATGTGTTGAGTTTAAATGAAATACTAAAACAGGCGGGTCATATTGAAACACTTGGCGGGCCGGATGTGGCCCCCGGGCCGTAGTTTGCCCACCCCTGCTCTATATGTACACTATATATATATATCACTATCACTGGGATATACAAGAGATGAAAATTTCTACTATTAATATCAAATTCACTTTTTCCTCTTAAACAATATTTGTACATTTTCTTCTTGGAATATTAGAACTCAATATTTTCACTTTATTCCCATAACATTTTGACTTTATTCCCATAATATTATGACTTTAATAATAAGCTAAATCATTATTTTTTAGATAATTACATGAAACTTTTACATTAAAAAAATATATGCAATAACATATTAAAATGAACTAACTTCAATTAAATTCAATAAAAATTAAAAATAGATATTTATTTACAATGTAAACAGTTAGCATGTTAGCCTTTTATGACACCATTTGTTGTGTGTTCCGCTAATTGTGCTAGCTGCTAGCATGCTAACAGTCTTCTCGCGGTGATAGCAGGCTAACTTGTAGCTTTTTCCATGGCTATGCCGCATGTCGCGCCAGCTTCACGCATGCTAACAGTTGGTGCGCTAACAATCCCAAAGAATCTTGAGGGTTTGGCAACATTCCGACAGCAAGCCGTGGCACATTTGGTGTCGGGCAAGTCGAGTCAGCGCAGACAAGACGGCTAATCAGCACAGATGTCGTTTCTATTCTAATGAGGACGCAGCAGGAATGAATATTTGGATATTATTGTTTCTCGCTTTGGGGACCACGGACAATCCGACACTTCCTGGTCTGTGTGCGCAACAACTTCTAACTAATACACACATTATTATCACATGACCAAATATTACTTCATTACAGTCTTTGTGCTACCCTGGTAGACCTACTTGACTTTGGTGGGCTGGTAAGTCCTTGTTCTTGGTAGATTCTGGTTTCTGGCCTACCCTGGTAGAACTGCTAGACTTTGGTGGGTTGGTAGGTTCTTGTTCTTGGTAGCTTATGGTATCTGGCCTACCCTGATAGAACTGCTAGACTTTGGTGGGTTGGTAGGTTCTTGTTCTTGGTAGCTTATGGTTTCTGGCCTACCCTGGTAGAACTGCTAGACTTTGGTGGGTTGGTAGGTTCTTGTTCTTGGTAGCTTATGGTTTCTGGCCTACCCTGGTTGAACTTCTAGACTTTGGTGGGCTGGTAAGTCCTTGTTCTTGGTAGATTCTGGTTTCTGGCCTACCCTGGTAGAACTGCTAGACTTTGGTGGGTTGGTAGGTTCTTGTTCTTGGTAGCTTATGGTTTCTGGCCTACCCTGATAGAACTGCTAGACTTTGGTGGGTTGGTAGGTTCTTGTTCTTGGTAGCTTATGGTTTCTGGCCTACCCTGGTAGAACTGCTAGACTTTGGTGGGTTGGTAGGTTCTTGTTCTTGGTAGCTTATGGTTTCTGGCCTACCCTGGTTGAACTTCTAGACTTTGGTGGGCTGGTAAGTCCTTGTTCTTGGTAGTGTCTGGTTTCTGGCCTACCCTGGTAGAACTGCTAGACTTTGGTGTGCTGGTAAGTCCTTGTTGTTGGTAGCTTCTGTTTTTTTGGCCAACCCTGGTAGAACTGCTAGACTTTGGTGGGTTGGTAGGTTCTTGTTCTTGGTAGCGTCTGGTTTCTGGCCTACTGCAGTAGTAGAATTCTGAGACTTTGGTGGGTTGGTAGGTTCTTGTTCTTGGTAGATTCTGGTTTCTGGCCTACCCTGGTAGAACTACTAGACTTTGATGGGTTGGTAGGTTTTTCTTCTTGGTAGCGTCTGGTTTCTGGCCTACCCTGATAGAACTGCTAAACTTTGGTGGGCTGGTAAGTCCTTGTTCTTGGTCGCGTCTGGTTTCTGGCCTACCCTGATAGAACTGCCAGACTTTGGTGGGCTGGTAAGTCCTTGTTCTTGGTAGCTTCTGGTTTCTGGCCTACCCTGATAGAACTGCTAGACGTTGGTGGGCTGGTACGTCCTTGTTCTTGGTAGCTTCTGGTTTCTGGCCTACCCTGGTGGAACCGCTAGACTTTGGTGGGCGGGTAAGTTTTGGTAGCTTCTGGTTTCTGGTAAAATTGCTGGATTTTGGTGCATAGGTATGGTAATACTAGTCCTCAAAACGTTTTGCTTCCTAGTTCTGGTAGTTTCTGACCTACCCTTGTAGACATGGTGGTACTGTAAGTCCTTGTCCTTGATTGTTTCTGGTTTGTGGCCAACCCTGTCTGTCTCTGTCTGGTAATACTCATATCTCTCTTTGCCAAATGGCAAAACCTGTGCTCATGTTGGTATCTTTCACTTTCTTGGGGTCTGGTTGTTGTAGTCTTGGTTATTAGTCTTGTTACATAACCTTTTAGTCAGGGTTCTTCTTGGGTTCCAGGTCCAGTAGTGTCTGTGTTGCTAGTGCTAAAGCCGTTAGCATGATTACCGGCCTTTGTGTTGCTACTAACCAAAGTGCTTTTGGTAGCCAGCCTAGCCTGGTAGCATTGTACCTCCAATTGTCATGCTTCTAGCCTAGCTTAAAAGCGTTTGTGTAGCCTGATAGCCTTCCGCTAATAACTCTCAGCCTTCTTTTGTGCTCATAAAGCTGTACAAAATAAAAGCTGGCTGACGCGTTGCCGCCGCCGGCTCTCTTCAAACATGGCGACCGGTGCCAGGAAGTTGTCATCAACACGGCTAAGCCGACGCCGGATCCCGGGAAGAGCAGCCAAGCCCCGGCGAGACAAACACCTGCCTGGTCCACCTCGTGGGGGATTTATGGCGCCGGTCGGCAGGTGGCCGCGCGCCTCGGCTAATTGCTGCTGCTTGGCTGCCGTGTTTGTTCGTAAAAAAAAAAAACTACCAAAAAAAAAAAAAAAACGGTGACAGTTTTTGCATGCGGCTTCATGCAAATGTGCTTCTGTCATCTGGAAGATTCTCCAGGTGAGGTTCAGTTTGGCCTCGGGGTCTTTCGAGCTCGCTGATGGTTACGCAGGAGCCAATCAGCACCCGGCAGTCAAACGCTAAAATGTCTACAATGATATTTATTGATAAACTATTCAACTCTTCATTGTACCTCGAACTCCTCCTTTACTAAACTGTTTGTTGTTACATGGGCCAGCGTGATGGTGTTTATACCAAATATTATCATAATATATCATAATAATAACACAGGAATATATACATGAATCAATTACATGAAAATACAAATATATCTGTATCATTTGTTTTATATGTTATATATATTACATTTTTTTAAATACATACAGTATTTTTTATATTACTATTTATATATTTTAGTGTATACAGTATTATATTATTCATTAGGGGTATGAATCTCAGCAGCGAGGACGATTTGATACACATCTCGATGCACTGCCAACGATACCATACTTTAACGATACATGGAATTTTCATGTGATACAATATGATACGATACAATACGATGCAATAATCATTGAGTTCAAATCAATACAATCCGATATGATATGATGCAATTTCTTGTGATATGATGTAATTCAACATGATGCAAATAAGCAAAGGGAAAAAGTGTAATCCAGTACGGTCCTACAAAAAGGATTTAGTTTTATTCCTTCTAGGCACTTGGCAGTACATTCTACTAAAGTACTGTTAGTCTTTTTTACTATGCACCACTTCTTCATCGTTCTTTTTGCCATCTTAAAACCGCAAGAACTTTTCAAAAACAACTTTCCACCCACTTTCATACAGACTATGCCAGGGGTGGGCAAACTACGGCCCGGGGGCCACATCCGGCCCGCCAAGTGTTTGAATACGGCCCGCCCAATCTTTCCAAAGTATTTCATTTAAACTCAACATACAACCTGGCATCATGGCCTGAGCCAACCTTTTGATGGTTGTATCAATTTCGTTGTTTGACATGGTCTGTTGTTTACAAAGTGCTCCTGAAAAAAGGGACACAAGCACATAATAATAATAATTATTATTATTATTATTAGATTATTATAATTATTATTAGAACTATTATGATTATTATAATTATTATATTAATGCTAATTATTATATTAATTATATATAATATTATTGTTATATTTGCATATTTTACATAATAATAATATAATAATTATTATTTTAATTTTATTGTAATTATTATAATATTTTATTATTTTTTCAAATATTTAAATATGAATATAAAATAATAAATAATAATAGCAGATTGCATGACAATTTTACAGATACAATAATACCAGGTGGACTGTTACGTGTAAAATATATAGTCTGCCCCCCCCCCCGTAAATTTTGTCATATCAATGCGGCCCGCGAGTCAAAAAGTTTGCCCACCCCTGGACTATGCAATTCCAGTTCAGTGGTTCAGTGGTGGAGTCAAACAATGAAAGAATAATTAATGCTGTAAAAAATACAGTACAGCAACAGCAAAGTTAAAGTGACACTTTGAACAGTGGAATTAATGTTTGTTTATATTCCTGTCTGCTAATATGAATGAGCTAGCAGCTAGGCTAATACAGTAGTGGGGAGCAGAAAGTGGAAAACTTATATCCTTTTTAAATTGTTTCACATTTCATAAAGAAGCCAACTCTGCTGTTCTAATGTCACCTGCTGTGATGAACACTCGTTCAGGGAGGGGGGGACACTTGTTGGGGGGGGGGGGGGGGGACAAATAGCTCCTGGACAATTAGCAAAGCAGCTGAAGATCACCGACCTGGTTTGCTTGGTTCTTCCCCGGTGTCCGACCAGGAACCAGATGGGGGGGTGGCGGTAGACTTGTCCGTGCTGAGGTGTCCCCTTTTTTTTGGGGGGGGGCGTCTTCTTCTGCCGTTGTACGGCTTCTTAACGCGGCATTCTTAGCAAATGACGGACGTTTTGCCCAGCTTTCCGCGGTTCTTTGAGTATCCGTAGTGTTTCCAAACATACCATTTAAACGTTGCGGGGGGGGGGGGGGGGGGGGGTTAAATATAGAAACTTCCTGGCCGCTTCTTGCCACGAACGTTCATGCTGTTTTGCTAGTAGTTGGATGTTACTCACGGCTTCCGTCCGTATTCTATACAAAAGGCCGAATAATGGTGGTGCATTCATGGACCCTGGGGAACTTCGTATAGTTGAACATTAATAAAACGGCGTTTGCATGGGATTTTACCGGTACCCACAAACGCATCGCGATGAATCTACATTTCACCCGTCAATTGCACCCATGCCCGGTGAATGATCGCGCGCATGCGCAGCGATGTATGGACAATATCGATTATTAATTTTGTGTTGATTGATTTGTGAATTGATTAACACACCTTTGTTATTTCTATGTATATAATCATATTTTATCTATTTGTTCTCATTTGTATGCATGCACTCATTTCCTTAAAAAATGCAAAAAATATATAAAAAAGTAAATAAATTAAAATAACTACGAATAAAATTAATAAATAAAACAAATTTAACCCAAAAAATAAAAATATATACTGTATGTCAACAATACTAGATAAATATATATTAAATAAATAAATACAAATAAATATACAAATAAATAAAATAATAAAATCTGCATTTCTTTTATATTTGATACATATTATTATATCATCATTTCTTCATTTATTTTATTATATAGAGTGGTGTGAAAAAGTGTCTGCCCCATTTCTGATTTCTCACATTTTTGCCTAATGGTCACACTTCAATGTTTCAGATTATTAAATAAATGTAAATATTAATAACAACTCAACATAATATTGACTTTTTAAATGAGGAAGGAAAAAACTTTCCAACCTACAAAGTCAAACAATTGACTTGACAGCCATTTCAAAAGATTTGGGACTCCAGCCAACCACAGTGAGAGCCATTATCCGCAAATGTCCAAAACATGGAACAGCGGTGAACCTTCCCGGGAATTACCGGCCAACCAAAAAGACCCCGAGAACGCAGTCACGACTCATCCGAGAGGTCACAAAAGACCCCACAACGACGTGCAGGCCTCAAATACAAACGAGTAGTGACTGATCCCAGGTTGAGACCCCCCACGGGGACCCCCCATAAACCGCATGGCAGGAGTTAAAATGATGCAATCTGCGCGTGTGTTGAAATATCTTTGCAAGATCCAGGAAACGGGAATAAAAGTGTTTTTCCACATGGAATGAGTCAGCTGTGTTGATCAGGAGGAGGTTTGGATAAGCGCCGTGTTCATGAATAGGCCCACTGCAAGCACGTGAGCGTGTTTGGGGGGGTTTAGGCTCGTCATCGGCGAGGCCGTCCAAGAAGCCCTGGGGCAGCGCACTAAAAGAGATAATTATCTTTTATCTGCTATGTTGTGACGGGAGATTATGGTTGAAATTTACGATTGTTAAAGAGACAATGGAACGCCACGCGGCGGCGGTGGCGGCGGCGGTGGCGGCGGCGGCGGCGGCAGCGGCGGCGGCGAGGCAAGGGGCTCCCCGAGAAGCGAGGGAACTCCCACCGTGCCGCGGCGCCGCAGCCTTGAGGTCTTTCCCAAACAAAGAGATAAAAAGTGCAGCCTCTAAAAAGGAGACGTAATCCTGGGCTTCTTCTACTCCCTGAATTATCTTTAATCTGCTGTCATGTCACAGATTAGCGACAAATTGTTTGTCTTGTCGTCGTCTCTTCACTTTTTATCTCATAAACGTTGACAAGATCATGTCGGGACTAATTAGTCCACATCTGAATAATCACTAAAACTTCTTTGCCCGTAAGACGATGCGTTCAAGTCCGGTCCGGAAAGTGGCATTTTGGAGGCCTTGTCATGTGACTACAAACGGCAGTATCTTATTTTATGACATGAAAGCTCATTCATTCATTTTCAGCGGGGGTATGCTGGAGCCTATCCCAGCTGTCTTGGGGGAGAGGCGGGGACTGGTGGCCAGCCAATCACAGGACACATATAGACAAACAACCATTCACACTCACATTCATACCTATTTTCCAATTTGGAAAACCTAGCATGTTTTTGGATGGGGGGGGGGGGGTACCCGAAGAAAACCCACACATGCACGGAAAGAACATGCAAACTCCACACAGAGACGGTCGAGGGTGGAATCGAACTCAGGTTAGCTGTGCTGACATGAAAGCTAAAAAGCTAATTTTGCGAATTGCTAAAGCTAATTTTGATAATTTTGCCTTATGCTTTCTGGGTGTTGAAAATACAAATATTTTGGGGTGATATTCCCATAAAGATGCATATTTTTAGATACACGGCTCATTCTTCCCCCTGCAATCCCACGGACTAGCTTGATAGCTTGATGTTGACACTCCTCTCCAATTTCAGATGAAACATTTGCAATAAAAGTGGGTAAAGGGACCATGAGAGAATGGACAAAAAAATACGCCCATAAAAATGTATATTTTAAAACACAGGGCTTGCCCCTCCCCCTCTAAACCTGCCTGTCTTGATGTTGATCTCCAATTTCAGATCAGCATTTGCAATAACAGTGTCGATAAAAATGTTCTTCTTGGGCATCATCATCATATTAATGATGGATATTTCAGTGAAGCAAGTCTGACCTGACCCCCAAGTGATGAAGATGGACTATTCCAGAATGTCCCCCCCCCCCCCAACAAATCTGTCATCGTGTCTACCTGATGAGAGGCCGACGCTTGAAGGACAGAAAAATGCTTGCAGTGGAAAGACGCCTCGGATCACGCAGAGTTCAGCTCCCACCTGAGACCGTCCACTCAGGACGGGGTCAGGCGGGGGCCAGTGGGGGTCCCGTCATGGGGCAAATCTCCCACTCAATCCCTCTGTACACACACACACACACACACACACACACACACCATTCCCATCCCGGCAAAAACTATTAGCGGCGTACCCCTTGATGAACTCTGACCTCAGCTTCTGCAAGCACCTCCGATGCATTCCAAAATCTACAGGATTCTTGCTGTCACCACTCGTTGGGAATTCCAAAAAAAGCCTCATAAAAGCTTTTGTTAATCACAAACGGATAAGATGTGATTACATTTTACAAATGAGTTGCTAAAAAAGTCCGACATCAGCTTAACTGGTACTTTTATTTTCCTTATTTTACTTTTTAAAGCTTACTTTACTGACAAAACTTGTGTTTAAACTTTAAAAGTAGTTTTTGAAAAATATCTTTTAATTGGTTATTTTACTGACAAACTTGTTAATTCGGTTTACTGAAAAATTTTTTATTTTTATTTTATTTTTATTTTTATTTTTATTTTTATTTTTATTTTTATTTTTATTTTTATTTTTATTTTTATTTTTATTTTTATTTTTATTTTTATTTTTATTTTTATTTTTATTTTTATTTTTATTTTTATTTTTATTTTTATTTTTATTTTTATTTTTATTTTTATTTTTAAGAAAATAATAAGCGGTAGCTGATGGTCCACCATTTGGGATAGCGCCATGAGCTACTATGATAATAATAATAATAATATCATAATCTATGATATTTTAATCATAAGTAAAAATAAATCTTGAGGTGCTGTAAATATGTGTAAGTTGATGTCATACAATAATCAATAACGTCCCTCGGCATTGTGATTTTTTTTTTCAACATTTTCCAAGCGCCACATAAAAACAACTGAATCCATAGTCAACACAAACCGCCCCCCCTCCCCCCACACATCCACCCACCCACCCAGCCCGAGCACGCTGACCCCCACGACCCCGCCGCTGTTGGATTTGTGCCTCAGCGGCGGCTGTTTATGCGCACACTTCCTGTTAGCGTTAAAACTCTTCCTGTCACAGAAAAGGGACAGCTCGCCATCACAGCGCTAACACGCCGACAGAGATGAAACTAGTTTTATTATTCTTCAAAGTGTGTGAATGAGGGGGTGGAGGAGTGGGGGGGGGGGGTGTACCAAACAAAAAAAAACAAAAAACAAAGCAGCCATATTTTACACGAGTGATTATTATTATTAAATTTTTACAACCATTCAGTCTGCATAACATAAAGAAATAATTCTACATCTTTGTTTCTTTGTATTTTTGGTACTCTGATTTTTACATACAAATAACAAATACAGGAACTTTTTTTCACAATGCATATAATCTGTGGGCGGGAAGAAAGTCTTACATGTGTGTGTGCGTGCGTGTGCATGTGCGTGTGCATGTGTGTGTGTGCGTGCGTGTCAACACAAACCAACAGGCCGAGACTTAAAGCACATCCAAAAATAAAAACAAAGGCGAGATAAGAGACACGCCGGCGTTAACGTTAGCATTACATTGAATCCAAGATGGCGGCGTGCGCCCCCTCCCTCCCTCCATCCCTCCCTCGCCCGGCGCCTCGTACCTTCTGACGGACAGCTGCCCTCCTTTTCCGATCAAGTCTTCATTCGTTAAATGTATTTGATACAATTTGTACAAACGTGCTCGCTCAAGAGCGTGTCCTGTTACACAGGTGCAAGACTGGGGGGGCGGGGGCAACGGGAAGGGGCGGCAGGGGGACTTGGTCCAAGTCAGTTTTTGGTGACCTTCTGATGGCTTTTTGTACACAAATGGAGTTCCTTATCTCGAGGGAGGGGGGGAAGAATCAAACGTCCCGGCCCTCCGTCCCGTTGGGTCAGTGCGCCCCCTCCCTCCAAAGTGATTTTATAAAAATAAGATCAACTGAAGATGACGACCTGTCAGTCAAAGAGGGGTGGGGCTTCAGGGGGCGGGTCAGCAGAGGAGCCCCGGCTCCGGGTCGCCTCTAGCCCATGGCCGTGACCATACTGGAGGGGTGGTGGGGGGCGAAGGGCAGGCTGGAGGAAGGGTGCATGGGGGTGGGCGTGGTCAGCATGTGGCCGGAGTGCGAGAAGGGCGGGAAGGAGGACATGTGGCGGGAAAGGGCGGCGGGGCTGAAAGAGCTGCTCTTGTCCATCAGACTCTTGGAGAAGTCGTCCATGGTGTCCTGGGACTTTTTGGACTTCTTGGACTTGCTGGACATCTTCCTGTTGCGGGTCTGGATGCCTTCCTTCTTCATGGTCAGAGGTCGGTTGATCTGCTCTCCAAAGGGACAGAAAAGAGGGCAGGTTAGTATGTTGGCGTCCATTTTGGGGGGCGAGCCTGGCGGCTAATGTCAAGCGAGCGGACCGCGGAGACACGCGACCGCCAACTCCTCCTCGACCGCGTGCCCGTCGGGTCCCGGCTGCCGTATTGCAGTTTAGGTTTAGAAGGAGAGTGGGATGATGGAATTCCGGCTGTGGGCAGGATTATGAGGGGCGGGGGGTGGGGGCTCCCTGATCTTTCCGAGCGTTTCTTCCCGGGAAATGGGAACAGGGATTTCTTTCTCGCTCTGGCGCTGTCCGTCTGAGACGTTGGCATTTTTCGCTGACTCCAAAAGCCGAGCGGCCTCGATGATTAGGCCCAAGATCTGTAAGCCCCCTCCCCACGCGCCAGCAGTCCCCCGCACCCCCCGATGTGGTTTGCCTCTGTAAGACGTGCCTCCATACTGACTTTCTGCGGATGCCGCTCTTTGAAGCTCCCGGGACGCTTGGGGCCGACGGACGGGAGCGGCGAGGCGGAGAACTGGCGGGGAGCTGTTAACCCCCCCTGCACCCGAAACCGAAAACCGCATCACTAAAGCCGTGGCGACATGAATACGGGCGTTTTATAAAAGCATTTTTCCTGTCTGGATGAAGTTATTGACTTCCGGCCGTGAGTTGGATGTTGGGGGTTTGCTACTACTAGGAATGGTACCTGCAACCTGCAACCACGGAAGGCTTTCAAACCCTGCTCATGCTATTCCGTACCGGTTTTGTTTTTCTCTGACTTCCTGTCGACATTGTCCCTGTTGAAGTGCTTGTATTTTCAACCGTCTTCTGTTTTATGAAATCGGTTTAGTCGACGTTCCCGGACGTTTAGCACGTTTAGCAACACAAACGCAGGCGCGCCGCCCCCTGTCCCGGGGGCTGTGGGGTTTAAATGTTTTGTTTTGATGTGATGCGGATTAGCATGTCGATAGCAATATTCCTACTTCCTGATAAATTTCATCCTTTCCAAACATGGATCCAAGTTCCCTGTCTCGTAGATCCCGCATGGTCCAAACCAGAATCCACAGACCCCTTAAATTTCATGATTTTTTCCGCCCTTTTATGTTGATAATCTCCATACTTGGAGTTTATTCATAGCAAAGTCATCACTGGTAAAGCTTACCTTACTCACGGTGCAACCAAAAATAACACGTCTTACATATGACAGGATCTACGGCACGACACTGCCCACCCTTAAACCTTGTCCCAGTCCTAAATCCCCCCCTAAAAGGAAAGATGATCTAGTGTCGTGGGCCGGTTTATTCCGATACCTGCCTGGTCACTTTGTGGTCGCACCGTGAGTGAGGGAGGCGTTAGCTTTGCTGCTATGTGAGAATCTTCTCAATGAATCCATCTTTTCCAGCATTCCCGGGTTATCTGAGAACCGGCGTCCAGTCCTTGTCTTTGGGAGTTAATCCGCTTTCGAGCGTGAAATGGGTCCTGAAATAACGTGGAAGATGGCGGCCGGGTTCAAGGTCGGTTCAGGGAGCTGATTCTGGAATATTCTTGCGAGAGGAACGCGGAGTGATTGGATAGAGTCGTGCGTGACAGCAGGCCGGCGGTGCGGGACGTATTCCCCTTTCCCCCCATAAGAGGAATATGTTACGTCTTTATTCCCGTTTCACTCGCTTGAACTACAACGGCCGCTTGATGGAAATTGACAGCTTTTGTGGCGGCCCACTCGGACGACTCCCTGGGGTGCTTTGAGATTGCGGATGTGAGGGAGGTGGGGGGGGGGGGGGGGACCCAAAGCGAATTTCAGGGAATGGTGGTCAGATGAAGGAGGGACGAGGAGTCGCCGCAGAAGCGAAACGTAGCGAAAAGGAGCGCAAGGCTCGGAAATTAATGGGATTTTAATTAAGCCCCCCAACCACCACCAACGCCCCCCCCCAATTAATATTCGCCAGTTCGACCCTCTCAGATTCACACCGGCTGCCAATAAATCGTTCATTCGCTTTATCAGCGAGGCTCGCGCTCTGCAGGGACAATTAGCACTCAGGGACGTGACGGGAAAACAAAGATGGCGTTGGGCCCTAACACTAACCTTAACCCTAATCCTAGCCCCCTAACACTAACCTTAACCCTAATCCTAGCCTTAAAGTTAACCCTAACATTAACTCTAATCCTAGCCCTAAAGTTAACCCTAACATTATCCCTAATCCTAGCCCTAAAGTTAACCCTAACCTTAACCCTAATCCTCACCCTAAAGTTAACCTTAACATTAACCCTAATCCTCGCCTTAAAGTTAACCCTAACATTAACCCTAATCCTCGCCCTAAAGTTAACCTTAACGTTAACCCTAATCCTGGCCCTAAACTTAACCCTAAAGTTAACCCCAATCCCAGCCCAAAAGTTAACCCTAACCTTAACCCTATTACTAGCCCTAAAATTAACTCTAACCTTAACCCTAATACTAGCCCTAAAATTAAACTTAACCCTAACTCTAACCCTAGCCCTTAGGCTAACACTAACCTTAACCCTAATCCTAGCCCTAAAGTTAACCCTAACATTAACCCTAATCCTAGCCCGAAAGTTAACCCTAACCTTAACCCTAATCCTCGCCCTAAGGTTAACTCTAAACTTAACCCTAATCCTCGCCCTAAGGTTAACTCTAACCTTAACCCTAATCCTGGCCCTAAAGTTAACCCTAAAGTTAACCCTAATCCTAGCCCAAAAGTTAACCCTAACCTTAACCCTAATACTAGCCCTAAAATTAACTCTAACCTTAACCCTAATACTAGCCCTAAAATTAAACTTAACCCTAACTCTAACCCTAGCCCCTAGGCTAACACTAACCTTAACCCTAATCCTAGCCCTAAAATTAAACTTAACCCTAAACCTAACCTGGAGAGGAAAACCCTAAAACTAACCCTAACCCTGATGTTTGTGTACCCTAAGCCTAGCCCAAACCTAACTATGGTCCTAACCTTGCGGTACAGGAAGTGTGTGTTTAGCGTGTGTTTAGCGTGTGTTTTGTCCGTGTGTTTAGCGTGAGTTTAGCGTGTGTTTAGCGTGTGTTTAGCGTGTGTTTTGTCCGTGTGTTTAGCGCGAGTTTAGCGTGTGTTTAGCGCGAGTTTAGCGTGAGTTTAGCGTGTGTTTTGTCCGTGTGTAAACTTACATTGTGCAGCTTGAAGTAGAGGCCGCAGGCGTTGCACACGGGGTCCCCGTTAGCGTTCCGCCTCCACAGCGTGGTGGTTGTCGTCTGGCAGTTGGCGCACGACGTTCCGGCGCGGCGGGCTGCCGACTACACGCACACACACACACACACACACACACAGGAAGAGAGCGTCACATGACCACGTCTAAGAAGCGACACAAGGCGCGTAGGACGCCTCCACATACGCCGACACACACAGACACATGTTACAAATGTTCCCGCTAAAGCCGACCAGGTTAGACATGGAGAAGGGGGTGGGGGGTAATGGGGGGGGGGGGGGGGAATAGCAGCGGTGTGTGTGGGGGGGGGGTCAACATTTAGACAGGACATAAAAGAGACAGCCGTTCAATGTGAAGAAGGACCCTAGTCTCTGCAGCGCCACCTTGAAAAATCAGCCGCACAATCGGATGCGTTTCCATCTTTTTCTTAAGAAGGGGGTCGGGGGGGGGCTAGGCTAATTAAAGAAGGGGGGATATTTCGGGGCGGGGGAGCGGGGGCTTCGCTCCAGGCGGCTGCAGCCGAGCTTCCAGTGAAAGTGCTGATGGATTTAACTGCCTGGATGCTTGACATTGACGTTCTAATCTCTCCCCTTTTTTTTCCCCAATCAATAGGCAGGTGAGCGGGAAGGACGCTGATTATCTTTCCGATGCTAAACACCAGGCGGACGCCGCTAATAACCTCGCAAGCGTGTGCCCGGAATAAACATGTCATTCTATATGCCCTGTTTTGCACCAAGTCTTTTGGACTCTTATCGCTCTTCCGGCAGCCTTTTTTCCCGGGAAGTCTGCTCATTTCTACGTGAGGTGGGGGGGTTCTCCCGCAACCCTAACCTACAGGAGACCCCCCACCCAGGCCCCAAATTGTGACGCTAAATGCTATCAGGTAGGATTTGAATGCAGGCCTGCGCAGGGCGACAGAACCGATGACAGTAATAATACTATGAATATTAATAAATAATAATAAATAAACAGTGCAGTTCTGTCATAGTATCTGAAAGCAGAGACCTGCACTTGGCGAGTCAATTTCCTGCAGCTAATAGGCCTACTTCTTCCTGGAGAGGGAAACACAGAGAGAGAGACGCACATGTCATCAAGAGACAAGCGTGGCGCGTTCACGTACCAGCCGCCGTTTGGGCTTGATGAGGGGCCGGTTCTGGCCGTTCATCTTGTGGTACAGTCCGCAGGCGTTACACAGATAGTGACCCGTACCGTCCCGCCGCCACAGCGGGGTCGACGTGGCCCCGCAGTTCACGCACTCCCTGCCCTCTGCACAGTGAGGGGGGGGGGGGGCACACAGCGGAGGGTGGCGTGGACGAGACACACAGGAAAAAAACACACAAACACTCGTTAAAAATAATACCTGGACTGGAAAGGACACATCAATCATGTTAGCATAGCTTTCCCTTCACTTGGTCGTCTGTCGCACAAGCACAATGTAACCCGCCCGGCATGGTTGGGTTTACGTCTCTTAAAAAGCCGCCCTTTGGACTCGACCCAATGGAAGGAAAGAATGCTCAGAAGAAAAATAACAATACATTTCTTTACTGATCCGTCATTCCGTCGGAAAAGACTGGGATTTTACATTTTAATGTTTTTTATGTTTGTTTGTGTCAAATAAAAAAAAAACCTTTTCAAGCACAAATAAAACCCCCAAAATATCAAAAGCCGTTATTAATGCCATGTGAGAAAAACAAATGATAAGCAGCGCTTATGTAATATTTTTTGAAATCGTCCATTATTCAATTTAAAAAAAAAAAATCTAATCACGTTTAATTTTTTAAAATCTCCAAAGAAAGTAAAAATATGGCGTGGGCCTTCAGAAATATTTTCAATCCTCTGTTTTTGTTTGAAATTGGAAAAAAAATGTCCAAAGTAGGTAAAAATATGGCTTGTAATTTTTACACACAATAAACAATATATATATATATATATATATATTTATTGTCATTTTTAAAAACGACTAGCCTTTTTAGCGACTATGCAAGGAATCACGTGAAAGAACAATTTAGACATAAAACATAAACATCAGCAGGTCTTCGTGGGTCCTTGACACGAGCGTCTTCTTCAAATACAGATCACTTTCAATCATTTCAAATAATAATCATAATAATTGTTGTTATTATTATGATGATTATCGTTGTCATTACTATTATTATTATGTATTTATGTCGTGACACGTGCAAGGCGGGACGCGCTCCAGCGGTTCGATTGTAGCGCGCGCGTGTGCGTGTGCGTCGAACGCGAGAGATGGGCGCCTGCTGCGCGCGCTCGCGTGGCGCGACGATACACTTCCTCCTTTGTTTGTGTGTGCGCGCGAGGCGTTTTTTTTTTTCATTTTTTCCTCCTTTTTCTTCCTTTTTTCTTCCTTTTCCATCCTTTTTCCTCCCTTTTCCTCCCTTTCCCCCCCTTTTCCTCCTTCCCACGCTGTGCGTGAAATGGACACGGGACGTGTTGTTATTTTTGCCTTTTATCTTTTCCCTTTTATCGTTTCCCTTTTCCGTTTTTTCGCTTTTGTCTTTTCCCGTTTTCCCCTATTACCTTTTCCCTTTTTCTTTTTTCCCTTTTCCTTTTTTCTCTTTTCCACTTTTCCCGTTCCCAAATGCCTAAATGACACATTATCCTCGGCAGTAAAAAGCATCCCTGCGTGGAAATAATCATCCGTACGATACGCATCGACTAATCCTCCCCGTGAATGAGGAGAAGATATTAAGAAGCAGATATTAATCTGCTAATAAAAAGACGTCGCTAATGGGTGCGTGTTTTCCAAGCTCTCGCGGCATCTGTTCGCGGCCTCGGCAAAACGGCTCCGTGACGCGACGGTAACGAGATTATCGCCAGCATCGGAGAAGCCGTGCGGCCTTTTTCACGTCAATCGGCGGTTTTTTTACCGTTCGGACGCGCAGGTGTGATGGCGGGGGGTGGGGGTCAGTGTGGGGGGGGGGGCAGTGTGGGGTGCAACATGGCTGCAATAGTAGAAGCAAGAATGGAATAAAGCGCACGCCTACCTGAACAGGACCTTGTTTTTGGTCTTGTTTTGGAACCATAACTAGAAGAGGACCCACCTATCAGGCTACTTGGTGGGAAGAGGCCTGGCCCGTATTCGGGGACATAGGGTGGGTATGTGGCGATGGGGTGGTGGGCCGAGGACGAGCCCGGCCCCATGGCCGCCACGCTCCTGCTGTGAGCGGACTCCAGCTTCATGCTCTCGGCCAGGGTCACCTGGTACTTGATGCACTCCTTGTCCTCCTGCCGCCCGGAGCCGCCGGGGCCCGGCGTGGAGATGCCCGGATCCGGGGACACGTCCTTGGGAGGAGTGGGGGGGAAGGTGAAGAGGTGCGGGCTGGAGTGTCCGTTGGACGACGACGAGGCCGGGGGGTACACGGACAGGCCGGCCGGGGAGCCGTGGTGCAGGGGGTTCTTGGGGAAGGGGCTCAGGTTCCACGGGGACGTGCTGTGGTGGGGGCCGATGCCTTTGCTGCCCTCCAGCCAGGGCAGGGAGCCGTGCAGCAGGGAGGGCCGGCACACCTGGCTACCTGCGGACACCACTTGCTCAGTTCAACACGTCATGTTTGGATCCCGTCACGGCGGCATCTTCGCTCTTAATGCCGGGAATTTAACCCGCAACCGCCGGTTTAAAAAGCGGCACAAATTGACATTATTAGCTCTTTCTTTTTTGAAGGGGGATACATTATTTTGCATTTTTTTTCATTACAAATGAGCTAAATTCGTTGTTTTTAATAATAATAATAATAATAATAATAATAACAATCAGACCGGGGTACTTACTGTGTGGAGGGGGAGGGTACCGCTGCACGGCCCGCACGGAGTTGCCGTAGTACGGGGAGACGTGGTTCCCCTGGCCGTCGATATTAAAGAGTACATCCACATCGTCAGCCAGCGGGTACTGCGAGGGGTCCATGTACGGGTGGCCGAGGCCCGAGTGATGCGAGCCGGGATGCTGCTCGTTCAGCACCGCGGGGTGGGGGCTCATCCAGCGGGGCTGGTCCGCGCTTACTTCCATGATCCTTGGCGTCTTCAAATGTTCATGCGTGGAAGAAGAAGAAGAAGAAAAAAAAAGAGCAACGAGGAGCAAAATCCGTCTTCTTCTTGGTCGGACTTTCGGGTTAAAACATCCACAAGTCACCTGGACACACACACACACACACACACACACACCGGACACGTTAGAGCGCTGGAACGGTTCTGGCCCGGTTCGGCGGACGTCGGCTGGAGCACCCGGCCCGCATTACACGAGGAGGAGGAAGAGGAGGAGGAGTACGTCCAACATGGAGAGGAGGAAGAAGAAGAGTCCCGGGCGGAGATCCTCAACTCCCCCCAAAAAGTCAGCCTTTCTTGTTTTGGACTGGAGGGAATGATGTGATGTGTGAGGGGGGGGGGGGCATCAACAGGTTAACTCTCTCTCTCTCTCTCTCTCTCTCTCTCTCTTTCTCTCTCTCTCTCTCTCTCTCTCTCTCTCTCTCTCCGTGTCCTCACACTGAAGGCATTCTTTCAGGATGGCGCCAGGCGGCTCAATGAGAGCAGACAGCTGTGGCGCGACGCAACTTAAGGAGGGTCCTGGGTGGGTGTCATCAGCCGAGGGGGAGAGGAGGTGGGGTGGGGGGTGTTGGTAGGGGCGGGGCCTGTCCTAATTGAAGCGAGAGCGCGCGCGCG